>NC_090933.1:1372240294-1372842515 GCF_040938575.1 Ambystoma mexicanum | reverse complement strand
GTTGTGCATGGGTGGCTGCTTTGTAGGCCGCTGATTTGCAGTGGGTCCACCTGGGCCCTTATTGCTGTCTCCTCCCTGCTCCTGCAGGTGTAATGGTGTTGGGGAGGGTGTGTTGTGCATGGGTGGGTCCTTTTTAGGCCTCTGATTTGCATTGGTTTCACCTGGGCCCTTAGTGCTGTCTCCTCTCTGCTCCTGCTGGTGCAATGGTGTTTGGGGAGGGTGTGTTGTGCATGGGTGGCTCCTTTGTAGGCATCTGATTTGCATCGGTTTCACCTGGGCCCTTATTGCTGTCTCCTCCCTGCTCCTGCTGGTGTAATGGTGTTGGGGAGGGTGTGTTGTGCATGGGTGGGTCCTTTGTAGGCCTCTGATTTCATTGGTTTCACCTGGGCCCTTATTGCTGTCTCCTCCCAGCTCCTACTGGTGTAATGGTGTTGGGGAGGGTGTGTTGTGCATGGGTGGTTCCTTTGTAGGCCTCTGATTTGCAGTGGGGCGACCTGGGTCCTTATTGCTGTCTCCTCCCTGCTCCTGCTGGTGTAATGGTGTTGGGGAGGGTGTGTTGTGCATGGGTGGCTCCTTTGTAGGCCTCTGATTTGCATTGGCTTCACCTGGGCCCTTATTGCTGTCTCCTCCCTGCTCCTGCTGGTGTAATGGTGTTGGGGAGGGTGTGTTGTGCATGGGTGGGTCCTTTGTAGGCCTCTGATTTGCATTGGTTCCACCTGGGCCCTTCTTGCTGTTTCCTCCCTGCTCCTGCTGGTGTAATGGTGTTGGGGAGAGTGTGTTGTGCATGGGTGGGTCCTTTGTAGGCGTCAGATTTGCATTGGTTCCACCTGGGCCCTTAAAGGGTGTCTCCTCCCTGCTCCTGCTGGTGTTATGGTGTTGGGGAGGGTGTGTTGTGCATGGGTGGGTCCTTTGTAGGCCTCTGATTTGCATAGGTTTCACCTGGGTCCTTATTGCTGTCTCCTCCCTGCTCCTGCTGGTGTAATGGTGTTGGGGAGGGTGTGTTGTGCATGGGTGGCTCCTTTGTAGGCCTCTGATTTGCATTGGCTTCACCTGGGCCCTTCTTGCTGTATCCTCCATGCTCCTGCTGGTGTTATGGTGTTGGGGAGGATGTGTTGTGCATGGGTGGCTCCTTTGTAGGCCTCTGATTTGCATTGGTTCCACCTGGGTCCTTATTGCTGTCTCCTCTCTGCTCCTACTGGTGTAATGGTGTTGGGGAGGGTGTGTTGTGCATGGGTGGGTCCTTTGTAGGCCTCTGATTTGCAATGGTTTCACCTGGACCCTTATCGCTGTCTCCTCCCTGCTGGTGTAATGGTGTTGGGGAGGGTGTGTTGCGCATGGGTGGCTCCTTTGTAGGCCTCTGATTTGCAGTGGGTCCACCTGGGCCCTTATTGCTGTCTCCTCCCTGCTCCTGCTGGTGTAATGGTGTTTTGGAGGGTGTGTTGCGCATGGGTGGCTCCTTTGTAGGCCTCTGATTTGCAGTGGGTCCACCTGGGCCCTTATTGCTGTCTCCTCCCTGCTCCTACTGGTGTAATGGTGTTGGGGAGGGTGTGTTGCGCATGGGTGGTTCCTTTGTAGGCCTCTGATTTGCAGTTGTTCCACCTGGGCCCTTATTGCTGTCTCCTCCCTGCTCCTGCTGGTGTAATGGTGTTGGTGAGGGTGTGTGGTGCTTCGGTGCGTCCTTTGTAGGCCTCTGATTTGCATTGGTTTCACCTGGGCCCTTATTGCTGTCTCCTCTCTGCTCCTGCTGGTGTAATGGTGTTTGGGGAGGGTGTGTTGTGCATGGGTGGGTCCTTTGTAGGCCTCTGATTTGCATTGGTTCCACCTGGGCCCTTATTGCTGTCTCCTCCCTGCTCCTGCTGGTGTAATGGTGTTGGGGAGGGTGTGTTGTGCATGGGTGGGTCCTTTGTGGGCCTCTGATTTGCAGTGGGTCCACCTGGGCCCTTATTTCTGTCTCCTCCCTGCTCCTGCTGGTGTAATGTTGTTGGGGAGGGTTTGTTGTGCATGGGTGGGTCCTTTGTAGGCCCCTGGGCCCTTATTGCTGTCTCCTCCCTGCTCCTGCTGGTGTATTGGTGTTGGGGAGGGTGTGTTGTGCATGGGTGGCTCCTTTGTAGGCGTCTGATTTGCATTGGTTTCACCTTGGCCCTTATTGCTGTCTCCTCCCTGCTCCTGCTGGTGTTATGGTGTTGGGGAGGGTGTGTTGTGCATGGGTGGGTCCTTTGTAGGCCTCTTATTTGCAGTGGGTCCACCTGGGCCCTTCTTGCTGTATCCTCCCTGCTCCTGCTGGTGTTATGGAGGATGTGTTGCGCATGGGTGGGTCCTTTGTAGGCCTCTGATTTCGCGCCTTGAAACACATGTGTATAGGCGCGTTACAAATACCTTATCATATCATATCATATCAATGGTTTCACCTGGACCCTTATCGCTGTCTCCTCCCTGCTGGTGTAATGGTGTTGGGGAGGGTGTGTTGCACATGGGTGGCTCCTTTGTAGGCCTCTGATTTGCATTGGTTCCACCTGGGTCCTTATTGCTGTCTCCTCCTTGCTCCTGCTGGTGTTAGGGTGTTGGGGAGGGTGTGTTGTGCATGGGTGGCTGCTTTGTAGGCCTCTGATTTGCAGTGGGTCCACCTGGGCCCTTATTGCTGTCTCCTCCCTGCTCCTGCTGGTGTAATGGTGTTGGGGAGGGTGTGTTGTGCATGGGTGGGTCCTTTGTAGGCCTCTGATTTGCAGTGGGTCCACCTGGGCCCTTATTGCTGTCTCCTCCCTGCTCCTGCTGGTGTAATGGTGTTGGGGAGGGTGTGTTGTGCATGTGTGGGTCCTTTGTAGGCCTCTGATTTGCATTGGTTTTACTTGGGCCCTTATTCCTGTCTCCTCTCTGCTCCTGCTGGTGCAATGGTGTTTGGGGAGGGTGTGTTGTGCATGGGTGGCTCCTTTGTAGGCCTCTGATTTGCATTGGTTTCACCTGGGCCCTTATTGCTGTCTCCTCCCTGCTCCTACTGGTGTAGTGGTGTTGGGGAGGGTGTGTTGTGCATGGGTGGATCCTTTGTAGGCCTCTGATTTGCATTGGTTCCACCTGGGCCCTTCTTGCTGTTTCCTCCCTGCTCCTGCTGGTGTAATGGTGTTGGGGAGAGTGTGTTGTGCATGGGTGGGTCCTTTGTAGGCCTCTGATTTGCATTGGTTTCACCTGGGCTCTTAAAGGGTGTCTCCTCCCTGCTCCTAGTGGTGTAATGGTGTTGGGGAGGGTGTGTTGTGCATGGGTGGGTCCTTTGTAGGCCTCTGATTTGCATTGGTTCCACCTGGGCCCTTATTGCTGTCTCCTCTCTGCTACTGCTGGTGTATTGGTGTTGGGGAGGGTGTTTTGTGCATGGGTGGGTCTTTTGTAGGCCTCTGATATGCATTGGTTCCACCTGGGCCCTTATTGCTGTCTCCTCCCTGCTCCTGCTGGTGTAATGGTGTTGGGGAGGGTGTGTTGTGCATGGGTGGGTTCTTTGTAGGCCTCTGATTTGCAGTGGGTCCACCTGGGCCCTTATTTCTGTCTCCTCCCTGCTCCTGCTGGTGTAATGTTGTTGGGGAGGGTTTGTTGTGCATGGGTGGGTCCTTTGTAGGCCTCTGATTTGCATTGGTTTCACCCGGGCCCTTATTGCTGGCTCCTCCCTGCTTCTGCTGGTATAATGGTGTTGGGGAGGGTGTGTTGTGCATGGGTGGGTCCTTTGTAGGCCTCTGATTTGCATTGGTTCCACCTGGGCCCTTATTAATGTTTCCTCCTTGCTCCTGCTGGTGTTATGGTCTTGGGGAGGGTGTGTTGTGCATTGGTGGCTCCTTTGTAGGCCTCTGATTTGCAATGGTTTCACCTGGGCCCTTATTGCTGTCTCCTCTCTGCTCCTGCTGGTGTCATGGTGTTGGGGAGGGTGTGTTGTGCACGGGTGGATCCTTTGTAGGCCTCTGATTTGCATTGGTTCCACCTGGGCCCTTATTGCTGTTTCCTCCTTGCTCCTGCTGGTGTTATGGTGTTGGGGAGGGTGTGTTGTGCATGGGTGGCTCCTTTGTAGGCCTCTGATGTGCAGTGGGTCCTCCTGGGCCCTTATTGCTGTCTCCTCCCTGCTCCTGCTGGTGTTATGGTTTTGGGGAGGGTGTGTTGTGCATGGGTGGGTCCTTTGTAGGCCTCTGATTTGCAGTTGTTCCACCTGGGCCCTTATTGCTGTCTCCTCCCTGCTCCTTCTGGTGTAATGGTGTTGGGAAGGGTGTGTTGTGCATGGGTGGGTCCTTTGTGGGCCTCTGATTTACAGTGGGTCCACCTGGGCCCTTATTTCTGTCTCCTCCCTGCTCCTGCTGGTGTAATGTTGTTGGGGAGGGTTTGTTGTGCATGGGTGGGTCCTTTGTAGGCCCCTGGTCCCTTATTGCTGTCTCCTCCCTGCTCCTGCTGGTGTATTGGTGTTGGGGAGGGTGTGTTGTGCATGGGTGGCTCCTTTGTAGGCGTCTGATTTGCATTGGTTTCACCTTGGCCCTTATTGCTGTCTCCTCCCTGCTCCTGCTGGTGTAATGGTGTTGGGGAGGGTGTGTTGTGCATGGGTGGGTCCTTTGTAGGCCTCTGATTTGCATTGGTTCCACCTGGGCCCTTATTGCTGTCTCCTCTCTGCTCCTGCTGGTGTATTGGTGTTGGGGAGGGTGTTTTGTGCATGGGTGGGTCCTTTGTAGGCCTCTGATTTGCATTGGTTCCACCTGGGCCCTTATTGCTGTCTCCTCCCTGCTCCTGCTGGTGTAATGGTGTTGGGGAGGGTGTGTTGTGCATGGGTGGGTTCTTTGTAGGCCTCTGATTTGCATTGGTTTCACCTGGGCCCTTATTGCTGTCTCCTCCCTGCTCCTGCTGGTGGAATGGTGTTGGGGAGGGTGTGTTGTGCATGGGTGGGTCCTTTGTAGGCCTCTGATTTGCATTGGTTCCACCTGGGCCCTTATTAATGTTTCCTCCTTGCTGCTGCTGGTGTTATGGTGTTGGGGAGAGTGTGTTGTGCATGGGTGGGTCCTTTGTAGGCCTATGATTTGCATTGGTTCCACCTGGGCCCTTATTGCTTGTCTCCTCCTTGCTCCTGCTGGTGTTATGGTGTTGGGGAGGGTGTGTTGTGCATGGGTGGCTTCTTTGTAGGCCTTTGATTTGCAGTGGGTCCACCTGGGCCCTTATTGCTGTCTCCTCCGTGCTCCTGCTGGTATAATGGTGTTGGGAAGGGTGTGTTGTGCATGGGTGGGTCCTTTGTAGGCCTCTGATTTGCATTGGTTTCACCTGGGCCCTTATTGCTGTCTCCTCTCTGCTCCTGCTGGTGCAATGGTGTTTGGGGAGGGTGTGTTGTGCATGGGTGGCTCCTTTGTAGGCCTCTGATTTGCATTGGTTTCACCTGGGCCTTTATTGCTGTCTCCTCCCTGCTCCTGCTGGTGTAATGGTGTTGGGGAGGGTGTGTTGTGCATGGGTGGGTCCTTTGTAGGCCTCTGATTTTCATTGGTTCCACCTGGGCCCTTCTTGATGTTTCCTCCCTGCTCCTGCTGGTGTAATGGTGTTGGGGAGAGTGTGTTGTGCATGGGTGGGTCCTTTGTAGGCGTCAGATTTGCATTGATTCCGGCTGGGCCCTTATTGCTGTCTACTCCCTGCTCCTGCTGGTGTAATGGTGTTGGGGAGGGTTTGTTGTGCATGGGTGGGTCCTTTGTAGGCCTCTGATTTGCATTGGTTTCACCTGGGCCCTTAAAGGGTGTCTCCTCCCTGCTCCTGCTGGTGTTATGGTGTTGGGGAGGGTGTGTTGTGCATGGGTGGGTCCTTTGTAGGCCTCTGATTTGCATTGGTTTCACCTGGGTCCTTATTGCTGTCTCCTCCCTGCTCCTGCTGGTGTTATGGTGTTGGGGAGGGTGTGTTGTGCATGGGTGGGTCCTTCGTAGGCCTCTGATTTGCAGAGGGTCCACCTGGGCCCTTCTTGCTGTATCCTCCCTGCTCCTGCTGGTGTTATGGTGTTGGGGAGGGTGTGTTGTGCATGGGTGGCTCCTTTGTAGGCCTCTGATTTGCATTGGTTTCACCTGGGCACTTATTGCTGTCTCCTCCATGCTCCAGCTGGTGTAATGGTGTTGGGGAGGGTGTGTTGTGCATGGGTGGGCCCATTGTAGGCCTCTGATTTGCAATGGTTTCACCTGGGCCCTTATCGCTGTCTCCTCCCTGCTCCTGCTGGTGTAATGGTGTTGGGGAGAGTGTGTTGCGCATGGGTGGCTCCTTTGTAGGCCTCTGATTTGCAGTGGGTCCACCTGGGCCCTTATTGCTGTCTCCTCCCTGCTCCTGCTGGTGTAATGGTGTTGGGGAGGGTGTGTTGTGCATGGGTGGGTCCTTTGTAGGCCTCTGATTTGCAGTGGGTCCACCTGGGCCCTTATTGCTGTCTCCTCCCTACTCCTGCTGGTGTAATGGTGTTGGGGAGGGTGTGTTGTGCATGTGTGGGTCCTTTACAGGCCTCTGATTTGCATTGGTTTTACCTGGGCCCTTATTGCTGTCTCCTCTCTGCTCCTGCTGGTGCAATGGTGTTTGGGGAGGGTGTGTTGTGCATGGGTGGCTCCTTTTTAGGCCTCTGATTTGCGTTGGTTTCACCTGGGCCCTTATTGCTGTCTCCTCCCTGCTCCTACTGGTGTAGTGGTGTTGGGGAGGGTGTGTTGTGCATGGGTGGGTCCTTTGTAGGCCTCTGATTTGCATTGGTTCCACCTGGGCCCTTCTTGCTGTTTCCTCCCTGCTCCTGCTGGTGTAATGGTGTTGGGGAGAGTGTGTTGTGCATTGGTGGGTCCTTTGTAGGCGTCAGATTTGCATTGGTTCCACCTGGGCCCTTATTGATGTCTCCTCCCTGCTCCTGCTGGTGTAATGGTGTTGGGGAGGGTTTGTTGTGCATGGGTGGGTCCTTTGTAGGCCTCTGATTTGCATTGGTTTTACCTGGGCTCTTAAAGGGTGTCTCCTCCCTGCTCCTAGTGGTGTAATGGTGTTGGGGAGGGTGTGTTGTGCATGGGTGGGTCCTTTGTAGGCCTCTGATTTGCATTGATTCCACCTGGGCCCTTATTGCTGTCTCCTCTCTGCTCCTGCTGGTGTATTGGTGTTGGGGAGGGTGTTTTGTGCATGGGTGGGTCTTTTGTAGGCCTCTGATTTGCATTGGTTCCACCTGGGCCCTTATTGCTGTCTCCTCCCTGCTCCTGCTGGTGTAATGGTGTTGGGGAGGGTGTGTTGTGCATGGGTGGGTTCTTTGTAGGCCTCTGATTTGCAGTGGGTCCACCTGGGCCCTTATTTCTGTCTCCTCCCTGCTCCTGCTGGTGTAATGTTGTTGGGGAGGGTTTGTTGTGCATGGGAGGGTCCTTTGTAGGCCTCTGATTTGCATTGGTTTCACCTGGGCCCTTATTGCTGGCTCCTCCCTGCTCCTGCTGGTATAATGGTGTTGGGGAGGGTGTGTTGTGCATGGGTGCGTCCTTTGTAGGCCTCTGATTTGCATTGGTTCCACCTGGGCCCTTATTAATGTTTCCTCCTTGCTCCTGCTGGTGTTATGGTGTTGGGGAGGGTGTGTTGTGCATGGGTGGCTCCTTTGTAGGCCTCTGATTTGCAATGGTTTCATCTGGGCCCTTATTGCTGTCTCCTCTCTGCTCCTGCTGGTGTCATGGTGTTGGGGAGGGTGTGTTGTGCACGGGTGGATCCTTTGTAGGCCTCTGATTTGCATTGGTTCCACCTGGGCCCTTATTGCTGTTTCCTCCTTGCTCCTGCTGGTGTTATGGTGTTGGGGAGGGTGTGTTGTGCATGGGTGGCTCCTTTGTAGGCCTCTGATGTGCAGTGGGTCCTCCTGGGCCCTTATTGCTGTCTCCTCCCTGCTCCTGCTGGTGTTATGGTTTTGGGGAGGGTGTGTTGTGCATGGGTGGGTCCTTTGTAGGCCTCTGATTTGCAGTTGTTCCATCTGGGCCCTTATTGCTGTCTCCTCCCTGCTCTTTCTGGTGTAATGGTGTTGGTGAGGGTGTGTTGTGCTTGGGTGGGTCCTTTGTAGGCCTCTGATTTGCATTGGTTCCACCTGGGCCCTTATTGCTGTCTCCTCCCTGCTCCTGCTGGTGTAATGGTGTTGGGAAGGGTGTGTTGTGCATGGGTGGGTCCTTTGTGGGCCTCTGATTTACAGTGGGTCCACCTGGGCCCTTATTTCTGTCTCCTCCCTGCTCCTGCTGGTGTAATGTTGTTGGGGAGGGTTTGTTGTGCATGGGTGGGTCCTTTGTAGGCCCCTGGGCCCTTATTGCTGTCTCCACCCTGCTCCTGCTGGTGTATTGGTGTTGGGGAGGGTGTGTTGTGCATGGGTGGCTCCTTTGTAGGCCTCTGATTTGCATTGGTTCCACCTGGGCCCTTATTGCTGTCTCCTCTCTGCTCCTGCTGGTGTAATGGTGTTGGGGAGGGTGTGTTGTGCATGGGTGGGTTCTTTGTAGGCCTCTGATTTGCATTGGTTTCACCTGGGCCCTTATTGCTGTCTCCTCCCTGCTCCTGCTGGTGGAATGGTGTTGGGGAGGGTGTGTTGTGCATGGGTGGGTCCTTTGTAGGCCTCTCATTTGCATTGGTTCCACCTGGGCCCTTATTGCTGTCTCCTCCCTGCTCCTGCTGGTGTTATGGTGTTGGGGAGAGTGTGTTGTGCATGGGTGGGTCCTTTGTAGGCCTCTGATTTGCATTGGTTCCACCTGGGCCCTTATTGCTTGTCTCCTCCTTGCTCCTGCTGGTGTTATGGTGTTGGGGAGGGTGTGTTGTGCATGGGTGGCTTCTTTGTAGGCCTTTGATTTGCAGTGGGTCCACCTGGGCCCTTATTGCTGTCTCCTCCCTGCTCCTGCTGGTATAATGGTGTTGGGAAGGGTGTGTTGTGCATGGGTGGGTCCTTTGTAGGCCTCTGATTTGCATTGGTTTCACCTGGGCCCTTATTGCTGTCTCCTCTCTGCTCCTGCTGGTGCAATGGTGTTTGGGGAGGGTGTGTTGTGCATGGGTGGCTCCTTTGTAGGCATCTGATTTGCATTGGTTTCACCTGGGCCCTTATTGCTGTCTCCTCCCTGCTCCTGCTGGTGTAATGGTGTTGGGGAGGGTGTGTTGTGCATGGGTGGGTCCTTTGTAGTCCTCTGATTTGCATTGGTTCCACCTGGGCCTTTCTTGATGTTTCCTCCCTGCTCCTGCTGGTGTAATGGTGTTGGGGAGAGTGTGTTGTGCATGGGTGGGTCCTTTGTAGGCGTCAGATTTGCATTGATTCCGGCTGGGCCCTTATTGCTGTCTCCTCCCTGCTCCTGCTGGTGTAATGGTGTTGGGGAGGGTTTGTTGTGCATGGGTGGGTCCTTTGTAGGCCTCTGATTTGCATTGGTTTCACCTGGGCCCTTAAAGGGTGTCTCCTCCCTGCTCCTGCTGGTGTTATGGTGTTGGGGAGGGTGTGTTGTGCATGGGTGGGTCCTTTGTAGGCCTCTGATTTGCATTGGTTTCACCTGGGTCCTTATTGCTGTCTCCTCCCTGCTCCTGCTGGTGTTATGGTGTTGGGGAGGGTGTGTTGTGCATGGGTGGGTCCTTCGTAGGCCTCTGATTTGCAGTGGGTCCACCTGGGCCCTTCTTGCTGTATCCTCCCTGCTCCTGCTGGTGTTATGGTGTTGGGGAGGGTGTGTTGTGCATGGGTGGCTCCTTTGTAGGCCTCTGATTTGCATTGGTTTCACCTGGGCCCTTATTGCTGTCTCCTCCCTGCTCCTGCTGGTGTAATGGTGTTGGGGAGGGTGTGTTGTGCATGGGTGGGCCCTTTGTAGGCCTCTGATTTGCAATGGTTTCACCAGGGCCCTTATCGCTGTCTCCTCCCTGCTCCTGCTGGTGTAATGGTGTTGGGGAGGGTGTGTTGCGCATGGGTGGCTCCTTTGTAGGCCTCTGATTTGCAGTGGGTCCACCTGGGCCCTTATTGCTGTCTCCTCCCTGCTCCTGCTGGTGTAATGGTGTTGGGGAGGGTGTGTTGCGCATGGGTGGCTCCTTTGTAGGCCTCTGATTTGCAGTGGGTCCACCTGGGCCCTTATTGCTGTCTCCTCCCTGCTCCTACTGGTGTAATGGTGTTGGGGAGGGTGTGTTGTGCATGGGTGGCTCCTTTGTAGGCCTCTGATTTGCATTGGTTTCACCTGGGTCCTTATTGCTGTCTCCTCTCTGCTCCTGCTGGTGTTATGGTGTTGGGGAGGGTGTGTTGTGCATGGGTGGTTCCTTTGTAGGCCTCTGATTTGCAGTTGGTCCACCTGGGCCCTTATTGCTGTCTCCTCCCTGCTTCTGCTGGTGTAATTGTGTTGGTGAGGGTGTGTTGTGCTTGGGTGGGTCCTTTGTAGGCCTCTGATTTGCATTGGTTTCACCTGGGCCCTTATTGCTGTCTTCTCTCTGCTCCTGCTGGTGTAATGGTGTTTGGGGAGGGTGTGTTGTGCATGGGTGGGTCCTTTGTAGGCCTCTGATTTGCATTGGTTCCACCTGGGCCCTTATTGCTGTCTCCTCCCTGCTCCTGCTGGTGTAATGGTGTTGGGGAGGGTGTGTTGTTCATGGGTGGGTCCTTTGTGGGCCTCTGATTTGCAGTGGGTCCACCTGGGCCCTTATTTCTGTCTCCTCCCTGCTCCTGCTGGTGTAATGTTGTTGGGGAGGGTTTGTTGTGCATGGGTGGGTCCTTTGTAGGCCTCTGATTTGCATTGGTTCCACCTGGGCCCTTATTGCTGTCTCCTCCCTGCTCCTGCTGGTGTATTGGTGTTGGGGAGGGCGTGTTGTGCATGGGTGGGTCCTTTGTGGGCCTCTGATTTACAGTGGGTCCACCTGGGCCCTTATTGCTGTCTCCTCCCTGCTCTTTCTGGTGTAATGGTGTTGGTGAGGGTGTGTTGTGCTTGGGTGGGTCCTTTGTAGGCCTCTGAATTGCATTGGTTTCACCTGGGCCCTTATTGCTGTCTCCTCTCTGTTCCTGCTGGTGTAATGGTGTTTGGGGAGGGTGTGTTGTGCATGGGTGGGTCCTTTGTAGGCCTCTGATTTGCATTGGTTCCACCTGGGCCCTTATTGCTGTCTCCTCCCTGCTCCTGCTGGTGTAATGGTGTTGGGAAGGGTGTGTTGTGCATGGGTGGGTCCTTTGTGGGCCTCTGATTTACAGTGGGTCCACCTGGGCCCTTATTTCTGTCTCCTCCCTGCTCCTGCTGGTGTAATGTTGTTGGGGAGGGTTTGTTGTGCATGGGTGGGTCCTTTGTAGGCCCCTGGGCCCTTATTGCCGTCTCCACCCTGCTCCTGCTGGTGTATTGGTGTTGGGGAGGGTGTGTTGTGCATGGGTGGCTCCTTTGTAGGCGTCTGATTTGCATTGGTTTCACCTGGGCCCTTATTGCTGTCTCCTCCCTGATCCTGCTGGTGTAATGTTGTTGGGGAGGGTTTGTTGTGCATGGGTGGGTCCTTTGTAGGCTTCTGATTTGCATTGGTTCCACCTGGGCCCTTATTGCTGCCTCCTCCCTGCTCCTGTTGGTGTAATGGTGTTGGGGAGGGTGTGTTGTGCTTGGGTGGGTCCTTTGTAGGCCTCTGATTTGCATTGGTTTCACCTTGGCCCTTATTGCTGTCTCCTCCCTGCTCCTGCTGGTGTAATGGTGTTGGGGAGGGTGTGTTGTGCATGGGTGGGTCCTTTGTAGGCCTCTGATTTGCATTGGTTTCACCTGGGTCCTTATTGCTGTCTCCTCTCTGCTCCTGCTGGTGTATTGGTGTTGGGGAGGGTGTTTTGTGCATGGGTGGGTCCTTTGTAGGCCTCTGATTTGCATTGGTTCCACCTGGGCCCTTATTGCTGTCTCCTCCCTGCTCCTGCTGGTGTAATGGTGTTGGGGAGGGTGTGTTGTGCATGGGTGGGTTCTTTGTAGGCCTCTGATTTGCATTGGTTTCACCTGGGCCCTTATTGCTGTCTCCTCCCTGCTCCTGCTGGTGGAATGGTGTTGGGGAGGGTGTGTTGTGCATGGGTGGGTCCTTTGTAGGCCTCTGATTTGCATTGGTTCCACCTGGGCCCTTATTAATGTTTCCTCCTTGCTCCTGCTGGTGTTATGGTGTTGGGGAGGGTGTGTTGTGCATGGGTTCCTTCTTTGTAGGCCTCTGATTTGCATTTGTTCCACCTGGGCCCTTATTGCTGTCTCCTCCCTGCTCCTGCTGGTGTAATGGTGTTGGGGAGGGTGTGTTGTGCATGGGTGGGTCCTTTGTAGGCCTCTGATTTGCATTGGTTCCACCTGGGCCCTTATTGCTTGTCTCCTCCTTGCTCCTGCTGGTGTTATTTTGCTGGGGAGGGGGTGTGTTGTGCATGGGTGGCTTCTTTGTAGGCCTTTGATTTGCAGTGGGTCCACCTGGGCCCTTATTGCTGTCTCCTCCCTGCTCCTGCTGGTATAATGGTGTTGGGAAGGGTGTGTTGTGCATGGGTGGGTCCTTTCTAGGCCTCTGATTTGCATTGGTTTCACCTGGGCCCTTATTGCTGTCTCCTCTCTGCTCCTGCTGCTGCAATGGTGTTTGGGGAGGGTGTGTTGTGCATGGGTGGCTCCTTTGTAGGCATCTGATTTGCATTGGTTTCACCTGGGCCCTTATTGCTGTCTCCTCCCTTCTCCTGCTGGTGTAATGGTGTTGGGGAGGGTGTGTTGTGCATGGGTGGGTCCTTTGTAGGCCTCTGATTTGCATTGGTTCCACCTGGGCCTTTCTTGATGTTTCCTCCCTGCTCCTGCTGGTGTAATGGTGTTGGGGAGAGTGTGTTGTGCATGGGTGGGTCCTTTGTAGGCGTCAGATTTGCATTGATTCCGGCTGGGCCCTTATTGCTGTCTCCTCCCTGCTCCTGCTGGTGTAATGGTGTTGGGGAGGGTTTGTTGTGCATGGGTGGGTCCTTTGTAGGCCTCTGATTTGCATTGGTTTCACCTGGGCCCTTAAAGGGTGTCTCCTCCCTGCTCCTGCTGGTGTTATGGTGTTGGGGAGGGTGTGTTGTGCATGGGTGGGTCCTTTGTAGGCCTCTGATTTGCATTGGTTTCACCTGGGTCCTTATTGCTGTCTCCTCCCTGCTCCTGCTGGTGTTATGGTGTTGGGGAGGGTGTGTTGTGCATGGGTGGGTCCTTCGTAGGCCTCTGATTTGCAGTGGGTCCACCTGGGCCCTTCTTGCTGTATCCTCCCTGCTCCTGCTGGTGTTATGGTGTTGGGGAGGGTGTGTTGTGCATGGGTGGCTCCTTTGTAGGCCTCTGATTTGCATTGGTTTCACCTGGGCCCTTATTGCTGTCTCCTCCCTGCTCCTGCTGGTGTAATGGTGTTGGGGAGGGTGTGTTGTGCATGGGTGGGCCCTTTGTAGGCCTCTGATTTGCAATGGTTTCACCTGGGCCCTTATTGCTGTCTCCTCCCTGCTCCTGCTGGTGTAATGGTGTTGGGGAGGGTGTGTTGCGCATGGGTGGCTCCTTTGTAGGCCTCTGATTTGCAGTGGGTCCACCTGGGCCCTTATTGCTGTCTCCTCCCTGCTCCTGCTGGTGTAATGGTGTTGGGGAGGGTGTGTTGCGCATGGGTGGCTCCTTTGTAGGCCTCTGATTTGCAGTGGGTCCACCTGGGCCCTTATTGCTGTCTCCTCCCTGCTCCTACTGGTATAATGGTGTTGGGGAGGGTGTGTTGTGCATGGGTGGCTCCTTTGTAGGCCTCTGATTTGCATTGGTTTCACCTGGGTCCTTATTGCTGTCTCCTCTCTGCTCCTGCTGGTGTTATGGTGTTGGGGAGGGTGTGTTGTGCATGGGTGGTTCCTTTGTAGGCCTCTGATTTGCAGTTGGTCCACCTGGGCCCTTATTGCTGTCTCCTCCCTGCTTCTGCTGGTGTAATTGTGTTGGTGAGGGTGTGTTGTGCTTGGGTGGGTCCTTTGTAGGCCTCTGATTTGCATTGGTTTCACCTGGGCCCTTATTGCTGTCTCCTCTCTGCTCCTGCTGGTGTAATGGTGTTTGGGGAGGGTGTGTTGTGCATGGGTGGGTCCTTTGTAGGCCTCTGATTTGCATTGGTTCCACCTGGGCCCTTATTGCTGTCTCCTCCCTGCTCCTGCTGGTGTAATGGTGTTGGGGAGGGTGTGTTGTTCATGGGTGGGCCCTTTGTGGGCCTCTGATTTGCAGTGGGTCCACCTGGGCCCTTATTTCTGTCTCCTCCCTGCTCCTGCTGGTGTAATGTTGTTGGGGAGGGTTTGTTGTGCATGGGTGGGTCCTTTGTAGGCCTCTGATTTGCATTGGTTCCACCTGGGCCCTTATTGCTGTCTCCTCCCTGCTCCTGCTGGTGTATTGGTGTTGGGGAGGGCGTGTTGTGCATGGGTGGGTCCTTTGTGGGCCTCTGATTTACAGTGGGTCCACCTGGGCCCTTATTTCTGTCTCCTCCCTGCTCCTGCAGGTGTAATGTTGTTGGGGAGGGTTTGTTGTGCATGGGTGGGTCCTTTGTAGGCCCCTGGGCCCTTATTGCTGTCTCCTCCCTGCGCCTGCTGGTGTATTGGTGTTGGGGAGGGTGTGTTGTGCATGGGTGGCTCCTTTGTAGGCGTCTGATTTGCATTGGTTTCACCTTGGCCCTTATTGCTGTCTCCTCCCTGCTCCTGCTGGTGTAATGGTGTTGGGGAGGGTGTGTTGTGCATGGGTGGGTCCTTTGTAGGCCTCTGATTTGCATTGGTTCCACCTGGGCCCTTATTGCTGTCTCCTCTCTGCTCCTGCTGGTGTATTGGTGTTGGGGAGGGTGTTTTGTGCATGGGTGGGTTCTTTGTAGGCCTCTGATTTGCATTGGTTCCACCTGGGCCCTTATTGCTGTCTCCTCCCTGCTCCTGCTGGTGTAATGGTGTTGGCGAGGGTGTGTTGTGCATGGGTGGGTTCTTTGTAGGCCTCTGATTTGCATTGGTTTCACCTGGGCCCTTATTGCTGTCTCCTCCCTGCTCCTGCTGGTGGAATGGTGTTGGGGAGGGTGTGTTGTGCATGGGTGGGTCCTTTGTAGGCCTCTGATTTGCATTGGTTTCACCTGGGCCCTTATTGCTGTCTCCTCCCTGCTCCTGCTGGTGGAATGGTGTTGGGGAGGGTGTGTTGTGCATGGGTGGGTCCTTTGTAGGCCTCTGATTTGCATTGGTTCCACCTGGGCCCTTATTGCTTGTCTCCTCCTTGCTCCTGCTGGTGTTATGGTGTTGGGGAGGGTGTGTTGTGCATGGGTGGCTTCTTTGTAGGCCTTTGATTTGCAGTGGGTCCACCTGGGCCCTTATGGCTGTCTCCTCCCTGCTCCTGCTGGTATAATGGTGTTGGGAAGGGTGTGTTCTGCATGGGTGGGTCCTTTGTAGGCCTCTGATTTGCATTGGTTTCACCTGGGCCCTTATTGCTGTCTCCTCTCTGCTCCTGCTGGTGCAATGGTGTTTGGGGAGGGTGTGTTGTGCATGGGTGGCTCCTTTGTAGGCATCTGATTTGCATTGGTTTCACCTGGGCCCTTATTGCTGTCTCCTCCCTGCTCCTGCTGGTGTAATGGTGTTAGGGAGGGTGTGTTGTGCATGGGTGGGTCCTTTGTAGGCCTCTGATTTGCATTGGTTCCACCTGGGCCTTTCTTGATGTTTCCTCCCTGCTCCTGCTGGTGTAATGGTGTTGGGGAGAGTGTGTTGTGCATGGGTGGGTCCTTTGTAGGCGTCAGATTTGCATTGATTCCGGCTGGGCCCTTATTGCTGTCTCCTCCCTGCTCCTGCTGGTGTAATGGTGTTGGGGAGGGTTTGTTGTGCATGGATGGGTCCTTTGTAGGCCTCTGATTTGCATTGGTTTCACCTGGGCCCTTAAAGGGTGTCTCCTCCCTGCTCCTGCTGGTGTTATGGTGTTGGGGAGGGTGTGTTGTGCATGGGTGGGTCCTTTGTAGGCCTCTGATTTGCATTGGTTTCACCTGGGTCCTTATTGCTGTCTCCTCCCTGCTCCTGCTGGTGTTATGGTGTTGGGGAGGGTGTGTTGTGCATGGGTGGGTCCTTCGTAGGCCTCTGATTTGCAGTGGGTCTACCTGGGCCCTTCTTGCTGTATCCTCCCTGCTCCTGCTGGTGTTATGGTGTTGGGGAGGGTGTGTTGTGCATGGGTGGCTCCTTTGTAGGCCTCTGATTTGCAGTGGTTTCACCTGGGACCCTTATTGCTGTCTCCTCCCTGATCCTGCTGGTGTAATGGTGTTGAGGAGGGTGTGTTGTGCATGGGTGGGCCCTTTGTAGGCCTCTGATTTGCAATGGTTTCACCTGGGCCCTTATCGCTCTCTCCTCCCTGCTCCTGCTGGTGTAATGGTGTTGGGGAGGGTGTGTTGCGCATGGGTGGCTCCTTTGTAGGCCTCTGATTTGCAGTGGGTCCACCTGGGCCCTTATTGCTGTCTCCTCCCTGCTCCTGCTGGTGTAATGGTGTTGGGGAGGGTGTGTTGTGCATGGGTGGGTCCTTTGTAGGCCTCTGATTTGCATTGGTTCCACCTGGGCCCTTATTGCTGTCTCCTCCCTGCTCCTGCTGGTGTAATGGTGTTGGGGAGGGTGTGTTGTTCATGGGTGGGTCCTTTGTGGGCCTCTGATTTGCAGTGGGTCCACCTGGGCCCTTATTTCTGTCTCCTCCCTGCTCCTGCTGGTGTAATGTTGTTGGGGAGGGTTTGTTGTGCATGGGTGGGTCCTTTGTAGGCCTCTGATTTGCATTGGTTCCACCTGGGCCCTTATTGCTGTCTCCTCCCTGCTCCTGCTGGTGTATTGGTGTTGGGGAGGGCGTGTTGTGCATGGGTGGGTCCTTTGTGGGCCTCTGATTTACAGTGGGTCCACCTGGGCCCTTATTGCTGTCTCCTCCCTGCTCCTTCTGGTGTAATGGTGTTGGTGAGGGTGTGTTGTGCTTGGGTGGGTCCTTTGTAGGCCTCTGATTTGCATTGGTTTCACCTGGGCCCTTATTGCTGTCTCCCCTCTGTTCCTGCTGGTGTAATGGTGTTTGGGGAGGGTGTGTTGTGCATGGGTGGGTCCTTTGTAGGCCTCTGATTTGCATTGGTTCCACCTGGGCCCTTATTGCTGTCTCCTCCCTGCTCCTGCTGGTGTAATGGTGTTGGGAAGGGTGTGTTGTGCATGGGTGGGTCCTTTGTGGGCCTCTGATTTACAGTGGGTCCACCTGGGCCCTTATTTCTGTCTCCTCCCTGCTCCTGCTGGTGTAATGTTGTTGGGGAGGGTTTGTTGTGCATGGGTGGGTCCTTTGTAGGCCCCTGGGCCCTTATTGCTGTCTCCACCCTGCTCCTGCTGGTGTATTGGTGTTGGGGAGGGTGTGTTGTGCATGGGTGGCTCCTTTGTAGGCGTCTGATTTGCATTGGTTTCACCTTGGCCCTTATTGCTGTCTCCTCCCTGCTCCTGCTGGTGTATTGGTGTTGGGGAGGGTGTTTTGTGCATGGGTGGGTTCTTTGTAGGCCTCTGATTTGCATTGGTTCCACCTGGGCCCTTATTGCTGTCTCCTCCCTGCTCCTGCTGGTGTAATGGTGTTGGGGAGGGTGTGTTGTGCATGGGTGGGTTCTTTGTAGGCCTCTGATTTGCATTGGTTTCACCTGGGCCCTTATTGCTGTCTCCTCCCTGCTCCTGCTGGTGTAATGGTGTTGGGTAGGGTGTGTTGTGCATGGGTGGGTTCTTTGTAGGCCTCTGATTTGCATTGGTTTCACCTGGGCCCTTATTGCTGTCTCCTCCCTGCTCCTGCTGGTGGAATGGTGTTGGGGAGGGTGTGTTGTGCATGGGTGGGTCCTTTGTAGGCCTCTCATTTGCATTGGTTCCACCTGGCCCCTTATTAATGTTTCCTCCTTGCTCCTGCTGGTGTTATGGTGTTGGGGAGAGTGTGTTGTGCATGGGTGGGTCCTTTGTAGGCCTCTGATTTGCATTGGTTCCACCTGGGCCCTTATTGCTTGTCTCCTCCTTGCTCCTGCTGGTGTTATGGTGCTGGGGAGGGTGTGTTGTGCATGGGTGGCTTCTTTGTAGGCCTTTGATTTGCAGTGGGTCCACCTGGGCCCTTATTGCTGTCTCCTCCCTGCTCCTGCTGGTATAATGGTGTTGGGAAGGGTGTGTTGTGCATGGGTGGGTCCTTTGTAGGCCTCTGATTTGCATTGGTTTCACCTGGGCCCTTATTGCTGTCTCCTCTCTGCTCCTGCTGCTGCAATGGTGTTTGGGGAGGGTGTGTTGTGCATGGGTGGCTCCTTTGTAGGCATCTGATTTGCATTGGTTTCACCTGGGCCCTTATTGCTGTCTCCTCCCTTCTCCTGCTGGTGTAATGGTGTTGGGGAGGGTGTGTTGTGCATGGGTGGGTCCTTTGTAGGCCTCTGATTTGCATTGGTTCCACCTGGGCCTTTCTTGATGTTTCCTCCCTGCTCCTGCTGGTGTAATGGTGTTGGGGAGAGTGTGTTGTGCATGGGTGGGTCCTTTGTAGGCGTCAGATTTGCATTGATTCCGGCTGGGCCCTTATTGCTGTCTCCTCCCTGCTCCTGCTGGTGTAATGGTGTTGGGGAGGGTTTGTTGTGCATGGGTGGGTCCTTTGTAGGCCTCTGATTTGCATTGGTTTCACCTGGGCCCTTAAAGGGTGTCTCCTCCCTGCTCCTGCTGGTGTTATGGTGTTGGGGAGGGTGTGTTGTGCATGGGTGGGTCCTTTGTAGGCCTCTGATTTGCATTGGTTTCACCTGGGTCCTTATTGCTGTCTCCTCCCTGCTCCTGCTGGTGTTATGGTGTTGGGGAGGGTGTGTTGTGCATGGGTGGGTCATTCGTAGGCCTCTGATTTGCAGTGGGTCCACCTGGGCCCTTCTTGCTGTATCCTCCCTGCTCCTGCTGGTGTTATGGTGTTGGGGAGGGTGTGTTGTGCATGGGTGGCTCCTTTGTAGGCCTCTGATTTGCATTGGTTTCACCTGGGCCCTTATTGCTGTCTCCTCCCTGCTCCTGCTGGTGTAATGGTGTTGGGGAGGGTGTGTTGTGCATGGGTGGGCCCTTTGTAGGCCTCTGATTTGCAATGGTTTCACCTGGGCCCTTATCGCTGTCTCCTCCCTGCTCCTGCTGGTGTAATGGTGTTGGGGAGGGTGTGTTGCGCATGGGTGGCTCCTTTGTAGGCCTCTGATTTGCAGTGGGTCCACCTGGGCCCTTATTGCTGTCTCCTCCCTGCTCCTGCTGGTGTAATGGTGTTGGGGAGGGTGTGTTGCGCATGGGTGGCTCCTTTGTAGGCCTCTGATTTGCAGTGGGTCCATCTGGGCCCTTATTGCTGTCTCCTCCCTGCTCCTACTGGTGTAATGGTGTTGGGGAGGGTGTGTTGTGCATGGGTGGCTCCTTTGTAGGCCTCTGATTTGCATTGGTTTCACCTGGGTCCTTATTGCTGTCTCCTCTCTGCTCCTGCTGGTGTTATGGTGTTGGGGAGGGTGTGTTGTGCATGGGTGGTTCCTTTGTAGGCCTCTGATTTGCAGTTGGTCCACCTGGGCCCTTATTGCTGTCTCCTCCCTGCTTCTGCTGGTGTAATTGTGTTGGTGAGGGTGTGTTGTGCTTGGGTGGGTCCTTTGTAGGCCTCTGATTTGCATTGGTTTCACCTGGGCCCTTATTGCTGTCTCCTCTCTGCTCCTGCTGGTGTAATGGTGTTTGGGGAGGGTGTGTTGTGCATGGGTGGGTCCTTTGTAGGCCTCTGATTTGCATTGGTTCCACCTGGGCCCTTATTGCTGTCTCCTCCCTGCTCCTGCTGGTGTAATGGTGTTGGGGAGGGTGTGTTGTTCATGGGTGGGCCCTTTGTGGGCCTCTGATTTGCAGTGGGTCCACCTGGGCCCTTATTTCTGTCTCCTCCCTGCTCCTGCTGGTGTAATGTTGTTGGGGAGGGTTTGTTGTGCATGGGTGGGTCCTTTGTAGGCCTCTGATTTGCATTGGTTCCACCTGGGCCCTTATTGCTGTCTCCTCCCTGCTCCTGCTGGTGTATTGGTGTTGGGGAGGGCGTGTTGTGCATGGGTGGGTCCTTTGTGGGCCTCTGATTTACAGTGGGTCCACCTGGGCCCTTATTTCTGTCTCCTCCCTGCTCCTGCAGGTGTAATGTTGTTGGGGAGGGTTTGTTGTGCATGGGTGGGTCCTTTGTAGGCCCCTGGGCCCTTATTGCTGTCTCCTCCCTGCGCCTGCTGGTGTATTGGTGTTGGGGAGGGTGTGTTGTGCATGGGTGGCTCCTTTGTAGGCGTTTGATTTGCATTGGTTTCACCTTGGCCCTTATTGCTGTCTCCTCCCTGCTCCTGCTGGTGTAATGGTGTTGGGGAGGGTGTGTTGTGCATGGGTGGGTCCTTTGTAGGCCTCTGATTTGCATTGGTTCCACCTGGGCCCTTATTGCTGTCTCCTCTCTGCTCCTGCTGGTGTATTGGTGTTGGGGAGGGTGTTTTGTGCATGGGTGGGTTCTTTGTAGGCCTCTGATTTGCATTGGTTCCACCTGGGCCCTTATTGCTGTCTCCTCCCTGCTCCTGCTGGTGTAATGGTGTTGGCGAGGGTGTGTTGTGCATGGGTGGGTTCTTTGTAGGCCTCTGATTTGCATTGGTTTCACCTGGGCCCTTATTGCTGTCTCCTCCCTGCTCCTGCTGGTGGAATGGTGTTGGGGAGGGTGTGTTGTGCATGGGTGGGTCCTTTGTAGGCCTCTGATTTGCATTGGTTTCACCTGGGCCCTTATTGCTGTCTCCTCCCTGCTCCTGCTGGTGGAATGGTGTTGGGGAGGGTGTGTTGTGCATGGGTGGGTCCTTTGTAGGCCTCTGATTTGCATTGGTTCCACCTGGGCCCTTATTGCTTGTCTCCTCCTTGCTCCTGCTGGTGTTATGGTGTTGGGGAGGGTGTGTTGTGCATGGGTGGCTTCTTTGTAGGCCTTTGATTTGCAGTGGGTCCACCTGGGCCCTTATGGCTGTCTCCTCCCTGCTCCTGCTGGTATAATGGTGTTGGGAAGGGTGTGTTCTGCATGGGTGGGTCCTTTGTAGGCCTCTGATTTGCATTGGTTTCACCTGGGCCCTTATTGCTGTCTCCTCTCTGCTCCTGCTGGTGCAATGGTGTTTGGGGAGGGTGTGTTGTGCATGGGTGGCTCCTTTGTAGGCATCTGATTTGCATTGGTTTCACCTGGGCCCTTATTGCTGTCTCCTCCCTGCTCCTGCTGGTGTAATGGTGTTAGGGAGGGTGTGTTGTGCATGGGTGGGTCCTTTGTAGGCCTCTGATTTGCATTGGTTCCACCTGGGCCTTTCTTGATGTTTCCTCCCTGCTCCTGCTGGTGTAATGGTGTTGGGGAGAGTGTGTTGTGCATGGGTGGGTCCTTTGTAGGCGTCAGATTTGCATTGATTCCGGCTGGGCCCTTATTGCTGTCTCCTCCCTGCTCCTGCTGGTGTAATGGTGTTGGGGAGGGTTTGTTGTGCATGGGTGGGTCCTTTGTAGGCCTCTGATTTGCATTGGTTTCACCTGGGCCCTTATTGCTGTCTCCTCTCTGCTCCTGCTGGTGCAATGGTGTTTGGGGAGGGTGTGTTGTGCATGGGTGGCTCCTTTGTAGGCATCTGATTTGCATTGGTTTCACCTGGGCCCTTATTGCTGTCTCCTCCCTGCTCCTGCTGGTGTAATGGTGTTAGGGAGGGTGTGTTGTGCATGGGTGGGTCCTTTGTAGGCCTCTGATTTGCATTGGTTCCACCTGGGCCTTTCTTGATGTTTCCTCCCTGCTCCTGCTGGTGTAATGGTGTTGGGGAGAGTGTGTTGTGCATGGGTGGGTCCTTTGTAGGCGTCAGATTTGCATTGATTCCGGCTGGGCCCTTATTGCTGTCTCCTCCCTGCTCCTGCTGGTGTTATGGTGTTGGGGAGGGTGTGTTGTGCATGGGTGGGTCCTTTGTAGGCCTCTGATTTGCATTGGTTTCACCTGGGTCCTTATTGCTGTCTCCTCCCTGCTCCTGCTGGTGTTATGGTGTTGGGGAGGGTGTGTTGTGCATGGGTGGGTCCTTCGTAGGCCTCTGATTTGCAGTGGGTCCACCTGGGCCCTTCTTGCTGTATCCTCCCTGCTCCTGCTGGTGTAATGGTGTTGGGGAGGGTGTGTTGCGCATGGGTGGCTCCTTTGTAGGCCTCTGATTTGCAGTGGGTCCACCTGGGCCCTTATTGCTGTCTCCTCCCTGCTCCTACTGGTGTAATGGTGTTGGGGAGGGTGTGTTGTGCATGGGTGGCTCCTTTGTAGGCCTCTGATTTGCATTGGTTTCACCTGGGTCCTTATTGCTGTCTCCTCTCTGCTCCTGCTGGTGTTATGGTGTTGGGGAGGGTGTGTTGTGCATGGGTGGTTCCTTTGTAGGCCTCTGATTTGCAGTTGGTCCACCTGGGCCCTTATTGCTGTCTCCTCCCTGCTTCTGCTGGTGTAATGGTGTTGGTGAGGGTGTGTTGTGCTTGGGTGGGTCCTTTGTAGGCCTCTGATTTGCATTGGTTTCACCTGGGCCCTTATTGCTGTCTCCTCTCTGCTCCTGCTGGTGTAATGGTGTTTGGGGAGGGTGTGTTGTGCATGGGTGGGTCCTTTGTAGGCCTCTGATTTGCATTGGTTCCACCTGGGCCCTTATTGCTGTCTCCTCCCTGCTCCTGCTGGTGTAATGGTGTTGGGGAGGGTGTGTTGTTCATGGGTGGGTCCTTTGTTGGCCTCTGATTTGCAGTGGGTCCGCCTGGGCCCTTATTTCTGTCGCCTCCCTGCTCCTGCTGGTGTAATGTTGTTGGGGAGGGTTTGTTGTGCATGGGTGGGTCCTTTGTAGGCCCCTGGGCCCTTATTGCTGTCTCCTCCCTGCTCCTGCTGGTGTATTGGTGTTGGGGAGGGTGTGTTGAGCATTGGTGGCTCCTTTGTAGGCATCTGATTTGCATTGGTTTCACCTTGGCCCTTATTGCTGTCTCCTCCCTGCTCCTGCTGGTGTAATGGTGTTGGGGAGGGTGTGTTGTGCATGGGTGGGTCCTTTGTAGGCCTCTGATTTGCATTGGTTCCACCTGGGCCCTTATTGCTGTCTCCTCCCTGCTCCTGCTGGTGTAATGGTGTTGGCGAGGGTGTGTTGTGCATGGGTGGGTTCTTTGTAGGCCTCTGATTTGCATTGGTTTCACCTGGGCCCTTATTGCTGTCTCCTCCCTGCTCCTGCTGGTGGAATGGTGTTGGGGAGGGTGTGTTGTGCATGGGTGGGTACTTTGTAGGCCTCTGATTTGCATTGGTTCCACCTGGGCCCTTATTAATGTTTCCTCCTTGCTCCTGCTGGTGTTATGGTGTTGGGGAGAGTGTGTTGTGCATGGGTGGCTTCTTTGTAGGCCTTTGATTTGCAGTGGGTCCACCTGGGCCCTTATTGCTATCTCCTCCCTGCTCCTGCTGGTATAATGGTGTTGGGAAGGGTGTGTTGTGCATGGGTGGGTCCTTTGTAGGCCTCTGATTTGCATTGGTTTCACCTGGGCCCTTATTGCTGTCTCCTCTCTGCTCCTGCTGGTGCAATGGTGTTTGGGGAGGGTGTGTTGTGCATGGGTGGCTCCTTTTGTAGGCATCTGATTTGCATTGGTTTCACCTGGGCCCTTATTGCTGTCTCCTCCCTGCTCCTGCTGGTGTAATGGTGTTGGGGAGGGTGTGTTGTGCATGGGTGGGTCCTTTGTAGGCCTCTGATTTGCATTGGTTCCACCTGGGCCCTTCTTGATGTTTCCTCCCTGCTCCTGCTGGTGTAATGGTGTTGGGGAGAGTGTGTTGTGCATGGGTGGGTCCTTTGTAGGCCTCTGATTTGCATTGGTTTCACCTGGGTCCTTATTGCTATCTCCTCCCTGCTCCTGCTGGTGTAATGGTGTTGGGGAGGGTTTGTTGTGCATGGGTGGGTCCTTTGTAGGCCTCTGATTTGCGTTGGTTTCACCTGTGCCCTTAAAGGGTGTCTCCTCCCTGCTCCTGCTGGTGTTATGGTGTTGGGGAGGGTGTGTTGTGCATGGGTGGGTCCTTTATAGGCCTCTGATTTGCATTGGTTTCACCTGGGTCCTTATTGCTGTCTCCTCCCTGCTCCTGCTGGTGTTATGGTGTTGGGGAGGGTGTGTTGTGCATGGGTGGGTCCTTCGTAGGCCTCTGATTTGCAGTGGGTCCACCTGGGCCCTTCTTGCTGTCTCCTCTCTGCTCCTGCTGGTGTTATGGTGTTGGGGAGGGTGTGTTGTGCATGGGTGGTTCCTTTGTAGGCCTCTGATTTGCGGTTGGTCCACCTGGGCCCTTATTGCTGTCTCCTCCCTGCTTCTGCTGGTGTAATGGTGTTGGTGAGGGTGTGTTGTGCTTGGGTGGGTCCTTTGTAGGCCTCTGATTTGCATTGGTTTCACCTGGGCCCTTATTGCTTTCTCCTCTCTGCTCCTGCTGGTGTAATGGTGTTGGAGAGGGTGTGTTGTGCATGGGTGGGTCCTTTGTAGGCCTCTGATTTGCATTGGTTCCACCTGGGCCCTTATTGCTGTCTCCTCCCTGCTCCTGCTGGTGTAATGGTGTTGGGGAGGGTGTGTTGTTCATGGGTGGGTCCTTTGTGGGCCTCTGATTTGCAGTGGGTCCACCTGGGCCCTTATTTCTGTCTCCTCCCTGCTCCTGCTGGTGTAATGTTGTTGGGGAGGGTTTGTTGTGCATGGGTGGGTCCTTTGTAGGCCTCTGATTTGCATTGGTTCCACCTGGGCCCTTATTGCTGTCTCCTCCCTGCTCCTGCTGGTGTATTGGTGTTGGGGAGGGCGTGTTGTGCATGGGTGGGTCCTTTGTGGGCCTCTGATTTGCATTGGGTCCACCTGGGCCCTTATTTCTGTCTCCTCCCTGCTCCTGCTGGTGTAATGTTGTTGGGGAGGGTTTGTTGTGCATGGGTGGGTCCTTTGTAGGCCCCTGGGCTCTTATTGCTGTCTCCTCCCTGCTCCTGCTGGTGTATTGGTGTTGGGGAGGGTGTGTTGTGCATGGGTGGCTCCTTTGTAGGCATCTGATTTGCATTGGTTTCACCTTGGCCCTTATTGCTGTCTCCTCCCTGCTCCTGCTGGTGTAATGGTGTTGGGGAGGGTGTGTTGTGCATGGGTGGGTCCTTTGTAGGCCTCTGATTTGCATTGGTTCCACCTGGGCCCTTATTGCTGTCTCCTCTCTGCTCCTGCTGGTGTATTGGTGTTGGCGAGGGTGTGTTGTGCATGGGTGGTTTCTTTGTAGGCCTCTGATTTGCATTGGTTTCACCTGGGCCCTTATTGCTGTCTCCTCCCTGCTCCTGCTGGTGGAATGGTGTTGGGAGGGTGTGTTGTGCATGGGTGGGTCCTTTGTAGGCCTCTGATTTGCATTGGTTCCACCTGGGCCCTTATTAATGTTTCCTCCTTGCTCCTGCTGGTGTTATGGTGTTGGGGAGAGTGTGTTGTGCATGGGTGGCTTCTTTGTAGGCCTTTGATTTGCAGTGGGTCCACCTGGGCCCTTATTGCTGTCTCCTCCCTGCTCCTGCTGGTGTATTGGTGTTGGGGAGGGCGTGTTGTGCATGGGTGGGTCCTTTGTGGGCCTCTGATTTACAGTGGGTCCACCTGGGCCCTTATTTCTGTCTCCTCCCTGCTCCTGCTGGTGTAATGTTGTTGGGGAGGGTTTGTTGTGCATGGGTGGGTCCTTTGTAGGCCCCTGGGCCCTTATTGCTGTCTCCTCCCTGCTCCTGCTGGTGTATTGGTGTTGGGGAGGGTGTGTTGAGCATTGGTGGCTCCTTTGTAGGCATCTGATTTGCATTGGTTTCACCTTGGCCCTTATTGCTGTCTCCTCCCTGCTCCTGCTGGTGTAATGGTGTTGGGGAGGGTGTGTTGTGCATGGGTGGGTCCTTTGTAGGCCTCTGATTTGCATTGGTTCCACCTGGGCCCTTATTGCTGTCTCCTCCCTGCTCCTGCTGGTGTAATGGTGTTGGCGAGGGTGTGTTGTGCATGGGTGGGTTCTTTGTAGGCCTCTGATTTGCATTGGTTTCACCTGGGCCCTTATTGCTGTCTCCTCCCTGCTCCTGCTGGTGGAATGGTGTTGGGGAGGGTGTGTTGTGCATGGGTGGGTACTTTGTAGGCCTCTGATTTGCATTGGTTCCACCTGGGCCCTTATTAACGTTTCCTCCTTGCTCCTGCTGGTGTTATGGTGTTGGGGAGAGTGTGTTGTGCATGGGTGGCTTCTTTGTAGGCCTTTGATTTGCAGTGGGTCCACCTGGGCCCTTATTGCTATCTCCTCCCTGCTCCTGCTGGTATAATGGTGTTGGGAAGGGTGTGTTGTGCATGGGTGGGTCCTTTGTAGGCCTCTGATTTGCATTGGTTTCACCTGGGCCCTTATTGCTGTCTCCTCTCTGCTCCTGCTGGTGCAATGGTGTTTGGGGAGGGTGTGTTGTGCATGGGTGGCTCCTTTTGTAGGCATCTGATTTGCATTGGTTTCACCTGGGCCCTTATTGCTGTCTCCTCCCTGCTCCTGCTGGTGTAATGGTGTTGGGGAGGGTGTGTTGTGCATGGGTGGGTCCTTTGTAGGCCTCTGATTTGCATTGGTTCCACCTGGGCCCTTCTTGATGTTTCCTCCCTGCTCCTGCTGGTGTAATGGTGTTGGGGAGAGTGTGTTGTGCATGGGTGGGTCCTTTGTAGGCCTCTGATTTGCATTGGTTTCACCTGGGTCCTTATTGCTGTCTCCTCCCTGCTCCTGCTGGTGTAATGGTGTTGGGGAGGGTTTGTTGTGCATGGGTGGGTCCTTTGTAGGCCTCTGATTTGCGTTGGTTTCACCTGTGCCCTTAAAGGGTGTCTCCTCCCTGCTCCTGCTGGTGTTATGGTGTTGGGGAGGGTGTGTTGTGCATGGGTGGGTCCTTTATAGGCCTCTGATTTGCATTGGTTTCACCTGGGTCCTTATTGCTGTCTCCTCCCTGCTCCTGCTGGTGTTATGGTGTTGGGGAGGGTGTGTTGTGCATGGGTGGGTCCTTCGTAGGCCTCTGATTTGCAGTGGGTCCACCTGGGCCCTTCTTGCTGTCTCCTCTCTGCTCCTGCTGGTGCTATGGTGTTGGGGAGGGTGTGTTGTGCATGGGTGGTTCCTTTGTAGGCCTCTGATTTGCAGTTGGTCCACCTGGGCCCTTATTGCTGTCTCCTCCCTGCTTCTGCTGGTGTAATGGTGTTGGTGAGGGTGTGTTGTGCTTGGGTGGGTCCTTTGTAGGCCTCTGATTTGCATTGGTTTCACCTGGGCCCTTATTGCTTTCTCCTCTCTGCTCCTGCTGGTGTAATGGTGTTGGGGAGGGTGTGTTGTGCATGGGTGGGTCCTTTGTAGGCCTCTGATTTGCATTGGTTCCACCTGGGCCCTTATTGCTGTCTCCTCCCTGCTCCTGCTGGTGTAATGGTGTTGGGGAGGGTGTGTTGTTCATGGGTGGGTCCTTTGTGGGCCTCTGATTTGCAGTGGGTCCACCTGGGCCCTTATTTCTGTCTCCTCCCTGCTCCTGCTGGTGTAATGTTGTTGGGGAGGGTTTGTTGTGCATGGGTGGGTCCTTTGTAGGCCTCTGATTTGCATTGGTTCCACCTGGGCCCTTATTGCTGTCTCCTCCCTGCTCCTGCTGGTGTATTGGTGTTGGGGAGGGCGTGTTGTGCATGGGTGGGTCCTTTGTGGGCCTCTGATTTGCATTGGGTCCACCTGGGCCCTTATTTCTGTCTCCTCCCTGCTCCTGCTGGTGTAATGTTGTTGGGGAGGGTTTGTTGTGCATGGGTGGGTCCTTTGTAGGCCCCTGGGCTCTTATTGCTGTCTCCTCCCTGCTCCTGCTGGTGTATTGGTGTTGGGGAGGGTGTGTTGTGCATGGGTGGCTCCTTTGTAGGCGTCTGATTTGCATTGGTTTCACCTTGGCCCTTATTGCTGTCTCCTCCCTGCTCCTGCTGGTGTAATGGTGTTGGGGAGGGTGTGTTGTGCATGGGTGGGTCCTTTGTAGGCCTCTGATTTGCATTGGTTCCACCTGGGCCCTTATTGCTGTCTCCTCTCTGCTCCTGCTGGTGTATTGGTGTTGGGGAGGGTGTTTTGTGCATGGGTGGGTCCTTTGTAGGCCTCTGATTTGCATTGGTTCCACCTGGGCCCTTATTGCTGTCTCCTCCCTGCTCCTGCTGGTGTAATGGTGTTGGCGAGGGTGTGTTGTGCATGGGTGGTTTCTTTGTAGGCCTCTGATTTGCATTGGTTTCACCTGGGCCCTTATTGCTGTCTCCTCCCTGCTCCTGCTGGTGGAATGGTGTTGGGAGGGTGTGTTGTGCATGGGTGGGTCCTTTGTAGGCCTCTGATTTGCATTGGTTCCACCTGGGCCCTTATTAATGTTTCCTCCTTGCTCCTGCTGGTGTTATGGTGTTGGGGAGAGTGTGTTGTGCATGGGTGGCTTCTTTGTAGGCCTTTGATTTGCAGTGGGTCCACCTGGGCCCTTATTGCTGTCTCCTCCCTGCTCCTGCTGGTATAATGGTGTTGGGAAGGGTGTGTTGTGCATGGGTGGGTCCTTTGTAGGCCTCTGATTTGCATTGGTTTCACCTGGGCCCTTATTGCTGTCTCCTCTCTGCTCCTGCTGGTGCAATGGTGTTTGGGGAGGGTGTGTTGTGCATGGGTGGCTCCTTTGTAGGCATCTGATTTGCATTGGTTTCACCTGGGCCCTTATTGCTGTCTCCTCCCTGCTCCTGCTGGTGTAATGGTGTTGGGGAGGGTGTGTTGTGCATGGGTGGGTCCTTTGTAGGCCTCTGATTTGCATTGGTTCCACCTGGGCCCTTCTTGATGTTTCCTCCCTGCTCCTGCTGGTGTAATGGTGTTGGGGAGAGTGTGTTGTGCATGGGTGGGTCCTTTGTAGGCGTCAGATTTGCATTGATTCCGGCTGGGCCCTTATTGCTGTCTCCTCCCTGCTCCTGCTGGTGTAATGGTGTTGGGGAGGGTTTGTTGTGCATGGGTGGGTCCTTTGTAGGCCTCTGATTTGCATTGGTTTCACCTGTGCCCTTAAAGGGTGTGTCCTCCCTGCTCCTGCTGGTGTTATGGTGTTGGGGAGGGTGGGTTGTGCATGGGTGGGTCCTTTGTAGGCCTCTGATTTGCATTGGTTTCACCTGGGTCCTTATTGCTGTCTCCTCCCTGCTCCTGCTGGTGTTATGGTGTTGGGGAGGGTGTGTTGTGCATGGGTGGGTCCTTCGTAGGCCTCTGATTTGCAGTGGGTCCACCTGGGCCCTTCTTGCTGTATCCTCCCTGCTCCTGCTGGTGTTATGGTGTTGGGGAGCGTGTGTTGTGCATGGGTGGCTCCTTTGTAGGCCTCTGATTTGCATTGGTTTCACCTGGGCCCTTATTTCTGTCTCCTCCCTGCTCCTGCTGGTGTAATGGTGTTGGGGAGGGTGTGTTGTGCATGGGTGGGCCCTTTGTAGGCCTCTGATTTGCAGTGGGTCCACCTGTGCCCTTATCGCTGTCTCCTCCCTGCTCCTGCTGGTGTAATGGTGTTGGGGAGGGTGTGTTGCGCATGGGTGGCTCCTTTGTAGGTCTCTGATTTGCAGTGGGTCCACCTGGGCCCTTATTGCTGTCTCCTCCCTGCTCCTGCTGGTGTAATGGTGTTGGGGAGGGTGTGTTGTGCATGTGTGGGTCCTTTGTAGGCCTCTGATTTGCATTGGTTTTACCTGGGCCCTTATTGCTGTCTCCTCTCTGCTCCTGCTGGTGCAATGGTGTTTGGGGAGGGTGTGTTGTGCATGGGTGGCTCCTTTGTAGGCCTCTGATTTGCATTGGTTTCACCTGGGCCCTTATTGCTGTCTCCTCCCTGCTCCTACTGGTGTAGTGGTGTTGGGGAGGGTGTGTTGTGCATGGGTGGGTCCTTTGTAGGCCTCTGATTTGCATTGGTTCCACCTGGGCCCTTCTTGCTGTTTCCTCCCTGCTCCTGCTGGTGTAATGGTGTTGGGGAGAGTGTGTTGTGCATTGGTGGGTCCTTTGTAGGCGTCAGATTTGCATTGGTTCCACCTGGGCCCTTATTGATGTCTCCTCCCTGCTCCTGCTGGTGTAATGGTGTTGGGGAGGGTTTGTTGTGCATGGGTGGGTCCTTTGTAGGCCTCTGATTTGCATTGGTTTCACCTGGGCTCTTAAAGGGTGTCTCCTCCCTGCTCCTAGTGGTGTAATGGTGTTGGGGAGGGTGTGTTGTGCATGGGTGGGTCCTTTGTAGGCCTCTGATTTGCATTGGTTCCACCTGGGCCCTTATTGCTGTCTCCTCTCTGCTCCTGCTGGTGTATTGGTGTTGGGGAGGGTGTTTTGTGCATGGGTGGGTCTTTTGTAGGCCTCTGATTTGCATTGGTTCCACCTGGGCCCTTATTGCTGTCTCCTCCCTGCTCCTGCTGGTGTAATGGTGTTTGGGGAGGGTGTGTTGTGCATGGGTGGCTCCTTTTGTAGGCATCTGATTTGCATTGGTTTCACCTGGGCCCTTATTGCTGTCTCCTCCCTGCTCCTGCTGGTGTAATGGTGTTGGGGAGGGTGTGTTGTGCATGGGTGGGTCCTTTGTAGGCCTCTGATTTGCATTGGTTCCACCTGGGCCCTTCTTGATGTTTCCTCCCTGCTCCTGCTGGTGTAATGGTGTTGGGGAGAGTGTGTTGTGCATGGGTGGGTCCTTTGTAGGCCTCTGATTTGCATTGGTTTCACCTGGGTCCTTATTGCTGTCTCCTCCCTGCTCCTGCTGGTGTAATGGTGTTGGGGAGGGTTTGTTGTGCATGGGTGGGTCCTTTGTAGGCCTCTGATTTGCGTTGGTTTCACCTGTGCCCTTAAAGGGTGTCTCCTCCCTGCTCCTGCTGGTGTTATGGTGTTGGGGAGGGTGTGTTGTGCATGGGTGGGTCCTTTATAGGCCTCTGATTTGCATTGGTTTCACCTGGGTCCTTATTGCTGTCTCCTCCCTGCTCCTGCTGGTGTTATGGTGTTGGGGAGGGTGTGTTGTGCATGGGTGGGTCCTTCGTAGGCCTCTGATTTGCAGTGGGTCCACCTGGGCCCTTCTTGCTGTCTCCTCTCTGCTCCTGCTGGTGTTATGGTGTTGGGGAGGGTGTGTTGTGCATGGGTGGTTCCTTTGTAGGCCTCTGATTTGCAGTTGGTCCACCTGGGCCCTTATTGCTGTCTCCTCCCTGCTTCTGCTGGTGTAATGGTGTTGGTGAGGGTGTGTTGTGCTTGGGTGGGTCCTTTGTAGGCCTCTGATTTGCATTGGTTTCACCTGGGCCCTTATTGCTTTCTCCTCTCTGCTCCTGCTGGTGTAATGGTGTTGGGGAGGGTGTGTTGTGCATGGGTGGGTCCTTTGTAGGCCTCTGATTTGCATTGGTTCCACCTGGGCCCTTATTGCTGTCTCCTCCCTGCTCCTGCTGGTGTAATGGTGTTGGGGAGGGTGTGTTGTTCATGGGTGGGTCCTTTGTGGGCCTCTGATTTGCAGTGGGTCCACCTGGGCCCTTATTTCTGTCTCCTCCCTGCTCCTGCTGGTGTAATGTTGTTGGGGAGGGTTTGTTGTGCATGGGTGGGTCCTTTGTAGGCCTCTGATTTGCATTGGTTCCACCTGGGCCCTTATTGCTGTCTCCTCCCTGCTCCTGCTGGTGTATTGGTGTTGGGGAGGGCGTGTTGTGCATGGGTGGGTCCTTTGTAGGCCTCTGATTTGCATTGGTTCCACCTGGGCCCTTATTGCTGTCTCCTCTCTGCTCCTGCTGGTGTATTGGTGTTGGGGAGGGTGTTTTGTGCATGGGTGGGTCCTTTGTAGGCCTCTGATTTGCATTGGTTCCACCTGGGCCCTTATTGCTGTCTCCTCCCTGCTCCTGCTGGTGTAATGGTGTTGGCGAGGGTGTGTTGTGCATGGGTGGTTTCTTTGTAGGCCTCTGATTTGCATTGGTTTCACCTGGGCCCTTATTGCTGTCTCCTCCCTGCTCCTGCTGGTGGAATGGTGTTGGGAGGGTGTGTTGTGCATGGGTGGGTCCTTTGTAGGCCTCTGATTTGCATTGGTTCCACCTGGGCCCTTATTAATGTTTCCTCCTTGCTCCTGCTGGTGTTATGGTGTTGGGGAGAGTGTGTTGTGCATGGGTGGCTTCTTTGTAGGCCTTTGATTTGCAGTGGGTCCACCTGGGCCCTTATTGCTGTCTCCTCCCTGCTCCTGCTGGTATAATGGTGTTGGGAAGGGTGTGTTGTGCATGGGTGGGTCCTTTGTAGGCCTCTGATTTGCATTGGTTTCACCTGGGCCCTTATTGCTGTCTCCTCTCTGCTCCTGCTGGTGCAATGGTGTTTGGGGAGGGCGTGTTGTGCATGGGTGGGTCCTTTGTGGGCCTCTGATTTGCATTGGGTCCACCTGGGCCCTTATTTCTGTCTCCTCCCTGCTCCTGCTGGTGTAATGTTGTTGGGGAGGGTTTGTTGTGCATGGGTGGGTCCTTTGTAGGCCCCTGGGCTCTTATTGCTGTCTCCTCCCTGCTCCTGCTGGTGTATTGGTGTTGGGGAGGGTGTGTTGTGCATGGGTGGCTCCTTTGTAGGCGTCTGATTTGCATTGGTTTCACCTTGGCCCTTATTGCTGTCTCCTCCCTGCTCCTGCTGGTGTAATGGTGTTGGGGAGGGTGTGTTGTGCATGGGTGGGTCCTTTGTAGGCCTCTGATTTGCATTGGTTCCACCTGGGCCCTTATTGCTGTCTCCTCTCTGCTCCTGCTGGTGTATTGGTGTTGGGGAGGGTGTTTTGTGCATGGGTGGGTCCTTTGTAGGCCTCTGATTTGCATTGGTTCCACCTGGGCCCTTATTGCTGTCTCCTCCCTGCTCCTGCTGGTGTAATGGTGTTGGCGAGGGTGTGTTGTGCATGGGTGGTTTCTTTGTAGGCCTCTGATTTGCATTGGTTTCACCTGGGCCCTTATTGCTGTCTCCTCCCTGCTCCTGCTGGTGGAATGGTGTTGGGAGGGTGTGTTGTGCATGGGTGGGTCCTTTGTAGGCCTCTGATTTGCATTGGTTCCACCTGGGCCCTTATTAATGTTTCCTCCTTGCTCCTGCTGGTGTTATGGTGTTGGGGAGAGTGTGTTGTGCATGGGTGGCTTCTTTGTAGGCCTTTGATTTGCAGTGGGTCCACCTGGGCCCTTATTGCTGTCTCCTCCCTGCTCCTGCTGGTATAATGGTGTTGGGAAGGGTGTGTTGTGCATGGGTGGGTCCTTTGTAGGCCTCTGATTTGCATTGGTTTCACCTGGGCCCTTATTGCTGTCTCCTCTCTGCTCCTGCTGGTGCAATGGTGTTTGGGGAGGGTGTGTTGTGCATGGGTGGCTCCTTTGTAGGCATCTGATTTGCATTGGTTTCACCTGGGCCCTTATTGCTGTCTCCTCCCTGCTCCTGCTGGTGTAATGGTGTTGGGGAGGGTGTGTTGTGCATGGGTGGGTCCTTTGTAGGCCTCTGATTTGCATTGGTTCCACCTGGGCCCTTCTTGATGTTTCCTCCCTGCTCCTGCTGGTGTAATGGTGTTGGGGAGAGTGTGTTGTGCATGGGTGGGTCCTTTGTAGGCGTCAGATTTGCATTGATTCCGGCTGGGCCCTTATTGCTGTCTCCTCCCTGCTCCTGCTGGTGTAATGGTGTTGGGGAGGGTTTGTTGTGCATGGGTGGGTCCTTTGTAGGCCTCTGATTTGCATTGGTTTCACCTGTGCCCTTAAAGGGTGTGTCCTCCCTGCTCCTGCTGGTGTTATGGTGTTGGGGAGGGTGGGTTGTGCATGGGTGGGTCCTTTGTAGGCCTCTGATTTGCATTGGTTTCACCTGGGTCCTTATTGCTGTCTCCTCCCTGCTCCTGCTGGTGTTATGGTGTTGGGGAGGGTGTGTTGTGCATGGGTGGGTCCTTCGTAGGCCTCTGATTTGCAGTGGGTCCACCTGGGCCCTTCTTGCTGTATCCTCCCTGCTCCTGCTGGTGTTATGGTGTTGGGGAGGGTGTGTTGTGCATGGGTGGCTCCTTTGTAGGCCTCTGATTTGCATTGGTTTCACCTGGGCCCTTATTTCTGTCTCCTCCCTGCTCCTGCTGGTGTAATGGTGTTGGGGAGGGTGTGTTGTGCATGGGTGGGCCCTTTGTAGGCCTCTGATTTGCAGTGGGTCCACCTGGGCCCTTATCGCTGTCTCCTCCCTGCTCCTGCTGGTGTAATGGTGTTGGGGAGGGTGTGTTGCGCATGGGTGGCTCCTTTGTAGGTCTCTGATTTGCAGTGGGTCCACCTGGGCCCTTATTGCTGTCTCCTCCCTGCTCCTGCTGGTGTAATGGTGTTGGGGAGGGTGTGTTGTGCATGTGTGGGTCCTTTGTAGGCCTCTGATTTGCATTGGTTTTACCTGGGCCCTTATTGCTGTCTCCTCTCTGCTCCTGCTGGTGCAATGGTGTTTGGGGAGGGTGTGTTGTGCATGGGTGGCTCCTTTGTAGGCCTCTGATTTGCATTGGTTTCACCTGGGCCCTTATTGCTGTCTCCTCCCTGCTCCTACTGGTGTAGTGGTGTTGGGGAGGGTGTGTTGTGCATGGGTGGGTCCTTTGTAGGCCTCTGATTTGCATTGGTTCCACCTGGGCCCTTCTTGCTGTTTCCTCCCTGCTCCTGCTGGTGTAATGGTGTTGGGGAGAGTGTGTTGTGCATTGGTGGGTCCTTTGTAGGCGTCAGATTTGCATTGGTTCCACCTGGGCCCTTATTGATGTCTCCTCCCTGCTCCTGCTGGTGTAATGGTGTTGGGGAGGGTTTGTTGTGCATGGGTGGGTCCTTTGTAGGCCTCTGATTTGCATTGGTTTCACCTGGGCTCTTAAAGGGTGTCTCCTCCCTGCTCCTAGTGGTGTAATGGTGTTGGGGAGGGTGTGTTGTGCATGGGTGGGTCCTTTGTAGGCCTCTGATTTGCATTGGTTCCACCTGGGCCCTTATTGCTGTCTCCTCTCTGCTCCTGCTGGTGTATTGGTGTTGGGGAGGGTGTTTTGTGCATGGGTGGGTCTTTTGTAGGCCTCTGATTTGCATTGGTTCCACCTGGGCCCTTATTGCTGTCTCCTCCCTGCTCCTGCTGGTGTAATGGTGTTTGGGGAGGGTGTGTTGTGCATGGGTGGCTCCTTTTGTAGGCATCTGATTTGCATTGGTTTCACCTGGGCCCTTATTGCTGTCTCCTCCCTGCTCCTGCTGGTGTAATGGTGTTGGGGAGGGTGTGTTGTGCATGGGTGGGTCCTTTGTAGGCCTCTGATTTGCATTGGTTCCACCTGGGCCCTTCTTGATGTTTCCTCCCTGCTCCTGCTGGTGTAATGGTGTTGGGGAGAGTGTGTTGTGCATGGGTGGGTCCTTTGTAGGCCTCTGATTTGCATTGGTTTCACCTGGGTCCTTATTGCTGTCTCCTCCCTGCTCCTGCTGGTGTAATGGTGTTGGGGAGGGTTTGTTGTGCATGGGTGGGTCCTTTGTAGGCCTCTGATTTGCGTTGGTTTCACCTGTGCCCTTAAAGGGTGTCTCCTCCCTGCTCCTGCTGGTGTTATGGTGTTGGGGAGGGTGTGTTGTGCATGGGTGGGTCCTTTATAGGCCTCTGATTTGCATTGGTTTCACCTGGGTCCTTATTGCTGTCTCCTCCCTGCTCCTGCTGGTGTTATGGTGTTGGGGAGGGTGTGTTGTGCATGGGTGGGTCCTTCGTAGGCCTCTGATTTGCAGTGGGTCCACCTGGGCCCTTCTTGCTGTCTCCTCTCTGCTCCTGCTGGTGTTATGGTGTTGGGGAGGGTGTGTTGTGCATGGGTGGTTCCTTTGTAGGCCTCTGATTTGCAGTTGGTCCACCTGGGCCCTTATTGCTGTCTCCTCCCTGCTTCTGCTGGTGTAATGGTGTTGGTGAGGGTGTGTTGTGCTTGGGTGGGTCCTTTGTAGGCCTCTGATTTGCATTGGTTTCACCTGGGCCCTTATTGCTTTCTCCTCTCTGCTCCTGCTGGTGTAATGGTGTTGGGGAGGGTGTGTTGTGCATGGGTGGGTCCTTTGTAGGCCTCTGATTTGCATTGGTTCCACCTGGGCCCTTATTGCTGTCTCCTCCCTGCTCCTGCTGGTGTAATGGTGTTGGGGAGGGTGTGTTGTTCATGGGTGGGTCCTTTGTGGGCCTCTGATTTGCAGTGGGTCCACCTGGGCCCTTATTTCTGTCTCCTCCCTGCTCCTGCTGGTGTAATGTTGTTGGGGAGGGTTTGTTGTGCATGGGTGGGTCCTTTGTAGGCCTCTGATTTGCATTGGTTCCACCTGGGCCCTTATTGCTGTCTCCTCCCTGCTCCTGCTGGTGTATTGGTGTTGGGGAGGGCGTGTTGTGCATGGGTGGGTCCTTTGTGGGCCTCTGATTTGCATTGGGTCCACCTGGGCCCTTATTTCTGTCTCCTCCCTGCTCCTGCTGGTGTAATGTTGTTGGGGAGGGTTTGTTGTGCATGGGTGGGTCCTTTGTAGGCCCCTGGGCTCTTATTGCTGTCTCCTCCCTGCTCCTGCTGGTGTATTGGTGTTGGGGAGGGTGTGTTGTGCATGGGTGGCTCCTTTGTAGGCGTCTGATTTGCATTGGTTTCACCTTGGCCCTTATTGCTGTCTCCTCCCTGCTCCTGCTGGTGTAATGGTGTTGGGGAGGGTGTGTTGTGCATGGGTGGGTCCTTTGTAGGCCTCTGATTTGCATTGGTTCCACCTGGGCCCTTATTGCTGTCTCCTCTCTGCTCCTGCTGGTGTATTGGTGTTGGGGAGGGTGTTTTGTGCATGGGTGGGTCCTTTGTAGGCCTCTGATTTGCATTGGTTCCACCTGGGCCCTTATTGCTGTCTCCTCCCTGCTCCTGCTGGTGTAATGGTGTTGGCGAGGGTGTGTTGTGCATGGGTGGTTTCTTTGTAGGCCTCTGATTTGCATTGGTTTCACCTGGGCCCTTATTGCTGTCTCCTCCCTGCTCCTGCTGGTGGAATGGTGTTGGGAGGGTGTGTTGTGCATGGGTGGGTCCTTTGTAGGCCTCTGATTTGCATTGGTTCCACCTGGGCCCTTATTAATGTTTCCTCCTTGCTCCTGCTGGTGTTATGGTGTTGGGGAGAGTGTGTTGTGCATGGGTGGCTTCTTTGTAGGACTTTGATTTGCAGTGGGTCCACCTGGGCCCTTATTGCTGTCTCCTCCCTGCTCCTGCTGGTGTATTGGTGTTGGGGAGGGCGTGTTGTGCATGGGTGGGTCCTTTGTGGGCCTCTGATTTACAGTGGGTCCACCTGGGCCCTTATTTCTGTCTCCTCCCTGCTCCTGCTGGTGTAATGTTGCTGGGGAGGGTTTGTTGTGCATGGGTGGGTCCTTTGTAGGCCCCTGGGCCCTTATTGCTGTCTCCTCCCTGCTCCTGCTGGTGTATTGGTGTTGGGGAGGGTGTGTTGAGCATTGGTGGCTCCTTTGTAGGCATCTGATTTGCATTGGTTTCACCTTGGCCCTTATTGCTGTCTCCTCCCTGCTCCTGCTGGTGTAATGGTGTTGGGGAGGGTGTGTTGTGCATGGGTGGGTCCTTTGTAGGCCTCTGATTTGCATTGGTTCCACCTGGGCCCTTATTGCTGTCTCCTCCCTGCTCCTGCTGGTGTAATGGTGTTGGCGAGGGTGTGTTGTGCATGGGTGGGTTCTTTGTAGGCCTCTGATTTGCATTGGTTTCACCTGGGCCCTTATTGCTGTCTCCTCCCTGCTCCTGCTGGTGGAATGGTGTTGGGGAGGGTGTGTTGTGCATGGGTGGGTACTTTGTAGGCCTCTGATTTGCATTGGTTCCACCTGGGCCCTTATTAACGTTTCCTCCTTGCTCCTGCTGGTGTTATGGTGTTGGGGAGAGTGTGTTGTGCATGGGTGGCTTCTTTGTAGGCCTTTGATTTGCAGTGGGTCCACCTGGGCCCTTATTGCTATCTCCTCCCTGCTCCTGCTGGTATAATGGTGTTGGGAAGGGTGTGTTGTGCATGGGTGGGTCCTTTGTAGGCCTCTGATTTGCATTGGTTTCACCTGGGCCCTTATTGCTGTCTCCTCTCTGCTCCTGCTGGTGCAATGGTGTTTGGGGAGGGTGTGTTGTGCATGGGTGGCTCCTTTTGTAGGCATCTGATTTGCATTGGTTTCACCTGGGCCCTTATTGCTGTCTCCTCCCTGCTCCTGCTGGTGTAATGGTGTTGGGGAGGGTGTGTTGTGCATGGGTGGGTCCTATGTAGGCCTCTGATTTGCATTGGTTCCACCTGGGCCCTTCTTGATGTTTCCTCCCTGCTCCTGCTGGTGTAATGGTGTTGGGGAGAGTGTGTTGTGCATGGGTGGGTCCTTTGTAGGCCTCTGATTTGCATTGGTTTCACCTGGGTCCTTATTGCTGTCTCCTCCCTGCTCCTGCTGGTGTAATGGTGTTGGGGAGGGTTTGTTGTGCATGGGTGGGTCCTTTGTAGGCCTCTGATTTGCGTTGGTTTCACCTGTGCCCTTAAAGGGTGTCTCCTCCCTGCTCCTGCTGGTGTTATGGTGTTGGGGAGGGTGTGTTGTGCATGGGTGGGTCCTTTATAGGCCTCGGATTTGCATTGGTTTCACCTGGGTCCTTATTGCTGTCTCCTCCCTGCTCCTGCTGGTGTTATGGTGTTGGGGAGGGTGTGTTGTGCATGGGTGGGTCCTTCGTAGGCCTCTGATTTGCAGTGGGTCCACCTGGGCCCTTCTTGCTGTCTCCTCTCTGCTCCTGCTGGTGCTATGGTGTTGGGGAGGGTGTGTTGTGCATGGGTGGTTCCTTTGTAGGCCTCTGATTTGCAGTTGGTCCACCTGGGCCCTTATTGCTGTCTCCTCCCTGCTTCTGCTGGTGTAATGGTGTTGGTGAGGGTGTGTTGTGCTTGGGTGGGTCCTTTGTAGGCCTCTGATTTGCATTGGTTTCACCTGGGCCCTTATTGCTTTCTCCTCTCTGCTCCTGCTGGTGTAATGGTGTTGGGGAGGGTGTGTTGTGCATGGGTGGGTCCTTTGTAGGCCTCTGATTTGCATTGGTTCCACCTGGGCCCTTATTGCTGTCTCCTCCCTGCTCCTGCTGGTGTAATGGTGTTGGGGAGGGTGTGTTGTTCATGGGTGGGTCCTTTGTGGGCCTCTGATTTGCAGTGGGTCCACCTGGGCCCTTATTTCTGTCTCCTCCCTGCTCCTGCTGGTGTAATGTTGTTGGCGAGGGTTTGTTGTGCATGGGTGGGTCCTTTGTAGGCCTCTGATTTGCATTGGTTCCACCTGGGCCCTTATTGCTGTCTCCTCCCTGCTCCTGCTGGTGTATTGGTGTTGGGGAGGGCGTGTTGTGCATGGGTGGGTCCTTTGTGGGCCTCTGATTTGCATTGGGTCCACCTGGGCCCTTATTTCTGTCTCCTCCCTGCTCCTGCTGGTGTAATGTTGTTGGGGAGGGTTTGTTGTGCATGGGTGGGTCCTTTGTAGGCCCCTGGGCTCTTATTGCTGTCTCCTCCCTGCTCCTGCTGGTGTATTGGTGTTGGGGAGGGTGTGTTGTGCATGGGTGGCTCCTTTGTAGGCGTCTGATTTGCATTGGTTTCACCTTGGCCCTTATTGCTGTCTCCTCCCTGCTCCTGCTGGTGTAATGGTGTTGGGGAGGGTGTGTTGTGCATGGGTGGGTCCTTTGTAGGCCTCTGATTTGCATTGGTTCCACCTGGGCCCTTATTGCTGTCTCCTCTCTGCTCCTGCTGGTGTATTGGTGTTGGGGAGGGTGTTTTGTGCATGGGTGGGTCCTTTGTAGGCCTCTGATTTGCATTGGTTCCACCTGGGCCCTTATTGCTGTCTCCTCCCTGCTCCTGCTGGTGTAATGGTGTTGGCGAGGGTGTGTTGTGCATGGGTGGTTTCTTTGTAGGCCTCTGATTTGCATTGGTTTCACCTGGGCCCTTATTGCTGTCTCCTCCCTGCTCCTGCTGGTGGAATGGTGTTGGGAGGGTGTGTTGTGCATGGGTGGGTCCTTTGTAGGCCTCTGATTTGCATTGGTTCCACCTGGGCCCTTATTAATGTTTCCTCCTTGCTCCTGCTGGTGTTATGGTGTTGGGGAGAGTGTGTTGTGCATGGGTGGCTTCTTTGTAGGCCTTTGATTTGCAGTGGGTCCACCTGGGCCCTTATTGCTGTCTCCTCCCTGCTCCTGCTGGTATAATGGTGTTGGGAAGGGTGTGTTGTGCATGGGTGGGTCCTTTGTAGGCCTCTGATTTGCATTGGTTTCACCTGGGCCCTTATTGCTGTCTCCTCTCTGCTCCTGCTGGTGCAATGGTGTTTGGGGAGGGTGTGTTGTGCATGGGTGGCTCCTTTGTAGGCATCTGATTTGCATTGGTTTCACCTGGGCCCTTATTGCTGTCTCCTCCCTGCTCCTGCTGGTGTAATGGTGTTGGGGAGGGTGTGTTGTGCATGGGTGGGTCCTTTGTAGGCCTCTGATTTGCATTGGTTCCACCTGGGCCCTTCTTGATGTTTCCTCCCTGCTCCTGCTGGTGTAATGGTGTTGGGGAGAGTGTGTTGTGCATGGGTGGGTCCTTTGTAGGCGTCAGATTTGCATTGATTCCGGCTGGGCCCTTATTGCTGTCTCCTCCCTGCTCCTGCTGGTGTAATGGTGTTGGGGAGGGTTTGTTGTGCATGGGTGGGTCCTTTGTAGGCCTCTGATTTGCATTGGTTTCACCTGTGCCCTTAAAGGGTGTGTCCTCCCTGCTCCTGCTGGTGTTATGGTGTTGGGGAGGGTGGGTTGTGCATGGGTGGGTCCTTTGTAGGCCTCTGATTTGCATTGGTTTCACCTGGGTCCTTATTGCTGTCTCCTCCCTGCTCCTGCTGGTGTTATGGTGTTGGGGAGGGTGTGTTGTGCATGGGTGGGTCCTTCGTAGGCCTCTGATTTGCAGTGGGTCCACCTGGGCCCTTCTTGCTGTATCCTCCCTGCTCCTGCTGGTGTTATGGTGTTGGGGAGGGTGTGTTGTGCCTGGGTGGCTCCTTTGTAGGCCTCTGATTTGCATTGGTTTCACCTGGGCCCTTATTTCTGTCTCCTCCCTGCTCCTGCTGGTGTAATGGTGTTGGGGAGGGTGTGTTGTGCATGGGTGGGCCCTTTGTAGGCCTCTGATTTGCAGTGGGTCCACCTGGGCCCTTATCGCTGTCTCCTCCCTGCTCCTGCTGGTGTAATGGTGTTGGGGAGGGTGTGTTGCGCATGGGTGGCTCCTTTGTAGGTCTCTGATTTGCAGTGGGTCCACCTGGGCCCTTATTGCTGTCTCCTCCCTGCTCCTGCTGGTGTAATGGTGTTGGGGAGGGTGTGTTGTGCATGTGTGGGTCCTTTGTAGGCCTCTGATTTGCATTGGTTTTACCTGGGCCCTTATTGCTGTCTCCTCTCTGCTCCTGCTGGTGCAATGGTGTTTGGGGAGGGTGTGTTGTGCATGGGTGGCTCCTTTGTAGGCCTCTGATTTGCATTGGTTTCACCTGGGCCCTTATTGCTGTCTCCTCCCTGCTCCTACTGGTGTAGTGGTGTTGGGGAGGGTGTGTTGTGCATGGGTGGGTCCTTTGTAGGCCTCTGATTTGCATTGGTTCCACCTGGGCCCTTCTTGCTGTTTCCTCCCTGCTCCTGCTGGTGTAATGGTGTTGGGGAGAGTGTGTTGTGCATTGGTGGGTCCTTTGTAGGCGTCAGATTTGCATTGGTTCCACCTGGGCCCTTATTGATGTCTCCTCCCTGCTCCTGCTGGTGTAATGGTGTTGGGGAGGGTTTGTTGTGCATGGGTGGGTCCTTTGTAGGCCTCTGATTTGCATTGGTTTCACCTGGGCTCTTAAAGGGTGTCTCCTCCCTGCTCCTAGTGGTGTAATGGTGTTGGGGAGGGTGTGTTGTGCATGGGTGGGTCCTTTGTAGGCCTCTGATTTGCATTGGTTCCACCTGGGCCCTTATTGCTGTCTCCTCTCTGCTCCTGCTGGTGTATTGGTGTTGGGGAGGGTGTTTTGTGCATGGGTGGGTCTTTTGTAGGCCTCTGATTTGCATTGGTTCCACCTGGGCCCTTATTGCTGTCTCCTCCCTGCTCCTGCTGGTGTAATGGTGTTGGGGAGGGTGTGTTGTGCATGGGTGGGTTCTTTGTAGGCCTCTGATTTGCAGTGGGTCCACCTGGGCCCTTATTTCTGTCTCCTCCCTGCTCCTGCTGGTGTAATGTTGTTGGGGAGGGTTTGTTGTGCATGGGTGGGTCCTTTGTAGGCCTCTGATTTGCATTGGTTTCACCTGGGCCCTTATTGCTGGCTCCTCCCTGCTCCTGATGGTATAATGGTGTTGGGGAGGGTGTGTTGTGCATGGGTGGGTCCTTTGTAGGCCTCTGATTTGCATTGGTTCCACCTGGGCCCTTATTAATGTTTCCTCCTTGCTCCTGCTGGTGTTATGGTGTTGGGGAGGGTGTGTTGTGCATGGGTGGCTCCTTTGTAGGCCTCTGATTTGCAATGGTTTCATCTGGGCCCTTATTGCTGTCTCCTCTCTGCTCCTGCTGGTGTCATGGTGTTGGGGAGGGTGTGTTGTGCACGGGTGGATCCTTTGTAGGCCTCTGATTTGCATTGGTTCCACCTGGGCCCTTATTGCTGTTTCCTCCTTGCTCCTGCTGGTGTTATGGTGTTGGGGAGGGTGTGTTGTGCATGGGTGGGTCCTTTGTAGGCCTCTGATTTGCAGTTGTTCCACCTGGGCCCTTATTGCTGTCTCCTCCCTGCTCCTTCTGGTGTAATGGTGTTGGTGAGGGTGTGTTGTGCTTGGGTGGGTCCTTTGTAGGCCTCTGATTTGCATTGGTTTCACCTGGGCCCTTATTGCTGTCTCCTCTCTGCTCCTGCTGGTGTAATGGTGTTTGGGGAGGGTGTGTTGTGCATGGGTGGGTCCTTTGTAGGCCTCTGATTTGCATTGGTTCCACCTGGGCCCTTATTGCTGTCTCCTCCCTGCTCCTGCTGGTGTAATGGTGTTGGGAAGGGTGTGTTGTGCATGGGTGGGTCCTTTGTGGGCCTCTGATTTACAGTGGGTCCACCTGGGCCCTTATTTCTGTCTCCTCCCTGCTCCTGCTGGTGTAATGTTGTTGGGGAGGGTTTGTTGTGCATGGGTGGGTCCTTTGTAGGCCCCTGGGCCCTTATTGCTGTCTCCTCCCTGCTCCTGCTGGTGTATTGGTGTTGGGGAGGGTGTGTTGTGCATGGGTGGCTCCTTTGTAGGCGTCTGATTTACATTGGGTTCACCTTGGCCCTTATTGCTGTCTCCTCCCTGCTCCTGCTGGTGTAATGGTGTTGGGGAGGGTGTGTTGTGCATGGGTGGGTCCTTTGTAGGCCTCTGATTTGCATTGGTTCCACCTGGGCCCTTATTGCTGTCTCCTCTCTGCTCCTGCTGGTGTATTGGTGTTGGGGAGGGTGTTTTGTGCATGGGTGGGTCCTTTGTAGGCCTCTGATTTGCATTGGTTCCAGCTGGGCCCTTATTGCTGTCTCCTCCCTGCTCCTGCTGGTGTAATGGTGTTGGGGAGGGTATGTTGTGCATGGGTGGGTTCTTTGTAGGCCTCTGATTTGCATTGGTTTCACCTGGGCCCTTATTGCTGTCTCCTCCCTGCTCCTGCTGGTGGAATGGTGTTGGGGAGGGTGTGTTGTGCATGGGTGGGTCCTTTGTAGGCCTCTGATTTGCATTGGGTCCACCTGGGCCCTTATTAATGTTTCCTCCTTGCTCCTGCTGGTGTTATGGTGTTGGGGAGAGTGTGTTGTGCATGGGTGGGTCCTTTGTAGGCCTCTGATTTGCATTGGTTCCACCTGGGCCCTTATTGCTTGTCTCCTCCTTGCTCCTGCTGGTGTTATGGTGTTGGGGAGGGTGTGTTGTGCATGAGTGGCTTCTTTGTAGGCCTCTGATTTGCATTGGTTTCACCTGGGTCCTTATTGCTGTCTCCTCCCTGCTCCTGCTGGTGTTATGGTGTTGGGGAGGGTGTGTTGTGCATGGGTGGGTCCTTCGTAGGCCTCTGATTTGCAGTGGGTCCACCTGGGCCCTTCTTGCTGTATCCTCCCTGCTCCTGCTGGTGTTATGGTGTTGGGGAGGGTGTGTTGTGCATGGGCGGCTCCTTTGTAGGCCTCTGATTTGCATTGGTTTCACCTGGGCCCTTATTTCTGTCTCCTCCCTGCTCCTGCTGGTGTAATGGTGTTGGGGAGGGTGTGTTGTGCATGGGTGGGCCCTTTGTAGGCCTCTGATTTGCAGTGGGTCCACCTGGGCCCTTATCGCTGTCTCCTCCCTGCTCCTGCTGGTGTAATGGTGTTGGGGAGGGTGTGTTGCGCATGGGTGGCTCCTTTGTAGGTCTCTGATTTGCAGTGGGTCCACCTGGGCCCTTATTGCTGTCTCCTCCCTGCTCCTGCTGGTGTAATGGTGTTGGGGAGGGTGTGTTGTGCATGTGTGGGTCCTTTGTAGGCCTCTGATTTGCATTGGTTTTACCTGGGCCCTTATTGCTGTCTCCTCTCTGCTCCTGCTGGTGCAATGGTGTTTGGGGAGGGTGTGTTGTGCATGGGTGGCTCCTTTGTAGGCCTCTGATTTGCATTGGTTTCACCTGGGCCCTTATTGCTGTCTCCTCCCTGCTCCTACTGGTGTAGTGGTGTTGGGGAGGGTGTGTTGTGCATGGGTGGGTCCTTTGTAGGCCTCTGATTTGCATTGGTTCCACCTGGGCCCTTCTTGCTGTTTCCTCCCTGCTCCTGCTGGTGTAATGGTGTTGGGGAGAGTGTGTTGTGCATTGGTGGGTCCTTTGTAGGCGTCAGATTTGCATTGGTTCCACCTGGGCCCTTATTGATGTCTCCTCCCTGCTCCTGCTGGTGTAATGGTGTTGGGGAGGGTTTGTTGTGCATGGGTGGGTCCTTTGTAGGCCTCTGATTTGCATTGGTTTCACCTGGGCTCTTAAAGGGTGTCTCCTCCCTGCTCCTAGTGGTGTAATGGTGTTGGGGAGGGTGTGTTGTGCATGGGTGGGTCCTTTGTAGGCCTCTGATTTGCATTGGTTCCACCTGGGCCCTTATTGCTGTCTCCTCTCTGCTCCTGCTGGTGTATTGGTGTTGGGGAGGGTGTTTTGTGCATGGGTGGGTCTTTTGTAGGCCTCTGATTTGCATTGGTTCCACCTGGGCCCTTATTGCTGTCTCCTCCCTGCTCCTGCTGGTGTAATGGTGTTGGGGAGGGTGTGTTGTGCATGGGTGGGTTCTTTGTAGGCCTCTGATTTGCAGTGGGTCCACCTGGGCCCTTATTTCTGTCTCCTCCCTGCTCCTGCTGGTGTAATGTTGTTGGGGAGGGTTTGTTGTGCATGGGTGGGTCCTTTGTAGGCCTCTGATTTGCATTGGTTTCACCTGGGCCCTTATTGCTGGCTCCTCCCTGCTCCTGATGGTATAATGGTGTTGGGGAGGGTGTGTTGTGCATGGGTGGGTCCTTTGTAGGCCTCTGATTTGCATTGGTTCCACCTGGGCCCTTATTAATGTTTCCTCCTTGCTCCTGCTGGTGTTATGGTGTTGGGGAGGGTGTGTTGTGCATGGGTGGCTCCTTTGTAGGCCTCTGATTTGCAATGGTTTCATCTGGGCCCTTATTGCTGTCTCCTCTCTGCTCCTGCTGGTGTCATGGTGTTGGGGAGGGTGTGTTGTGCACGGGTGGATCCTTTGTAGGCCTCTGATTTGCATTGGTTCCACCTGGGCCCTTATTGCTGTTTCCTCCTTGCTCCTGCTGGTGTTATGGTGTTGGGGAGGGTGTGTTGTGCATGAGTGGGTCCTTTGTAGGCCTCTGATTTGCAGTTGTTCCACCTGGGCCCTTATTGCTGTCTCCTCCCTGCTCCTTCTGGTGTAATGGTGTTGGTGAGGGTGTGTTGTGCTTGGGTGGGTCCTTTGTAGGCCTCTGATTTGCATTGGTTTCACCTGGGCCCTTATTGCTGTCTCCTCTCTGCTCCTGCTGGTGTAATGGTGTTTGGGGAGGGTGTGTTGTGCATGGGTGGGTCCTTTGTAGGCCTCTGATTTGCATTGGTTCCACCTGGGCCCTTATTGCTGTCTCCTCCCTGCTCCTGCTGGTGTAATGGTGTTGGGAAGGGTGTGTTGTGCATGGGTGGGTCCTTTGTGGGCCTCTGATTTACAGTGGGTCCACCTGGGCCCTTATTTCTGTCTCCTCCCTGCTCCTGCTGGTGTAATGTTGTTGGGGAGGGTTTGTTGTGCATGGGTGGGTCCTTTGTAGGCCCCTGGGCCCTTATTGCTGTCTCCTCCCTGCTCCTGCTGGTGTATTGGTGCTGGGGAGGGTGTGTTGTGCATGGGTGGCTCCTTTGTAGGCATCTGATTTGCATTGGTTTCACCTTGGCCCTTATTGCTGTCTCCTCCCTGCTCCTGCTGGTGTAATGGTGTTGGGGAGGGTGTGTTGTGCATGGGTGGGTCCTTTGTAGGCCTCTGATTTGCATTGGTTCCACCTGGGCCCTTATTGCTGTCTCCTCTCTGCTCCTGCTGGTGTATTGGTGTTGGGGAGGGTGTTTTGTGCATGGGTGGGTCCTTTGTAGGCCTCTGATTTGCATTGGTTCCAGCTGGGCCCTTATTGCTGTCTCCTCCCTGCTCCTGCTGGTGTAATGGTGTTGGGGAGGGTATGTTGTGCATGGGTGGGTTCTTTGTAGGCCTCTGATTTGCATTGGTTTCACCTGGGCCCTTATTGCTGTCTCCTCCCTGCTCCTGCTGGTGGAATGGTGTTGGGGAGGGTGTGTTGTGCATGGGTGGGTCCTTTGTAGGCCTCTGATTTGCATTGGTTCCACCTGGGCCCTTATTAATGTTTCCTCCTTGCTCCTGCTGGTGTTATGGTGTTGGGGAGAGTGTGTTGTGCATGGGTGGGTCCTTTGTAGGCCTCTGATTTGCATTGGTTCCACCTGGGCCCTTATTGCTTGTCTCCTCCTTGCTCCTGCTGGTGTTATGGTGTTGGGGAGGGTGTGTTGTGCATGAGTGGCTTCTTTGTAGGCCTTTGATTTGCAGTGGGTCCACCTGGGCCCTTATTGCTGTCTCCTCCCTGCTCCTGCTGGTATAATGGTGTTGGGAAGGGTGTGTTGTGCATGGGTGGGTCCTTTGTAGGCCTCTGATTTGCATTGGTTTCACCTGGGCCCTTATTGCTGTCTCCTCTCTGCTCCTGCTGGTGCAATGGTGTTTGGGGAGGGTGTGTTGTGCATGGGTGGCTCCTTTGTAGGCATCTGATTTGCATTGGTTTCACCTGGGCCCTTATTGCTGTCTCCTCCCTGCTCCTGCTGGTGTAATGGTGTTGGGGAGGGTGAGTTGTGCATGGGTGGGTCCTTTGTAGGCCTCTGATTTGCATTGGTTCCACCTGGGCCCTTCTTGATGTTTCCTCCCTGCTCCTGCTGGTGTAATAGTGTTGGGGAGAGTGTGTTGTGCATGGGTGGGTCCTTTGTAGGCGTCAGATTTGCATTGATTCCGGCTGGGCCCTTATTGCTGTCTCCTCCCTGCTCCTGCTGGTGTAATGGTGTTGGGGAGGGTTTGTTGTGCATGGGTGGGTCCTTTGTAGGCCTCTGATTTGCATTGGTTTCACCTGGGCCCTTAAAGGGTGTCTCCTCCCTGCTCCTGCTGGTGTTATGGTGTTGGGGAGGGTGTGTTGTGCATGGGTGGGTCCTTTGTAGGCCTCTGGTTTGCATTGGTTTCACCTGGGTCCTTATTGCTGTCTCCTCCCTGCTCCTGCTGGTGTTATGGTGTTGGGGAGGGTGTGTTGTGCATGGGTGGGTCCTTCGTAGGCCTCTGATTTGCAGTGGGTCCACCTGGGCCCTTCTTGCTGTATCCTCCCTGCTCCTGCTGGTGTTATGGTGTTGGGGAGGGTGTGTTGTGCATGGGTGGCTCCTTTGTAGGCCTCTGATTTGCATTGGTTTCACCTGGGCCCTTATTGCTGTCTCCTCCCTGCTCCTGCTGGTGTATTGGTGTTGGGGAGGGCGTGTTGTGCATGGGTGGGTCCTTTGTGGGCCTCTGATTTGCATTGGGTCCACCTGGGCCCTTATTTCTGTCTCCTCCCTGCTCCTGCTGGTGTAATGTTGTTGGGGAGGGTTTGTTGTGCATGGGTGGGTCCTTTGTAGGCCCCTGGGCTCTTATTGCTGTCTCCTCCCTGCTCCTGCTGGTGTATTGGTGTTGGGGAGGGTGTGTTGTGCATGGGTGGCTCCTTTGTAGGCGTCTGATTTGTATTGGTTTCACCTTGGCCCTTATTGCTGTCTCCTCCCTGCTCCTGCTGGTGTAATGGTGTTGGGGAGGGTGTGTTGTGCATGGGTGGGTCCTTTGTAGGCCTCTGATTTGCATTGGTTCCACCTGGGCCCTTATTGCTGTCTCCTCTCTGCTCCTGCTGGTGTATTGGTGTTGGGGAGGGTGTTTTGTGCATGGGTGGGTCCTTTGTAGGCCTCTGATTTGCATTGGTTCCACCTGGGCCCTTATTGCTGTCTCCTCCCTGCTCCTGCTGGTGTAATGGTGTTGGCGAGGGTGTGTTGTGCATGGGTGGTTTCTTTGTAGGCCTCTGATTTGCATTGGTTTCACCTGGGCCCTTATTGCTGTCTCCTCCCTGCTCCTGCTGGTGGAATGGTGTTGGGAGGGTGTGTTGTGCATGGGTGGGTCCTTTGTAGGCCTCTGATTTGCATTGGTTCCACCTGGGCCCTTATTAATGTTTCCTCCTTGCTCCTGCTGGTGTTATGGTGTTGGGGAGAGTGTGTTGTGCATGGGTGGCTTCTTTGTAGGCCTTTGATTTGCAGTGGGTCCACCTGGGCCCTTATTGCTGTCTCCTCCCTGCTCCTGCTGGTGTATTGGTGTTGGGGAGGGCGTGTTGTGCATGGGTGGGTCCTTTGTGGGCCTCTGATTTACAGTGGGTCCACCTGGGCCCTTATTTCTGTCTCCTCCCTGCTCCTGCTGGTGTAATGTTGCTGGGGAGGGTTTGTTGTGCATGGGTGGGTCCTTTGTAGGCCCCTGGGCCCTTATTGCTGTCTCCTCCCTGCTCCTGCTGGTGTATTGGTGTTGGGGAGGGTGTGTTGAGCATTGGTGGCTCCTTTGTAGGCATCTGATTTGCATTGGTTTCACCTTGGCCCTTATTGCTGTCTCCTCCCTGCTCCTGCTGGTGTAATGGTGTTGGGGAGGGTGTGTTGTGCATGGGTGGGTCCTTTGTAGGCCTCTGATTTGCATTGGTTCCACCTGGGCCCTTATTGCTGTCTCCTCCCTGCTCCTGCTGGTGTAATGGTGTTGGCGAGGGTGTGTTGTGCATGGGTGGGTTCTTTGTAGGCCTCTGATTTGCATTGGTTTCACCTGGGCCCTTATTGCTGTCTCCTCCCTGCTCCTGCTGGTGGAATGGTGTTGGGGAGGGTGTGTTGTGCATGGGTGGGTACTTTGTAGGCCTCTGATTTGCATTGGTTCCACCTGGGCCCTTATTAACGTTTCCTCCTTGCTCCTGCTGGTGTTATGGTGTTGGGGAGAGTGTGTTGTGCATGGGTGGCTTCTTTGTAGGCCTTTGATTTGCAGTGGGTCCACCTGGGCCCTTATTGCTATCTCCTCCCTGCTCCTGCTGGTATAATGGTGTTGGGAAGGGTGTGTTGTGCATGGGTGGGTCCTTTGTAGGCCTCTGATTTGCATTGGTTTCACCTGGGCCCTTATTGCTGTCTCCTCTCTGCTCCTGCTGGTGCAATGGTGTTTGGGGAGGGTGTGTTGTGCATGGGTGGCTCCTTTTGTAGGCATCTGATTTGCATTGGTTTCACCTGGGCCCTTATTGCTGTCTCCTCCCTGCTCCTGCTGGTGTAATGGTGTTGGGGAGGGTGTGTTGTGCATGGGTGGGTCCTATGTAGGCCTCTGATTTGCATTGGTTCCACCTGGGCCCTTCTTGATGTTTCCTTCCTGCTGGTGTAATGGTGTTGGGGAGAGTGTGTTGTGCATGGGTGGGTCCTTTGTAGGCCTCTGATTTGCATTGGTTTCACCTGGGTCCTTATTGCTGTCTCCTCCCTGCTCCTGCTGGTGTAATGGTGTTGGGGAGGGTTTGTTGTGCATGGGTGGGTCCTTTGTAGGCCTCTGATTTGCGTTGGTTTCACCTGTGCCCTTAAAGGGTGTCTCCTCCCTGCTCCTGCTGGTGTTATGGTGTTGGGGAGGGTGTGTTGTGCATGGGTGGGTCCTTTATAGGCCTCTGATTTGCATTGGTTTCACCTGGGTCCTTATTGCTGTCTCCTCCCTGCTCCTGCTGGTGTTATGGTGTTGGGGAGGGTGTGTTGTGCATGGGTGGGTCCTTCGTAGGCCTCTGATTTGCAGTGGGTCCACCTGGGCCCTTCTTGCTGTCTCCTCTCTGCTCCTGCTGGTGCTATGGTGTTGGGGAGGGTGTGTTGTGCATGGGTGGTTCCTTTGTAGGCCTCTGATTTGCAGTTGGTCCACCTGGGCCCTTATTGCTGTCTCCTCCCTGCTTCTGCTGGTGTAATGGTGTTGGTGAGGGTGTGTTGTGCTTGGGTGGGTCCTTTGTAGGCCTCTGATTTGCATTGGTTTCACCTGGGCCCTTATTGCTTTCTCCTCTCTGCTCCTGCTGGTGTAATGGTGTTGGGGAGGGTGTGTTGTGCATGGGTGGGTCCTTTGTAGGCCTCTGATTTGCATTGGTTCCACCTGGGCCCTTATTGCTGTCTCCTCCCTGCTCCTGCTGGTGTAATGGTGTTGGGGAGGGTGTGTTGTTCATGGGTGGGTCCTTTGTGGGCCTCTGATTTGCAGTGGGTCCACCTGGGCCCTTATTTCTGTCTCCTCCCTGCTCCTGCTGGTGTAATGTTGTTGGCGAGGGTTTGTTGTGCATGGGTGGGTCCTTTGTAGGCCTCTGATTTGCATTGGTTCCACCTGGGCCCTTATTGCTGTCTCCTCCCTGCTCCTGCTGGTGTATTGGTGTTGGGGAGGGCGTGTTGTGCATGGGTGGGTCCTTTGTGGGCCTCTGATTTGCATTGGGTCCACCTGGGCCCTTATTTCTGTCTCCTCCCTGCTCCTGCTGGTGTAATGTTGTTGGGGAGGGTTTGTTGTGCATGGGTGGGTCCTTTGTAGGCCCCTGGGCTCTTATTGCTGTCTCCTCCCTGCTCCTGCTGGTGTATTGGTGTTGGGGAGGGTGTGTTGTGCATGGGTGGCTCCTTTGTAGGCGTCTGATTTGCATTGGTTTCACCTTGGCCCTTATTGCTGTCTCCTCCCTGCTCCTGCTGGTGTAATGGTGTTGGGGAGGGTGTGTTGTGCATGGGTGGGTCCTTTGTAGGCCTCTGATTTGCATTGGTTCCACCTGGGCCCTTATTGCTGTCTCCTCTCTGCTCCTGCTGGTGTATTGGTGTTGGGGAGGGTGTTTTGTGCATGGGTGGGTCCTTTGTAGGCCTCTGATTTGCATTGGTTCCACCTGGGCCCTTATTGCTGCCTCCTCCCTGCTCCTGCTGGTGTAATGGTGTTGGCGAGGGTGTGTTGTGCATGGGTGGTTTCTTTGTAGGCCTCTGATTTGCATTGGTTTCACCTGGGCCCTTATTGCTGTCTCCTCCCTGCTCCTGCTGGTGGAATGGTGTTGGGAGGGTGTGTTGTGCATGGGTGGGTCCTTTGTAGGCCTCTGATTTGCATTGGTTCCACCTGGGCCCTTATTAATGTTTCCTCCTTGCTCCTGCTGGTGTTATGGTGTTGGGGAGAGTGTGTTGTGCATGGGTGGCTTCTTTGTAGGCCTTTGATTTGCAGTGGGTCCACCTGGGCCCTTATTGCTGTCTCCTCCCTGCTCCTGCTGGTATAATGGTGTTGGGAAGGGTGTGTTGTGCATGGGTGGGTCCTTTGTAGGCCTCTGATTTGCATTGGTTTCACCTGGGCCCTTATTGCTGTCTCCTCTCTGCTCCTGCTGGTGCAATGGTGTTTGGGGAGGGTGTGTTGTGCATGGGTGGCTCCTTTGTAGGCATCTGATTTGCATTGGTTTCACCTGGGCCCTTATTGCTGTCTCCTCCCTGCTCCTGCTGGTGTAATGGTGTTGGGGAGGGTGTGTTGTGCATGGGTGGGTCCTTTGTAGGCCTCTGATTTGCATTGGTTCCACCTGGGCCCTTCTTGATGTTTCCTCCCTGCTCCTGCTGGTGTAATGGTGTTGGGGAGAGTGTGTTGTGCATGGGTGGGTCCTTTGTAGGCGTCAGATTTGCATTGATTCCGGCTGGGCCCTTATTGCTGTCTCCTCCCTGCTCCTGCTGGTGTAATGGTGTTGGGGAGGGTTTGTTGTGCATGGGTGGGTCCTTTGTAGGCCTCTGATTTGCATTGGTTTCACCTGTGCCCTTAAAGGGTGTGTCCTCCCTGCTCCTGCTGGTGTTATGGTGTTGGGGAGGGTGGGTTGTGCATGGGTGGGTCCTTTGTAGGCCTCTGATTTGCATTGGTTTCACCTGGGTCCTTATTGCTGTCTCCTCCCTGCTCCTGCTGGTGTTATGGTGTTGGGGAGGGTGTGTTGTGCATGGGTGGGTCCTTCGTAGGCCTCTGATTTGCAGTGGGTCCACCTGGGCCCTTCTTGCTGTATCCTCCCTGCTCCTGCTGGTGTTATGGTGTTGGGGAGGGTGTGTTGTGCATGGGTGGCTCCTTTGTAGGCCTCTGATTTGCATTGGTTTCACCTGGGCCCTTATTTCTGTCTCCTCCCTGCTCCTGCTGGTGTAATGGTGTTGGGGAGGGTGTGTTGTGCATGGGTGGGCCCTTTGTAGGCCTCTGATTTGCAGTGGGTCCACCTGGGCCCTTATCGCTGTCTCCTCCCTGCTCCTGCTGGTGTAATGGTGTTGGGGAGGGTGTGTTGCGCATGGGTGGCTCCTTTGTAGGTCTCTGATTTGCAGTGGGTCCACCTGGGCCCTTATTGCTGTCTCCTCCCTGCTCCTGCTGGTGTAATGGTGTTGGGGAGGGTGTGTTGTGCATGTGTGGGTCCTTTGTAGGCCTCTGATTTGCATTGGTTTTACCTGGGCCCTTATTGCTGTCTCCTCTCTGCTCCTGCTGGTGCAATGGTGTTTGGGGAGGGTGTGTTGTGCATGGGTGGCTCCTTTGTAGGCCTCTGATTTGCATTGGTTTCACCTGGGCCCTTATTGCTGTCTCCTCCCTGCTCCTACTGGTGTAGTGGTGTTGGGGAGGGTGTGTTGTGCATGGGTGGGTCCTTTGTAGGCCTCTGATTTGCATTGGTTCCACCTGGGCCCTTCTTGCTGTTTCCTCCCTGCTCCTGCTGGTGTAATGGTGTTGGGGAGAGTGTGTTGTGCATTGGTGGGTCCTTTGTAGGCGTCAGATTTGCATTGGTTCCACCTGGGCCCTTATTGATGTCTCCTCCCTGCTCCTGCTGGTGTAATGGTGTTGGGGAGGGTTTGTTGTGCATGGGTGGGTCCTTTGTAGGCCTCTGATTTGCATTGGTTTCACCTGGGCTCTTAAAGGGTGTCTCCTCCCTGCTCCTAGTGGTGTAATGGTGTTGGGGAGGGTGTGTTGTGCATGGGTGGGTCCTTTGTAGGCCTCTGATTTGCATTGGTTCCACCTGGGCCCTTATTGCTGTCTCCTCTCTGCTCCTGCTGGTGTATTGGTGTTGGGGAGGGTGTTTTGTGCATGGGTGGGTCTTTTGTAGGCCTCTGATTTGCATTGGTTCCACCTGGGCCCTTATTGCTGTCTCCTCCCTGCTCCTGCTGGTGTAATGGTGTTGGGGAGGGTGTGTTGTGCATGGGTGGGTTCTTTGTAGGCCTCTGATTTGCAGTGGGTCCACCTGGGCCCTTATTTCTGTCTCCTCCCTGCTCCTGCTGGTGTAATGTTGTTGGGGAGGGTTTGTTGTGCATGGGTGGGTCCTTTGTAGGCCTCTGATTTGCATTGGTTTCACCTGGGCCCTTATTGCTGGCTCCTCCCTGCTCCTGATGGTATAATGGTGTTGGGGAGGGTGTGTTGTGCATGGGTGGGTCCTTTGTAGGCCTCTGATTTGCATTGGTTCCACCTGGGCCCTTATTAATGTTTCCTCCTTGCTCCTGCTGGTGTTATGGTGTTGGGGAGGGTGTGTTGTGCATGGGTGGCTCCTTTGTAGGCCTCTGATTTGCAATGGTTTCATCTGGGCCCTTATTGCTGTCTCCTCTCTGCTCCTGCTGGTGTCATGGTGTTGGGGAGGGTGTGTTGTGCACGGGTGGATCCTTTGTAGGCCTCTGATTTGCATTGGTTCCACCTGGGCCCTTATTGCTGTTTCCTCCTTGCTCCTGCTGGTGTTATGGTGTTGGGGAGGGTGTGTTGTGCATGGGTGGGTCCTTTGTAGGCCTCTGATTTGCAGTTGTTCCACCTGGGCCCTTATTGCTGTCTCCTCCCTGCTCCTTCTGGTGTAATGGTGTTGGTGAGGGTGTGTTGTGCTTGGGTGGGTCCTTTGTAGGCCTCTGATTTGCATTGGTTTCACCTGGGCCCTTATTGCTGTCTCCTCTCTGCTCCTGCTGGTGTAATGGTGTTTGGGGAGGGTGTGTTGTGCATGGGTGGGTCCTTTGTAGGCCTCTGATTTGCATTGGTTCCACCTGGGCCCTTATTGCTGTCTCCTCCCTGCTCCTGCTGGTGTAATGGTGTTGGGAAGGGTGTGTTGTGCATGGGTGGGTCCTTTGTGGGCCTCTGATTTACAGTGGGTCCACCTGGGCCCTTATTTCTGTCTCCTCCCTGCTCCTGCTGGTGTAATGTTGTTGGGGAGGGTTTGTTGTGCATGGGTGGGTCCTTTGTAGGCCCCTGGGCCCTTATTGCTGTCTCCTCCCTGCTCCTGCTGGTGTATTGGTGTTGGGGAGGGTGTGTTGTGCATGGGTGGCTCCTTTGTAGGCGTCTGATTTACATTGGGTTCACCTTGGCCCTTATTGCTGTCTCCTCCCTGCTCCTGCTGGTGTAATGGTGTTGGGGAGGGTGTGTTGTGCATGGGTGGGTCCTTTGTAGGCCTCTGATTTGCATTGGTTCCACCTGGGCCCTTATTGCTGTCTCCTCTCTGCTCCTGCTGGTGTATTGGTGTTGGGGAGGGTGTTTTGTGCATGGGTGGGTCCTTTGTAGGCCTCTGATTTGCATTGGTTCCAGCTGGGCCCTTATTGCTGTCTCCTCCCTGCTCCTGCTGGTGTAATGGTGTTGGGGAGGGTATGTTGTGCATGGGTGGGTTCTTTGTAGGCCTCTGATTTGCATTGGTTTCACCTGGGCCCTTATTGCTGTCTCCTCCCTGCTCCTGCTGGTGGAATGGTGTTGGGGAGGGTGTGTTGTGCATGGGTGGGTCCTTTGTAGGCCTCTGATTTGCATTGGTTCCACCTGGGCCCTTATTAATGTTTCCTCCTTGCTCCTGCTGGTGTTATGGTGTTGGGGAGAGTGTGTTGTGCATGGGTGGGTCCTTTGTAGGCCTCTGATTTGCATTGGTTCCACCTGGGCCCTTATTGCTTGTCTCCTCCTTGCTCCTGCTGGTGTTATGGTGTTGGGGAGGGTGTGTTGTGCATGAGTGGCTTCTTTGTAGGCCTCTGATTTGCATTGGTTTCACCTGGGTCCTTATTGCTGTCTCCTCCCTGCTCCTGCTGGTGTTATGGTGTTGGGGAGGGTGTGTTGTGCATGGGTGGGTCCTTCGTAGGCCTCTGATTTGCAGTGGGTCCACCTGGGCCCTTCTTGCTGTATCCTCCCTGCTCCTGCTGGTGTTATGGTGTTGGGGAGGGTGTGTTGTGCATGGGTGGCTCCTTTGTAGGCCTCTGATTTGCATTGGTTTCACCTGGGCCCTTATTTCTGTCTCCTCCCTGCTCCTGCTGGTGTAATGGTGTTGGGGAGGGTGTGTTGTGCATGGGTGGGCCCTTTGTAGGCCTCTGATTTGCAGTGGGTCCACCTGGGCCCTTATCGCTGTCTCCTCCCTGCTCCTGCTGGTGTAATGGTGTTGGGGAGGGTGTGTTGCGCATGGGTGGCTCCTTTGTAGGTCTCTGATTTGCAGTGGGTCCACCTGGGCCCTTATTGCTGTCTCCTCCCTGCTCCTGCTGGTGTAATGGTGTTGGGGAGGGTGTGTTGTGCATGTGTGGGTCCTTTGTAGGCCTCTGATTTGCATTGGTTTTACCTGGGCCCTTATTGCTGTCTCCTCTCTGCTCCTGCTGGTGCAATGGTGTTTGGGGAGGGTGTGTTGTGCATGGGTGGCTCCTTTGTAGGCCTCTGATTTGCATTGGTTTCACCTGGGCCCTTATTGCTGTCTCCTCCCTGCTCCTACTGGTGTAGTGGTGTTGGGGAGGGTGTGTTGTGCATGGGTGGGTCCTTTGTAGGCCTCTGATTTGCATTGGTTCCACCTGGGCCCTTCTTGCTGTTTCCTCCCTGCTCCTGCTGGTGTAATGGTGTTGGGGAGAGTGTGTTGTGCATTGGTGGGTCCTTTGTAGGCGTCAGATTTGCATTGGTTCCACCTGGGCCCTTATTGATGTCTCCTCCCTGCTCCTGCTGGTGTAATGGTGTTGGGGAGGGTTTGTTGTGCATGGGTGGGTCCTTTGTAGGCCTCTGATTTGCATTGGTTTCACCTGGGCTCTTAAAGGGTGTCTCCTCCCTGCTCCTAGTGGTGTAATGGTGTTGGGGAGGGTGTGTTGTGCATGGGTGGGTCCTTTGTAGGCCTCTGATTTGCATTGGTTCCACCTGGGCCCTTATTGCTGTCTCCTCTCTGCTCCTGCTGGTGTATTGGTGTTGGGGAGGGTGTTTTGTGCATGGGTGGGTCTTTTGTAGGCCTCTGATTTGCATTGGTTCCACCTGGGCCCTTATTGCTGTCTCCTCCCTGCTCCTGCTGGTGTAATGGTGTTGGGGAGGGTGTGTTGTGCATGGGTGGGTTCTTTGTAGGCCTCTGATTTGCAGTGGGTCCACCTGGGCCCTTATTTCTGTCTCCTCCCTGCTCCTGCTGGTGTAATGTTGTTGGGGAGGGTTTGTTGTGCATGGGTGGGTCCTTTGTAGGCCTCTGATTTGCATTGGTTTCACCTGGGCCCTTATTGCTGGCTCCTCCCTGCTCCTGATGGTATAATGGTGTTGGGGAGGGTGTGTTGTGCATGGGTGGGTCCTTTGTAGGCCTCTGATTTGCATTGGTTCCACCTGGGCCCTTATTAATGTTTCCTCCTTGCTCCTGCTGGTGTTATGGTGTTGGGGAGGGTGTGTTGTGCATGGGTGGCTCCTTTGTAGGCCTCTGATTTGCAATGGTTTCATCTGGGCCCTTATTGCTGTCTCCTCTCTGCTCCTGCTGGTGTCATGGTGTTGGGGAGGGTGTGTTGTGCACGGGTGGATCCTTTGTAGGCCTCTGATTTGCATTGGTTCCACCTGGGCCCTTATTGCTGTTTCCTCCTTGCTCCTGCTGGTGTTATGGTGTTGGGGAGGGTGTGTTGTGCATGGGTGGGTCCTTTGTAGGCCTCTGATTTGCAGTTGTTCCACCTGGGCCCTTATTGCTGTCTCCTCCCTGCTCCTTCTGGTGTAATGGTGTTGGTGAGGGTGTGTTGTGCTTGGGTGGGTCCTTTGTAGGCCTCTGATTTGCATTGGTTTCACCTGGGCCCTTATTGCTGTCTCCTCTCTGCTCCTGCTGGTGTAATGGTGTTTGGGGAGGGTGTGTTGTGCATGGGTGGGTCCTTTGTAGGCCTCTGATTTGCATTGGTTCCACCTGGGCCCTTATTGCTGTCTCCTCCCTGCTCCTGCTGGTGTAATGGTGTTGGGAAGGGTGTGTTGTGCATGGGTGGGTCCTTTGTGGGCCTCTGATTTACAGTGGGTCCACCTGGGCCCTTATTTCTGTCTCCTCCCTGCTCCTGCTGGTGTAATGTTGTTGGGGAGGGTTTGTTGTGCATGGGTGGGTCCTTTGTAGGCCCCTGGGCCCTTATTGCTGTCTCCTCCCTGCTCCTGCTGGTGTATTGGTGCTGGGGAGGGTGTGTTGTGCATGGGTGGCTCCTTTGTAGGCATCTGATTTGCATTGGTTTCACCTTGGCCCTTATTGCTGTCTCCTCCCTGCTCCTGCTGGTATAATGGTGTTGGGGAGGGTGTGTTGTGCATGGGTGGGTCCTTTGTAGGCCTCTGATTTGCATTGGTTCCACCTGGGCCCTTATTGCTGTCTCCTCTCTGCTCCTGCTGGTGTATTGGTGTTGGGGAGGGTGTTTTGTGCATGGGTGGGTCCTTTGTAGGCCTCTGATTTGCATTGGTTCCAGCTGGGCCCTTATTGCTGTCTCCTCCCTGCTCCTGCTGGTGTAATGGTGTTGGGGAGGGTATGTTGTGCATGGGTGGGTTCTTTGTAGGCCTCTGATTTGCATTGGTTTCACCTGGGCCCTTATTGCTGTCTCCTCCCTGCTCCTGCTGGTGGAATGGTGTTGGGGAGGGTGTGTTGTGCATGGGTGGGTCCTTTGTAGGCCTCTGATTTGCATTGGTTCCACCTGGGCCCTTATTAATGTTTCCTCCTTGCTCCTGCTGGTGTTATGGTGTTGGGGAGAGTGTGTTGTGCATGGGTGGGTCCTTTGTAGGCCTCTGATTTGCATTGGTTCCACCTGGGCCCTTATTGCTTGTCTCCTCCTTGCTCCTGCTGGTGTTATGGTGTTGGGGAGGGTGTGTTGTGCATGAGTGGCTTCTTTGTAGGCCTTTGATTTGCAGTGGGTCCACCTGGGCCCTTATTGCTGTCTCCTCCCTGCTCCTGCTGGTATAATGGTGTTGGGAAGGGTGTGTTGTGCATGGGTGGGTCCTTTGTAGGCCTCTGATTTGCATTGGTTTCACCTGGGCCCTTATTGCTGTCTCCTCTCTGCTCCTGCTGGTGCAATGGTGTTTGGGGAGGGTGTGTTGTGCATGGGTGGCTCCTTTGTAGGCATCTGATTTGCATTGGTTTCACCTGGGCCCTTATTGCTGTCTCCTCCCTGCTCCTGCTGGTGTAATGGTGTTGGGGAGGGTGAGTTGTGCATGGGTGGGTCCTTTGTAGGCCTCTGATTTGCATTGGTTCCACCTGGGCCCTTCTTGATGTTTCCTCCCTGCTCCTGCTGGTGTAATAGTGTTGGGGAGAGTGTGTTGTGCATGGGTGGGTCCTTTGTAGGCGTCAGATTTGCATTGATTCCGGCTGGGCCCTTATTGCTGTCTCCTCCCTGCTCCTGCTGGTGTAATGGTGTTGGGGAGGGTTTGTTGTGCATGGGTGGGTCCTTTGTAGGCCTCTGATTTGCATTGGTTTCACCTGGGCCCTTAAAGGGTGTCTCCTCCCTGCTCCTGCTGGTGTTATGGTGTTGGGGAGGGTGTGTTGTGCATGGGTGGGTCCTTTGTAGGCCTCTGGTTTGCATTGGTTTCACCTGGGTCCTTATTGCTGTCTCCTCCCTGCTCCTGCTGGTGTTATGGTGTTGGGGAGGGTGTGTTGTGCATGGGTGGGTCCTTCGTAGGCCTCTGATTTGCAGTGGGTCCACCTGGGCCCTTCTTGCTGTATCCTCCCTGCTCCTGCTGGTGTTATGGTGTTGGGGAGGGTGTGTTGTGCATGGGTGGCTCCTTTGTAGGCCTCTGATTTGCATTGGTTTCACCTGGGCCCTTATTGCTGTCTCCTCCCTGCTCCTGCTGGTGTATTGGTGTTGGGGAGGGCGTGTTGTGCATGGGTGGGTCCTTTGTGGGCCTCTGATTTGCATTGGGTCCACCTGGGCCCTTATTTCTGTCTCCTCCCTGCTCCTGCTGGTGTAATGTTGTTGGGGAGGGTTTGTTGTGCATGGGTGGGTCCTTTGTAGGCCCCTGGGCTCTTATTGCTGTCTCCTCCCTGCTCCTGCTGGTGTATTGGTGTTGGGGAGGGTGTGTTGTGCATGGGTGGCTCCTTTGTAGGCGTCTGATTTGCATTGGTTTCACCTTGGCCCTTATTGCTGTCTCCTCCCTGCTCCTGCTGGTGTAATGGTGTTGGGGAGGGTGTGTTGTGCATGGGTGGGTCCTTTGTAGGCCTCTGATTTGCATTGGTTCCACCTGGGCCCTTATTGCTGTCTCCTCTCTGCTCCTGCTGGTGTATTGGTGTTGGGGAGGGTGTTTTGTGCATGGGTGGGTCCTTTGTAGGCCTCTGATTTGCATTGGTTCCACCTGGGCCCTTATTGCTGTCTCCTCCCTGCTCCTGCTGGTGTAATGGTGTTGGCGAGGGTGTGTTGTGCATGGGTGGTTTCTTTGTAGGCCTCTGATTTGCATTGGTTTCACCTGGGCCCTTATTGCTGTCTCCTCCCTGCTCCTGCTGGTGGAATGGTGTTGGGAGGGTGTGTTGTGCATGGGTGGGTCCTTTGTAGGCCTCTGATTTGCATTGGTTCCACCTGGGCCCTTATTAATGTTTCCTCCTTGCTCCTGCTGGTGTTATGGTGTTGGGGAGAGTGTGTTGTGCATGGGTGGCTTCTTTGTAGGCCTTTGATTTGCAGTGGGTCCACCTGGGCCCTTATTGCTGTCTCCTCCCTGCTCCTGCTGGTGTATTGGTGTTGGGGAGGGCGTGTTGTGCATGGGTGGGTCCTTTGTGGGCCTCTGATTTACAGTGGGTCCACCTGGGCCCTTATTTCTGTCTCCTCCCTGCTCCTGCTGGTGTAATGTTGCTGGGGAGGGTTTGTTGTGCATGGGTGGGTCCTTTGTAGGCCCCTGGGCCCTTATTGCTGTCTCCTCCCTGCTCCTGCTGGTGTATTGGTGTTGGGGAGGGTGTGTTGAGCATTGGTGGCTCCTTTGTAGGCATCTGATTTGCATTGGTTTCACCTTGGCCCTTATTGCTGTCTCCTCCCTGCTCCTGCTGGTGTAATGGTGTTGGGGAGGGTGTGTTGTGCATGGGTGGGTCCTTTGTAGGCCTCTGATTTGCATTGGTTCCACCTGGGCCCTTATTGCTGTCTCCTCCCTGCTCCTGCTGGTGTAATGGTGTTGGCGAGGGTGTGTTGTGCATGGGTGGGTTCTTTGTAGGCCTCTGATTTGCATTGGTTTCACCTGGGCCCTTATTGCTGTCTCCTCCCTGCTCCTGCTGGTGGAATGGTGTTGGGGAGGGTGTGTTGTGCATGGGTGGCTCCTTTTGTAGGCCTCTGATTTGCATTGGTTCCACCTGGGCCCTTATTGCTGTCTCCTCCCTGCTCCTGCTGGTGTAATGGTGTTGGGGAGGGTGTGTTGTGCATGGGTGGGTCCTATGTAGGCCTCTGATTTGCATTGGTTCCACCTGGGCCCTTCTTGATGTTTCCTCCCTGCTCCTGCTGGTGTAATGGTGTTGGGGAGAGTGTGTTGTGCATGGGTGGGTCCTTTGTAGGCCTCTGATTTGCATTGGTTTCACCTGGGTCCTTATTGCTGTCTCCTCCCTGCTCCTGCTGGTGTAATGGTGTTGGGGAGGGTTTGTTGTGCATGGGTGGGTCCTTTGTAGGCCTCTGATTTGCGTTGGTTTCACCTGTGCCCTTAAAGGGTGTCTCCTCCCTGCTCCTGCTGGTGTTATGGTGTTGGGGAGGGTGTGTTGTGCATGGGTGGGTCCTTTATAGGCCTCTGATTTGCATTGGTTTCACCTGGGTCCTTATTGCTGTCTCCTCCCTGCTCCTGCTGGTGTTATGGTGTTGGGGAGGGTGTGTTGTGCATGGGTGGGTCCTTCGTAGGCCTCTGATTTGCAGTGGGTCCACCTGGGCCCTTCTTGCTGTCTCCTCTCTGCTCCTGCTGGTGCTATGGTGTTGGGGAGGGTGTGTTGTGCATGGGTGGTTCCTTTGTAGGCCTCTGATTTGCAGTTGGTCCACCTGGGCCCTTATTGCTGTCTCCTCCCTGCTTCTGCTGGTGTAATGGTGTTGGTGAGGGTGTGTTGTGCTTGGGTGGGTCCTTTGTAGGCCTCTGATTTGCATTGGTTTCACCTGGGCCCTTATTGCTTTCTCCTCTCTGCTCCTGCTGGTGTAATGGTGTTGGGGAGGGTGTGTTGTGCATGGGTGGGTCCTTTGTAGGCCTCTGATTTGCATTGGTTCCACCTGGGCCCTTATTGCTGTCTCCTCCCTGCTCCTGCTGGTGTAATGGTGTTGGGGAGGGTGTGTTGTTCATGGGTGGGTCCTTTGTGGGCCTCTGATTTGCAGTGGGTCCACCTGGGCCCTTATTTCTGTCTCCTCCCTGCTCCTGCTGGTGTAATGTTGTTGGCGAGGGTTTGTTGTGCATGGGTGGGTCCTTTGTAGGCCTCTGATTTGCATTGGTTCCACCTGGGCCCTTATTGCTGTCTCCTCCCTGCTCCTGCTGGTGTATTGGTGTTGGGGAGGGCGTGTTGTGCATGGGTGGGTCCTTTGTGGGCCTCTGATTTGCATTGGGTCCACCTGGGCCCTTATTTCTGTCTCCTCCCTGCTCCTGCTGGTGTAATGTTGTTGGGGAGGGTTTGTTGTGCATGGGTGGGTCCTTTGTAGGCCCCTGGGCTCTTATTGCTGTCTCCTCCCTGCTCCTGCTGGTGTATTGGTGTTGGGGAGGGTGTGTTGTGCATGGGTGGCTCCTTTGTAGGCGTCTGATTTGCATTGGTTTCACCTTGGCCCTTATTGCTGTCTCCTCCCTGCTCCTGCTGGTGTAATGGTGTTGGGGAGGGTGTGTTGTGCATGGGTGGGTCCTTTGTAGGCCTCTGATTTGCATTGGTTCCACCTGGGCCCTTATTGCTGTCTCCTCTCTGCTCCTGCTGGTGTATTGGTGTTGGGGAGGGTGTTTTGTGCATGGGTGGGTCCTTTGTAGGCCTCTGATTTGCATTGGTTCCACCTGGGCCCTTATTGCTGTCTCCTCCCTGCTCCTGCTGGTGTAATGGTGTTGGCGAGGGTGTGTTGTGCATGGGTGGTTTCTTTGTAGGCCTCTGATTTGCATTGGTTTCACCTGCGCCCTTATTGCTGTCTCCTCCCTGCTCCTGCTGGTGGAATGGTGTTGGGAGGGTGTGTTGTGCATGGGTGGGTCCTTTGTAGGCCTCTCATTTGCATTGGTTCCACCTGGGCCCTTATTAATGTTTCCTCCTTGCTCCTGCTGGTGTTATGGTGTTGGGGAGAGTGTGTTGTGCATGGGTGGCTTCTTTGTAGGCCTTTGATTTGCAGTGGGTCCACCTGGGCCCTTATTGCTGTCTCCTCCCTGCTCCTGCTGGTATAATGGTGTTGGGAAGGGTGTGTTGTGCATGGGTGGGTCCTTTGTAGGCCTCTGATTTGCATTGGTTTCACCTGGGCCCTTATTGCTGTCTCCTCTCTGCTCCTGCTGGTGCAATGGTGTTTGGGGAGGGTGTGTTGTGCATGGGTGGCTCCTTTGTAGGCATCTGATTTGCATTGGTTTCACCTGGGCCCTTATTGCTGTCTCCTCCCTGCTCCTGCTGGTGTAATGGTGTTGGGGAGGGTGTGTTGTGCATGGGTGGGTCCTTTGTAGGCCTCTGATTTGCATTGGTTCCACCTGGGCCCTTCTTGATGTTTCCTCCCTGCTCCTGCTGGTGTAATGGTGTTGGGGAGAGTGTGTTGTGCATGGGTGGGTCCTTTGTAGGCGTCAGATTTGCATTGATTCCGGCTGGGCCCTTATTGCTGTCTCCTCCCTGCTCCTGCTGGTGTAATGGTGTTGGGGAGGGTTTGTTGTGCATGGGTGGGTCCTTTGTAGGCCTCTGATTTGCATTGGTTTCACCTGTGCCCTTAAAGGGTGTGTCCTCCCTGCTCCTGCTGGTGTTATGGTGTTGGGGAGGGTGGGTTGTGCATGGGTGGGTCCTTTGTAGGCCTCTGATTTGCATTGGTTTCACCTGGGTCCTTATTGCTGTCTCCTCCCTGCTCCTGCTGGTGTTATGGTGTTGGGGAGGGTGTGTTGTGCATGGGTGGGTCCTTCGTAGGCCTCTGATTTGCAGTGGGTCCACCTGGGCCCTTCTTGCTGTATCCTCCCTGCTCCTGCTGGTGTTATGGTGTTGGGGAGGGTGTGTTGTGCATGGGTGGCTCCTTTGTAGGCCTCTGATTTGCATTGGTTTCACCTGGGCCCTTATTTCTGTCTCCTCCCTGCTCCTGCTGGTGTAATGGTGTTGGGGAGGGTGTGTTGTGCATGGGTGGGCCCTTTGTAGGCCTCTGATTTGCAGTGGGTCCACCTGGGCCCTTATCGCTGTCTCCTCCCTGCTCCTGCTGGTGTAATGGTGTTGGGGAGGGTGTGTTGCGCATGGGTGGCTCCTTTGTAGGTCTCTGATTTGCAGTGGGTCCACCTGGGCCCTTATTGCTGTCTCCTCCCTGCTCCTGCTGGTGTAATGGTGTTGGGGAGGGTGTGTTGTGCATGTGTGGGTCCTTTGTAGGCCTCTGATTTGCATTGGTTTTACCTGGGCCCTTATTGCTGTCTCCTCTCTGCTCCTGCTGGTGCAATGGTGTTTGGGGAGGGTGTGTTGTGCATGGGTGGCTCCTTTGTAGGCCTCTGATTTGCATTGGTTTCACCTGGGCCCTTATTGCTGTCTCCTCCCTGCTCCTACTGGTGTAGTGGTGTTGGGGAGGGTGTGTTGTGCATGGGTGGGTCCTTTGTAGGCCTCTGATTTGCATTGGTTCCACCTGGGCCCTTCTTGCTGTTTCCTCCCTGCTCCTGCTGGTGTAATGGTGTTGGGGAGAGTGTGTTGTGCATTGGTGGGTCCTTTGTAGGCGTCAGATTTGCATTGGTTCCACCTGGGCCCTTATTGATGTCTCCTCCCTGCTCCTGCTGGTGTAATGGTGTTGGGGAGGGTTTGTTGTGCATGGGTGGGTCCTTTGTAGGCCTCTGATTTGCATTGGTTTCACCTGGGCTCTTAAAGGGTGTCTCCTCCCTGCTCCTAGTGGTGTAATGGTGTTGGGGAGGGTGTGTTGTGCATGGGTGGGTCCTTTGTAGGCCTCTGATTTGCATTGGTTCCACCTGGGCCCTTATTGCTGTCTCCTCTCTGCTCCTGCTGGTGTATTGGTGTTGGGGAGGGTGTTTTGTGCATGGGTGGGTCTTTTGTAGGCCTCTGATTTGCATTGGTTCCACCTGGGCCCTTATTGCTGTCTCCTCCCTGCTCCTGCTGGTGTAATGGTGTTGGGGAGGGTGTGTTGTGCATGGGTGGGTTCTTTGTAGGCCTCTGATTTGCAGTGGGTCCACCTGGGCCCTTATTTCTGTCTCCTCCCTGCTCCTGCTGGTGTAATGTTGTTGGGGAGGGTTTGTTGTGCATGGGTGGGTCCTTTGTAGGCCTCTGATTTGCATTGGTTTCACCTGGGCCCTTATTGCTGGCTCCTCCCTGCTCCTGATGGTATAATGGTGTTGGGGAGGGTGTGTTGTGCATGGGTGGGTCCTTTGTAGGCCTCTGATTTGCATTGGTTCCACCTGGGCCCTTATTAATGTTTCCTCCTTGCTCCTGCTGGTGTTATGGTGTTGGGGAGGGTGTGTTGTGCATGGGTGGCTCCTTTGTAGGCCTCTGATTTGCAATGGTTTCATCTGGGCCCTTATTGCTGTCTCCTCTCTGCTCCTGCTGGTGTCATGGTGTTGGGGAGGGTGTGTTGTGCACGGGTGGATCCTTTGTAGGCCTCTGATTTGCATTGGTTCCACCTGGGCCCTTATTGCTGTTTCCTCCTTGCTCCTGCTGGTGTTATGGTGTTGGGGAGGGTGTGTTGTGCATGGGTGGGTCCTTTGTAGGCCTCTGATTTGCAGTTGTTCCACCTGGGCCCTTATTGCTGTCTCCTCCCTGCTCCTTCTGGTGTAATGGTGTTGGTGAGGGTGTGTTGTGCTTGGGTGGGTCCTTTGTAGGCCTCTGATTTGCATTGGTTTCACCTGGGCCCTTATTGCTGTCTCCTCTCTGCTCCTGCTGGTGTAATGGTGTTTGGGGAGGGTGTGTTGTGCATGGGTGGGTCCTTTGTAGGCCTCTGATTTGCATTGGTTCCACCTGGGCCCTTATTGCTGTCTCCTCCCTGCTCCTGCTGGTGTAATGGTGTTGGGAAGGGTGTGTTGTGCATGGGTGGGTCCTTTGTGGGCCTCTGATTTACAGTGGGTCCACCTGGGCCCTTATTTCTGTCTCCTCCCTGCTCCTGCTGGTGTAATGTTGTTGGGGAGGGTTTGTTGTGCATGGGTGGGTCCTTTGTAGGCCCCTGGGCCCTTATTGCTGTCTCCTCCCTGCTCCTGCTGGTGTATTGGTGTTGGGGAGGGTGTGTTGTGCATGGGTGGCTCCTTTGTAGGCGTCTGATTTGCATTGGGTTCACCTTGGCCCTTATTGCTGTCTCCTCCCTGCTCCTGCTGGTGTAATGGTGTTGGGGAGGGTGTGTTGTGCATGGGTGGGTCCTTTGTAGGCCTCTGATTTGCATTGGTTCCACCTGGGCCCTTATTGCTGTCTCCTCTCTGCTCCTGCTGGTGTATTGGTGTTGGGGAGGGTGTTTTGTGCATGGGTGGGTCCTTTGTAGGCCTCTGATTTGCATTGGTTCCAGCTGGGCCCTTATTGCTGTCTCCTCCCTGCTCCTGCTGGTGTAATGGTGTTGGGGAGGGTATGTTGTGCATGGGTGGGTTCTTTGTAGGCCTCTGATTTGCATTGGTTTCACCTGGGCCCTTATTGCTGTCTCCTCCCTGCTCCTGCTGGTGGAATGGTGTTGGGGAGGGTGTGTTGTGCATGGGTGGGTCCTTTGTAGGCCTCTGATTTGCATTGGTTCCACCTGGGCCCTTATTAATGTTTCCTCCTTGCTCCTGCTGGTGTTATGGTGTTGGGGAGAGTGTGTTGTGCATGGGTGGGTCCTTTGTAGGCCTCTGATTTGCATTGGTTCCACCTGGGCCCTTATTGCTTGTCTCCTCCTTGCTCCTGCTGGTGTTATGGTGTTGGGGAGGGTGTGTTGTGCATGGGTGGGTCCTTCGTAGGCCTCTGATTTGCAGTGGGTCCACCTGGGCCCTTCTTGCTGTATCCTCCCTGCTCCTGCTGGTGTTATGGTGTTGGGGAGGGTGTGTTGTGCATGGGTGTCTCCTTTGTAGGCCTCTGATTTGCATTGGTTTCACCTGGGCCCTTATTTCTGTCTCCTCCCTGCTCCTGCTGGTGTAATGGTGTTGGGGAGGGTGTGTTGTGCATGGGTGGGCCCTTTGTAGGCCTCTGATTTGCAGTGGGTCCACCTGGGCCCTTATCGCTGTCTCCTCCCTGCTCCTGCTGGTGTAATGGTGTTGGGGAGGGTGTGTTGCGCATGGGTGGCTCCTTTGTAGGTCTCTGATTTGCAGTGGGTCCACCTGGGCCCTTATTGCTGTCTCCTCCCTGCTCCTGCTGGTGTAATGGTGTTGGGGAGGGTGTGTTGTGCATGTGTGGGTCCTTTGTAGGCCTCTGATTTGCATTGGTTTTACCTGGGCCCTTATTGCTGTCTCCTCTCTGCTCCTGCTGGTGCAATGGTGTTTGGGGAGGGTGTGTTGTGCATGGGTGGCTCCTTTGTAGGCCTCTGATTTGCATTGGTTTCACCTGGGCCCTTATTGCTGTCTCCTCCCTGCTCCTACTGGTGTAGTGGTGTTGGGGAGGGTGTGTTGTGCATGGGTGGGTCCTTTGTAGGCCTCTGATTTGCATTGGTTCCACCTGGGCCCTTCTTGCTGTTTCCTCCCTGCTCCTGCTGGTGTAATGGTGTTGGGGAGAGTGTGTTGTGCATTGGTGGGTCCTTTGTAGGCGTCAGATTTGCATTGGTTCCACCTGGGCCCTTATTGATGTCTCCTCCCTGCTCCTGCTGGTGTAATGGTGTTGGGGAGGGTTTGTTGTGCATGGGTGGGTCCTTTGTAGGCCTCTGATTTGCATTGGTTTCACCTGGGCTCTTAAAGGGTGTCTCCTCCCTGCTCCTAGTGGTGTAATGGTGTTGGGGAGGGTGTGTTGTGCATGGGTGGGTCCTTTGTAGGCCTCTGATTTGCATTGGTTCCACCTGGGCCCTTATTGCTGTCTCCTCTCTGCTCCTGCTGGTGTATTGGTGTTGGGGAGGGTGTTTTGTGCATGGGTGGGTCTTTTGTAGGCCTCTGATTTGCATTGGTTCCACCTGGGCCCTTATTGCTGTCTCCTCCCTGCTCCTGCTGGTGTAATGGTGTTGGGGAGGGTGTGTTGTGCATGGGTGGGTTCTTTGTAGGCCTCTGATTTGCAGTGGGTCCACCTGGGACCTTATTTCTGTCTCCTCCCTGCTCCTGCTGGTGTAATGTTGTTGGGGAGGGTTTGTTGTGCATGGGTGGGTCCTTTGTAGGCCTCTGATTTGCATTGGTTTCACCTGGGCCCTTATTGCTGGCTCCTCCCTGCTCCTGATGGTATAATGGTGTTGGGGAGGGTGTGTTGTGCATGGGTGGGTCCTTTGTAGGCCTCTGATTTGCATTGGTTCCACCTGGGCCCTTATTAATGTTTCCTCCTTGCTCCTGCTGGTGTTATGGTGTTGGGGAGGGTGTGTTGTGCATGGGTGGCTCCTTTGTAGGCCTCTGATTTGCAATGGTTTCATCTGGGCCCTTATTGCTGTCTCCTCTCTGCTCCTGCTGGTGTCATGGTGTTGGGGAGGGTGTGTTGTGCACGGGTGGATCCTTTGTAGGCCTCTGATTTGCATTGGTTCCACCTGGGCCCTTATTGCTGTTTCCTCCCTGCTCCTGCTGGTGTTATGGTGTTGGGGAGGGTGTGTTGTGCATGGGTGGGTCCTTTGTAGGCCTCTGATTTGCAGTTGTTCCACCTGGGCCCTTATTGCTGTCTCCTCCCTGCTCCTTCTGGTGTAATGGTGTTGGTGAGGGTGTGTTGTGCTTGGGTGGGTCCTTTGTAGGCCTCTGATTTGCATTGGTTTCACCTGGGCCCTTATTGCTGTCTCCTCTCTGCTCCTGCTGGTGTAATGGTGTTTGGGGAGGGTGTGTTGTGCATGGGTGGGTCCTTTGTAGGCCTCTGATTTGCATTGGTTCCACCTGGGCCCTTATTGCTGTCTCCTCCCTGCTCCTGCTGGTGTAATGGTGTTGGGAAGGGTGTGTTGTGCATGGGTGGGTCCTTTGTGGGCCTCTGATTTACAGTGGGTCCACCTGGGCCCTTATTTCTGTCTCCTCCCTGCTCCTGCTGGTGTAATGTTGTTGGGGAGGGTTTGTTGTGCATGGGTGGGTCCTTTGTAGGCCCCTGGGCCCTTATTGCTGTCTCCTCCCTGCTCCTGCTGGTGTATTGGTGCTGGGGAGGGTGTGTTGTGCATGGGTGGCTCCTTTGTAGGCATCTGATTTGCATTGGTTTCACCTTGGCCCTTATTGCTGTCTCCTCCCTGCTCCTGCTGGTGTAATGGTGTTGGGGAGGGTGTGTTGTGCATGGGTGGGTCCTTTGTAGGCCTCTGATTTGCATTGGTTCCACCTGGGCCCTTATTGCTGTCTCCTCTCTGCTCCTGCTGGTGTATTGGTGTTGGGGAGGGTGTTTTGTGCATGGGTGGGTCCTTTGTAGGCCTCTGATTTGCATTGGTTCCAGCTGGGCCCTTATTGCTGTCTCCTCCCTGCTCCTGCTGGTGTAATGGTGTTGGGGAGGGTATGTTGTGCATGGGTGGGTTCTTTGTAGGCCTCTGATTTGCATTGGTTTCACCTGGGCCCTTATTGCTGTCTCCTCCCTGCTCCTGCTGGTGGAATGGTGTTGGGGAGGGTGTGTTGTGCATGGGTGGGTCCTTTGTAGGCCTCTGATTTGCATTTGTTCCACCTGGGCCCTTATTAATGTTTCCTCCTTGCTCCTGCTGGTGTTATGGTGTTGGGGAGAGTGTGTTGTGCATGGGTGGGTCCTTTGTAGGCCTCTGATTTGCATTGGTTCCACCTGGGCCCTTATTGCTTGTCTCCTCCTTGCTCCTGCTGGTGTTATGGTGTTGGGGAGGGTGTGTTGTGCATGAGTGGCTTCTTTGTAGGCCTTTGATTTGCAGTGGGTCCACCTGGGCCCTTATTGCTGTCTCCTCCCTGCTCCTGCTGGTATAATGGTGTTGGGAAGGGTGTGTTGTGCATGGGTGGGTCCTTTGTAGGCCTCTGATTTGCATTGGTTTCACCTGGGCCCTTATTGCTGTCTCCTCTCTGCTCCTGCTGGTGCAATGGTGTTTGGGGAGGGTGTGTTGTGCATGGGTGGCTCCTTTGTAGGCATCTGATTTGCATTGGTTTCACCTGGGCCCTTATTGCTGTCTCCTCCCTGCTCCTGCTGGTGTAATGGTGTTGGGGAGGGTGTGTTGTGCATGGGTGGGTCCTTTGTAGGCCTCTGATTTGCATTGGTTCCACCTGGGCCCTTCTTGATGTTTCCTCCCTGCTCCTGCTGGTGTAATAGTGTTGGGGAGAGTGTGTTGTGCATGGGTGGGTCCTTTGTAGGCGTCAGATTTGCATTGATTCCGGCTGGGCCCTTATTGCTGTCTCCTCCCTGCTCCTGCTGGTGTAATGGTGTTGGGGAGGGTTTGTTGTGCATGGGTGGGTCCTTTGTAGGCCTCTGATTTGCATTGGTTTCACCTGGGCCCTTAAAGGGTGTCTCCTCCCTGCTCCTGCTGGTGTTATGGTGTTGGGGAGGGTGTGTTGTGCATGGGTGGGTCCTTTGTAGGCCTCTGGTTTGCATTGGTTTCACCTGGGTCCTTATTGCTGTCTCCTCCCTGCTCCTGCTGGTGTTATGGTGTTGGGGAGGGTGTGTTGTGCATGGGTGGGTCCTTCGTAGGCCTCTGATTTGCAGTGGGTCCACCTGGGCCCTTCTTGCTGTATCCTCCCTGCTCCTGCTGGTGTTATGGTGTTGGGGAGGGTGTGTTGTGCATGGGTGGCTCCTTTGTAGGCCTCTGATTTGCATTGGTTTCCCCTGGGCCCTTATTGCTGTCTCCTCCCTGCTCCTGCTGGTGTAATGGTGTTGGGGAGGGTGTGTTGTGCATGGGTGGGCCCTTTGTAGGCCTCTGATTTGCAATGGTTTCACCTGGGCCCTTATCGCTGTCTCCTCCCTGCTCCTGCTGGTGTAATGGTGTTGGGGAGGGTGTGTTGCGCATGGGTGGCTCCTTTGTAGGCCTCTGATTTGCAGTGGGTCCACCTGGGTCCTTATTGCTGTCTCCTCTCTGCTCCTGCTGGTGTTATGGTGTTGGGGAGGGTGTGTTGTGCATGGGTGGTTCCTTTGTAGGCCTCTGATTTGCAGTTGGTCCACCTTGGCCCTTATTGCTGTCTCCTCCCTGCTTCTGCTGGTGTAATGGTGTTGGTGAGGGTGTGTTGTGCTTGGGTGGGTCCTTTGTAGGCCTCTGATTTGCATTGGTTTCACCTGGGCCCTTATTGCTGTCTCCTCTCCGCTCCTGCTGGTGTAATGGTGTTTGGGGAGGGTGTGTTGTGCATGGGTGGGTCCTTTGTAGGCCTCTGATTTGCATTGGTTCCACCTGGGCCCTTATTGCTGTCTCCTCCCTGCTCCTGCTGGTGTAATGGTGTTGGGGAGGGTGTGTTGTTCATGGGTGGGTCCTTTGTGGGCCTCTGATTTGCAGTGGGTCCACCTGGGCCCTTATTTCTGTCTCCTCCCTGCTCCTGCTGGTGTAATGTTGTTGGGGAGGGTTTGTTGTGCATGGGTGGGTCCTTTGTAGGCCTCTGATTTGCATTGGTTCCACCTGGGCCCTTATTGCTGTCTCCTCCCTGCTCCTGCTGGTGTATTGGTGTTGGGGAGCGTGTGTTGTGCATGGGTGGTTCCTTTGTAGGCCTCTGATTTGCATTGGTTCCACCTGGGCCCTTATTGCTGTCTCCTCTCTGCTCCTGCTGGTGTATTGGTGTTGGGGAGGGTGTTTTGTGCATGGGTGGGTCCTTTGTAGGCCTCTGATTTGCATTGGTTCCACCTGGGCCCTTATTGCTGTCTCCTCCCTGCTCCTGCTGGTGTAATGGTGTTGGGGAGGGTGTGTTGTGCATGGGTGGGTTCTTTGTAGGCCTCTGATTTGCAGTGGGTCCACCTGGGCCCTTATTTCTGTCTCCTCCCTGCTCCTGCTGGTGTAATGTTGTTGGGGAGGGCTTGTTGTGCATGGGTGGGTCATTTGTAGGCCTCTGATTTGCATTGGTTTCACCTGGGCCCTTATTGCTGTCTCCTCCCTGCTCCTGCTGGTGTAATTGTGTTGGGGAGGGTTTGTTGTGCATGGGTGTCTCCTTTGTAGGCCTCCGATTTGCAGTGGGTCCGCCTGGGCCCTTATTGCTGTCTCCTCCCATCTGGTGTAATGGTGTTGGGAGGGTGTGTTGTGCATGGGTGGGTCCTTTGTAGGCCTCTGATTTGCAATGGTTTCACCTGGGCCCTTATTGCTGTCTCCTCCCTGCTCCTGCTGGTGTAATGGTGTTGGGAGAGTGTGTTGTGCATGGGTGGCTCCTTTGTAGGCCTCTGATTTGCATTGGATTCACCTGGGCCCTTATTGCTGTCTCCTCCCTGCTCCTGCTGGTGTAATGGTGTTGGGGAGGGTTTGTTGTGCATGGGTGGCTCCTTTGTAGGCCTCCGATTTGCAGTGGGTCCACCTGGGCCCTTATTGCTGTCTCCTCCCTGCTCCGGCTGGTGTAATGGTGTTGGGGAGGGTGTGTTGTGCATGGGTGGGTCCTTTGTAGGCCTCTGATTTCATTGGTTTCACCTGGGCCCTTATTGCTGTCTCCTCCCTGCTCCTACTGGTGTAATGGTGTTGGGGAGGGTGTGTTGTGCATGGGTGGTTCCTTTGTAGGCCTCTGATTTGCAGTGGGGCGACCTGGGTCCTTATTGCTGTCTCCTCCCTGCTCCTGTTGGTGTAATGGTGTTGGGGAGGGTGTGTTGTGCATGGGTGGCTCCTTTGTAGGCCTCTGATTTGCATTGGCTTCACCTGGGCCCTTATTGCTGTCTCCTCCCTGCTCCTGCTGGTGTAATGGTGTGGGGAGGATGTGTTGTGCATGGGTGGGTCCTTTGTAGGCCTCTGATTTGCATTGGTTCCACCTGGGCCCTTATTAATGTTTCCTCCTTGCTCCTGCTGGTGTTATGGTGTTGGGGAGGGTGTGTTGTGCATGGGTGGCTCCTTTGTAGGCCTCTGATTTGCAATGGTTTCACCTGGGCCCTTATTGCTGTCCCCTCCCTGCTGGTGTAATGGTGTTGGGGAGGGTGTGTTGTGCATGGGTGGCTCCTTTGTAGGCCTCTGATTTGCATTGGTTTCACCTGGGCCCTTATTGCTGTCTCCTCCCTGCTCCTACTGGTGTAATGGTGTTGGGGAGGGTGTGTTGTGCATGGGTGGGCCCTTTGTAGGCCTCTGATTTGCAATGGTTTCACCTGGGCCCTTATCGCTGTCTCCTCCCTGCTCCTGCTGGTGTAATGGTGTTGAGGAGGGTGTGTTGCGCATGGGTGGCTCCTTTGTAGGACTCTGATTTGCAGTGGGTCCAACTGGGCCCTTATTGCTGTCTCCTCCCTGCTCCTGCTGGTGTAATGGTGTTGGGGAGGGTGTGTTGCGCATGGGTGGTTCCTTTGTAGGCCTCTGATTTGCAGTGGGTCCACCTGGGCCCTTATTGCTGTCTCCTCCCTGCTCCTACTGGTGTAATGGTGTTGGGGAGGGTGTGTTGTGCATGGGTGGCTCCTTTGTAGGCCTCTGATTTGCATTGGTTTCACCTGGGTCCTTATTGCTGTCTCCTCTCTGCTCCTGCTGGTGTTATGGTGTTGGGGAGGGTGTGTTGTGCATGGGTGGTTCCTTTGTAGGCCTCTGATTTGCAGTTGGTCCACCTGGGCCCTTATTACTGTCTCCTCCCTGCTCCTGCTGGTGTAATGGTGTTTGGGGAGGGTGTGTTGTGCATGGGTGGGTCCTTTGTAGGCCTCTGATTTGCATTGGTTCCACCTGGGCCCTTATTGCTGTCTCCTCCCTGCTCCTGCTGGTGTATTGGTGTTGGGGAGGGTGTGTTGTGCATGGGTGGCTCCTTTTTAGGCGTCTGATTTGCATTGGTTTCACCTGGGCCCTTATTGCTTTCTCCTCCCTGCTCCTGCTGGTGTAATGGTGTTGGGGAGGGTGTGTTGTGCATGGGTGGGTTCTTTGTAGGCCTCTGATTTGCAGTGGGTCCACCTGGGCCCTTATTTCTGTCTCCTCCCTGCTCCTGCTGGTGTAATGTTGTTGGGGAGGGTTTGTTGTGCATGGGTGGGTCCTTTGTAGGCCTCTGATTTGCATTGGTTTTACCTGGGCCCTTATTGCTGCCTCCTCTCTGCTCCTGCTGGTGGAATGGTGTTGGGGAGGGTGTGTTGTGCATGGGTGGGTCCTTTGTAGGCCTCTGATTTGCATTGGTTTCACCTGGGCCCTTATTGCTGGCTCCTCCGTGCTCCTGCTGGTATAATTGTGTTGGGGAGGGTGTGTTGTGCATGGGTGGGTCCTTTGTAGGCCCCTGATTTGCATTGGTTCCACCTGGGCCCTTATTAATGTTTCCTCCTTGCTCCTGCTGGTGTTATGGTGTTGGGGAGGGTGTGTTGTGCATGGGTGGCTCCTTTTGTAGGCCTCTGATTTGCAATGGTTTCACCTGGGCCCTTATTGCTGTCTCCTCCCTGCTCCTGCTGGTGTCATGGTGTTGGGGAGGGTGTGTTGTGCATGGGTGGGTCCTTTGTAGGCCTCTGATTTGAAATGGTTTCACCTGGGCCCTTATTGCTGTCTCCTCCCTGCTCCTGCTGGTGTAATGGTGTTGGGAGAGTGTGTTGTGCATGGGTGGCTCCTTTGTAGGCCTCTGATTTGCATTGGATTCACCTGGGCCCTTATTGCTGTCTCCTCCCTGCTCCTGCTGGTGTAATGGTGTTGGGGAGGGTTTGTTGTGCATGGGTGGCTCCTTTGTAGGCCTCCGATTTGCAGTGGGTCCACCTGGGCCCTTATTGCTGTATCCTCCCTGCTCCTGCTGGTGGAATGGTGTTGGGGAGGGTGTGCTGTGCATGGGTGGTTCCTTTGTAGGCCTCTGATTTGCACTGGTCTAACCTGGGCCCTTATTGCTGTCTCCTCCCTGCTCCTGCTGGTGTAATGGTGTTGGCGAGGGTGTGTTGTGCATGGGTGGGTCCTTTGTAGGCCTCTGATTTGTAATGGTTTCACCTGGGCCCTTATTGCTGTCTCCTCCCTGCTCCGGCTGGTGTAATGGTGTTGGGGAGGGTGTGTTGTGCATGGGTGGGTCCTTTGTAGGCCTCTGATTTCATTGGTTTCACCTGGGCCCTTATTGCTGTCTCCTCCCTGCTCCTACTGGTGTAATGGTGTTGGGGAGGGTGTGTTGTGCATGGGTGGTTCCTTTGTAGGCCTCTGATTTGCAGTGGGGCGACCTGGGTCCTTATTGCTGTCTCCTCCCTGCTCCTGCTGGTGTAATGGTGTTGGGGAGGGTGTGTTGTGCATGGGTGGCTCCTTTGTAGGCCTCTGATTTGCATTGGCTTCACCTGGGCCCTTATTGCTGTCTCCTCCCTGCTCCTGCTGGTGTAATGGTGTGGGGAGGATATGTTGTGCATGGGTGGGTCCTTTGTAGGCCTCTGATTTGCATTGGTTCCACCTGGGCCCTTATTAATGTTTCCTCCTTGCTCCTGCTGGTGTTATGGTGTTGGGGAGGGTGTGTTGTGCATGGGTGGCTCCTTTGTAGGCCTCTGATTTGCAATGGTTTCACCTGGGCCCTTATTGCTGTCCCCTCCCTGCTGGTGTAATGGTGTTGGGGAGGGTGTGTTGTGCATGGGTGGGTCCTTTGTAGGCCTCTGATTTGCAATGGTTTCACCTGGGCCCTTATTGCTGTCTCCTCCCTGCTCCTGCTGGTGTAATGGTGTTGGGGAGGGTGTGTTGTGCATGGGTGGGTCCTTTGTAGGCCTCTGATTTGCAGTGGGTCCACCTGGGCCCTTATTGCTGTCTCCTCCCTGATCCTGCTGGTGTAATGGTGTTGGGGAGGATATGTTGTGCATGAGTGGGTCCTTTGTAGGCATCTGATTTGCATTGGTTTCACCTGGGCCCTTATTGCTGTCTCCTCCCTGCTGGTGTAATGGTGTTTGGGGAGGGTGTGTTGTGCATGGGTGGCTCCTTTGTAGGCCTCAGATTTGCAGTGGGTCCACCTGGGCCCTTATTGCTGTCTCCTCCCTGCTCCTGCTGGTGTATTGGTGTTGGGGAGGGTGTGTTGTGCATGGGTGGGTCCTTTGTAGGCCTCTGATTTACATTGGTTCCACCGGGCCCTTATTGCTGTCTCCTCCTTGCTCCTGCTGGTGTTATGGTGTTGGGGAGGGTGTGTTGTGCATGGGTGGTAATTTGTAGGCCTCTGATTTGCAGTGGTCTCACCTGTGTCCTTATTGCTGTCTCCTCCCTGCTCCTGCTGGTGTCATGGTGTTGGGGAGGGTGTGTTGTGCATGGGTGGGTCCTTTGTAGGACTCTGATTTGCATTGGTTTCACCTGGGCCCCTGTTGCTGTCTCCTCTCTGCTCCTGCTCGTGTAATGGTGTTTGGGGAGAGTGTGTTGTGCATGGGTGGGTCCTTTGTAGGCCTCTGATTTGCATTGGTTCCACCTGGGCCCTTATTGCTGTCTCCTTCCTGCTCCTGCTGGTGTAATGGTGTTGGGGAGGGTGTGTTGTGCATGGGTGGGTCCTTTGTGGGCCTCTGATTTGCAGTGGGTCCACCTGGGCCCTTATTGCTGTCTCCTCCCTGCTCCTGCTGGTGTAATGTTGCTGGGGAGGGTTTGTTGTGCATGGGTGGGTCCTTTGTAGGCCTCTGATTTGCATTGGTTCCACCTGGGCCCTTATTGCTGTCTCCTCCCTGCTCCTGCTGGTGTATTGGTGTTGGGGCGGGTGTGTTGTGCATGGGTGGCTCCTTTGTAGGCGTCTGATTTGCATTGGTTTCACCTGGGCCCTTATTGCTGTCTCCTCCCTGCTCCTGCTGGTGTCATGGTGTTGGGGAGGGTGTGTTGTGCATGGGTGGGTCCTTTGTAGGACTCTGATTTGCATTGGTTCCACCTGGGCCCTTATTGCTGTCTCCTCTCTGCTCCTGCTGGTGTATTGGTGTTGGGGAGGGTGTTTTGTGCATGGGTGGGTCCTTTGTAGGCCTCTGATTTGCATTGTTTCCACCTGGGCCCTTATTGCTGTCTCCTCCCTGCTCCTGCTGGTGTAATGGTGTTGGGGAGGGTGTGTTGTGCATGGGTGGGTTCTTTGTAGGCCTCTGATTTGCAGTGGGACCACCTGGGCCCTTATTTCTGTCTCCTCCCTGCTCCTGCTGGTGTAATGTTGTTGGGGAGGGTTTGTTGTGCATGGGTGGGTCCTTTGTAGGCCTCTGATTTGAAATGGTTTCACCTGGGCCCTTATTGCTGTCTCCTCCCTGCTCCTGCTGGTGTAATGGTGTTGGGAGAGTGTGTTGTGCATGGGTGGCTCCTTTGTAGGCCTCTGATTTGCATTGGATTCACCTGGGCCCTTATTGCTGTCTCCTCCCTGCTCCTGCTGGTGTAATGGTGTTGGGGAGGGTTTGTTGTGCATGGGTGGCTCCTTTGTAGGCCTCCGATTTGCAGTGGGTCCACCTGGGCCCTTATTGCTGTCTCCTCCCTGCTCCTGCTGGTGGAATGGTGTTGGGGAGGGTGTGCTGTGCATGGGTGGTTCCTTTGTAGGCCTCTGATTTGCACTGGTCTAACCTGGGCCCTTATTGCTGTCTCCTCCCTGCTCCTGCTGGTGTAATGGTGTTGGCGAGGGTGTGTTGTGCATGGGTGGGTCCTTTGTAGGCCTCTGATTTGTAATGGTTTCACCTGGGCCCTTATTGCTGTCTCCTCCCTGCTCCGGCTGGTGTAATGGTGTTGGGGAGGGTGTGTTGTGCATGGGTGGGTCCTTTGTAGGCCTCTGATTTCATTGGTTTCACCTGGGCCCTTATTGCTGTCTCCTCCCTGCTCCTACTGGTGTAATGGTGTTGGGGAGGGTGTGTTGTGCATGGGTGGTTCCTTTGTAGGCCTCTGATTTGCAGTGGGGCGACCTGGGTCCTTATTGCTGTCTCCTCCCTGCTCCTGCTGGTGTAATGGTGTTGGGGAGGGTGTGTTGTGCATGGGTGGCTCCTTTGTAGGCCTCTGATTTGCATTGGCTTCACCTGGGCCCTTATTAATGTTTCCTCCTTGCTCCTGCTGGTGTTATGGTGTTGGGGAGGGTGTGTTGTGCATGGGTGGCTCCTTTGTAGGCCTCTGATTTGCAATGGTTCCACCTGGGCCCGTATTGCTGTCCCCTCCCTGCTGGTGTAATGGTGTTGGGGAGGGTGTGTTGTGCATGGGTGGGTCCTTTGTAGGCCTCTGATTTGCAATGGTTTCACCTGGGCCCTTATTGCTGTCTCCTCCCTGCTCCTGCTGGTGTAATGGTGTTGGGGAGGGTGTGTTGTGCATGGGTGGGTCCTTTGTAGGCCTCTGATTTGCAGTGGGTCCACCTGGGCCCTTATTGCTGTCTCCTCCCTGATCCTGCTGGTGTAATGGTGTTGGGGAGGATATGTTGTGCCTGAGTGGGTCCTTTGTAGGCCTCTGATTTGCATTGGTTTCACCTGGGCCCTTATTGCTGTCTCCTCCCTGCTGGTGTAATGGTGTTTGGGGAGGGTGTGTTGTGCATGGGTGGCTCCTTTGTAGGCCTCAGATTTGCAGTGGGTCCACCTGGGCCCTTATTGCTGTCTCCTCCCTGCTCCTGCTGGTGTATTGGTGTTGGGGAGGGTGTGTTGTGCATGGGTGGGTCCTTTGTAGGCCTCTGATTTACATTGGTTCCACCGGGCCCTTATTGCTGTCTCCTCCTTGCTCCTGCTGGTGTTATGGTGTTGGGGAGGATATGTTGTGCATGAGTGGGTCCTTTGTAGGCATCTGATTTGCATTGGTTTCACCTGGGCCCTTATTGCTGTCTCCTCCCTGCTGGTGTAATGGTGTTTGGGGAGGGTGTGTTGTGCATGGGTGGCTCCTTTGTAGGCCTCAGATTTGCAGTGGGTCCACCTGGGCCCTTATTGCTGTCTCCTCCCTGCTCCTGCTGGTGTATTGGTGTTGGGGAGGGTGTGTTGTGCATGGGTGGGTCCTTTGTAGGCCTCTGATTTACATTGGTTCCACCGGGCCCTTATTGCTGTCTCCTCCTTGCTCCTGCTGGTGTTATGGTGTTGGGGAGGGTGTGTTGTGCATGGGTGGTAATTTGTAGGCCTCTGATTTGCAGTGGTCTCACCTGTGTCCTTATTGCTGTCTCCTCCCTGCTCCTGCTGGTGTCATGGTGTTGGGGAGGGTGTGTTGTGCATGGGTGGGTCCTTTGTAGGACTCTGATTTGCATTGGTTTCACCTGGGCCCCTGTTGCTGTCTCCTCTCTGCTCCTGCTCGTGTAATGGTGTTTGGGGAGAGTGTGTTGTGCATGGGTGGGTCCTTTGTAGGCCTCTGATTTGCATTGGTTCCACCTGGGCCCTTATTGCTGTCTCCTTCCTGCTCCTGCTGGTGTAATGGTGTTGGGGAGGGTGTGTTGTGCATGGGTGGGTCCTTTGTGGGCCTCTGATTTGCAGTGGGTCCACCTGGGCCCTTATTGCTGTCTCCTCCCTGCTCCTGCTGGTGTAATGTTGCTGGGGAGGGTTTGTTGTGCATGGGTGGGTCCTTTGTAGGCCTCTGATTTGCATTGGTTCCACCTGGGCCCTTATTGCTGTCTCCTCCCTGCTCCTGCTGGTGTATTGGTGTTGGGGCGGGTGTGTTGTGCATGGGTGGCTCCTTTGTAGGCGTCTGATTTGCATTGGTTTCACCTGGGCCCTTATTGCTGTCTCCTCCCTGCTCCTGCTGGTGTCATGGTGTTGGGGAGGGTGTGTTGTGCATGGGTGGGTCCTTTGTAGGACTCTGATTTGCATTGGTTCCACCTGGGCCCTTATTGCTGTCTCCTCTCTGCTCCTGCTGGTGTATTGGTGTTGGGGAGGGTGTTTTGTGCATGGGTGGGTCCTTTGTAGGCCTCTGATTTGCATTGTTTCCACCTGGGCCCTTATTGCTGTCTCCTCCCTGCTCCTGCTGGTGTAATGGTGTTGGGGAGGGTGTGTTGTGCATGGGTGGGTTCTTTGTAGGCCTCTGATTTGCAGTGGGACCACCTGGGCCCTTATTTCTGTCTCCTCCCTGCTCCTGCTGGTGTAATGTTGTTGGGGAGGGTTTGTTGTGCATGGGTGGGTCCTTTGTAGGCCTCTGATTTGAAATGGTTTCACCTGGGCCCTTATTGCTGTCTCCTCCCTGCTCCTGCTGGTGTAATGGTGTTGGGAGAGTGTGTTGTGCATGGGTGGCTCCTTTGTAGGCCTCTGATTTGCATTGGATTCACCTGGGCCCTTATTGCTGTCTCCTCCCTGCTCCTGCTGGTGTAATGGTGTTGGGGAGGGTTTGTTGTGCATGGGTGGCTCCTTTGTAGGCCTCCGATTTGCAGTGGGTCCACCTGGGCCCTTATTGCTGTCTCCTCCCTGCTCCTGCTGGTGGAATGGTGTTGGGGAGGGTGTGCTGTGCATGGGTGGTTCCTTTGTAGGCCTCTGATTTGCACTGGTCTAACCTGGGCCCTTATTGCTGTCTCCTCCCTGCTCCTGCTGGTGTAATGGTGTTGGCGAGGGTGTGTTGTGCATGGGTGGGTCCTTTGTAGGCCTCTGATTTGTAATGGTTTCACCTGGGCCCTTATTGCTGTCTCCTCCCTGCTCCGGCTGGTGTAATGGTGTTGGGGAGGGTGTGTTGTGCATGGGTGGGTCCTTTGTAGGCCTCTGATTTCATTGGTTTCACCTGGGCCCTTATTGCTGTCTCCTCCCTGCTCCTACTGGTGTAATGGTGTTGGGGAGGGTGTGTTGTGCATGGGTGGTTCCTTTGTAGGCCTCTGATTTGCAGTGGGGCGACCTGGGTCCTTATTGCTGTCTCCTCCCTGCTCCTGCTGGTGTAATGGTGTTGGGGAGGGTGTGTTGTGCATGGGTGGCTCCTTTGTAGGCCTCTGATTTGCATTGGCTTCACCTGGGCCCTTATTGCTGTCTCCTCCCTGCTCCTGCTGGTGTAATGGTGTGGGGAGGATGTGTTGTGCATGGGTGGGTCCTTTGTAGGCCTCTGATTTGCATTGGTTCCACCTGGGCCCTTATTAATGTTTCCTCCTTGCTCCTGCTGGTGTTATGGTGTTGGGGAGGGTGTGTTGTGCATGGGTGGCTCCTTTGTAGGCCTCTGATTTGCAATGGTTCCACCTGGGCCCGTATTGCTGTCCCCTCCCTGCTGGTGTAATGGTGTTGGGGAGGGTGTGTTGTGCATGGGTGGGTACTTTGTAGGCCTCTGATTTGCAATGGTTTCACCTGGGCCCTTATTGCTGTCTCCTCCCTGCTCCTGCTGGTGTAATGGTGTTGGGGAGGGTGTGTTGTGCATGGGTGGGTCCTTTGTAGGCCTCTGATTTGCAGTGGGTCCACCTGGGCCCTTATTGCTGTCTCCTCCCTGATCCTGCTGGTGTAATGGTGTTGGGGAGGATATGTTGTGCCTGAGTGGGTCCTTTGTAGGCCTCTGATTTGCATTGGTTTCACCTGGGCCCTTATTGCTGTCTCCTCCCTGCTGGTGTAATGGTGTTTGGGGAGGGTGTGTTGTGCATGGGTGGCTCCTTTGTAGGCCTCAGATTTGCAGTGGGTCCACCTGGGCCCTTATTGCTGTCTCCTCCCTGCTCCTGCTGGTGTATTGGTGTTGGGGAGGGTGTGTTGTGCATGGGTGGGTCCTTTGTAGGCCTCTGATTTACATTGGTTCCACCGGGCCCTTATTGCTGTCTCCTCCTTGCTCCTGCTGGTGTTATGGTGTTGGGGAGGGTGTGTTGTGCATGGGTGGTAATTTGTAGGCCTCTGATTTGCAGTGGTCTCACCTGTGTCCTTATTGCTGTCTCCTCCCTGCTCTTGCTGGTGTCATGGTGTTGGGGAGGGTGTGTTGTGCATGGGTGGGTCCTTTGTAGGACTCTGATTTGCATTGGTTTCACCTGGGCCCTTGTTGCTGTTTCCTCTCTGCTCCTGCTGGTGTAATGGTGTTTGGGGAGAGTGTGTTGTGCATGGGTGGGTCCTTTGTAGGCCTCTGATTTGCATTGGTTCCACCTGGGCCCTTATTGCTGTCTCCTTCCTGCTCCTGCTGGTGTAATGGTGTTGGGGAGGGTGTGTTGTGCATGGGTGGGTCCTTTGTGGGCCTCTGATTTGCAGTGGGTCCACCTGGGCCCTTATTGCTGTCTCCTCCCTGCTCCTGCTGGTGTAATGTTGCTGGGGAGGGTTTGTTGTGCATGGGTGGGTCCTTTGTAGGCCTCTGATTTGCATTGGTTCCACCTGGGCCCTTATTGCTGTCTCCTCCCTGCTCCTGCTGGTGTATTGGTGTTGGGGCGGGTGTGTTGTGCATGGGTGGCTCCTTTGTAGGCGTCTGATTTGCATTGGTTTCACCTGGGCCCTTATTGCTGTCTCCTCCCTGCTCCTGCTGGTGTCATGGTGTTGGGGAGGGTGTGTTGTGCATGGGTGGGTCCTTTGTAGGACTCTGATTTGCATTGGTTCCACCTGGGCCCTTATTGCTGTCTCCTCTCTGCTCCTGCTGGTGTATTGGTGTTGGGGAGGGTGTTTTGTGCATGGGTGGGTCCTTTGTAGGCCTCTGATTTGCATTGGTTCCACCTGGGCCCTTATTGCTGTCTCCTCCCTGCTCCTGCTGGTGTAATGGTGTTGGGGAGGGTGTGTTGTGCATGGGTGGGTTCTTTGTAGGCCTCTGATTTGCAGTGGGACCACCTGGGCCCTTATTTCTGTCTCCTCCCTGCTCCTGCTGGTGTAATGTTGTTGGGGAGGGTTTGTTGTGCATGGGTGGGTCCTTTGTAGGCCTCTGATTTGCATTGGTTTCACCTGGGCCCTTATTGCTGTCTCCTCCCTGCTCCTTCTGGTGTAAATGTGTTGGGGAGGGTGTGTTGTGCATGGGTGGGTCCTTTGTAGGCCTCTGATTTGCATTGGTTTCACCTGGGCCCTTATTGCTGGCTCCTCCCTGCTCCTGCTGGTATAATGGTGTTGGGGAGGGTGTGTTGTGCATGGGGGGTCCTTTGTAGGCCTCTGATTTGCATTGGTTCCACCTGGGCCATTATTAATGTTTCCTCCTTGCTCCTGCTGGTGTTATGGTGTTTGGGAGGGTGTGTTGTGCATGGGTGGCTGCTTTGTAGGCCTCTGATTTGCAATGGTTTCACCTGGGCCCTTATTGCTATCTCCTCCCTGCTCCTGCTGGTGTCATGGTGTTGGGGAGGGTGTGTTGTGCATGGGTGGCTCCTTTGTAGGCCTCTGATTTGCAGTGGGTCCTCCTGGGCCCTTATTGCTGTCTCCTCCCTGCTCCTGCTGGTGTTATGCTTTTGGGGAGGGTGTGTTGTGCATGGGTGGGTCCTTTGTAGGCCTCTGATTTGCAATGGTTTCACCTGGGCCCTTATTGCTGTCTCCTCCCTGCTCCTGCTGGTGTAATGGTGTTGGGAGGGTGTGTTGTGCATGGGTGGCTCCTTTGTAGGCCTCTGATTTGCATTGGTTTCACCTGGGCCCTTATTGCTGTCTCCTCCCTGCTCCTGCTGGTGTAATGGTGTTGGCGAGGGTGTGTTGTGCATGGGTGGTTCCTTTGTAGGCCTCTGATTTGCAGTGGGTCCACCTGGGCCCTTATTGCTGTCTCCTCCCTGATCCTGCTGGTGTAATGGTGTTGGGGAGGATATGTTGTGCATGAGTGGGTCCTTTGTAGGCCTCTGATTTGCATTGGTTTCACCTGGGCCCTTATTGCTGTCTCCTCCCTGCTGGTGTAATGGTGTTTGGGGAGGGTGTGTTGTGCATGGGTGGCTCCTTTGTAGGCCTCAGATTTGCAGTGGGTCCACCTGGGCCCTTATTGCTGTCTCCTCCCTGCTCCTGCTGGTGTAATGGTGTTGTGAGAGTGTGTTGTGCATGGGTGGCTCCTTTGTAGGCCTCTGATTTGCATTGGATTCACCTGGGCCCTTATTGCTGTCTCCTCCCTGCTCCTGCTGGTGTAATGGTGTTGGGGAGGGTTTGTTGTGCATGGGTGGCTCCTTTGTAGGCCTCCGATTTGCAGTGGGTCCACCTGGGCCCTTATTGCTGTCTCCTCCCTGCTCCTGCTGGTGGAATGGTGTTGGGGAGGGTGTGCTGTGCATGGGTGGTTCCTTTGTAGGCCTCTGATTTGCACTGGTCTAACATGGGCCCTTATTGCTGTCTCCTCCCTGCTCCTGCTGGTGTAATGGTGTTGGCGAGGGTGTGTTGTGCATGGGTGGGTCCTTTGTAGGCCTCTGATTTGTAATGGTTTCACCTGGGCCCTTATTGCTGTCTCCTCCCTGCTCCGGCTGGTGTAATGGTGTTGGGGAGGGTGTGTTGTGCATGGGTGGGTCCTTTTGTAGGCCTCTGATTTCATTGGTTTCACCTGGGCCCTTATTGCTGTCTCCTCCCTGCTCCTACTGGTGTAATGGTGTTGGGGAGGGTGTGTTGTGCATGGGTGGTTCCTTTGTAGGCCTCTGATTTGCAGTGGGGCGACCTGGGTCCTTATTGCTGTCTCCTCCCTGCTCCTGCTGGTGTAATGGTGTTGGGGAGGGTGTGTTGTGCATGGGTGGCTCCTTTGTAGGCCTCTGATTTGCATTGGCTTCACCTGGGCCCTTATTGCTGTCTCCTCCCTGCTCCTGCTGGTGTAATGGTGTGGGGAGGATGTGTTGTGCATGGGTGGGTCCTTTGTAGGCCTCTGATTTGCATTGGTTCCACCTGGGCCCTTATTAATGTTTCCTCCTTGCTCCTGCTGGTGTTATGGTGTTGGGGAGGGTGTGTTGTGCATGGGTGGCTCCTTTGTAGGCCTCTGATTTGCAATGGTTTCACCTGGGCCCTTATTGCTGTCCCCTCCCTGCTGGTGTAATGGTGTTGGGGAGGGTGTGTTGTGCATGGGTGGGTCCTTTGTAGGCCTCTGATTTGCAATGGTTTCACCTGGGCCCTTATTGCTGTCTCCTCCCTGCTCCTGCTGGTGTAATGGTGTTGGGTAGGGTGTGTTGTGCATGGGTGGGTCCTTTGTAGGCCTCTGATTTGCATTGGTTTCACCTGGGCCCTTATTGCTGTCTCCTCCCTGCTCCCTTATGGTGTTGGGGAGGGTGTGTTGTGCATGGGTGGGTCCTTTGTAGGCCTCTGATTTGCAGTGGGTCCACCTGGGCCCTTATTGCTGTCTCCTCCCTGATCCTGCTGGTGTAATGGTGTTGGGGAGGATATGTTGTGCATGAGTGGGTCCTTTGTAGGCCTCTGATTTGCATTGGTTTCACCTGGGCCCTTATTGCTGTCTCCTCCCTGCTGGTGTAATGGTGTTTGGGGAGGGTGTGTTGTGCATGGGTGGCTCCTTTGTAGGCCTCAGATTTGCAGTGGGTCCACCTGGGCCCTTATTGCTGTCTCCTCCCTGCTCCTGCTGGTGTAATGGTGTTTGGGGAGGGTGTGTTGTGCATGGGTGGCTCCTTTGTAGGCCTCAGATTTGCAGTGGGTCCACCTGGGCCCTTATTGCTGTCTCCTCCTTGCTCCTGCTGGTGTTATGGTGTTGGGGAGGGTGTGTTGTGCATGGGTGGTAATTTGTAGGCCTCTGATTTGCAGTGGTCTCACCTGTGTCCTTATTGCTGTCTCCTCCCTGCTCCTGCTGGTGTCATGGTGTTGGGGAGGGTGTGTTGTGCATGGGTGGGTCCTTTGTAGGACTCTGATTTGCATTGGTTTCACCTGGGCCCTTGTTGCTGTCTCCTCTCTGCTCCTGCTGGTGTAATGGTGTTTGGGGAGAGTGTGTTGTGCATGGGTGGGTCCTTTGTAGGCCTCTGATTTGCATTGGTTCCACCTGGGCCCTTATTGCTGTCTCCTCCCTGCTCCTGCTGGAGTAATGGTGTTGGGGAGGGTGTGTTGTGCATGGGTGGGTCCTTTGTGGGCCTCTGATTTGCAGTGGGTTCACCTGGGCCCTTATTGCTGTCTCCTCCCTGCTCCTGCTGGTGTAATGTTGCTGGGGAGGGTTTGTTGTGCATGGGTGGGTCCTTTGTAGGCCTCTGATTTGCATTGGTTCCACCTGGGCCCTTATTGCTGTCTCCTCCCTGCTCCTGCTGGTGTATTGGTGTTGGGGCGGGTGTGTTGTGCATGGGTGGCTCCTTTGTAGGCGTCTGATTTGCATTGGTTTCACCTGGGCCCTTATTGCTGTCTCCTCCCTGCTCCTGCTGGTGTAATGGTGTTGGGGAGGGTGTGTTGTGCATGGGTGGGTCCTTTGTAGGACTCTGATTTGCATTGGTTCCACCTGGGCCCTTATTTCTGTCTCCTCTCTGCTCCTGCTGGTGTATTGGTGTTGGGGAGGGTGTTTTGTGCATGGGTGGGTCCTTTGTAGGCCTCTGATTTGCATTGGTTCCACCTGGGCCCTTATTGCTGTCTCCTCCCTGCTCCTGCTGGTGTAATGGTGTTGGGGAGGGTGTGTTGTGCATGGGTGGGTTCTTTGTAGGCCTCTGATTTGCAGTGGGACCACCTGGGCCCTTATTTCTGTCTCCTCCCTGCTCCTGCTGGTGTAATGTTGTTGGGGAGGGTTTGTTGTGCATGGGTGGGTCCTTTGTAGGCCTCTGATTTGCATTGGTTTCACCTGGGCCCTTATTGCTGTCTCCTCCCTGCTCCTTCTGGTGTAAATGTGTTGGGGAGGGTGTGTTGTGCATGGGCGGGTCCTTTGTAGGCCTCTGATTTGCATTGGTTTCACCTGGGCCCTTATTGCTGGCTCCTCCCTGCTCCTGCTGGTATAATGGTGTTGGGGAGGGTGTGTTGTGCATGGGGGGTCCTTTGTAGGCCTCTGATTTGCATTGGTTCCACCTGGGCCATTATTAATGTTTCCTCCTTGCTCCTGCTGGTGTTATGGTGTTGGGGAGGGTGTGTTGTGCATGGGTGGCTGCTTTGTAGGCCTCTGATTTGCAATGGTTTCACCTGGGCCCTTATTGCTATCTCCTCCCTGCTCCTGCTGGTGTCATGGTGTTGGGGAGGGTGTGTTGTGCACGGGTGGCTCCTTTGTAGGCCTCTGATTTGCAGTGGGTCCTCCTGGGCCCTTATTGCTGTCTCCCCCCTGCTCCTGCTGGTGTTATGCTTTTGGGGAGGGTGTGTTGTGCATGGGTGGGTCCTTTGTAGGCCTCTGATTTGCAATGGTTTCACCAGGGCCCTTATTGCTGTCTCCTCCCTGCTGCTGCTGGTGCAATGGTGTTGGGAGGGTGTGTTGTGCACGGGTGGCTCCTTTGTAGGCCTCTGATTTGCATTGGTTTCACCTGGGCCCTTATTGCTGTCTCCTCCCTGCTCCTGCTGGTGTAATGGTGTTGGCGAGGGTGTGTTGTGCATGGGTGGTTCCTTTGTAGGCCTCTGATTTGCAGTGGGTCCACCTGGGCCCTTATTGCTGTCTCCTCCCTGCTCCTGCTGGTGTAATGGTGTTGGCGAGGGTGTGTTGTGCTTGGGTGGGTCCTTTGTAGGCCTCTGATTTGCATTGGTTTCACCTGGGCCCTTATTGCTGTCTCCTCTCTGCTCCTGCTGGTGAAATGGTGTTTGGGGAGAGTGTGTTGTGCATGGGTGGGTCCTTTGTAGGCCTCTGATTTGCATTGGTTCCACCTGGGCCCTTATTGCTGTCTCCTCCCTGCTCCTGCTGGTGTAATGGTGTTGGGAGAGTGTGTTGTGCATGGGTGGCTCCTTTGTAGGCCTCTGATTTGCATAGGATTCACCTGGGCCCTTATTGCTGTCTCCTCCCTGCTCCTGCTGGTGTAATGGTGTTGGGGAGGGTTTGTTGTGCGTGGGTGGCTCCTTTGTAGGCCTCCGATTTGCAGTGGGTCCACCTGGGCCCTTATTGGTGTCTCCTCCCTGCTCCTGCTGGTGGAATGGTGTTGGGGAGGGTGTGCTGTGCATGGGTGGTTCCTTTGTAGGCCTCTGATTTGCACTGGTCTAACCTGGGCCCTTATTGCTGTCTCCTCCCTGCTCCTGCTGGTGTAATGGTGTTGGCGAGGGTGTGTTGTGCATGGGTGGGTCCTTTGTAGGCCTCTGATTTGCAATGGTTTCACCTGGGCCCTTATTGCTGTCTCCTCCCTGCTCCGGCTGGTGTAATGGTGTTGGGGAGGGTGTGTTGTGCATGGGTGGGTCCTTTGTAGGCCTCTGATTTCATTGGTTTCACCTGGGCCCTTATTGCTGTCTCCTCCCTGCTCCTACTGGTGTAATGGTGTTGGGGAGGGTGTGTTGTGCATGGGTGGTTCCTTTGTAGGCCTCTGATTTGCAGTGGGGCGACCTGGGTCCTTATTGCTGTCTCCTCCCTGCTCCTGCTGGTGTAATGGTGTTGGGGAGGGTGTGTTGTGCATGGGTGGCTCCTTTGTAGGCCTCTGATTTGCATTGGCTTCACCTGGGCCCTTATTGCTGTCTCCTCCCTGCTCCTGCTGGTGTAATGGTGTAGGGAGGATGTGTTGTGCATGGGTGGGTCCTTTGTAGGCCTCTGATTTGCATTGGTTCCACCTGGGCCCTTATTAATGTTTCCTCCTTGCTCCTGCTGGTGTTATGGTGTTGGGGAGGGTGTGTTGTGCATGGGTGGCTCCTTTGTAGGCCTCTGATTTGTAATGGTTTCACCTGGGCCCTTATTGCTGTCCCCTCCCTGCTGGTGTAATGGTGTTGGGGAGGGTGTGTTGTGCATGGGTGGGTCCTTTGTAGGCCTCTGATTTGCAATGGTTTCACCTGTGCCCTTATTGCTGTCTCCTCCCTGCTCCTGCTGGTGTAATGGTGTTGGGGAGGGTGTGTTGTGCATGGGTGGGTCCTTTGTAGGCCTCTGATTTGCATTGGTTTCACCTGGGCCCTTATTGCTGTCTCCTCCCTGCTCCCTTATGGTGTTGGGGAGGGTGTGTTGTGCATGGGTGGGTCCTTTGTAGGCCTCTGATTTGCAGTGGGTCCACCTGGGCCCTTATTGCTGTCTCCTCCCTGATCCTGCTGGTGTAACGGTGTTGGGGAGGGTATGTTGTGCATGAGTGGGTCCTTTGTAGGCCTCTGATTTGCATTGGTTTCACCTGGGCCCTTATTGCTGTCTCCTCCCTGCTGGTGTAATGGTGTTTGGAGAGGGTGTGTTGTGCATGGGTGGCTCCTTTGTAGGCCTCAGATTTGCAGTGGGTCCACCTGGGCCCTTATCGCTGTCTCCTCCCTGCTCCTGCTGGTGTATTGGTGTTGGGGAGGGTGTGTTGTGCATGGGTGGGTCCTTTGTAGGCCTCTGATTTGCATTGGTTTCACCTGGGCCCTTATTGCTGTCACCTCCCTGCTCCTGCTGGTGTAATGGTGTTGGGGAGGGTGTGTTGTGCATGGGTGGCTCCTTTGTAGGCCTCTGATTTGCAGTGGGTCCTCCTGGGCCCTTATTGCTGTCTCCTCCCTGCTCCTGCTGGTGGTATGGTTTTGGGGAGGGTGTGTTGTGCAAGGGTGGCTCCTTTGTAGGCGTCTGATTTGCATTGGTTTCACCTGGGCCCTTATTGCTGTCACCTCCCTGCTCCTGCTGGTGTAATGGTGTTGGGGAGGGTGTGTTGTGCATGGGTGGGTCCTTTGTAGGCCTCTGATTTGCATTGGTTCCACCTGGGCCCTTATTGCTGTTTCATCCTTGCTCCTGCTGGTGTTATGGTGTTGGGGAGGGTGTGTTGTGCATGGGTGGGTGCTTTGTAGGCCTCTGATTTGCAGTGGGTCCTCCTGGGCCCTTATTGCTGTCTCCTCTCTGCTCCTGCTGGTGAAATGGTGTTTGGGGAGAGTGTGTTGTGCATGGGTGGGTCCTTTGTAGGCCTCTGATTTGCATTGGTTCCACCTGGGCCCTTATTGCTGTCTCCTCCCTGCTCCTGCTGGTGTATTTGTGTTGGGGAGGGTGTGTTGTGCAAGGGTGGCTCCTTTGTAGGCGTCTGATTTGCATTGGTTTCACCTGGGCCCTTATTGCTGTCACCTCCCTGCTCCTGCTGGTGTCATGGTGTTGGGGAGGGTGTGTTGTGCATGGGTGGGTCCTTTGTAGGCCTCTGATTTGCATTGGTTTCACCTGGGCCCTTATTGCTGTCTCCTCTCTGCTCCTGCTGGTGAAATGGAGTTTGGGGAGAGTGTGTTGTGCATGGGTGGGTCCTTTGTAGGCCTCTGATTTGCATTGGTTCCACCTGGGCCCTTATTGCTGTCTCCTCCCTGCTCCTGCTGGTGTATTTGTGTTGGGGAGGGTGTGTTGTGCAAGGGTGGCTCCTTTGTAGGCGTCTGATTTGCATTGGTTTCACCTGGGCCCTTATTGCTGTCTCCTCCCTGCTCCTACTGGTGTAATGGTATTGGGGAGGGTGTGTTGTGCATGGGTGGTTCCTTTGTAGGCCTCTGATTTGCAGTGGGGCGACCTGGGTCCTTATTGCTGTCTCCTCCCTGCTCCTGCTGGTGTAATGGTGTTGGGGAGGGTGTGTTGTGCATGGGTGGCTCCTTTGTAGGCCTCTGATTTGCATTGGCTTCACCTGGGCCCTTATTGCTGTCTCCTCCCTGCTCCTGCTGGTGTAATGGTGTGGGGAGGATGTGTTGTGCATGGGTGGGTCCTTTGTAGGCCCCTGATTTGCATTGGTTCCACCTGGGCCCTTATTAATGTTTCCTCCTTGCTCCTGCTGGTGTTATGGTGTTGGGGAGGGTGTGTTGTGCATGGGTGGCTCCTTTGTAGGCCTCTGATTTGCAATGGTTTCACCTGGGCCCTTATTGCTGTCCCCTCCCTGCTGGTGTAATGGTGTTGGGGAGGGTGTGTTGTGCATGGGTTGCTCCTTTGTAGGCCTCTGACTTGCATTGGTTTCACCTGGGCCCTTATTGCTGTCTCCTCCCTGCTCCTACTGGTGTAATGGTGTTGGGGAGGGTGTGTTGTGCATGGGTGGGCCCTTTGTAGGCCTCTGATTTGCAATGGTTTCACCTGGGCCCTTATCGCTGTCTCCTCCCTGCTCCTGCTGGTGTAATGGTGTTGGGGAGGGTGTGTTGCGCATGGGTGGCTCCTTTGTAGGCCTCTGATTTGCATTGGTTTCACCTGGGTCCTTATTGCTGTCTCCTCTCTGCTCCTGCTGGTGTTATGGTGTTGGGGAGGGTGTGTTGTGCCTGGGTGGTTCCTTTGTAGGCCTCTGATTTGCAGTTGGTCCACCTGGGCCCTTATTGCTGTCTCCTCCCTGCTCCTGCTGGTGTAATGGTGTTTGGGGAGGGTGTGTTGTGCATGGGTGGGTCCTTTGTAGGCCTCTGATTTGCATTGGTTCCACCTGGGCCCTTATTGCTGTCTCCTCCCTGCTCCTGCTGGTGTAATGGTGTTGGGGAGGGTGTGTTGTGCATGGGTGGGTCCTTTGTGGGCCTCTGATTTGCAGTGGGTCCACCTGGGCCCTTATTTCTGTCTCCTCCCTGCTCCTGCTGGTGTAATGTTGTTGGGGAGGGTTTGTTGTGCATGGGTGGGTCCTTTGTAGGCCTCTGATTTGCATTGGTTCCACCTGGGCCCTTATTGCTTTCTCCTCCCTGCTCCTGCTGGTGTAATGGTGTTGGGGAGGGTGTGTTGTGCATGGGTGGGTACTTTGTAGGCCTCTGATTTGCATTGGTTCCACCTGGGCCCTTATTGCTGTCTCCTCCCTGCTCCTGCTGGTGTAATGGTGTTGGGGAGGGTTTGTTGTGCATGGGTGGGTTCTTTGTAGGCCTCTGATTTACAGTGGGTCCACCTGGGCCCTTATTTCTGTCTCCTCCCTGCTCCTGCTGGTGTAATGTTGTTGGGGAGGGTTTGTTGTGCATGGGTGGGTCCTTTGTAGGCCTCTGATTTGCATTGGTTTCACCTGGGCCCTTATTGCTGGCTCCTCCGTGCTCCTGCTGGTATAATTCTATGACAAGACAGGAGGCTCATATTATGCATTACAATCTTTACTCTGAAACCACAGCAGCAAAGAAAAAAACTTTTACAAACAAAAAAGTTTCAACAACAGAACTAGATAAAGTTCAATGTCAATGCATGGGGAACTCCCCAAACCATCATGGAGGATAGGTCATACCCTGCAGGGGACCAATGAGCAGGGACCCTCCTTTATATATGTCCATTACTCTAACGCCAACCCCTCTTTCTTTGCTGCTGACACCACAGACCTAAGTCACCCCTTTCAGTTGTGTCTTACATTGTTTGTCAGTAGTAGGCTTTATTAGTTTGAATATGACATATATATTATTTATATGGTAAATATGTGTTAATTACCTTTTATTATAAAGGAATTTGTGTATTTGATACAATGTATCTGGATAGCCGCGTGCGGCCGTTGGTTTCATTTTGGTGTCTTTCAAAAAGAAAATATGTATTATGCTCATACTTCCTGTTTCAGCTGAAGCAATGGTGCAATGGTTGAATTTCGGACTACAGTCCATGAGGTTGTGAGTTCGAGGGAGCTCTCTAATTTATTTCTTCTTTAAAAATTTCTCGCGCTTGTAAACTCAGGTGTTTCTAGTGCATTAATCAACTCGCTCCCGGCGTGCGCGAGAGCAGTGTTGTTTACACTGTTCCCTCTTCATTTCGCCTGTTTGAATTCGTGCCCCTTGACAGATTTATGGTCACCTGGGGATTCCAGGTGCTGCAGGCTTTGGGTTCGGCCTGCCCCTGTGGCTTATGTTTGTAACAAAAGCCTCTGTTTCAGTACTGAGCCAAGTTAGCTCAAATATAGAGCTGCAGGTCTCCCATGCAGGAAGACCCGGCGCGGCCGACCAGCGCATGTTTATTTGTATATTTTAAGATTAGATATTTTAATTGTTATATTTTAAATAATTGTATTTTACAATGGAGGTATTTGATTGTCACCTTTTTTGCTCAGTTGAGCAGGGATTTCCTAATGGGCATTTGGTCGGTTCATGACTTCTTCAGAAAGATTATAGCACAAACATTTTAATAGTAAAAATGTGGTTTTGTTAAATGTTTGTAATTTCGTATCCCTGGTGACACAACACATTTCCTTACCTTTAGTGCTGGAAAGAAAGAATGTTTACTGATAGACTGTGGGTTTGTTAGGTCAAAGTCTGACCATCCAGCGCAAGAGCCCGATGCACTGCCAGTCTGCAGTTTTATTTTATTTTCTTTGTTTATTTATTCATTTACTTATTTCTTAAGTTATGTGCTTTGCCTTCACTGTAGGTGCCATAAGTTCGGTTTCAGGTTCAGCCTGATTCTATTGCGAGGTTACCCCCTCGTGTACTGCTGATTATCACACCCTGCTCGGGCGAGCAGTTGGAGGTGCACTTGCTCAGTGTATCCTACCTTCAACTTGACAGTTTTCTTTTGTTTGGGCCTTGGGGGAGATTGCATCATAATATTACGCCTCTGGGAGTATCCAATGGTTTCAGTTTTCCTGCCATCCTTGGGGGAGATTGCATCATAATATTACACCTCTGGGAGTATCCAATGGTTTCAGTTTTTTCCTTTTTACAGGAGTTCTGGCGGGTGACCAGTGCAGACTCGCACTGAGCATTTCCCTCCCGTCTGTTACTTTCCTTTGTGCTAATCTCTGGTATTTCAATAAGTTAACTGGAGTCTGTCCAGTCAGGGGATTGGTTAGAGGCGCTAGTGGGTATTTATTTCTCTTAACGGTGTAAAGCGGGGCTTTAATGTGGTCCTCAGGGTAGTTTTCTTTCTGGATTGCAAGGTTTTTCCTTTGGATAAGTGGGGGAGGTTTCTCCTCTTTTGGGAAGGCTCAATATCCCTTGGTGGGATAGAGGGGTCTGGGAGTGATACTATCCCCCATCCACGTTATGACCCTCTATCACGATGCGTTCCAGAGTCTATACATTAACTTTCAGACGGTGTCTGCCGCTACGATTACCAGAGTGCTGGGATATATATTTGGTTGATGACTTGATTATCCTAGTCACCTGCATGGCAGGTGGACCTTTGGGGTTTTCACAAGAGTTTGTTTGCAGTAAGGTGCCAGCTCAGGGTGCTGTGAGCTTCAAAGATCTGCAAATTGGCTGAAATATAGGTTGGACCTCTTCTGGTGTACACCTTCAGTTTAACCATTTAGTGATCAGTTCTTTGCAGTTTAGAGTTTTGCTAAGATTTTGGAAATTTGGTGTCCTCCTTCGGTTACTTTTGATCCGCTAGGGGATTTATCACCAGGGAGGAGGGATCAAGGTTCAAGCACCGGGCTGTAAGAGGATTCAATTCAACACTACAGCTAAGTCAACGCCTAGTCTATAATACTGAATGAAAACCCTTATTGATATATCTTTAGGTCCAGTTCATGCGTTCTGGATGACTACCCCTATATAACACCCCTCTCTTGGAATCCCCCTGACCCCACTGAGCCAAGAAGTAGTTCTGTTTTGCAAGTTAAAAGGTTTATTTGATAATTTAAACAATAGGTATATATATCCCACTTTATAATAAATTAATAATTGAATATCACCCTTAACCTGATATGATAAAGATTAACAATGGAGAATCTGGCACTAGCACACTTATTTATAATCACTAATGAGTTGACATGAAATGGATAAGATAACACACTGGTAAATAGGAACAAAAGTATAATGTGGTAGAGGATGCTTTATGTAAGCTCAGGTGGATGCAATATTCAATGAATGCAGTACAGAAAATACTCAATATGATTTCAACCAAACAATGTAATCACTTTTCTCTGGCTATTCACTCCCCCCCTCTTTATGCAATGCAAGGAAATGGGAGGAAAGCACACAGTTCTCAGAAATGCAATCAATGTAATCAGTTCAATCCAGCAAGCTTAGACAACAGACAACAGATAGGAGTTTTGAAAACACAAGCCCAAATTGCTTTGATATGTGCTGGCAATGAATTAAAAAAATATGCTAAACGCTTTTAATTCCCTTACAGAGGTTCAGGGTGAGTGGTATCTAGTTAATATTAGTCCAGGCTCACACTAGCAATGATGCAGGGATAGTTAGCAGGTCAAACTAATTTCTGGCAAATGGAAGGCAAGCAGCAGCAGTTTTTACATGTGAAGAAATTGCAAATCGTGGTAAAATTTGCGGATGCGTGTTCCGCGATTGCGGTAAAACTATAAGGGGTAGGAATGCGGTTCTTGGTACGATTCAAAGCTACGATTCTAAGCTATCAGAGGAAAGTTACTGCAAGTCTCTAGCCCAAACGGTCGCGGAGATATGAGCGATTTAATAAAGGTCGTTTTTGGGTTTGCAAATTTCAAAAGCTCAAAATGACAAGTGCAGCTTGCAACTAGAAATGACAGGTGACAGCTAGGAGGCAGTTCTACTTAGGTTAAATAGATTGAATTAGATGAATTTAAACTAAGAGATTGGTTCTACACAGTTCTGCTGGGTACTCACACTATATTCTTGAATTAAATGGGCCTCATCACGGATCTGGTCAGGGTTTTAGACTGGGCTCTGGTCACTCTCTCTGCTGGTCTGGGTCTCTCTGGTCTGGTCTCTTAGTACAGCACTGCTTTCTCTCTGGTCTGGTCTCTTAGTACAGCACTGCTTTCTCTCTGGTCTGGATAGATTGAAGTCTCTAGTTTGGCTTTCTGTAGGTTGATGAATTTGAAGTCTGGATCTCAGGATGTTGTATGGTCCAGCAGAGTGCGTTGCAGCAAATGGAATTGAAGGTCCCTATCTGTCCTGTCTGTCTGCTTTTATGTGTTTAGAATGTGGGTGTGTTCTAGCATCACTGACCCTACCTCTCTCTCAGCTTCTAATTGGTCAAACTTCCATTTATCATTTGATTGGGGAATGAACTGTGAGTCAGAGGGATGTCATTTTATGGCTTGCAGATAGGACACTCCTCTGTCAGATTGCCCATATTCTATATTTGATAATAAAAGACATATTTCAGAGTTACACAGTTGTTTGAAATTACATATACATGGGGTGGCTGAATTTAGCCATGTCTCTGTCCAAATCTGCTGTTTCTAAGAGCTTGCATTCAGAAATGGCACATTTTAGCACTTTTTCATGTGCTAAACAACATTGGATCTTCATTAAATTTTATACAACTGTTCCTCACATATCTACCCACATACCAATGCATTTTCGTTTGTCTAGCTGAAACAGGGAGTCTGTAATATTAATAAACAATGGGGTTTTGCCCCAGAACATCACACAAATTCGAGTTTAGTCTTGAATTAAAGGTACATTTTTTAAATTAAAGCTCTCAAAGTTATACATTTCTGTCATTTGATTACAAAGAGTTATCAGTGTTTTTGTAAAATATATATTTTCCTTTCAATTCAGTCCTCAGAGTGTTGAGGTCCGCCTCCAAGACTTGGGTGGGTCAGTCACAGATCTCTGCTGGCTGGCAGATCTTTGTTGACAGCAAACATTTATTTCAGAATTAACATATTCCTTTCAGAGGAAAGGGTCCTTTGTGTGGTGTCCGGCAAGCTCACATCAGGAGGCCAGGGGGCCACTTTGCATTTAATTAACAGAACCCTGTTATTTCCTGGCTTCTTGTGTTGAGTTCTGAAGTGTCAATAGTTCCCAGGCAGGCAACCCCTTTGAACCTTTGATGAAATAAGACCCCTTTTCTTTGCATTTAGACAATCTTGCAAAACAGCTCTCCTGTCAGAGTTTAGACCGCTAGCGCCACCATCAGGATTTTGTTGGCACTGCATGCAACTTTGGAATTTTCTTGGATTAATGCATTCTAAACAGGAATGGTTCTTACATGGTAGTAAATCCTTGCTTAACATTGTTTTGATGGGGCTCCTTATAGTAAGATGGTTATGTGGAACCCCACAAAAAGGGTTGAATCTTTAAAGTGGTCCAATGAGTCACGATTTCAGCAACTTTTTAACATCAGTAACAGTGGATTTTGTTAACAAAGACCTTTCTTTACACTGGTGGGTGGCAAGTTAGGTAACCATTTTGGTGTGCGCACAACTGCGCAGCTCTCCTGGATTCTGGGATGAAATGATGGGCGGCGACAGCGCATCCCCATCTTTACCCACTCCAACGATTTATTTTTGTTCTGGGGCAAAATGATGGGCAGCGACAGCTTAATCCCCACATTCACCCCGTCTAATGATTCCACATGGGTCAAAACCCTCCACAGGGCATACCTACAAAGGAGTTTAGATATCACTATAATGGTAGTGAGTGGATGTCGGATACATTTTTTCTTCTTGCCAAGTTTGGCCTCTTAAGGATCAGGTTTATAATATCTGCCTTTTGTCATGGTAGCAGAGTCCTTCTTCAAGAGTTCGGGAGGTCTGAGGGTCTCCGTGTTGGCGGTTTGACGGGTTTAGCTTCTCAGGTGGGGCCCCCTCTTCCATTCTGCTTCTGCCTCCAGAAGACTTCCCTCCTTAGTATACACATATGTCTGAAGACAATTGTAGATTAATTCTATTGCTTTTCAGCTCTGCTCAGGATGGATTGTCCTATTACAAAATTTATAAAAATGATTTTTTACTCCCATTTTACCCTTTTGAAGATTTGTCTTTCCCTCTTGGTTCCCCAGTGTAGTTCTGTGACATGCCCTGTTTCTAATGCGATATCTTCCTTTAATGCATGGGATGGAACCTATAAGACTTTCACCCCTATGGGGTACTTTTCTTTATCTCCAGGAGAGCTAGGTGTTTGTTTTCATTGGTTTGCTTTCTAGGTCCCCAAAAATGGTACGAATTTAAGTGTTTTGAATATTTGATTGAACAACATAGGTGTTTATTTCAGATGGTTTTGTCCTAACCTATTAGTATAGGAAAACTTTGTTCAATGTTTTCCCCTCTTTTAACCAGTTGGTTTTGGTGGCCTGTAAGGAACGCTGGATTTGGCACATTCCTGTTTTTCTTGCAGTGGATTTGACTTTGCCTTATAAGACAGCTTTTCGGGCAACCTAGTCTTGGGCAATTCTCTGATTGGTCAACAGATTGATTTAATGAAAGCATTTAAAAAATGTTACCTTTCCTTTAATTTTATTATATTATCTATTATATTGGATCATTTTGTACTTACTAATGAGATGCAAGGGCTTTGAACTTGCATAATATGAGCCTCCTGTCTTGTCATAGAATGACTAATCCCCCACACTAACGTGAGATGGGGGTTTAGATTCTATTAAAGACAAGGAGGCGATTATTATCCCTCCCACCCACCCTGGATATGATATGATATGACAATTGTGATACGCATGTACACAGGTGGTTCAAGTGAGAACATTCTTTGGTTTGTTGTTCTTCCCAACCACCCACCCTTCTTGCTTGTTGTTCTTACAGGTACGAGTTGAGGTTCTGCTCAGGAGTGTGGATCGCAGTTACAAGTTCTGGAGTGCGTGATTTCGGGTGAGAAGTCCTATCCAGAAGAACTTCTTCATTGCTTCAGGCTGCGGAAAGGTTGAGATCTCCGGTTTCGCTGGATCCTTTTTCTCTGCGCTACGCAGTTCAACCGTTCCATTGGGCGTCTGGTGCAAGTCAGCTGCAGAAAGAGGGGTTGGCGTTAGAGTAATGGACATATATAAAGGAGGGTCCCTGCTCATTGGTCCCCTGCAGGGTATGACCTATCCTCCATGTTGGTTTGGGGAGTTCCCCATGCATTGACATTGAACTTTATCTAGTTCTGTTGTTGAAACTTTTTTGTTTGTAAAAGTTTTTTTCTTTGCTGCTGTGGTTTCAGAGTAAAGATTGTAATGCATAATAATCGCCTCCTTGTCTTTAATAGAATCTAAACCCCCATCTCACGTTAGTGTGGGGGATTAGTCATTGTGTTGGGGAGGGTGTGTTGTGCATGGGTGTGTCCTTTGTAGGCCTCTGATTTGCATTGGTTCCACCTGGGCCCTTATTAATGTTTCCTCCTTGCTCCTGCTGGTGTTATGGTGTTGGGGAGGGTGTGTTGTGCATGGGTGGCTCCTTTTGTAGGCCTCTGATTTGCAATGGTTTCACCTGGGCCCTTATTTCTGTCTCCTCCCTGCTCCTGCTGGTGTCATGGTGTTGGGGAGGGTGTGTTGTGCATGGGTGGGTCCTTTGTAGGCCTCTGATTTGCAATGGTTTCACCTGGGCCCTTATTGCTGTCTCCTCCCTGCTCCTGCTGGTGTAATGGTGTTGGGAGAGTGTGTTGTGCATGGGTGGCTCCTTTGTAGGCCTCTGATTTGCATTGGATTCACCTGGGCCCTTATTGCTGTCTCCTCCCTGCTCCTGCTGGTGTAATGGTGTTGGGGAGGGTTTGTTGTGCATGGGTGGCTCCTTTGTAGGCCTCCGATTTGCAGTGGGTCCACCTGGGCCCTTATTTCTGTCTCCTCCCTGCTCCTGCTGGTGGAATGGTGTTGGGGAGGGTGTGCTGTGCATGGGTGGTTCCTTTGTAGGCCTCTGATTTGCACTGGTCTAACCTGGGCCCTTATTGCTGTCTCCTCCCTGCTCCTGCTGGTGTAATGGTGTTGGCGAGGGTGTGTTGTGCATGGGTGGGTCCTTTGTAGGCCTCTGATTTGCAATGGTTTCACCTGGGCCCTTATTGCTGTCTCCTCCCTGCTCCGGCTGGTGTAATGGTGTTGGGAGGGTGTGTTGTGCATGGGTGGGTCCTTTGTAGGCCTCTGATTTCATTGGTTTCACCTGGGCCCTTATTGCTGTCTCCTCCCTGCTCCTACTGGTGTAATGGTGTTGGGGAGGGTGTGTTGTGCATGGGTGGTTCCTTTGTAGGCCTCTGATTTGCAGTGGGGCGACCTGGGTGCTTATTGCTGTCTCCTCCCTGCTCCTGCTGGTGTAATGGTGTTGGGGAGGGTGTGTTGTGCATGGGTGGCTCCTTTGTAGGCCTCTGATTTGCATTGGCTTCACCTGGGCCCTTATTGCTGTCTCCTCCCTGCTCCTGCTGGTGTAATGGTGTGGGGAGGATGTGTTGTGCATGGGTGGGTCCTTTGTAGGCCTCTGATTTGCATTGGTTCCACCTGGGCCCTTATTAATGTTTCCTCCTTGCTCCTGCTGGTGTTATGGTGTTGGGGAGGGTGTGTTGTGCATGGGTGGCTCCTTTGTAGGCCTCTGATTTGCAATGGTTTCACCTGGGCCCTTATTGCTGTCCCCTCCCTGCTGGTGTAATGGTGTTGGGGAGGGTGTGTTGTGCATGGGTGGGTCCTTTGTAGGCCTCTGATTTGCAATGGTTTCACCTGGGCCCTTATTGCTGTCTCCTCCCTGCTCCTGCTGGTGTAATGGTGTTGGGGAGGGTGTGTTGTGCATGGGTGGGTCCTTTGTAGGCCTCTGATTTGCATTGGTTTCACCTGGGCCCTTATTGCTGTCTCCTCCCTGCTCCCTTATGGTGTTGGGGAGGGTGTGTTGTGCATGAGTGGGTCCTTTGTAGGCCTCTGATTTGCATTGGTTTCACCTGGGCCCTTATTGCTGTCTCCTCCCTGCTGGTGTAATGGTGTTTGGGGAGGGTGTGTTGTGCATGGGTGGCTCCTTTGTAGGCCTCAGATTTGCAGTGGGTCCACCTGGGCCCTTATTGCTGTCTCCTCCCTGCTCCTGCTGGTGTATTGGTGTTGGGGAGGGTGTGTTGTGCATGGGTGGGTCCTTTGTAGGCCTCTGATTTGCATTGGTTCCACCGGGCCCTTATTGCTGTCTCCTCCTTGCTCCTGCTGGTGTTATGGTGTTGGGAAGGGTGTGTTGTGCATGGGTGGTAATTTGTAGGCCTCTGATTTGCAGTGGTCTCACCTGTGTCCTTATTGCTGTCTCCTCCCTGCTCCTGCTGGTGTCATGGTGTTGGGGAGGGTGTGTTGTGCATGGGTGGGTCCTTTGTAGGCCTCTGATTTGCATTGGTTTCACCTGGGCCCTTGTTGCTGTCTCCTCTCTGCTCCTGCTGGTGTAATGGTGTTTGGGGAGAGTGTGTTGTGCATGGGTGGGTCCTTTGTAGGCCTCTGATTTGCATTGGTTCCACCTGGGCCCTTATTGCTGTCTCCTCCCTGCTCCTGCTGGTGTAATGGTGTTGGGGAGGGTGTGTTGTGCATGGGTGGGTCCTTTGTGGGCCTCTGATTTGCAGTGGGTCCACCTGGGCCCTTATTTCTGCCTCCTCCCTGCTCCTGCTGGTGTAATGTTGCTGGGGAGGGTTTGTTGTGCATGGGTGGGTCCTTTGTAGGCCTCTGATTTGCATTGGTTCCACTTGGGCCCTTATTGCTGTCTCCTCCCTGCTCCTGCTGGTGTATTGGTGTTGGGGAGGGTGTGTTGTGCATGGGTGGCTCCTTTGTAGGCCTCTGATTTGCATTGGTTCCACCTGGGCCCTTATTAATGTTTCCTCCTTGCTCCTGCTGGTGTTATGGTGTTGGGGAGGGTGTGTTGTGCATGGGTGGCTCCTTTTGTAGGCCTCTGATTTGCAATGGTTTCACCTGGGCCCTTATTGCTGTCTCCTCCCTGCTCCTGCTGGTGTCATGGTGTTGGGGAGGGTGTGTTGTGCATGGGTGGGTCCTTTGTAGGCCTCTGATTTGCAATGGTTTCACCTGGGCCCTTATTGCTGTCTCCTCCCTGCTCCTGCTGGTGTAATGGTGTTGGGAGAGTGTGTTGTGCATGGGTGGCTCCTTTGTAGGCCTCTGATTTGCATTGGATTCACCTGGGCCCTTATTGCTGTCTCCTCCCTGCTCCTGCTGGTGTAATGGTGTTGGGGAGGGTTTGTTGTGCATGGGTGGCTCCTTTGTAGGCCTCCGATTTGCAGTGGGTCCACCTGGGCCCTTATTTCTGTCTCCTCCCTGCTCCTGCTGGTGGAATGGTGTTGGGGAGGGTGTGCTGTGCATGGGTGGTTCCTTTGTAGGCCTCTGATTTGCACTGGTCTAACCTGGGCCCTTATTGCTGTCTCCTCCCTGCTCCTGCTGGTGTAATGGTGTTGGCGAGGGTGTGTTGTGCATGGGTGGGTCCTTTGTAGGCCTCTGATTTGCAATGGTTTCACCTGGGCCCTTATTGCTGTCTCCTCCCTGCTCCGGCTGGTGTAATGGTGTTGGGAGGGTGTGTTGTGCATGGGTGGGTCCTTTGTAGGCCTCTGATTTCATTGGTTTCACCTGGGCCCTTATTGCTGTCTCCTCCCTGCTCCTACTGGTGTAATGGTGTTGGGGAGGGTGTGTTGTGCATGGGTGGTTCCTTTGTAGGCCTCTGATTTGCAGTGGGGCGACCTGGGTCCTTATTGCTGTCTCCTCCCTGCTCCTGCTGGTGTAATGGTGTTGGGGAGGGTGTGTTGTGCATGGGTGGCTCCTTTGTAGGCCTCTGATTTGCATTGGCTTCACCTGGGCCCTTATTGCTGTCTCCTCCCTGCTCCTGCTGGTGTAATGGTGTGGGGAGGATGTGTTGTGCATGGGTGGGTCCTTTGTAGGCCTCTGATTTGCAATGGTTTCACCTGGGCCCTTATTGCTGTCTCCTCCCTGCTCCGGCTGGTGTAATGGTGTTGGGAGGGTGTGTTGTGCATGGGTGGGTCCTTTGTAGGCCTCTGATTTCATTGGTTTCACCTGGGCCCTTATTGCTGTCTCCTCCCTGCTCCTACTGGTGTAATGGTGTTGGGGAGGGTGTGTTGTGCATGGGTGGTTCCTTTGTAGGCCTCTGATTTGCAGTGGGGCGACCTGGGTCCTTATTGCTGTCTCCTCCCTGCTCCTGCTGGTGTAATGGTGTTGGGGAGGGTGTGTTGTGCATGGGTGGCTCCTTTGTAGGCCTCTGATTTGCATTGGCTTCACCTGGGCCCTTATTGCTGTCTCCTCCCTGCTCCTGCTGGTGTAATGGTGTGGGGAGGATGTGTTGTGCATGGGTGGGTCCTTTGTAGGCCTCTGATTTGCATTGGTTCCACCTGGGCCCTTATTAATGTTTCCTCCTTGCTCCTGCTGGTGTTATGGTGTTGGGGAGGGTGTGTTGTGCATGGGTGGCTCCTTTGTAGGCCTCTGATTTGCAATGGTTTCACCTGGGCCCTTATTGCTGTCCCCTCCCTGCTGGTGTAATGGTGTTGGGGAGGGTGTGTTGTGCATGGGTGGGTCCTTTGTAGGCCTCTGATTTGCAATGGTTTCACCTGGGCCCTTATTGCTGTCTCCTCCCTGCTCCTGCTGGTGTAATGGTGTTGGGGAGGGTGTGTTGTGCATGGGTGGGTCCTTTGTAGGCCTCTGATTTGCATTGGTTTCACCTGGGCCCTTATTGCTGTCTCCTCCCTGCTCCCTTATGGTGTTGGGGAGGGTGTGTTGTGCATGAGTGGGTCCTTTGTAGGCCTCTGATTTGCATTGGTTTCACCTGGGCCCTTATTGCTGTCTCCTCCCTGCTCCCTTATGGTGTTGGGGAGGGTGTGTTGTGCATGAGTGGGTCCTTTGTAGGCCTCAGATTTGCAGTGGGTCCACCTGGGCCCTTATTGCTGTCTCCTCCCTGCTCCTGCTGGTGTATTGGTGTTGGGGAGGGTGTGTTGTGCATGGGTGGGTCCTTTGTAGGCCTCTGATTTGCATTGGTTCCACCGGGCCCTTATTGCTGTCTCCTCCTTGCTCCTGCTGGTGTTATGGTGTTGGGAAGGGTGTGTTGTGCATGGGTGGTAATTTGTAGGCCTCTGATTTGCAGTGGTCTCACCTGTGTCCTTATTGCTGTCTCCTCCCTGCTCCTGCTGGTGTCATGGTGTTGGGGAGGGTGTGTTGTGCATGGGTGGGTCCTTTGTAGGCCTCTGATTTGCATTGGTTTCACCTGGGCCCTTGTTGCTGTCTCCTCTCTGCTCCTGTTGGTGTAATGGTGTTTGGGGAGAGTGTGTTGTGCATGGGTGGGTCCTTTGTAGGCCTCTGATTTGCATTGGTTCCACCTGGGCCCTTATTGCTGTCTCCTCCCTGCTCCTGCTGGTGTAATGGTGTTGGGGAGGGTGTGTTGTGCATGGGTGGGTCCTTTGTGGGCCTCTGATTTGCAGTGGGTCCACCTGGGCCCTTATTTCTGTCTCCTCCCTGCTCCTGCTGGTGTAATGTTGCTGGGGAGGGTTTGTTGTGCATGGGTGGGTCCTTTGTAGGCCTCTGATTTGCATTGGTTCCACTTGGGCCCTTATTGCTGTCTCCTCCCTGCTCCTGCTGGTGTATTGGTGTTGGGGAGGGTGTGTTGTGCATGGGTGGCTCCTTTGTAGGCGTCTGATTTGCATTGGTTTCACCTGGGCCCTTATTGCTGTCTCCTCCCTGCTCCTGCTGGTGTAATGGTGTTGGGGAGGGTGTGTTGTGCATGGGTGGGTACTTTGTAGGCCTCTGATTTGCATTGGTTCCACCTGGGCCCTTATTGCTGTCTCCTCTCTGCTCCTGCTGGTGTATTGGTGTTGGGGAGGGTGTTTTGTGCATGGGTGGGTCTTTTGTAGGCCTCTGATTTGCATTGGTTCCCCCTGGGCCCTTATTGCTGTCTCCTCCCTGCTCCTGCTGGTGTAATGGTGTTGGGGAGGGTGTGTTGTGCATGGGTGGCTGCTTTGTAGGCCTCTGATTTGCAGTGGGTCCACCTGGGCCCTTATTGCTGTCTCCTCCCTGCTCCTGCTGGTGTAATGGTGTTGGGGAGGGTTTGTTGTGCATGGGTGGGTCCTTTGTAGGCCTCTGATTTGCATTGGTTTCACCTGGGCCCTTATTGCTGTCTCCTCCCTGCTCCTGCTGGTGTAATGGTGTTGGGGAGGGTGTGTTGTGCATGGGTGGGTCCTTTGTAGGCCTCTGATTTGCATTGGTTCCACCTGGGCCCTTATTAATGTTTCCTCCTTGCTCCTGTTGGTGTTATGGTGTTGGGGAGGGTGTGTTGTGCATGGGTGGCTCCTTTTGTAGGCCTCTGATTTGCAATGGTTTCACCTGGGCCCTTATTGCTGTCTCCTCCCTGCTCCTGCTGGTGTCATGGTGTTGGGGAGGGTGTGTTGTGCATGGGTGGGTCCTTTGTAGGCCTCTGATGTGCAATGGTTTCACCTGGGCCCTTATTGCTGTCTCCTCCCTGCTCCTGCTGGTGTCATGGTGTTGGGGAGGGTGTGTTGTGCATGGGTGGGTCCTTTGTAGGCCTCTGATTTGCATTGGTTTCACCTGGGCCATTATTGCTGTCTCCTCCCTGCTCCTGCTGGTGTAATGGTGTTGGGGAGGGTGTGTTGTGCATGGGTGGGTCCTTTGTAGGCCTCTGATTTGCATTGGTTTCACCTGGGCCCTTATTGCTGTCTCCTCCCTGCTCCTGCTGGTGGAATGGTGTTGGGGAGGGTGTGTTGTGCATGGGTGGGTCCTTTGTAGGCCTCTGATTTGCATTTGTTCCACCTGGGCCCTTATTGCTGTCTCCTCCCTGCTCCTGCTGGTGTAATGGTGTTGGGGAAGGTTTGTTGTGCATGGGTGGGTCCTTTGTAGGCCTCTGATTTGCATTGGGTTCACCTGGGCCCTTACTGCTGTCCCCTCCCTGCTGGTGTAATGGTGTTGGGGAGGGTGTGTTGTGCATGGGTGGGTCCTTTGTAGGCCTCTGATTTGCAATGGTTTCACCTGGGCCCTTATTGCTGTCTCCTCCCTGCTCCTGCTGGTGTAATGGTGTTGGGGAGGGTGTGTTGTGCATGGGTGGGTCCTTTGTAGGCCTCTGATTTGCATTGGTTTCACCTGGGCCCTTATTGCTGTCTCCTCCTTGCTCCTGCTGGTGTTCTGGTGTTGGGGAGGGTGTGTTGTGCATGGGTGGCTCCTTTGTAGGCCTCTGATTTGCAGTGGGTCCACCTGGGCCCTTATTGCTGTCTCCTCCCTGCTCCTGCTGGTGTAATGGTGTTGGGGAGGGTGTGTTGTGCATGGGTGGGGCCTATGTAGGCCTCTGATTTGCAGTGGGTGCACCTGGGCCCTTATTGCTGTCTCCTCCCTGCTCCTGCTGGTGTAATGGTGTTTGGGGAGGGTGTGTTGTGCATGGGTGGGGCCTATGTAGGCCTCTGATTTGCAGTGGGTCCACCTGGGCCCTTATTGCTGTCTCTTCCCTGCTCCTGCTGGTGTAATGGTGTTTGGGGAGGGTATGTTGTGCATGGGTGGGGCCTATGTAGGCCTCTTATTTGCATTGGTTCCACCTGGGCCCTTGTTGCTGTCTCCTCCCTGCTCCTGCTGGTGTAATGGTGTTGGGGAGTTTGTGTTGTGCATGGGTGGATCCTTTGTAGGCCTCTGATTTGCATTGGTTTCACCTGGGCCCTTGTTGCTGTCTCCTCCCTGCTCCTGCTGGTGTAATGGTGTTGGGAGGGTGTGTTGTGCATGGGTGGGTCCATTGTAGGCCTCTGATTTCATTGGTTTCACCTGGGCCCTTGTTGCTGTCTCCTTCCTGCTGGTGTAATGGTGTTGGGGAGGGTGTGTTGTGCATGGGTGGGTCCTTTGTAGGCCTCTGATTTGCATTGGTTCCACCTGGGTCCTTATTGCTGTCTCCTCCTTGCTCCTACTGGTGTAATGGTGTTGGGGAGGGTGTGTTGTGCATGGGTGGGTCCTTTGTAGGCCTCTGATTTGCATTGGTTTCACCTGGGTCCTTATTGATGTCTCCTCTCTGCTCCTGTTGGTGTTATGGTGTTGGGGAGGGTGTGTTGTGCATGGGTGGTTCCTTTGTAGGCCTCTGATTTGCAGTTGGTCCACCTGGGCCCTTATTGCTGTCTCCTCCCTGCTCCTGCTGGTGTAATGGTGTTTGGGGAGGGTGTGTTGTGCATGGGTGGGTCCTTTGTAGTCCTCTGATTTGCATTGGTTCCACCTGGGCCCTTATTGCTGTCTCCTCCCTGCTGCTGGTGTAATGGTGTTGGGGAGGGTGTGTTGTGCATGGGTGGTCCTTTGTGGGCCTCTGATTTGCAGTGGGTCCACCTGGGCCCTTATTTCTGTCTCCTCCCTGCTCCTACTGGTGTAATGTTGTTGGGGAGGGTTTGTTGTGCATGGGTGGGTCCTTTGTAGGCCTCTGATTTGCATTGGTTCCACCTGGGCCCTTATTGCTGTCTCCTCCCTGCTCCTGCTGGTGTATTGGTGTTGGGGAGGGTGTGTTGTGCATGGGTGGCTCCTTTGTAGGCGTCTGATTTGCATTGGTTTCACCTGGGCCCTTATTGCTTTCTCCTCCCTGCTCCTGCTGGTGTAATGGTGTTGGGGAGGGTGGGTTGTGCATGGGTGGGTACTTTGTAGGCCTCTGATTTGCATTGGTTCCACCTGGGCCCTTATTGCTGTCGCCTCTCTGCTCCTGCTGGTGTATTGGTGTTGGGGAGGGTGTTTTGTGCATGGGTGGGTCTTTTGTAGGCCTCTGATTTGCATTGGTTCCCCCTGGGCCCTTATTGCTGTCTCCTCCCTGCTCCTGCTGGTGTAATGGTGTTGGGGAGGGTGTGTTGTGCATGGGTGGCTGCTTTGTAGGCCTCTGATTTGCAGTGGGTCCACCTGGGCCCTTATTGCTGTCTCCTCCTTGCTCCTGTTGGTGTTATGGTGTTGGGGAGGGTGTGTTGTGCATGGGTGGCTCCTTTTGTAGGCCTCTGATTTGCAATGGTTTCACCTGGGCCCTTATTGCTGTCTCCTCCCTGCTCCTGCTGGTGTCATGGTGTTGGGGAGGGTGTGTTGTGCATGGGTGGGTCCTTTGTAGGCCTCTGATGTGCAATGGTTTCACCTGGGCCCTTATTGCTGTCTCCTCCCTGCTCCTGCTGGTGTCATGGTGTTGGGGAGGGTGTGTTGTGCATGGGTGGGTCCTTTGTAGGCCTCTGATTTGCATTGGTTCCACCTGGGTTCTTATTGCTGTCTCCTCCTTGCTCCAACTAGTGTAATGGTGTTGGGGAGGGTGTGTTGTGCATGGGTGGGTCCTTTGTAGGCCTCTGATTTGCATTGGTTTCACCTGGGTCCTTATTGCTGTCTCCTCTCTGCTCCTGTTGGTGTTATGGTGTTGGGGAGGGTGTGTTGTGCATGGGTGGGTCCTTTGTAGGCCTCTGATTTGCATTGGGTTCACCTGGGCCCTTACTGCTGTCCCCTCCCTGCTGGTGTAATGGTGTTGGGGAGGGTGTGTTGTGCATGGGTGGGTCCTTTGTAGGCCTCTGATTTGCAATGGTTTCACCTGGGCCCTTATTGCTGTCTCCTCCCTGCTCCTGTTGGTGTAATGGTGTTTGGGGAGGGTGTGTTGTGCATGGGTGGGGCCTATGTAGGCCTCTTATTTGCATTGGTTCCACCTGGGCCCTTGTTGCTGTCTCCTCCCTGCTCCTGCTGGTGTAATGGTGTTGGGGAGTTTGTGTTGTGCATGGGTGGATCCTTTGTAGGCCTCTGATTTGCATTGGTTTCACCTGGGCCCTTGTTGCTGTCTCCTCCCTGCTCCTGCTGGTGTAATGGTGTTGGGAGGGTGTGTTGTGCATGGGTGGGTCCATTGTAGGCCTCTGATTTCATTGGTTTCACCTGGGCCCTTGTTGCTGTCTCCTTCCTGCTGGTGTAATGGTGTTGGGGAGGGTGTGTTGTGCATGGGTGGGTCCTTTGTAGGCCTCTGATTTGCATTGGTTCCACCTGGGTCCTTATTGCTGTCTCCTCCTTGCTCCAACTAGTGTAATGGTGTTGGGGAGGGTGTGTTGTGCATGGGTGGGTCCTTTGTAGGCCTCTGATTTGCATTGGTTTCACCTGGGTCCTTATTGCTGTCTCCTCTCTGCTCCTGTTGGTGTTATGGTGTTGGGGAGGGTGTGTTGTGCATGGGTGGTTCCTTTGTAGGCCTCTGATTTGCAGTTGGTCCACCTGGGCCCTTATTGCTGTCTCCTCCCTGCTCCTGCTGGTGTAATGGTGTTTGGGGAGGGTGTGTTGTGCATGGGTGGGTCCTTTGTAGGCCTCTGATTTGCATTGGTTCCACCTGGGCCCTTATTGCTGTCTCCTCCCTGCTGCTGGTGTAATGGTGTTGGGGAGGGTGTGTTGTGCATGGGTGGTCCTTTGTGGGCCTCTGATTTGCAGTGGGTCCACCTGGGCCCTTATTTCTGTCTCCTCCCTGCTCCTGCTGGTGTAATGTTGTTGGGGAGGGTTTGTTGTGCATGGGTGGGTCCTTTGTAGGCCTCTGATTTGCATTGGTTCCACCTGGGCCCTTATTGCTGTCTCCTCCCTGCTCCTGCTGGTGTATTGGTGTTGGGGAGGGTGTGTTGTGCATGGGTGGCTCCTTTGTAGGCGTCTGATTTGCATTGGTTTCACCTGGGCCCTTATTGCTTTCTCCTCCCTGCTCCTGCTGGTGTAATGGTGTTGGGGAGGGTGGGTTGTGCATGGGTGGGTACTTTGTAGGCCTCTGATTTGCATTGGTTCCACCTGGGCCCTTATTGCTGTCGCCTCTCTGCTCCTGCGGGTGTATTGGTGTTGGGGAGGGTGTTTTGTGCATGGGTGGGTCTTTTGTAGGCCTCTGATTTGCATTGGTTCCCCCTGGGCCCTTATTGCTGTTTCCTCCCTGCTCCTGCTGGTGTAATGGTGTTGGGGAGGGTGTGTTGTGCATGGGTGGCTGCTTTGTAGGCCTCTGATTTGCAGTGGGTCCACCTGGGCCCTTATTGCTGTCTCCTCCTTGCTCCTGTTGGTGTTATGGTGTTGGGGAGGGTGTGTTGTGCATGGGTGGCTCCTTTTGTAGGCCTCTGATTTGCAATGGTTTCACCTGGGCCCTTATTGCTGTCTCCTCCCTGCTCCTGCTGGTGTCATGGTGTTGGGGAGGGTGTGTTGTGCATGGGTGGGTCCTTTGTAGGCCTCCGATGTGCAATGGTTTCACCTGGGCCCTTATTGCTGTCTCCTCCCTGCTCCTGCTGGTGTCATGGTGTTGGGGAGGGTGTGTTGTGCATGGGTGGGTCCTTTGTAGGCCTCTGATTTGCATTGGTTTCACCTGGGCCATTATTGCTGTCTCCTCCCTGCTCCTGCTGGTGTAATGGTGTTGGGGAGGGTGTGTTGTGCATGGGTGGGTCCTTTGTAGGCCTCTGATTTGCATTGGTTTCACCCGGGCCCTTATTGCTGTCTCCTCCCTGCTCCTGCTGGTGGAATGGTGTTGGGGAGGGTGTGTTGTGCATGGGTGGGTCCTTTGTAGGCCTCTGATTTTCATTTGTTCCACCTGGGCCCTTATTGCTGTCTCCTCCCTGCTCCTGCTGGTGTAATGGTGTTGGGGAAGGTTTGTTGTGCATGGGTGGGTCCTTTGTAGGCCTCTGATTTGCATTGGGTTCACCTGGGCCCTTACTGCTGTCCCCTCCCTGCTGGTGTAATGGTGTTGGGGAGGGTGTGTTGTGCATGGGTGGGTCCTTTGTAGGCCTCTGATTTGCATTGGTTTCACCTGGGCCCTTATTGCTGTCTCCTCCCTGCTCCTGCTGGTGGAATGGTGTTGGGGAGGGTGTGTTGTGCATGGGTGGGTCCTTTGTAGGCCTCTGATTTGCATTTGTTCCACCTGGGCCCTTATTGCTGTCTCCTCCCTGCTCCTGCTGGTGTAATGGTGTTGGGGAAGGTTTGTTGTGCATGGGTGGGTCCTTTGTAGGCCTCTGATTTGCATTGGGTTCACCTGGGCCCTTACTGCTGTCCCCTCCCTGCTGGTGTAATGGTGTTGGGGAGGGTGTGTTGTGCATGGGTGGGTCCTTTGTAGGCCTCTGATTTGCAATGGTTTCACCTGGGCCCTTATTGCTGTCTCCTCCCTGCTCCTGCTGGTGTAATGGTGTTGGGGAGGGTGTGTTGTGCATGGGTGGGTCCTTTGTAGGCCTCTGATTTGCATTGGTTTCACCTGGGCCCTTATTGCTGTCTCCTCCTTGCTCCTGCTGGTGTTCTGGTGTTCGAGAGGGTATGTTGTGCATGGGTGGCTCCTTTGTAGGCCTCTGATTTGCAGTGGGTCCACCTGGGCCCTTATTGCTGTCTCCTCCCTGCTCCTGCTGGTGTAATGGTGTTGGGGAGGGTGTGTTGTGCATGGGTGGGGCCTATGTAGGCCTCTGATTTGCAGTGGGTGCACCTGGGCCCTTATTGCTGTCTCCTCCCTGCTCCTGCTGGTGTAATGGTGTTTGGGGAGGGTGTGTTGTGCATGGGTGGGGCCTATGTAGGCTTCTGATTTGCAGTGGGTCCACCTGGGCCCTTATTGCTGTCTCTTACCTGCTCCTGCTGGTGTAATGGTGTTTGGGGAGGGTGTGTTGTGCATGGGTGGGGCCTATGTAGTCCTCTTATTTGCATTGGTTCCACCTGGGCCCTTGTTGCTGTCTCCTCCCTGCTCCTGCTGGTGTAATGGTGTTGGGGAGGTTGTGTTGTGCATGGGTGGCTCCTTTGTAGGCCTCTGATTTGCATTGGTTTCACCTGGGCCCTTGTTGCTGTCTCCTCCCTGCTCCTGCTGGTGTAATGGTGTTGGGAGGGTGTGTTGTGCATGGGTGGGTCCATTGTAGGCCTCTGATTTCATTGGTTTCACCTGGGCCCTTGTTGCTGTCTCCTTCCTGCTGGTGTAATGGTGTTGGGGAGGGTGTGTTGTGCATGGGTGGGTCCTTTGTAGGCCTCTGATTTGCATTGGTTCCACCTGGGTCCTTATTGCTGTCTCCTCCTTGCTCCTACTGGTGTAATGGTGTTGGGGAGGGTTTGTTGTGCATGGGTGGGTCCTTTGTAGGCCTCTGATTTGCATTGGGTCCACCTGGGCCCTTATTGCTGTCTCCTCCCTGCTCCTGCTGGTGTAATGGTGTTGGGGAGGGTGTGGTGTGCATAGGTGGGTCCTTTGTAGGCCTCTGATTTGCTTTTGTTCCACCTGGGCCCTTATTGCTGTCTCCTCCCTGCTCCTGCTGGTGTAATGGTGTTGGGGAAGGTTTGTTGTGCATGGGTGGGTCCTTTGTAGGCCTCTGATTTGCATTGGGTTCACCTGGGCCCTTTTTGCTGTCCCCTCCCTGCTGGTGTAATGGTGTTGGGGAGGGTGTGTTGTGCATGGGTGGGTCCTTTGTAGGCCTCTGATTTGCAATGGTTTCATCTGGGCCCTTATTGCTGTCTCCTCCCTGCTCCTGCTGGTGTAATGGTGTTGGGGAGGGTGTGTTGTGCATGGGTGGCTCCTTTGTAGGCCTCTGATTTGCAGTGGGTCCACCTGGGCCCTTATTGCTGTCTCCTCCCTGCTCCTGCTGGTGTTATGGTGTTGGGGAGGGTGTGTTGTGCATGGGTGGGTCCTTTGTAGGCCTCTGATTTGCAGTGGGTCCACCTGGGCCCTTATTGCTGTCTCCTCCCTGATCCTGCTGGTGTAATGGTGTTGGGGAGGGTATGTTGTGCATGAGTGGGTCCTTTGTAGGCCTCTGATTTGCATTGGTTTCACCTGGGCCCTTATTGCTGTCTCCTCCCTGCTGGTGTAATGGTGTTTGGGGAGGGTGTGTTGTGCATGGGTGGCTCCTTTGTAGGCCTCAGATTTGCAGTGGGTCCACCTGGGCCCTTATTGCTGTCTCCTCCCTGCTCCTGCTGGTGTATTGGTGTTGGGGAGGGTGTGTTGTGCATGGGTGGGTCCTTTGTAGGCCTCTGATTTGCATTGGTTCCACCGGGCCCTTATTGCTGTCTCCTCCTTGCTCCTGCTGGTGTTATGGTGTTGGGGAGGGTGTGTTGTGCATGGGTGGTAATTTGTAGGCCTCTGATTTGCAGTGGTCTCACCTGTGTCCTTATTGCTGTCTCCTCCCTGCTCCTGCTGGTGTCATGGTGTTGGGGAGGGTGTGTTGTGCATGGGTGGGTCCTTTGTAGGCCTCTGATTTGCATTGGTTTCACCTGGGCCATTATTGCTGTCTCCTCCCTGCTCCTGCTGGTGTAATGGTATTGGGGAGGGTGTGTTGTGCATGGGTGGGTCCTTTGTAGGCCTCTGATTTGCATTGGTTTCACCTGGGCCCTTATTGCTGTCTCCTCCCTGCTCCTGGTGGTGGAATGGTGTGTTGTGCATGGGTGGGTCCTTTGTAGGCCTCTGATTTGCATTTGTTCCACCTGGGCCCTTATTGCTGTCTCCTCCCTGCTCCTGCTGGTGTAATGGTGTTGGGGAAGGTTTGTTGTGCATGGGTGGGTCCTTTGTAGGCCTCTGATTTGCATTGGGTTCACCTGGGCCCTTATTGCTGTCCCCTCCCTGCTGGTGTAATGGTGTTGGGGAGGGTGTGTTGTGCATGGGTGGGTCCTTTGTAGGCCTCTGATTTGCAATGATTTCACCTGGGTCCTTATTGCTGTCTCCTCCCTGCTCCTGCTTGTGTAATGGTGTTGGGGAGGGTGTGTTGTGCATGGGTGGGTCCTTTGTAGGCCTCTGATTTGCATTGGTTTCACCTGGGCCCTTATTGTTGTCTCCTCCTTGCTCCTGCTGGTGTTCTGGTGTTTGGGAGGGTGTGTTGTGCATGGGTGGCTCCTTTGTAGGCCTCTGATTTGCAGTGGGTCCACCTGGGCCCTTATTGCTGTCTCCTCCCTGCTCCTGCTGGTGTAATGGTGTTGGGGAGGGTGTGTTGTGCATGGGTGGGGCCTATGTAGGCCTCTGATTTGCAGTGGGTGCACCTGGGCCCTTATTGCTGTCTCCTCCCTGCTCCTGCTGGTGTAATGGTGTTTGGGGAGGGTGTGTTGTGCATGGGTGGGGCCTATGTAGGCCTCTGATTTGCAGTGGGTCCACCTGGGCCCTTATTGCTGTCTCTTCCCTGCTCCTGCTGGTGTAATGGTGTTTGGGGAGGGTGTGTTGTGCATGGGTGGGGCCTATGTAGGCCTCTTATTTGCATTGGTTCCACCTGGGCCCTTGTTGCTGTCTCCTCCCTGCTCCTGCTGGTGTAATGGTGTTGGGGAGGTTGTGTTGTGCATGGGTGGCTCCTTTGTAGGCCTCTGATTTGCATTGGTTTCACCTGGGCCCTTGTTGCTGTCTCCTCCCTGCTCCTGCTGGTGTAATGGTGTTGGGAGGGTGTGTTGTGCATGGGTGGGTCCATTGTAGGCCTCTGATTTCATTGGTTTCACCTGGGCCCTTGTTGCTGTCTCCTTCCTGCTGGTGTAATGGTGTTGGGGAGGGTGTGTTGTGCATGGGTGGGTCCTTTGCAGGCATCTGGTTTGCATTGGTTCCACCTGGGTCCTTATTGCTGTCTCCTCCTTGCTCCTACTGGTGTAATGGTGTTGGGGAGGGTTTGTTGTGCATGGGTGGGTCCTTTGTAGGCCTCTGATTTGCATTGGGTCCACCTGGGCCCTTATTGCTGTCTCCTCCCTGCTCCTGCTGGTGTAATGGTGTTGGGGAGGGTGTGGTGTGCATAGGTGGGTCCTTTGTAGGCCTCTGATTTGCATTTGTTCCATCTGGGCCCTTATTGCTGTCTCCTCCCTGCTCCTGCTGGTGTAATGGTGTTGGGGAAGGTTTGTTGTGCATGGGTGGGTCCTTTGTAGGCCTCTGATTTGCATTGGGTTCACCTGGGCCCTTATTGCTGTCCCCTCCCTGCTGCTGTAATGGTGTTGGGGAGGGTGTGTTGTGCATGGGTGGGTCCTTTGTAGGCTTCTGATTTGCAATGGTTTCACCTGGGCCCTTATTGCTGTCTCCTCCCTGCTCCTGCTGGTGTAATGGTGTTGGGGAGGGTGTGTTGTGCATGGGTGTGTCCTTTGTAGGCCCCTGATTTGCATTGGTTTCACCTGGGCCCTTATTGCTGTCTTCTCCTTGCTCCTGCTGGTGTTCTGGTGTTGGGGAGGGTGTGTTGTGCATGGGTGGCTCCTTTGTAGGCCTCTGATTTGCAGTGGGTCCACCTGGGCCCTTATTGCTGTCTCCTCCCTGCTCCTGATGGTGTTATGGTGTTGGGGAGGGTGTGTTGTGCATGGGTGGGTCCTTTGTAGGCCTCTGATTTGCAGTGGGTCCACCTGGGCCCTTATTGCTGTCTCCTCCCTGATCCTGCTGGTGTAATGGTGTTGGGGAGGGTATGTTGTGCATGAGTGGGTCCTTTGTAGGCCTCTGATTTGCATTGGTTTCACCTGGGCCCTTATTGCTGTCTCCTCCCTGCTGGTGTAATGGTGTTTGGGGAGGGTGTGTTGTGCATGGGTGGCTCCTTTGTAGGCCTCAGATTTGCAGTGGGTCCACCTGGGCCCTTATTGCTGTCTCCTCCCTGCTCCTGCTGGTGTATTGGTGTTGGGGAGGGTGTGTTGTGCATGGGTGGGTCCTTTGTAGGCCTCTGATTTGCATTGGTTCCACCGGGCCCTTATTGCTGTCTCCTCCTTGCTCCTGCTGGTGTTATGGTGTTGGGGAGGGTGTGTTGTGCATGGGTGGTAATTTGTAGGCCTCTGATTTGCAGTGGTCTCACCTGTGTCCTTATTGCTGTCTCCTCCCTGCTCCTGCTGGTGTCATGGTGTTGGGGAGGGTGTGTTGTGCATGGGTGGGTCCTTTGTAGGCCTCTGATTTGCATTGGTTTCACCTGGGCCATTATTGCTGTCTCCTCCCTGCTCCTGCTGGTGTAATGGTGTTGGGGAGGGTGTGTTGTGCATGGGTGGGTCCTTTGTAGGCCTCTGATTTGCATTGGTTTCACCTGGGCCCTTATTGCTGTCTCCTCCCTGCTCCTGGTGGTGGAATGGTGTTGGGGAGGGTGTGTTGTGCATGGGTGGGTCCTTTGTAGGCCTCTGATTTGCATTTGTTCCACCTGGGCCCTTATTGCTGTCTCCTCCCTGCTCCTGCTGGTGTAATGGTGTTGGGGAAGGTTTGTTGTGCATGGGTGGGTCCTTTGTAGGCCTCTGATTTGCATTGGGTTCACCTGGGCCCTTATTGCTGTCCTCTCCCTGCTGGTGTAATGGTGTTGGGGAGGGTGTGTTGTGCATGGGTGGGTCCTTTGTAGGCCTCTGATTTGCAATGGTTTCATCTGGGCCCTTATTGCTGTCTCCTCCCTGCTCCTGCTTGTGTAATGGTGTTGGGGAGGGTGTGTTGTGCATGGGTGGGTCCTTTGTAGGCCTCTGATTTGCATTGGTTTCACCTGGGCCCTTATTGCTGTCTCCTCCTTGCTCCTGCTGGTGTTCTGGTGTTTGGGAGGGTGTGTTGTGCATGGGTGGCTCCTTTGTAGGCCTCTGATTTGCAGTGGGTCCACCTGGGCCCTTATTGCTGTCTCCTCCCTGCTCCTGCTGGTGTAATGGTGTTGGGGAGGGTGTGTTGTGCATGGGTGGGGCCTATGTAGGCCTCTGATTTGCAGTGGGTGCACCTGGGCCCTTATTGCTGTCTCCTCCCTGCTCCTGCTGATGTAATGGTGTTTGGGGAGGGTGTGTTGTGCATGGGTGGGGCCTATGTAGGCCTCTGATTTGCAGTGGGTCCACCTGGGCCCTTATTGCTGTCTCTTCCCTGCTCCTGTTGGTGTAATGGTGTTTGGGGAGGGTGTGTTGTGCATGGGTGGGGCCTATGTAGGCCTCTTATTTGCATTGGTTCCACCTGGGCCCTTATTGCTGTCTCCTCCCTGCTCCTGCTGGTGTAATGGTGTTGGGGAGGTTGTGTTGTGCATGGGTGGCTCCTTTGTAGGCCTCTGATTTGCATTGGTTTCACCTGGGCCCTTGTTGCCGTCTCCTCCCTGCACCTGCTGGTGTAATGGTGTTGGGAGGGTGTGTTGTGCATGGGTGGGTCCATTGTAGGCCTCTGATTTCATTGGTTTCACCTGGGCCCTTGTTGCTGTCTCCTTCCTGCTGGTGTAATGGTGTTGGGGAGGGTGTGTTGTGCATGGGTGGTTCCTTTGTAGGCCTCTGATTTGCATTGGTTTCACCTGGGCCCTTGTTGCTGTCTCCTCCCTGCTCCTGCTGGTGTAATGGTGTTGGGGAGGGTGTGTTGTGCATGGGTGGCTCCTTTGTAGGCCTCTGATTTGCATTGGTTTCACCTGGGCCCTTGTTGCTGTCTCCTCCCTGCACCTGCTGGTGTAATGGTGTTGGGAGGGTGTGTTGTGCATGGGTGGGTCCATTGTAGGCCTCTGATTTCATTGGTTTCACCTGGGCCCTTGTTGCTGTCTCCTTCCTGCTGGTGTAATGGTGTTGGGGAGGGTGTGTTGTGCATGGGTGGGTCCTTCGTAGGCCTCTGATTTGCAGTGGGTCCACCTGGGTCCTTATTGCAGTGGCCTGTGTTCTGTTACCTCCAGCTTTTTGCTGGAGGTATTTTGGGCGGATTGTCTGCCGCTTTTATGGCGCTAATAGCGCCAACGCTGGACTCGTGATTGCTGATGTTTTAGCGCGAATGGTTCCTGGCGCTATTATGGCCGTCTCTTGTACAGCCGGCTGTACTTGCGCCGGCTGTAATGGCGCCGGTGGTATTTGGACTCATGATCCGACGGACCCTTAAAATCGGCGCTAATAGCGTTACCGCCGATTTTAAGGGTTACCGCCAAAGTCGTGATGAGGCCCATTGATGTTGATTATACTGGTATCGACTGAAAGTTAATACTGACATGTACTGTTTCCCATGAATAACGAACCCTAGCTTGTATAACTGAGCAACCCAGTAGCTTGAGGGGAAACGTGAAGTGTGCAGGCATGTTTGATAACTGATGTGGGGAGGGGAACATTAGGAGGCCCATTAAACCCCATCTGGCAATGGTGAACGCCAGAGGGTCCGGGAACACGTGTCCGGTAGACCGGCTGATGGTCCTGGCAAACATATCCCCATATGATTAGAGCACAGTCTACAGGAAACCCAGAGGTTAAATCTTGAGGGAGGTGTGCACAAAACTAACAATAAGAACTATTCTATATGCAGCTGTACTGACATGCAAGGTGAAGGAAAGTGCTCTCACTGCAAGTCCGAGTGTGCGCAGAGGGGCCGGAGTACTAATGCCACATATAGGTAACCGAGGTAAAGGTGCACCCTTGTAGTCTGAGTTATATGATGCACCAGTTAAGCATGGAAGAAAGTCTCAAAAAGGCTGAGTATCAGTATGAGGGTACTTATTAAAGCACAATGTTCATGACAAATCCAATAGTTTAGTCCAAGGAGGCAGGGGGAAGGTTAGTAAGAGTTACAAGGTGGAGTTTATGAGCTCAGAGTCCCAGGAGCTATCAGGTCTGTGCTCTTAGTCCCCAGGACACAGACCCACAGTCTCACAGGCAACCATGAATCCACAACAATAAAATCACTCCACTCATACCAAAGAAAAGGATTACCGCTGGGTGGTAGCAAATGGAGCTACAAAAGGACATGGCATATCCCCTGGTAGGTCCTTCCAATCCTGCCAAGGTGCTACCACCACCTGAAGATGTATTCTCTGTCTCCAGACAGTTCAGCTGGTGTTTGACTGAAAGGTAAAAGGGTCTTCTTTAGTTAATTTGCCCTCAGGGCAGACCTCTTCAGGAAGACTCGTCCTGGAGGGTCCGAGGTGAAGGTCTGGAGTTGAGAATCAGCGCTCAAATCGGTGTCAGCTCTGGGCAAGGCTCATCTCCTGGTGGAGTAGCCGGAACAGCAACTCTTGGAGAGACCCCACTGCATTGAACAGACTCAGTGACTGTGGATCTCAATTAAGAACTTGAGCATTCAGGTAGAGGAGGAGTTGTGGAGTTTGTGTCCGTGCCTGCTCTAGGATGGCTCAGAGGAGCGAACCAAGATGGAAGCGTGGCAGTTATTGGTCCTTCAGGGCCGTGGTTATCAGGACATGCCGCACAGGTTTCTGGAAAGTGGTGGTTGGAAGCTCCGACTTTTGGATAGACTGCGGAGCACTGCACTTACCGGCAAAGGGCAGTTTGCTTCTTGGAGGCGATACCCTCACACTTCACTGCCATCTGGGTCATGTGCAGAACTTGGAACAGTCCCTCGCCACCGGGGTTGGAGTGCTGATTTCTGCGGGTGAACTTGTATGTAGACTTGGTCACTGGGCCTGGAGAAATTGGCAGGGTTCTGTAGCTGGTTCTGGTAAGCCAGCCTCGACTTGGAGGAGGAGTTATCGAGAGGCTGCTGGGGGTGTAACCCAGGTGCATAGGGTACCCAGTGAGGATCTCATGTGAAGACAGCCAATGTTTGCGATGTGGGTTATTGCTCATGTGGACACCCGCAATCGGTAACTCCTGGTGCCAGTTTAACCCTGTCTCCAGACAGATCTTGGAGAGCCTAGTCTTCAGGTCGCTGAGCATTACACTGTGCTGCTAGACTGGGGTGGTAGGCGCAGTGAAACAGGTGGGGAATATGGAGAGCTTTGCACACTTCCCTGATGACCTGCCCAGTAAAGTGGGTACCCTGATCGCTGTCTTGGAGCCCAAATCAGATATTTAAATCAAAGAGGAATTTCTTGGCAATAGCAATACTGTCAGCTTTTCAACTAGGGTATGCTTCCAACCATCAAGAAAAGATGTCATTGGGGGAGCTGCACGAGTCAACCTGCACATTCAGAAAGAGTTCTTCCAGTACCAGATGCAGACTGCCTTATTTTTATTGATCGCCTCACATTATGAGCTAAACAAACAGCCCAAGTTTCATAATAGGCCTGGACCGTATTATTAAATATGGGGGCAAACCCGTCACAATTCACAATTTCAGCCACAGCCCCTTTATCTGAGTGTGCAACAGAGTGCTCTGGTTGGGCTTAGTGAGGGACGAGTGCTTTTTGCACCACCAGTATGCCGAATGGAGAGCGCCAAAGTGAATCCGTTTCCCACTGACATCGGTATCGGGACCTGTACTTCTTTTCAGGCTCGGGTTCTGGATCTTGAAGGACGGTCAGACTGGAAAGAGAGGCAATCAGTGACTGTGAACTGAAGCACATATGAGGACAGCATTAGGTGCCAGGGGCCCACTCAAGGCTGCATGTCAAGCTGCTTTATCAGCTAGGGAGTTGCCCACAGCAGTAAAGAAGTAAGAGGGTTCATGTCCTCAACACTTAACAATCGCAATAAGGCTTGTTGCAAGGCAGACACATATTTCCCATTAAATATCAGGGTTCCTGGGGAGGTTAAGCAACCCCTTTGCTGCAACAGGACACAAAAGTCAATAACTAGCCCATGAGCGTACCTGGAGTTGGTGTAACAGCTGCAGTGTGCTCCGGTGATCCGGGCGGGGCAGGGTGACCCCTGCGTACGGTAGGCTGCATGAGCGCAGCGTTGGGACCCCCTTTGGGTGAGCCTGACATCTGGTGTTGCCCGCCCCGGTGACCGGGGTTGGGCCACCACATTGCCGATGAGGTGGCCCGGGTCCCGTGTACCCTGCGGTGCACGGGTCGCCAGGTGCCTCTGACGGAGGCGAGTGAAGAGCCCACCTGGGCGGAGACAGCGTGTCCTGCCGAGGATGGTCTAGGGCATGATCCGCGCCTGGTGCCGGGGCAATGAGCAGCCCTGTGGAGGTCCATGTCGCGGCATCGGCGGCGTGTGGGAGTGCTGTGCAGGCGGCCCGGGAAAGAGAGGGCCGCGCACAACAAAGGAAGGAGGCGGAGCCTGAGTGGGCCTGGGCCCGTCACGGTGAAGGTGCGGCGGGTGGAGCATCAGACCCACCAGCACCCGGCCCCAGCGGCGTGCAACAAGAAGGTACATTACAGGCTTGCAGGCCGGCGAGGGGGCCTGTGGATAGGGGCGTGGCCCCAGCGGGCCGAGCAACAGGCCAACCAAGGAAAGGGGCGCGGCCCCAGCGGGCCGAGCAACAGGCCAACCAAGGAAAGGGGCGCGGCCCCAGCGGGCCGAGCAACAGGCCAACCAAGGAAAGGGGCGCGGCCCCAGCGGGCCGAGCAACAGGCCAACCAAGGAAAGGGGCGCGGCCCCAGCGGGCCGAGCAACGGGCCAACCAAGGAAAGGGGCGCGGCCCCAGCGGGCCGAGCAACAGGCCAACCAAGGAAAGGGGCGCGGCCCCAGCGGGCCGAGCAACAGGCCAACCAAAAAAAGGGGCGCGGCCAACCAAGAAAAGGGGCGTGGCTCCAGCGGGCCGAGCAACAGGCCAACCAAGGAAAGGGGCGTGGCCCCAGCGGGCCGAGCAACAGGCCAACCAAGGAAAGGGGCGCGGCCCCAGCGGGCCGAGCAACAGGCCAACCAAGAAAAGGGGCGCGGCCCCAGCGCAACAGGCCAACCAAGAAAAGGGGTGCGGCCCCAGCGGGCCGAGCAACAGGCCAACCAAGGAAAGGGGCGCGGCCCCAGCCAGGGGCGCGGCCCCAGCGGGCCGAGCAACAGGCCAACCAAGAAAAGGGGCGTGGCCTCAGCGCAACAGGCCAACCAAGAAAAGGGGCGCGGCCCCAGCGGGCCGAGCAACAGGCCAACCAAGAAAAGGGGCGCGGCCCCAGCGCAACAGGCCAACCAAGAAAAGGGGCGCGGCCCCAGCTGGCCGAGCAACAGGCCAACCAAGGAAAGGGGCGCGGCCCCAGCCAGGGGCGTGGCCCCAGCGGGCCGAGCAACAGGCCAACCAAGGAAAGGGGCGCGGCCCCAGCGGGCCGAGCAACAGGCCAACCAAGGAAAGGGGCGCGGCCCCAGCGGGCCGAGCAACAGGCCAACCAAGGAAAGGGGCGCGGCCCCAGCGGGCCGAGCAACAGGCCAACCAAGAAAAGGGGCGCGGCCCCAGCGGGCCGAGCAACAGGCCAACCAAGAAAAGGGGCGCGGAGCAACAGGCCAACCAAGAAAAGGGGCGCGGCCCCAGCGGGCCGAGCAACAGGCCAACCAAGAAAAGGGGCGCGGAGCAACAGGCCAACCAAGGAAAGGGGCGCGGCCCCAGCCAGGGGCGCGGCCCCAGCGGGCCGAGCAACAGGCCAACCAAGAAAAGGGGCGCGGCCCCAGCGCAACAGGCCAACCAAGAAAAGGGGCGCGGCCCCAGCTGGCCGAGCAACAGGCCAACCAAAAAAAGGGGCGCGGCCAACCAAGAAAAGGGGCGCGGCCCCAGCGGGCCGAGCAACAGGCCAACCAAGAAAAGGGGCGTGGCCCCAGCGGGCCGAGCAACAGGCCAACCAGGGAAAGGGGCGCGGCCCCAGCCAACCAAAAAAAGGGGCGCGGCCAACCAAGAAAAGGGGCGCGGCCCCAGCGGGCCGAGCAACAGGCCAACCAAGAAAAGGGGCGTGGCCCCAGCGGGCCGAGCAACAGGCCAACCAGGGAAAGGGGCGCGGCCCCAGCGGGCCGAGCAACAGGCCAACCAAGAAAAGGGGCGCGGCCCCCAGCGGGCCGAGCAACAGGCCAACCAAGAAAAGGGGCGTGGCCCCAGCAGGCCGAGCAACAGGCCAACCAAGAAAAGGGGCGTGGCCCCAGCGGGCCGAGCAACAGGCCAACCAAGAAAAGGGGCGTGGCCCCAGCGGGCCGAGCAACAGGCCAACCAAGAAAAGGGGCGTGGCCCCAGCGGGCCGAGCAACAGGCCAACCAAGGAAAGGGGCGCGGCCCCAGCGGGCCGAGCAACAGGCCAACCAAGGAAAGGGGCGCGGCCCCAGCGGGCCGAGCAACAGGCCAACCAAGAAAAGGGGCGCGGCCCCAGCGGGCCGAGCAACAGGCCAACCAAGAAAAGGGGCGCGGAGCAACAGGCCAACCAAGAAAAGGGGCGCGGCCCCAGCGGGCCGAGCAACAGGCCAACCAAGAAAAGGGGCGCGGAGCAACAGGCCAACCAAGGAAAGGGGCGCGGCCCCAGCCAGGGGCGCGGCCCCAGCGGGCCGAGCAACAGGCCAACCAAGAAAAGGGGCGCGGCCCCAGCGCAACAGGCCAACCAAGAAAAGGGGCGCGGCCCCAGCTGGCCGAGCAACAGGCCAACCAAAAAAAGGGGCGCGGCCAACCAAGAAAAGGGGCGCGGCCCCAGCGGGCCGAGCAACAGGCCAACCAAGAAAAGGGGCGTGGCCCCAGCGGGCCGAGCAACAGGCCAACCAGGGAAAGGGGCGCGGCCCCAGCCAACCAAAAAAAGGGGCGCGGCCAACCAAGAAAAGGGGCGCGGCCCCAGCGGGCCGAGCAACAGGCCAACCAAGGAAAGGGGCGCGGCCCCAGCGGGCCGAGCAACAGGCCAACCAAGAAAAGGGGCGCGGCCCCAGCGGGCCGAGCAACAGGCCAACCAAGAAAAGGGGCGCGGAGCAACAGGCCAACCAAGAAAAGGGGCGCGGCCCCAGCGGGCCGAGCAACAGGCCAACCAAGAAAAGGGGCGCGGAGCAACAGGCCAACCAAGGAAAGGGGCGCGGCCCCAGCCAGGGGCGCGGCCCCACCGGGCCGAGCAACAGGCCAACCAAGAAAAGGGGCGCGGCCCCAGCGCAACAGGCCAACCAAGAAAAGGGGCGCGGCCCCAGCTGGCCGAGCAACAGGCCAACCAAAAAAAGGGGCGCGGCCAACCAAGAAAAGGGGCGCGGCCCCAGCGGGCCGAGCAACAGGCCAACCAAGAAAAGGGGCGTGGCCCCAGCGGGCCGAGCAACAGGCCAACCAGGGAAAGGGGCGCGGCCCCAGCCAACCAAAAAAAGGGGCGCGGCCAACCAAGAAAAGGGGCGCGGCCCCAGCGGGCCGAGCAACAGGCCAACCAAGAAAAGGGGCGTGGCCCCAGCGGGCCGAGCAACAGGCCAACCAGGGAAAGGGGCGCGGCCCCCAGCGGGCCGAGCAACAGGCCAACCAAGAAAAGGGGCGTGGCCCCAGCGGGCCGAGCAACAGGCCAACCAAGAAAAGGGGCGTGGCCCCAGCGGGCCGAGCAACAGGCCAACCAAGAAAAGGGGCGTGGCCCCAGCGGGCCGAGCAACAGGCCAACCAAGGAAAGGGGCGCAGCCCCAGCGGGCCGAGCAACAGGCCAACCAAGGAAAGGGGCGCGGCCCCAGCGGGCCGAGCAACAGGCCAACCAAGAAAAGGGGCGCGGCCCCAGCGGGCCGAGCAACAGGCCAACCAAGAAAAGGGGCGCGGAGCAACAGGCCAACCAAGAAAAGGGGCGCGGCCCCAGCGGGCCGAGCAACAGGCCAACCAAGAAAAGGGGCGCGGAGCAACAGGCCAACCAAGGAAAGGGGCGCGGCCCCAGCCAGGGGCGCGGCCCCAGCGGGCCGAGCAACAGGCCAACCAAGAAAAGGGGCGCGGCCCCAGCGCAACAGGCCAACCAAGAAAAGGGGCGCGGCCCCAGCTGGCCGAGCAACAGGCCAACCAAAAAAAGGGGCGCGGCCAACCAAGAAAAGGGGCGCGGCCCCAGCGGGCCGAGCAACAGGCCAAGCAAGAAAAGGGGCGTGGCCCCAGCGGGCCGAGCAACAGGCCAACCAGGGAAAGGGGCGCGGCCCCAGCCAACCAAAAAAAGGGGCGCGGCCAACCAAGAAAAGGGGCGCGGCCCCAGCGGGCCGAGCAACAGGCCAACCAAGAAAAGGGGCGTGGCCCCAGCGGGCCGAGCAACAGGCCAACCAGGGAAAGGGGCGCGGCCCCAGCGGGCCGAGCAACAGGCCAACCAAGAAAAGGGGCGCGGCCCCCAGCGGGCCGAGCAACAGGCCAACCAAGAAAAGGGGCGTGGCCCCAGCGGGCCGAGCAACAGGCCAACCAAGAAAAGGGGCGTGGCCCCAGCGGGCCGAGCAACAGGCCAACCAAGAAAAGGGGCGTGGCCCCAGCGGGCCGAGCAACAGGCCAACCAAGAAAAGGGGCGTGGCCCCAGCGGGCCGAGCAACAGGCGTGGCCTGCCGAACCGGGCCGCGGCAGTGACTTTTTCTGGTTTACATGCTTCTGACGGAGGGGAGGGGAGGGGAGGGCGGTGTCCTCTGGAGAAAGTCGGGCTTTGAACGGCCCCTACCAGCAGGAAAAGGACAATAAATGTATAAACTGTTTTGACCCGGACCGCGATACTGACAAAGGGGCGGAGTCTTTGGGGTGCTGAGGCCTACTAAGAGCCCACAGGAAAAAAAACAAAAAAAAACAAAGGGTCGTCACCTACAGCAGCAAGGTCGCAGCGGTGAGCCAGAAGGGGCCAGCTGAGCTCGTATACAGTGGGTGGGGGACTCCTGACAGTGAAGCCCATCAACGAAGGAACACAGCTGGCTGCAAGGTTCCAACAAGAAAGCCACTAACGCTAAGTGATCGGGTGATCGGGCGCCCGCCGTAGCCCAAGACTGGTGACATTCTCTAGGCCTCCATTCCAGCTCAACCAGCATCAAGCCCAAAGACGGCAGCGACTCCTCAAGGAGTGCTCATGCGCTTTCAAAGTACTTTCACAAAGGGGATCAGCCCACCTGAGGCCCAGTGACTGAACTCACCCCAAGCCTCACCTGCCGTGGTCATAGCCGGCATCCCGCCCAGCATTCACCATGGACGACAACAACGAGGGAATCTGTCGAGGACAGCTCACGCCACTGCATCATTTTGACGTGATGGGCTTGCCCGCCAGTTTGGGACCCGTGGATAGCCTTGGTGTAGAACATGGAGCTGTATTTTGAGGCGGCAGAGATCAGGAACACAGCCAAAAGCCCAACACTCTTGTACTCCGCCGGACTGGCTGTTCTGAGACTATTTAAGAAATAAAGGCCCGCAAATCAGTCATATGATGCAGCCATCGCATCCCTGAATGAATACTTCCGACCCATGGTCAATAGGGACTATGAACGGTTCAGGATGAGCTGTGCAAGGCAGGAGGAAGGGGAGAGCCTTGATGCTTTCCATGGGAAGCTGCGCGGCATTGCACTGTTCTGCAACCTGGGAAACTTCGAGGGAGACGAGTTTAGAGCGCAGATCATCTACGGCTGCAGCTCCTTGAAGCTATGCAGGCAAGTCCTGAGGGACCCGACGCTTACCTTTGACCAAATACTAGACCTTGGCCAGGCCCAGGAATTGGCAGAGGTGCAGGCCTCAGTCATGGACATGTCCAGACACCGCCTCAAGCTGGAGGCTCCCATGCAGCGAGTCAAGCAAGAGGAGGTGGCAGCTGTCAGCAAGTGGCAAGGAGGAAAGCCTATGAGGAGGGGGGACTGACTGAATGGAGACCCCAGTGCCACACTATGCCAGCAGTGCAGGTGGGGTCTTCCACACCCGCAGGACTGCCTTGCAAGAGGACACATCATCTGTGGAAGGTGCGGGAAAGTGGCTCACTTCGCACGGGTGTACCCCACCCCGACTCCAGCCAGCATGTTGGAGGCATCGGGGGGGGGAGTGAGTCAAAGGGGAGAAGGTGGCGGAAGATCCAAGGAGAACACAATATGATGTCGGAGAGGAGGAAGATGAAGAAAATGTATTCTTCTTGTCCTGCAGCAGCACCACTGGCCATTTCGATCCGGGAATCTTCTGAGCTCAAACAGCCCGCTGTCAGGCCCCGTGGTGTGCAGACTGGAACACACCTGTTTTAGTTGCAGTGCGAAAGGTTTAAGTTTGTGAGTAGCTGTTAAGTGGTGCTCGGACTGGAATGCACCCAATGTTTGCCGTGATGATGTCGATGAGCACAAGGGGTGCGCAGACTAGAATGCACCAAGTTGCTAGACCCGGAGAGGGTTGCTGTTTGCAGTAGGGGGTGATTTTCTTTGTTATAATAAAGGAGGCACGCAGACGGCAGTGCAGCCAAGCCCCAGGAAGGGGCAACTCGTGTCTGTGTTTTCTTCCATGTGTGGTTGACTGTCGTGTGCTCATGGCCTTTGGGTACTGCCGTCAATGGGTCCCCCCAGTGCTGCGGCGGCCACGTGTTGGGTGCCCCCAACAGCTGCAGTGTGGTCCGGTGATCCGGCCTGGGCAGGGTGACCCCTGCATATGATATGCTGCATGAGCGCAGCATTTGACCCCCGTTGGGTGAGTCCGACATCTGGTGTGTCCCGCCCCGGTGACCGGGGGCGGGCCACCACAAATGGTAGCCGACTTGTTCTTTGATCAAATGCCTGCTCGGGTGATGGCAGCCAGTTTAGCTGGTTGGGTCGGATTAAACATTTGGCATTCGATAAGCATCCAAGACGTTGTGAGGAGAACATACAGTTTACCCAGACTTCCGTCCCCCTCCCTCTGATCTCTCATGCAAGAGCTATCAACAAAGAATATTAAGTCAGGGTTGTGCAAAGGGATGTCTTTCAAATCAGCATGGGGTGGGGCGTGGCCTGATGCTCAGGGTGTGAGGACGCGGTTCCCTTGAGCTCCGGCCGAGCCGCGCAGTCCGATCCTGATTTGGGCACCAAAAATCCAGCAAAACTGTCCATCCTTTGGAGCAGCTGTACATCAGGCGATTAGCTGCAACCTACGACTTTCCCCGAAAGAAATCTGGGACCAGGGAGCATTCCCGACGCTTCGGCCCGGCCTCCCCCATCCCCTGAGGGAGGCGCGCGGGAGCGGCGAGCCGCGCAATCACTCCTCGATTTGGGCGGTGTGGGCTGCCTGCAGCACCCAGCCTTCGGTGTAGCCGTACATCAGGCGATTGACTACACCCGACGATTTGACCCGACAAAAATCGGAGCTCGGGGCCCGCTGGGACACTCCGGTCCGGCGTCCCCTGCACTCCATAAGGGACTCCCAAGATGGCGGCCGTGGCGACATGAGCGGATGAGGAGCGTGCACCCCGAAGCGACCTGATCCTGGGCCCTATCAATACGCAGACCGGGGGCCTAGACTGGGCGCCCGGTGCTGGTGCCCGCAACGACGTAGCTGAAGTGCGACTGGGGCAAGACCATCGGATCCTCAGGGCCATCCACCGCGACCCCGACTTTCAACTTCCCGGCGAGCGGAGCCCCCCGGCCTGCGCGGACCTGCAAACCTCGGCCTGGGCCGGCGGCTGTCTCCAGATCTGCCCGGACTATAACGCCCACAGGTGAGACCCTTCCCTCCTTGGGATCAGACCCCGCCACAGTTTCCGGGTTGGGTCATACCTAGCCAGACCCGACCACCTACTCACCGAGTTGCGGGACCCTGCCGACTCACCCCGAGCAATACTGAGAGCCCACACCGCGGCGCTCCCACCGAACTCCCTGCTCCCGCGTCCCCCCCAACCAACCTTACAACACCAGGGGACCGGACCCACAACGCTGCAGCCCCGAACGACCCGGGCCCCACCGTCTCCTGTCCCGCTAAAGCAGGGCGACCACATCCGTTGGGCACCCAGACCCCGGATCAAATAAAGCCTAACATCCCTGCACCACCACGCATTAAAATCAACACCGGGGAAAAAAAAACAAAAAACGAGAGAGCCCGTCTACCTCAACCAGGCCCGAGACAATCCACAATGGCCGCAGCTAGAAACAAAGCCAAAAATGCCACCCTTGATCCTTTTGTCACGGCGAAATCTAACCCCACCACCCAGACCACATCGGTCGACCCAGCAACACGGGATAGCCCGGACACCAGACACAATCAGCTGCTGGGGGCGATTGAGGCCCTAAAATCATTTATCGACACGAAGATCGGTGAAGTAAAAGCCGACATCCAATTGATAAGGCAAGATGCCCGCAACCTAACGGAACGCGTCACCATTCTGGAGTCCTCTCAGGAGGACATGGCAACTGAATCTGCAGCCATGAAAACAGAACTCGCAGACCTGCAACGTAAGGTAGCCCTGCTGGAGGCGAGGTCCGAGGAGGCGGAGGGCCGCGCTAGATGCAGTAACATTAGGATACTGGGCGTACCGGAGGGGATGGAGACTGCTGATCCGACGGCCTTCGTTGAATCCCTAATCCAACAAGAGATCGGGGTGGCAAATCTCTCACAGGGCTTCGCCATAGAGAGAGCTCACAGATCGCTCCAGAAGAAACCCCCCCCAGGCTCCTACCCTCGCCCCATCATAGCGAAGGTCCTTAACTTCCGAGACCGGGAGGTGATCCTGAAGTTCTCGAGGGAGGGAGGAGAGATAGAGCGAGGCAACTCAAGAATCACGATATACCCCGATTATACTCAGTCGGTACAAAGAGCGAGGAACTCCTTCGTCCCAATCAAGGCCAGGCTGAGGAAGCTAAACCTAAAATACATGTTGCTCTATCCCTCCAGGTTGAAGGTAATCCATAAAGGAAAAGCGATATTTCTCGAGACACCAGCCGCAGCCAACCTATGGATGGAACACAATAACCTGGCCGAGGTTCCTGTCGAATCCCCGCATGGGAAACACAATGAAGGTGCCCAAGGATGAGAGCAATACGCCCCGACACGGGTGCTTGCACCCTCCCACAAACACCTGAGAGATCAGGAGACCCCAACCTTAGAAGCAAAACTACAATGTGAGAAGCTAATTGACTGCGCGGCTCACCCGATCTACCACACATGAACACAGACCACGACCCCACGAAAGATCAGTGCAGGCCAGTTGCCAGCACTCACCTACTCGCGCCAGACACCCGGATTGGGACAGGCGGCGCGGGAGCACCCGAGCACTCCACCGTTGTGTCAGTCGCTGGGTGCACCAGTTATAATTGTTCCACACAAGTTAGTACTGTTTCAACTGCCTTGACTCTGAAGACCTTTGACCAAATGGAATCGAACCCAAAACTAACCAACAGAGTTAACCACTCCACGCGACCAGAAACAACCACGGCTCACAATAACAAGCGAACAAGCCCCAGGGAAGACATATATCTCCCCCCGACAATTAATGCAATCAAGCAATGGCGCCAAAACTTAGGGTAATCACATGGAACGTAAGAGGGATGGGGTCATACCTCCGGAGAAATCGAATACATTCTTACCTGAAGAGGAAGAAGGTATCAGTTGCCCTCTTACAGGAAACGCACCTCACTGCCGACTCTGCAGATAAGCTAACAAATTACTGGGGGGGACAAGGTAATGGTTCATCTTACTCGAAGTATGCAAGAGGAGTATACACATGGGTGAGCCCGGACACACCATTCCAACAGCTGGGGGTAGAGTCGGATAAGGAAGGCAGATACCTGCTGGTATGGGGCATGCTGGAGGGCAATCGAATATGTATAATGAACTCGTACTTCCCCCAACATGGCATACCTTCCTACCTCAAGGGGCTGTGCGCCAAAGTCATGCTTCACAGGGACCACACTCTGCTGTGGGGAGGAGATTTCAATTGCGTCATGAATGCGGAAATGGACAGATCCACCACCCCACAATCGCACAATAACCTCCCTGCTCGGGCCCTCCACAAAACAATCGAGGACTTGCACTTGGTTGACACTTGGCGGGACCTTCACCCCACGGATAGATCCTATTCATTCTACTCGGCCCCTCACAACCTGCACACCAGGATAGACTACCTCTTTATAAACGACGAGCTGACCCCTCGGGTCGAGTCTGCGGAGTACCTGGGCAGATCAATTTCAGATCACTCCCCGCTAATAATACAACTTTGCCTGCGCCCCCCCCTACCTCCTATCCCAACGTGGCGTATGCCAGCGGAGACACTAACTGACCCCGCATTCAGGGAGCACCTGGCCGAGAAACTAGAAGAGTATGTGGAAATTAATAAGGGATCAGTTGAAAAATGGAGTACCCTCTGGGAAGCATTGAAGGTGGTGACAAGAGGAGAGGTAATGGCTGAGGCGGGTGGAATCAGGAAGCAGCTAAGAAAGGAATTAGAAGCTAAGGAGGAAAAGATCAGGCACCTTGAAAACAATTCCCCTCCCACAATTGAGACAGAGACCAAGCTGAGGGAGACCAGGGAGGAATGCAGAACCGCATGGGAAAGGCTCGCGAAATTTGACTTCTCCACTCGCACCATGAGAGCTCACAAAGAGGCAGATAAGCCAGGCAAGATACTGGCTTGGCTGTGCCGGAAGGAACATCCGAAGCGGGCCCTTACAGCGATCAGGGACAATAATGACATAGTCCACAGAACACAGCAAGCAATAAATGAGGTCTTCACCGACTTCTATGCAGAACTGTATGCCCACAGCGACCAAGTTCCCGTAGCAGACATAAGGGACACCCTGGAAGAAGTCGGCCTACCAAAACTGAACCAGGAGCAAAGAAAAATGCTAGGAGAGGACATTACTATCGAAGACATTACTGAAGCGATTAGATTCCTCTCCACATGCAAGACCCCTGGAACCGACGGCCTTACCCCCGAGTTTTACAAGGCATATGAAGAGATCCTGTCCCCCATACTGCATGAAGTCTATGCGGAGGCATTTGAGACGGGCATACTACCAGGCACCATGAGAGAAACCCTCATAGTGCCAATGCTCAAACCTGGCAAACCACCCGAAAAATGTGATTCATATCGCCCACTCGCACTCCTAAACTACGATAGCAAAATACTCACGACCATACTGGCCAAGAGGCTCTCAAAGGTGATAGGTTCCCTGGTTCACGCAGACCAATGCGGCTTCGTCCCTGGACGCAACACTACAGCCAACCTAAGAAGGCTCCAGCATATAATGGCACAAACAGAGGAAAGCAAAGAAGACCTAGCGGTACTCTCGCTTGATGCCATTAAGGCTTTTGACTCGATCTTCTGGGAGTGGCTAATCGAAACCTTGAGAGAGTTTGGAATGGGCGAACACTTTATCCGATGGGTCAAAGTACTATATAATAACCCGACGGCAAGAGTCAAAACAGGGGGCATGGTGTCAGGGGCCTGGGCTATCCAAAGGGGGACCAGGCAGGGATGCCCGCTCTCACCAATGCTATATATCCTAGGGCTGGAACCAGTAGCAATTTATTTCAGGAAACAGCTATTCGACGCAGGCATAAGCATCGCCGGTACAGACAACATCATCTCCCTATACGCCGACGATGTTCTTTTATATCTTCGTGACCCTCAGATGAATGCCCCGATAGCTCTAGATATCTTGGATAACTTTTCGAAATACTCAGGCATAAAGTTCAGCCGGCAGAAATCATCCGCCTTCCCTCTGGCTGGCCTCAGGGGAAGGAGCACAGAAGAACTCCCCGAGATTGGAATCCAGTGGCAAACAGAGTCCTTCCGCTACCTGGGCATCACCATCAAGCACACACCAATCTCCACTCACGAAAGCAATACTGAAGCTGCATTATCGGGGGTACGGAGTTCCGTCAAATTTTGGTCGAAGCTTCCGCTTTCGGTGATGGGCAGAGCCGCAATATCCAAGATGATAATATTGCCCAGATTCCTCTATTACTTCACCAATATAACATTTTACATTCCCCCATCCTTCTTCAGGAAACTGGAATCCCTGATCAAAGATTTTCTTTGGGGTCGATCCAGGCACAGGCTTGCACTGAACATCCTCACACTTCCCTACTCCGCAGGCGGTATCCAACTACCGGACTTCAGAAGATACTACCTAGCGGCCCAACTAACACATGTCGCCAAATGGCTGAGCGACGAGCCCTCAGCTGAGACAAACCTCCTCTGCCAACTAACCTCACCCCTACACCCCAAAGAACTGATATGGAACAACAAAATGGGGCCTCCCGACCCGCCCATAATAGTACAGGTGGGTCGACAGGTGTGGAAAAAGGTCAACTCTATGCTGGGGCTACAACACTTGTATTCACCCGAAACCCCCATCCTAGCAGACATGTGTAAAGCCCCCGGTGACCTACCAACAATGAGGAGATGGGAAAACTTCGGCATCTACACATGGGGAGATATGTTTGAGGAAGGGCAATTCAGGGACTTCGAATCACTGCAAGAGAACGAGGGGTTCACCCTGAGCCACTGCTTATGGTACCAAAAGGTGAAATTCATAGCCAAGAAGAAATGGGATGTATGGCCCGAGGAGCCTGAAACACACGCCCTGACCCAGGAGATGTACGGAATAAGCGATGGCTGGAAACCAACATCAAGGCTATACGCCCAAATAAACGATAGGCCTAACCCAAGAAGCACACGTTTGAAAGAAAGATGGGAATCTGACTTAGGGACCGAAATTACGGAGGGAGAATGGTTGAGAGCCCTAGCATACCCGAAGGAGATATCTAGGAACGCAAGATTTAGACTAATACAACTCAATGTCCTCTATAGGACCTACATGTCCCCACATAGAATATCCACCTTCAATGACAAAGTCAACCCGGCATGCCCATGGTGCTCCTCTGATCAAGCTGACATGATTCACATGTTCTGGACTTGCCCCAAGTCTCAGAAACTATGGTTCGCAGCCGAACAGACCTGTAGGAAAGCTGGCCTTGAGCTATATGGATGGACTCCGAAAGAGTGCCTCCTAGGCACCTACCCGAGACTGGGCAAAATCAAACACTTGGTGAAGCTGATGGACATAGCATGTGTGCTTATAAAGAGAACGGTCGCAATGGCCTGGAAATCCTCAGCAGGCCCCAGGTACGAACCTTGGATCAGGGAGATGGAAAGATGGACGGCAGCAGAAACCAGAGCATGGGAGGAAGCGAATAATCGGGGCGGAGAAGACCTGAGCACCGCACTGGAGGCCTGGAAGACCCTTCTGAGAGACATGATCTTCTCGACGAGCTATAAGCCTCCCTGAGCCAACCCTCCACAACCGGCAAAACGGCCTAACCCACGCACAGTAGCATTCATTCTACACCCACTTCCCCCCCCTATGTGTTAGGGGCACCAGCCAGAGTCCAACGGAGTGGAAACTGGGATCCATCTACGGAAACAAGGACTATAACCACACAGAGTTCCAAGGACAGTCACTGTTACCACTGTTACTTGTTCTGTTTTTTTTTTCTTTCTAGTTATTTCTTTACTTGTTTTGTTTGTTGTTTAATAACACCTATGCCTTGTAAAACATAAGAGACCTGTAACCATGCATAGACATAAGCCATGATTGTACTGGCTGGAAATACAACAGCGAATGCCAAATGCCAATAAAAACATTTTAAAATAAATTCAAATCAGCATGGGGTGACAGTTGGTTTTCTACTACTAATAGACAGTCATGCGGTTCCCCATCCTGGGGATTCGGGACTATTAATGACATTTCTAGCAGAAACAAGAAGTCAGGAGTTACATATGTGCTTCATTTTACTTTTCAGCAAGAGGGGGCAAGGCCTGCATGTTGTACTGCAACGGTCATGGGGTGACCATAAACCAATGTATCAGCTTTTTCTACCAGTAGAACTGTGGCAGCGGCTGCTCGCTGATATGCCAGGTAAGCTGGCAGCTATGGCATCTAATGCCAAGCTGTGGTATGACACAGGCCAGTGCTTCTTACTTGTATTCAAACACATTGGGAAAAACCATCACATTCATCACAATGCCTTTGAGACCTCTTTCTTAATGATGACAAAGGCTTTGTTGTCCTCTTTAGACCATGCCATGTGTTCTGTAGTCCAATCATGTGTGAGCGCTTGAAGGGGCTTAACTATAGCGGCATGTAACAGACTATCCTGAGGGATCCCTCCATCTGTTTCCTGGTCAGGGGTTGGGCACCTGCTCGGTCAGCTTAATGCCATGTAGGGACAAGTGTCTTTGACAGGCCAATATATCATGGCCTCAATAGCGCAGGCGGGGCAAGCAAAACTGCAACCTTTCCCTAGAAGCCTTGCAACCTTCCTGTGCAAGAGCACCCAAGAGAGCAAGAGAGTCTTGTTCACCTGCTCCAAGGAGGGAGATGCCAAAAGAAGATCTTCCATGCATTGGGCAAGGACAGACCCTCCGATGAACATGAGTGAGCCAAGCTCCCTTTTCAGTATCTGGGAGAGGTGTGTGGGTGTCACGGCAACCCCCACAGGGAGCCTGGTGAAGGTCTACTGCAAGGTATTATAGTGAAGGTGAATAGATGCGGTCTGTCCGGGTGCACTGGAGAGGCAAGTCAAGTGGCTGAGATACAAGACAAGTTGGTGGTCGGGTTCTGGACCACAGGAAAGGTGGGTAGCACAGAGGCATCTACCACTCTCAGGTCCTGCACAGAGGGCTACACATCTTTACTGGCTGCTTCATTAGAAGAATGGGAGAGTTACAGGGGCAGCGAGGAGGCACAATCATTCCTTGCTCCGGCAGTGGTTCAAAAAGCAGGCGATTTTCTTTTTCAGCTTGTTTGGAGATACGGTCCTGGGGCACCCACGGAAGGGATTTGGCAGGGTTCCGGGTAATCTTCTCAGGTTGGCATTCAGCATGCACCATTATTGGAAGGAACTCTGTTCAACAATCCCTGTTCCAACAAGGGAGAGTCATTCCGAGTTTCTGATTTCAAAGTTACCTCTTCCGGGCAGCAGATGAACGGGTATATCGAGAAAGATACCTTCAAGAGAACAACAGATGGAGCAACTCATTTTTCACAGTAAATCTAAACTCAACGTATTTAGAGGGGTACAGGGACGTAGCAGTCATAGCTACAGTCAGAGGGCGAGAAACAGGGTAGGGTATAGGATTAGCCCTAATGCCGTCAGCAGTAATAATTTCATTTGAGCACACAACATGTGGAAATTCAGAAGCATTGTGTGCGACGCGCAAAGCTCCTCTGTCAACCAAGCATGAAACCATTTGTCCTCCAACAGCACAATCCACGCAAGGAGCAGTAGGGTGAAGGGGTATCAATGGGGCAAACATCACATGGTCCCCCTGGCTGTCCTCATTTGAGTTTGACAGAGCTGGTGGTAGGGGAAACATAGGAGAGGCTGGGGCTATCCGCTGGCCGGCTCAGCAGCCCTGTGCCAGTGGCAGTTCGAGCATTTAGCATTCCCAGTCTGTCTCTCCTTGCTGGTATTGTATCTTGACTGTGAAGAAGGGCCTCTTCCTCGTCCTCGTCTTCTTCCCCTTCGTCATCCTCTTCCCCGCCCCCTGAGGTGGGCCGGATGCCTGCTCTCTGTGAGGGTTGCAACTGCTGTAGTTGTAAAACCAGGAGCTTTGCTTTGGTACTCATGAAAGTGCTGTGCAGCTAGCAAGACCTCAGTCAATGTCTTCCTTTCCCAACCAATCAGAATAAACATTATCTCTTCGGACAGGTTCGGCTGCAGACCCATAACAAACTGCAAAACTACAGCTTGTGGGACAGCATCTGCGATTCCTGAATAGATTCAGCCTTTCGGGATGCTCCGCTGGGTGTTCACCGCTTAGCTTGGTTGCATGCATTTATTTTTGACCAATAGGTTTTCTTGGGGCAGATTTCAAGAAAGGACTGGGCCAATATGTTGGTGAATGTCTTGAATCATCCTTGAGGTAGGGGCTCTGCTGCTAGCCAATTACATCTCTGTTTAGTCTGGGTGAAAGTATCAGAGCAGCTCTTAACAACTAATTAATGTCAGCATAAAGTGGGATGGTAGCAATCAATAATAACCAGCAGGTCCTCCTGAAACCCGGTAGGGTCCCCTCAGATCTTAGAGCATTTCTGAACAATGTTTAAGAGATCGATAGCTCTGCAGGGTGTGTGTACAGTGCCTACGGTGTTCTTGGCCCCTGGAAGTGGTCTTAAAGGAAAAACTGCAGCCTCGTTGGAAATCTGGAGTCCGGAACCCTTCAAAAGTGTCCAAGGCACAAATAGAGGGGGACCCGAAAAGACTGGATCACTGGCCTTGGGCGGTGCCCAGGACGGAGTGTGATTGTGGAGTGAACTGGTTTAATTTGGTGGTTTGCTCAGGGTTGAGTCAGGGCATGGGCCCTGAATATGCTCGTTCTGATGCAATATAGGTGCAGAGGCTAAAACTGATACAGGCTCCTGCTGTCGTTCGTGTGAAAAATTTCAAATCATAGTGCATGAGTCAAGAATGTTCTCAGATGTTTCTTTCGATGGGGCTGCCCCTTAGAGAACTGGTTATAGATGACTAAAGTTTCTTTTGTGTTTAGGCACTTGCAGGATGGCACATTCTGCCTTTAAGTTTGTAACTTGCTCCTGTGCTTCCTAAATGCACATGTTTAAAATGAAGACTAACTCTTGGTTGCTTCGAAGTACCAATCAACGAAGCTGCAGTTGGTGGTGCACCTTGGCACCTTTTCCTTCAAAGGGCGCCCCGGAAGGCTATGTGATGAATCCAATGGAGTCTAACACTCAACTTCTACATAACATCTTCTGGTCTTTATATGCATTTGTGTGAAGCTTTTGAACCACCGTATCCAAGAAATCCATTAACATCTATGGACTTCAACTCCCATAATCCCTCATGTACTGAGACGAGGAAGAGCAGGAAGGAGTTCATGTACTGTAATGTGCAGGCTAGTTGTTTTTTTTCTGGACCTAAAATTAGCTGGACATTTAATACCCCGTTCTGGTGCTCCTGACCGGTGTGGCGAGATGGAAAGCATAGCGCACAGGAAGAAAAGCTGTGGAGAGGCTGGAGGTCGAACAGAAACTCCAGGGAATAGGACCGCACAAGCAAACAGCGCTTTCCGATCCAGGGAAGCCTGTGTTTGCTCGCAGAGCCACGTCAGACCCTGACAGAGCGTCTGCACATTCCCAACGGGGGAGAGAAAGCAAGTTTGGAGGTGCAAAGAAGACCCAGTGAGTCTGCCTAGAGCTGCGGGGGACCCCGGAGCGTTACAACGCGCATGCCAGAGAATGTTTAAACTGTATGTTTTTGCTAATGACGGAAAGGCACCACGTTTGTTTAAATGTAATCAAGTAAAATCACAAGTTCAATTACCACTAAGACAAACATTTGAAAGCAAACAAAACAAAGGGCCACAACAAGCTACAGGCAAGCATGGATGCATAAGATGTCAATGGGGGGAAAGACTTGAAGCAAGCTCTACCATAGGCAAATATGCCAAGTAACTCAGGCTACATGCTACTGTGGTACAGTGAAAAGAACAGTGAAACAAATAAGGAGCCCTGGTAGATGAATACACCAGGTAATTGTGTTTATGTTTACCATTTATATAGAGCGCCAGGTACCCGAGGGCTTAAGGGCGCTTGAACATAAAAACTCAGACAAGATGAAAACTCATACAAGCAGAAGAAGAAAGGAGCTAGCCTAAAAGAACAGTCTTACAGAAAAGCAGGGTCAAGTATGAAGTAGCTAGCTCTCTATGTAAAAAGAGCAGTTTTCAACCCTTTCTTGAAGACCTCAGTGGATGTGGTACTCCTCAATATAGGTGGGAGAGAGTTCCACTTCTGGGGAACTGCAGATATGAAAGCAGCATCCCTTGATTGTTTGGTTTTCAAGCGCGGAACTATTAGAATGTTAGTTTTGTCTGATCTGAGAGATCTGGTGTTTCTTTTGGAGATGATAATTTCTTTAAAATACGTAGGCCTGGTTCCATGTACACATTTATGTGTAATAAGAAGAAGCCTGAACGCTACCCTAGCCTGAACAGGTAACCAGTGTAGGCTTCAGCATGCTTCTGACACGTGATCTCTTCTTGTCAGGTATTTCACCACTCTGACTGCTCCATTCTGCAGGACCTGAAGACGGTGGACATCTGATAATGGCAGACCAACCGACAGGCTGCCAGAATAATCTATCTTCAATCCAATAATGGTCCTTGCCAGTGTTTCAGAATTAGTTTCTGACACAAAGGGTCTAAGGCAGCGAAACAGCTTAATAAAACAGGAAACCGGGGATACAAGGCTGTTCGCTTGTGCCTTCATGTTCAAGTTTGTATCTAAATAGATGCCCAGCGTTTTGACTTTGCTCATGACATCTATTTGACAGCTATCTATAGAGAATGACTTATAGCTGGGTCCTAGCTTCTCAAATGTATTCTCTGAGCCGATTAGTAAAAGCTCAGTTTTCGAGCTGTTAATGGCTAGGCCATTGACCACCATCCAATCCTGGATTTTTTTATAGATTTCATTAATCCGGCATTCGTCCTCCACATAGAATCCTGAAATAGGGATGACGCACTGTGTGTCGTCTGCATAATTTGCGAATATGATCCCTTCTTTTTCCAACATCTGGAAGAAGGGAATCATAAAGATGTTGTAAAAGCAGGGCGACACAGAGGCTCCTTGGGGGACACCATACATAAGCGTGGTGGGTTTGGCTTCAGCGCTATCGCTGGCCACTCTGACTTGCCTACCCTCTAGGAAGGAATTAACCCAATGTACCGCCTCTCAAGAGAAATTAGCATTCATCTTTAACCTGGTGGACAGGATAGCATGGTCCACCAGCTCAAAGGCTGCCGACAGATCTAAAATCATTAGGAGCGATATGTGGCCTCTGTCCATTTTATGAAGTAGATGAGATTTAAGAGCCAGCAGGGCCGTCTCAGTACCACGATTCATACGGATCCCTGACTGATACTCGTGGTAAACGTGATTCTGCTCCAAGAAGATGAACATCTGATTGTAGGCCACCCTATCCAAGATATTCAACAGAAAGGGTGTGTTTGTAATAGGCCTATAATTCGAAGCAGTGAGGGGGCAGAGTTTTGGCTTTTTTTAATAAAGGTGTAATCCATGTGTTTTTGATGTTATCTGGAACTTTGTTAGCCGCAAACGACGCATTGACAAACTTGGTCAGAGCTGTAATAGGGACTGGAGAGCACTCTTTGATTATAATGGAAGAGCAGGGATCCCCTCGGCAGCTAGTGCTTTTTAACTGGGAAATAACCTTAGCCAGTTCTTGTTCAGAAATGGACTGAAAGCTGAACACTACTTGTTCCCGCGGTTTCTTGATTAAAGCATGCAAGTTGTCCTCTAACACTTGTTTAGGCAAATCAAGTTGTTTTACCTCGATCACCTCTCTTATTTTCTTGAGTTTTTTTGGATAAGGCAGATTGTATTTCCATACACCATGCCTCATATTTGTTAATAGTAACTTGCGTTGGGCCGGCAGCATGTGACTGCTCTTTTAAGATTTTAAACAGTTCTCGACTATCTCATTTTGCATTTATTATCCTAGTGTTGAAGGATTCTTTCTTGGCCAAATATATGGCTGATTTATAGTCCCTGGACATTTTCTTATAGGCTTCGAGATCAGCAGGATCTCTGCTTTTGCACCAAATATAAAGGAGTTTGGTTTTCTTGGATTTCAGTGCTTGAAGCTGTTCATTAAACCACGTGTTGCGTGCCACTAAAGGTTGTATTTTATTTTTAATTGGCGCCAGCTTCTCTGTGATTGAGCCAATATAGTTCGAGAGTCTAGTAGATATTTCTTCAAGATTATCTGTTATGATGATCTGATTATTAAGAGTGGATGCCCAGTCGGCAAGGTGAGTAAGGTTTAGCTTGCTACGATTTCGTATCTTAAGTGATAGCTTATGTGAAATAGCTCTCTTCTCGTAAAAATCCATCTGTATTTGCCTGATGTTGTGGAAAGAATTTGACATTGTTGCAAGGTACCTGACACGGAAGTATACCAATACACAGAAGTAGCAAGAAGAGCTAAAGAAACACTGTTATGGGATTTATTGATTGAACAAGAACTTTGTAAAGACCCAAAGGAACTGCCGGATGAAGAGACACTTTTGACTCAAAGGAACTGCTGAATGAAGAGACACTTTTGACTCAAAGGAACTGCCGGATGAAGAGACACTTTTGACTCAAAGGAACTGCCGGATGAAGAGACACTTTTGACTCAAAGGAACTGCCGGATGAACAGACACTTTTGACTCAAAGGAACTGCCGGATGAAAAGACACTTTTGACTCAAAGGAACTGCCGGATGAAGAGACACTTTTGACTCAAAGGAACTGCCGGATGAAGAGACACTTTTGACTCAAAGGAACTGCCAGATGAAGAGACACTTTTGACTCAAAGGAACTGCCGGATGAAGAGACACTTTTGACTCAAAGGAACTGCCGGATGAAGAGACACTTTTGACTCAAAGGAACTGCCGGATGAAGAGACACTGTTTGATGCAGAGGAATTGTTGAATAAAGAGACACTCTTTGCCTTCCTAAGGATCCAGGGGAAGAGAACCCCCCTCTGGATCTAACGATCTTTCCTCGGACCCCCTTTTGTTGGAGATATCCTTATATTTTTGGTTGTGAACACTTTTTGCTAAACATAAAGTCAGACATTTCCTTGCACCTGGTGTTGTTTTGTTTCTAGTGTGAGGGACAGCTTAGAATGTTTTGGACACAAACACAGTTTTTAAGTCCTGGTTTCATGACACAGGCAGATCTTTAGTTTCGGTTACTCAGGGAGGGAGAATCCTCTTTAGAGTAGGACTGGGGAGGCATTTTTCCAGCTCCTTTCTGTTTAATAAAATGTCTGACTTTCAAAATCACATCCCTTTGTGTCTGCCTCTTATTTGTGGCCCCTCGCAGCTATGAGATGGTCTAAGTCGAATGAGCCTCCCTGTGGAAAGTGTTTTGCTGGGTCGTCTCTGGTCTAGTAGTGCCATTTGTCCAGAAACATGCATGTTTAGGTGGAGTAAAGTATATACATGAAGTGAGCTGGACTTCATTTTAAGAGGAAGCAGCACTTCTGTAGACTGTCTAGAACCTATTCTCGCAAAGAGTGCCGGGAGAGCATGCAAATGGCAGCAGTGTGCAGTGCAAATCAACATAACGTAGCAGGGAAAGACAAGGAATGGCTCATTGAGGAACCAAGTCTGTGTCGCTCTCATTAAGTGCCAAGAGCTACCGCACTCAGAGGCTGGTGGAGTCGACACAGCTCATGCTGCCCACTGTAGCTTCGCTAGTTAGAGTTTTGCGTGAGGTCACACAAAGTCCATTCCTCCCCCATTACCATAGATGCCACCCCTCCCAATTTATGCGGGACACTCCCGTTTTTTCTATTGAAAATATTGCTATTTGTTTACTTTCTCCCGACAGAAATGACTGTAAGCCCAATGCAATCCAATGGAAGAATCCAATTCTCCTGCTTTCTGTGGCAAAACCTCCCTCCAGAATGTTGCCATGTATGCATTACCAGTTTTCAGATACACAGGTTCAGTGTTATTGTCCTATTCCGGCTGACTACGCTTCCTGACAAAGGCATTCCGACACAGTTCATTTTTCCTCTCAAGAAACCCTTGATGAATCGTGGGATTCAGTCACTTCTTCCAAGAGGGGAGCCTTTCCTTGTGAGGCTTGGGAGGTGAGCCTGCTACACAACATTCCCCCTAGGGGTGGTGGTAAGCGGGACCTCAAAGGATGAGGCTGCTCTCTTGGTTAAAAGGACTCTCTAAGGCCCTCTCTCATGAACCAACAGGAACATCCAGGCTTAAGAAAGACTCATCAGATCAAGCCACTGTTTGCGACTGTGCCAAGATCCAACAGGAATACATCTCTGTACAAACTACTGTGAAGAAGAAGAAGAAGCAAGTAATGACGATTGCCCAGTGGCTGGAAACCAGCAATACCGGGACGAGGAAACATGAAAGAGTAATGGAGACTGCTCAACTAATACAGAAAAAGACTATAGTTCTCTGCTATAAAGGACCCAGCAATGTACCCTAAAAATGAAAGATGGACCACTGACAGTCTGAGAGAATTTTCATGTGTATGCCAAATCCCCTCTACTTATGACCCCCACACTTTTTGCTGCACTTTTTTGTGTACCCCCGAATGAGGGGAGGTTTTTTCCCCTCATTCATTCTATTAGCTCTGACCATGGGAACGCTGGTCATTATGTTTTTACTTTGTTTTATAGAGTCATGCTTTCCTCCATACTTTTTAAAGGCATCTGTGTTTCATTTTTGCAGCACACAGCACCCTTTGTGTAGTGTTGCTGGGAGCCCTTTGGGCTCTCCTTTTTGTATTCTTTTATTTTCCTTAAGAACTACTTTCAAGGTTAGAAGAATACTTTTTATCCTTCTTAGCGTTTCCATTTGTGAGATCAGCAATCACCACCTTATGTGCAGTGCTCTGGGGTTAACTTGTATCCCCTTTCTCACTGATCCTGTAACATTTCTGATACAGTGGCAGGTGTACACTTATGGCTGGTGGCAGTGGATGTGTTCTACTGAGATTTGTACAATTGTTACTCGCAGGCTGTCTCCACAGCTGCGTTTATACACAGATAGGTCACCCTTGAACCAAAATGGTGGCTTCCTTGTTTTATCGCTAGTTCTTGTATTCTTGTCCTTTCTTGGTCCTTCGTCTACTGTTCAGGGTAAGAGAGGTCTTGGTCTGAGTTTTGTCTTCGGTGGGAACCCTTTGTATAGTCCGCGGATGCTCCAGTGTGTCTGCGAGGACAGGAAGCAAAGGAGGATCCAGAAACTCTGCTATCCTTTGTCTTCTGGTGTTCCTGAGAGAAACCAGTTCCAACTGGGGGGAGCGGGGTGTTGGCTGTCCGTCCTCATCGGACAGCCACAAACCCCTTTCCGTAAACTGCAGGGAGATTTTTCAGAGGATGAGTCTGAATTCCTGATAAAAGACAGGGGTCCGGAGGCAGAAGACAAGTCAACCATTGGAACAGAAGAACCAAAGAAGACGACAACCAGAGATGTCTGCCGCCCCTTCCAGCAACCACAAAGAGACCACTGCTGTCCTGATCCCATTTTCTAATCCACAGAGGAGCTCCAAAGAGGATAACTCCTTCCCTTTGGCCGATGGGACTAATCAGCCATAGGATGACCTGAAATATGAGCCATCCCATGATGTGCTATGGCCTTCTTGGGCTGCAAACCGCCAATACCCTCAGACCTCAGATTATACTTCAGGGCGCCATCCTCCCGTGGACGAATCCTCCCAGAACTTTGGTGGGCTTCTGCTGGACCTCCAGAGGCATGATCCCCCTCCTCAAAGTCCCCTCATAAAAGTGCAGGCCTGAAGGATTGAGGCGGATTGACAGGGCTGTAAACGTTCATCCGTGGAGCCGGTGAAAAAGGCACCAAAACTCCCGACCTATGTGGGAGCATGAAGAATCCTTTGCTGGGAGTCCTTTCTCCCGACTGCTGCTACGACATCCCTTCCAGAGTCCCTCCTTTCGTCCACCATGACCAAGGAACAGGAGACTGAGTCCACGGCTACTGCACCGTGAAAGGATTCAGCTGCAACTTCTTCACAGGTACTGGTTAAGAAAAGCGTCTCGAGGGCACAGAGTACCTGAACTTCCCCTCGATGGTCGTGGTGAGGTAGCCAGGCTGTTGGAGGACCTACTGATGAGTGTGTGATGCGGGAAACCGGCCCAACACCCACCTGTGAGAACACCGGGTGACAGGTGAACCGACTCCCAACGCCACAGGGCGCACTTCCCTGATTTACGTGGCATCAGGACAGTGCAAGCACTGACAGGGAATGCGTAACTTGACTTGAAGCGCCGATCCGATATTGGAATCCGGTGAGCCCAGCGCTTGTAGGATCTTCAGGTAGGAAGCAGACGGTGACAAGTCCGCAAGGCAGAGTACCCAGGCAGAGGCAGGCGGCCAGACACAGAACCAAGGAGGTTGAAGACTAACCAGGAACAAGGGCCCAAAGGACTTGAGGGTAAAACAGAATGACAGGAGAAAAACCCAGGTCAGGTTCCCCAGGCAGAAATAGGAGACCAGGCACAAGTCCCCTAGGTTGTCAGGGAAGTAATCAGGGAGCAGGAGACCCAGAGGTGAACCAGGAAGGGGAACCCTGCCCAAGGAACAGGAGAGCCAGGGAAGGCCAGCCCAAGGCCAGGGAACAACCAGAAAGAGAAGCCAGGATCCAGAAAGGAAGGAACCAGAGGCGGGTCAGGTTCAAGGAAACTGGAGGCAGTTCGAGGAGCTAATTCAGGCGCTGACACAATCTGCAAACAAACCGCGTTGAGACGTGGTTTGTTCACATGGACCGGCCCCTAATAAAGGGCATCCAGCACCCGGGAGGCTTGGAACACAAGCCGTGCTGTTCCTGGGTGCTGGCGTCCCCAGAACGAGGCTTGGCCAGCAAGCCTGTGTCTCCCCGAGCGCCCTATGGACTGCGCATGCGCAGAGGGTGAGACACCGCCGCCCGCGCATGCGCAGTCCCCCGCGATCGGGAACCCCGGAAGCAGCAGAGAAAGCCGAGCGCCGGGGCGCCCCCAGCCCACATCGCGGGTAGATCCTCCAAGACGGGGCATGCCGGAATTGGCCAGCGTGCACTGAAACCCGGGTAAGTGGCGTCACAGTACTGAGGGACTCATGGTAGTACATACGTCAAGTCATTCTGTCGCTCCTTTGCTGCTGGAGAGCTGATTCCGGCGTTTGGGTGTTCGTCCATACCGTTCACATAGGCCTAATGTTTGTGTCCCCATAGTGAGCCTTTTCCAAGTTCCCTGAAGCCTTTTCTGACCCACAAAAGCATCTTGCTTCCTTGTAATTGAAGAATCCTCTGGACCTTTACCTTTTCGGCATCAGTGCCTTATTTGCTTTACCTGCAATATGACTTCAGAACTCATATCTAGATAGGGATGAACTGCAAAGGCCGAAGGACTCTGAAAAGTAATACAAGGCTCTTAAAGTATTGAACTGCTATTGCCCGTGTGGTTTAACCTTTTTATTCCTACAACAGAACATTTTCTGAGTTGCTATAACAAGTGATTTTACTTACCATTGGACTGTGCTCATGATCTGTATAATTCCCTGCTAGTGATTTACTCATCTGAAGTATTGCATATGTTTTCTATTGTGTTTATTAGTCAAAATAGTACTTCCTTACCTGGATATAACTTTGCATGTGTAGATAAAAAGAACATGTATTTTTACTATAACTACAAGTGTGAAAGAGTTTATTTGGGCCTATGTTTTTACAGAGTGCATTTTACTTACCTACAGCTCACATCCTCCGAATAAGATATGCTTGGCTGCTCTGCCATACTACCAAACCCCTGAGTAGTACATACCTATACTCGAGGTTTGGGCCTGTAAACCAATGGGTAGTTTTATAAAGTCTGACCACAGGTGGACTTTAGCAAAACTCCCTTAACACTGACGTTACAGCTGGTGGGATTGAGTAGTGTTGGATGACATTGACTCTTGGTTGTACCTGTGTCCAGAGAATCCATCTATAAGGCTAATTTTATCTAAAACAGTAACTATTGTACAACTGTAACATGAAAATCCTTAAAGTAGAGGCTCTTGTAACTCTTACAGTAGGGAAACCTGAAGAGATGTGTAAATCAAGAGGCCTCCGTTGTAAAGGAAAGAAAGTGAACGAAGATTACCCCTGCATACTGTGCAGGGAGTTTTGCTTCTATTAAAGATACGGAGGCAAGCATTATGCTTCATCATCTTTATTCTTCTCTTGAGCAGTTTCAACAAAATAACTGAAAATGGCTTTAACATCTCTAATTTTCTTTTTTTTTTTATTACATTTCCCTTTAGGCACACTCTTTTCTATAGTCCCTAACACTTCCTGTCTACGGTTCTCAGTCACTTCCTGTCCCATGCTCCACCTCTTCTTTGGAAGCTCTGAACTGCATGATAAATGACTGCAACTGTAACTTCTGCAACATGCGAAACCAAATGTCCCTGATAACTTGTCAGGTCATCCATCACCTGTAGACTCGAACTGGACCAAAACCGTCTGCTTGTGTCTGACACTGCTGCACCCCTGCCCTCCGATCATCCTTTCTTCTGCTCGTCTCGTATCAATGAGAAAGGGTGTACACATAATGGGAAATTGCTGTTAACAGACAATTATATCACAGTGCATGCATTGGGTGGGAAAGTAATGCTTGCCTCCGTGTCTTTAATAGAATCAAGACTCCATGCACAGTATGCAGGGGTAATCTTCATTGTATGTCAAGACCAGAGGTGAGCATTATGCTTGTTCATAGCTTCTCACTACCACCTCTGCTACTGATGGCACTGGCTTAAAGTAAAACGATTTAAATGCGGTATCGCTAGCCCAGTCTGCCGCTCTCAAAGTATCCACCAGCGGCACCCCAGATGTGAATGCCTTGGACGCCATAGCTCCTCTCACTGAATGTGCCCCAAATCGGGTAAGATCAGTCCCTGCTTGTTGCATGAGCTTGCGAACCCACCTGGTGATGGTGGCTGTAGCCACACCTCTATAAGGCCTCCTACGTGCAATCAATAATGGCGTAACTCCACTGTCCCTGATGCATGCTGCAACGCAGTTTTGGCTGGCATTTCAGTTAAGGATACGAAATCGATGAAGAGTTGGTCTTTGTCCTCCTTGCGAATGTATCTCCCTCGGGTCTATATACTTTCCTATCTATGTCCAGCGCTCTAACGTCTGATACTCACCTACATGATACTAGGCACAGCAACATTGCTAGTTTCCCCTGATAACTGCACTAGAGACAAGAATTTGTTTGCTGGCCAGCCCGCAAGGAATCTTAACACTATGTCCATGTCCCACAGCTGTGTGTACTTCGGACCCGGTGGGACCCGAAACCGGGCTCCGTTCATGAGTCTTACTACCGCTGGGGGATCTCCCACCAGCGCTCTGTTTACCTGCTCATGACCTGCTGATATCGCCAACCTGTACACTCCGACGTTCCTGAAGGCCATCCCCTCCTCTAGGAGGGAAGCTAGAAAAATAAGTACCTTCACTGCAGGGGCCAAAACTGAATTAATATCTCTTCCCTTACACAAGGTCGCCCACTTGCTCCAAGCCGCCTCGTAGCTCCTCTGCATATTGGGGGCCCATGACTCTGCGATGAGCTGAGCAGCGTGGCCCAAAATTCCTGACAGTGTCCATATTTCTCTGATGCCCTGCATGCCATCATGGGGTGGGTCCCCTTTACTCTCAGAGGGTGAAACAACCCAGTTCAGTCAGTGAGCAGGTGCTCTCTTGACGGGAGAATCTGTAAGAAACGTCTTCAATATGGGAACCACAACTATTATTGTTGCACTCTCCCTGCAAATCTCAGCTAGCAATCTTCTTATCTTCATGAAAGAAGGGAACGCATAGTGCAGGTTCCTGCTCCAGTCCTGAAAGAATGCCTCCATTCCCTGAACACTCGGGTCCAACCGCCAGCTGAAATATCGATCTTTATGTGCGTTGAGCCTGGAGGCAAAGAGATCTGTGTCTATTGGCCCCCACAACTATTCCAGCTGCCAGAATACTTCTCTGTTGAGGTTCCAGTCGCTGGAGTCCATCAAGTGATGGGAGTTCCAGTCTGCTACTACGTTGAGATACTCAGCCATCACTGAGATCCCTTTTTGCAGTCAATAATGCCGGAAGTCTTTCGCTAATTCAGCCAGGAGTCTGGACTTTGTCCCTCCTAGGTGTTTTATGTATCTGACCGCTGAAATGTCGTCCATCTTCAGGGGTATACAGCAGTTTTCCCTGTCATTTGTGAAGGCTTTTATTGCGAATGATCCAGCTAACAGTGCTAGACAATTTATATGAAGCTGCAATTCCTCTGAGCGCCATTTGCCCCCTGTTTCTAGGGCACTGCACCGCGCTCCCCAGCCTGCAATGCTGGTGTCTAATTCCACTACTAGCTCTGGTCGGTCTCCAAAATGGCGTGCCCATTCCACACGCCCATATCCTGAAGCCACCATTGTAATTCTGAGAACAACTCTTGACCCAACCGTATCGCTTAATGATACCTCAGACCCTGCTGTAGATGTTTGATCTTCAGCATCTGGAGTGCCCTGTAATGTAGAGGACCGGGGAATATGTTTTGAATGGAGGATGCTAACAGTCCCACTATTCTTGCAAGCGCTCGTAGTGAAACCTTGTTTGGTGAGACATATGTTGATCTCTCTTCTGATATCTCAGCTCTTCCTCACTGGTGGTTCTAGCGTCGCCTTTTTTGTGTCTATCACGAAACCCATAACATCTAACCTTCTTGTTGGGATCATGTCTGATTTCTCCTGATTGTTGAAGAAACCTAACGATGTCAAGAGGTCTTTCAGCCAGACCATCTGATATATCAATGTTTCTCTGTTGCTTGATAACAGTAGTTTATTGTCTAGGTAAATAATTATATGTATCACTTTTTCTCTGATAGCTGCCGCTACTGGTTTCATGAGTTTGGTGAACGGCCATGCGCTGACACAAGGCCGAAGGGCATTGTCTTGAATTGCCAGAACCGCTCTGCCCAGCTGAACACTAGAAATGGGTGGTATTCCTACTCTACAGGTATTGAGAGATATATGTCTTTCAATTCTATCATCGATAACCAGTCCCCTTCTCTCAGGATGTCCCTCAGTTGATGGATACCCTCCATCTTGAAATGTCTGTATATTACCCAACCGTTCAGCTCTTTTAGGTTTATGACCGGCCTGACTTTGTCCTTCGTGTGGACTAGGAACGTATTGCTTAGAAATATGGGCGTTTGTGTACACGGTTTGATGGCTTCTTTCCTTTCCAGCTGTTTGAGCTTGTTGTGAAGGAGCTCTAGCTCTGTTTAAAGCACGTGCCTGAAGTGCAGGCTTGTCAGTTGTGATGGATTTTGGATGCATTCTAGCTGCAGCCCTTGAGTAGTTTGTAGTACCCAGGCATCCCTGGAAAGCGCGTGCCAGTTTTGCCAGAATTTAGCGCCTCTGATTCTTTTCAGGCTCCGCTGCTCCTGCATCCCCTGGGGTATCTCCCTCTGGATGGGAAGAACGAGTCTTGCTGCCTGCTTTCCCAGTAGTGGACTCTGTCGCCCTGGGGTCTTTGTGATGATTGGAAGCGACCGGTCGCTCGACCCCTGTAGCGGCTGGTCCCTGCAAAACCTTGGCCTTGGAATACTTTCTTGAGGCCTGAGCTTTTTTCCATGAAGGTGTAGGTGCCTACAAATCTCCCCATGTCCCGAAAGCCTCTCCGAACAGTAAACCTTGTGCCGCTTCACCTGCCTTGTAAGTGGCGAAGCCGCCAAGGTTTGAGTCTATCTTCAAGAGGAGTCCTCTCCTCCTCACTGAAGAAATTGTGCAGTTTGGGTTCCCCAGTAGGCAGACTGCTCTTTATTCTGTTTATTTATTTATTTATTGTGATTTCTAAGGCGCTTATACATCAAATAAATTGTGTTTCAAAGCGCCCACAGGGCAACGGGGAGGGAACATGGAAAAGAAAGTGAAACATAACAATGAAGAAAGAGGTGGACCCACTAGGCCTTGTGAGCATTCAGAATGTGCAAGTGCAGAGAGAGAGAAGGGATGAGGAGTGAGTGGGGGGAAAGTGCTAGGTGTTTCAAGAGGGAGTGCTAGGGAATGAGCAGCTGTAAGTGCTGAGGTGGAGTGGTCAGCCTCCAATAAATAACTAAGTGCAGGCCTGTGGTGGCATAGGCCAGTGGGTGCCAAAGCAAAGTGCTAGGTGTAGGCTGTAGGCAATTGGGATGGGAGGTCAGGACCCAGGAGATCACATAAGGGCCCTGGTCACCAATCTCAGTGACTGTGGGATTTAGCAGAGGAGGGAGGAAGGGGAGGAGGAGGTGAAAAGGAAGGTCTTGATGAACTTCTGGAATTTGAAGAGATCCGGCTCAAGATGAAGAGGAAGGAGGAGGCTGTTCCATAGGAGGGAGCCTGCCAAGGAAAGAGATCAGCAACCAGCTTGCTGTTTAGTGAAGCGCTCGACACACCGAGAGTTGGTGCCGGAGGAATGTAAAGATCTGGGGGGAGAGCAAGTTCTAGATGCGTGGTCCCGGGGACAGCTTGTGGATGATGCAGACGGATTTGAATTTTATCCTTGCAGCAACCGGGAGCCAGTGGGGAATTCTTAGGGCTGGAGAGATGCAGTCCCTGGGCTTGAGGCCAAAGATAAGTCTTGCAGCCCTATTCTGGATTAGCTGGAGGGGTCGTAGAGAAGAAGAGGGTAGATTAGGAAAAAGGCTATAGCAGTAGTCTAGCCTAAAAGGAACCAGAGCTCTAGAGACATTGAGCTTCTGAGGGGGTAGTAATGAAAGGAAGAATACCTTTGAGGAGGTGGAGTTAAAAGTGGGACTTCTTGGCAAAGTCCTAAATGTGAGGGATGAAGGAGAGAATGGAGTCGAAGATGACCCCAAGGTATTTTGGCTTCAGTGGAAGGAAAAGGGGAGAGCACGTAGAAGAAGGCCAGATTGGGGGACAGAAAGAGGGAGCAGGAGTCCCAATAGGAAGGATCTCAGTCTTGCAGGCGTTGGGCAAGAGATCATTGGAAGTACACTAAGACTGGTTGGCAGAGAGGCAGTGAGGAATGATGGAGGAAGAAAGAAGAGGATAAGAGGGAAGTTTGAAGAAGAGTTGTGTGTCGTCTGCATAACACTGGGAGTTTGGGTAGAAGGTGGAAATGAGGTGTGCAAGCGGAGCAAGGTAGTTGTTAAACAGCAAGGGAGAAAGGTTGGAGCCCTGGGGACACCACAAGTGGAGATAGAGTTGGGGAAGGAGAAAGAGCCCAGGATAACTTGGGACTGACATTCGCTTAGGAAGGAGGTCAGCCAGTCCAGTGCCTTCTCCGAGACACCTAAGGTATTGTGGAGCCGTTTTATGAGGATGGAGTAGTTAACCATATTGAATGCAGAGGAGGGATCACGCAGAATGAAAACAGCTGGAGAATTGGAATCAAGGAGATGCAATAGCAAAACAAAAAGGTAATGGTTGGAAGGTTTAGAATAAATCTTAACCTCTGGCATTGCTCTGGGCCACCATCCAGACCATCGTTCTTCGCCTGCCAAGCCATTACAGAAGGGGAAAGACCATATGCAAATCAGACTTGGCCCCACCCCAAAAGGGGCAGTCCAGCCCGACCTGCTAGGTCACATCCCTTCTGCACGAGACCACAAGCATCCCCAAACATGTTTAAGCCTCACTGGGTGTCATCAGTGAGGAGTAGCTTGGGTCTCTAGGCCCAGCAGGCACAGGACCCACTTCTGGGCATACCCGTCCCACTCAGGGTGACAATAGCAAAACAAAAGAGGTGATGTTTGGAAGGTTTAGAATACATCTTAACCTCTGGCAATGCTCTGGACAACCCTCCAGACCATTGTTCTTCATCTGCCAAACCCTTTCAGAAGGGGAAGGACCATATGCAAATCAGGCTTGGTCCCACCCCAAACGGGGCAGTCCAGCCCGAACTGCTAGGTCACATCCCTTCTGTATGAGACCACAAGCATCCCCAGACATGTTTCAGCCTTGTTGGGCCTCATCAGTGAGGAGTAGGCTATTTATGTAATTATTTATTTATTTAACACTTACTAATGCCCAGAGGCATTTAGGCGCTGGGGGGGCAGTACAGCAAGAAGCACCAGCCACAGTAAGAAGAAGGACTGGTAGGCCTATCAGAACAGATGCGTTTTCAGAGCCTTATGAAAACAGAAATAGCCCTTGATAGTTGGTATTGATGGGGGAAGAGAGTTCCACAGTCTTGGAGCCAGAACTGAGAAAGACCGGCCCCCAAGCCAAGCCCTCTGGTACCTTGTGACTTTTAAAAGCAACTGAGATGCCGAGCATATGTTACTAGCCGAACAGTATTGTTCAATATTTTTCTTGAGGTATTCTGCACCAGTATTATACAAAGCCCGGTGAGTGACGCAGAGCGTCTTAAACTCTATCCTTGTTGACAATGGAAGCCAGTGGAGACGCCGCAAGAGCTCCGTAGAAAGAGTCATCCAGGGAGTGGTTAGCGCCAGTCTGGCAGCTGAATTTTGTAAAACCTGCATTCGCCGAATTTGGTATTTTGGTTGCCCTGGCTGGATACCATTACAGTAGTCCAGAGACCCCATTATGGTTGAAGTAACCACCAAAGTATGAGAAGCAGAAGGGAGCAGGGGGAGGATTTTCCTCAACATTTTGAGCTACCTGAACCCTGCATGGCACATGGCCAAAATCTGTGCCTCTCTCGAGCCATTCGGGAGTAGCTTCACTCCCAGGCTCTTCACGATACACTGGCAGCGGGACATGGGCTCTGTTTTATTCCCATTTAATTTTAGCCAGTTCGCCGCCATCCATTTACTGATCTTATCAAGACAGTCCCTCAGTTTTCCTGGAGGGTTAGTCTGGGGGAAGTCCAACCAAAATACTAACTGCGGGTCATCGGACATAAGTATAGAAGAGGACTCCACAATCAGTAATAAGATTGGCAAGGAGGCGGCCATACAGATTAAAAAGAAGCGGACAGAGGGCCGAGCCATGCAGAACTCCACAAGTCAAAGCCATACTGGGTGCCAGACTGCCTTGAAATGAAACAGTCTGAGACCGACCTTCAACGAATGACCAAAGCCCGTCCAACAGGGAGCCAGCCACTCCCGCTTGCTGCAGTCAGGTTAACAAGGTGTAGTGATCCACAGTATTGAAAGCCGAGGAGAGCTCAAGGAGAATAAGAACTCCTGACTCTCTGTGGTCCTGACAAAGAGCTAGGCCATCCAGTAATGCTATCATCACCGATTCAGTGCCCATAGTGGGACAGAAACCAGACTGAAAACAATGGTTGCCTTCTAAATATCCCGAAAACTCAGGAGTGATCATTGCCTCCATCAGTTTCATGATAGCAGGGAGAAGGGGGATGGGGCGATACTCAGCAGCTGCCTTGGAATTTAGATGAGCTTTTTCAAGAGGGGGGCGACAACAACATGCTCCAAAGAAGCAGGGATAATCCCTTTGGTAAAGGAATATTGAAGGGCGTTTGTAAATAAAGGGATCGTTCTTTGCTGAAGTTCTTTGAGAATCCAAAGCAGGACGGCGTCGGAAGGTGAGGCCGATTCAAGACCACCCATGGTTCTCAATAAAGTTTCATCATCAACAGGATGAAGGCGAAAATTGCTTAGCTGGAAAAGGACTGGTAATTGCTTGACGAATGTCACAGATTTTCTCTGAGGAAAAAGCTCCAATTGCGTTGCAGTGTAACTGAGCATCAGGCAATATGGCTAGCTTCCTATAGGCAGAAACAGACAGTTCCTTCGCCACTAGGAACTGTTCCCTAGAGGAACAAGCTGCATCAGTAATCCGGTTAGCGTCATAGTTAGATTTTTCTACTACAATCATCTTATGATTGCAGGACACTGCTAGCCTGTAAGAAGCTCGGCTTTCCTCCTCATAGTTAAGATGCCACTTTCTTTCCAGGTGACGGCAGCCCTGTTTCTGATCTCAGAGATCAGATGGGAATCATGCGGCCAGAGGTCTGGATATCCCAAAGTGGGTTTTCAGAGGGCCAGATCGTCGGCCACCTTAGAAAGAGCCTTCAGGAGAGAGGTGCAGGGGCCATCACCATCTTCTCTATATTGCTCATTAGTTTGAAATAAGCGGTCAGTCAAGACAGACATGTCAACCTGATGCCAGGACCTACCAGACTGTAGGCCATGAGAACCGACCAAACCACAAGTGGGACCAGAAAATGGTCAGTCCAGATGACCGGGACTGGTATAAAGCCGGCTAACAGTACTTCATCTGAGAAAATAATATCAAGAAGATTAACACTCTTATGAATAGGGAGAACATTACGTAGTCCCAAAAAGAGATCTAATAAGCTGGTAAACGATTACTGGCAACCCGATCGAAGGGATCGTTGGAATGCAGGTTAAAGTCCCCTAACACGATTAGGTTGAAACAAGTGTGGCCTAGATTGGCCACAAACGGTGAAAGATTTACTGCAAACTTCACTTGAGTGAATGTAGGAGGCCTATACACCATCAGTGAGTGAAAGGTCATGTTGTCACTAACCTTCACTCGGGCTAAAAATAGTTCACAAGAGAGTGAGTGCTCAAATACTATCTTGCTGGCACTGGGAAACAGGGGGATAGATTAAGGCCAGACCACCTACCAATCTATCAAGGAGTAAAACAGCATAGGCATCGGGGAGCAACTGGCACAGGTCAGGGTCAGAGGTGTCACAGAACCAAGTCTCTGTAATACATAAAAATTCAGGTGCAAAATCAAGCAGAAGTTTATGGAGGTCAAAGCAACGGGCTCCAGCAGACCTTGCATTGATCAGGACACGCCTAAGGCGGCCAGGAGGCATCTGGCTCCCCCTCTTGGACAACCCCCCCAGAAGTGCCCCGCTCTTGTGCATGGCCACATCCTTCCCTCTCATAAAGATGAGTTCCTCAGGAGCTAAATCACTGAGTTCCTCACGTGTGTATCCCAGAATGTGAGTTACCTGAGGATTGCATAAGTCACCAGCAGTGGAGTAACTTTGCTGAAAATATTGGGGGGGACATGACATCTGAAGAAAAGGTGCCCGAGCCAAATGAATGGGGACACAATGGTGTGCCATGAAAGTTGGAGGGGACAAACACCCCTGTCCCCCCTGAAATTACGCCCATGGCTCACCAGAATCGGCAGTGGATTAATGGCAGAGTGAGGGAGCCCACAACCACACCAACTCCTCCCTGTAGCGTCCTCTCTCTAGGGAGTCTAGGCGCATCAATCAGGGCGAGGGGTAAGTGCGATGCGCGCATTGAGAGGCGGTGTTACCGCCACACTTAATCAGGCCACTTCTATTATTAAAGGAGATAAGACGTGCTTCAAGTGTCTGCGTCCTCATTGAGTTTACCCCCGTTATTTTGAAGGTGAATCCTAGCAGTTCCATGAGCAAGATAGATGGCGTATCTAGTTAAGCCCTCTGCCTTCCTTCCTTCCTTCCTTCCTTCCTTCCTTCCTTCCTTCCTTCCTTCCTTCCTTCCTTCCTTCCTTCCTTCCTTCCTTCCTCCTCCTCCCTCCCTCCCTCCCTCCCTCCCTCCCTCCCTTCCTTCCTTCCTTCCTTCCTTCCTTCCTTCCTTCCTTCCTTCCTTCCTTCCTTCCTTCCTTCCTTCCTTCCTTCCTTCCTTCCTTCCTTCCTTCCTTCCTTCCTTCCTTCCTTCCTTCCTTCCTTCCTTCCCTCCCTCCCTCCCTCCCTCCCTCCCTCCCTCCTCCTTCCTTCCTTCCTTCCCTCCCTCCCTCCCTCCCTCCCTTCCTTCCTTCCTTCCTTCCTTCCTTCCTTCCTTCCTTCCTTCCTTCCTCTCCCTCCTCCCTTCCTTCCTTCCTTCCTTCCTTCCTTCCTTCCTTCCTTCCTTCCTTCCTTCCTTCCTTCCTTCCTTCCTTCCTTCCTTCCTTCCTTCCTTCTTCCCTCCCTCCCTCCCTCCCTCCCTCCCTCCTCCTCCTTCCTTCCTTCCCTCCCTCCCTCCCTCCCTCCCTCCCTCCCTCCCTTCCTTCCTTCCTTCCTTCCTTCCTTCCTCCCTCCCTCCCTCCCTCCCTCCCTCCCTTCCCTTCCTTCCTTCCTTCCTTCCTTCCTTCCTTCCTTCCTTCCTTCCTTCCTTCCTTCCTTCCTTCCTTCCTTCTTCCCTCCCTCCCTCCCTCCCTCCCTCCTCCTCCTCCTCCTTCCTTCCCTCCCTCCCTCCCTCCCTCCCTCCCTCCCTCCCTCCCTCCCTCCCTCCCTCCCTCCCTCCCTCCCTTCCTTCCTTCCTTCCTTCCTTCCTTCCTTCCTTCCTTCCTTCCTTCCTTCCTTCCTTCCTTCCTTCCTTCCTTCCTTCCTTCCTCCTTCCTTCCTTCCTTCCTTCCTTCCCTCCCTCCCCCCTTCCCTTCCCTTCCCTTCCCTTCCCTTCCCTTCCCTTCCCTTCCCTTCCCTTCCCTTCCCTTCCCTTCCCTTCCCTTCCCTTCCCTTCCCTTCCCTTCCCTTCCCTTCCCTTCCCTTCCCTTCCCTTCCCTTCCCTTCCCTTCCCTTCCTTCCTCAGGAATAGTTGCGCTTTATTCTTTAGAAGGGGCTTGATATAAGGTTCATTTTACTGGGTGATTTACACTGGGGAAAAATGGCAACATCTGTTGCACTGGCAAGAGTGCGCAAACCAGACAAGGACTGGCCCCACAGCCCCACCCCGCAGCACTGGACCTGCAGAGGCAGAGCCGCGAGGCCCCAGCACCCGCCAGAGCACCCCCCCCCCCCCCCAGGGTACTCCCCCCAGTTGGGCTGCATTTGGGCGCGTTTCCAGGCGGCGTTGGGCTACACGCGCGCGTCCGGTTATAGCCCCGCCCCGCAGGAGAGTCGCCTCGGGAGCGCTTAACCCTAGGCTCAGGTGAGAGGGGAGGGACGCCCCCACACTCATGCGAGTGGGGAGGGAGGGTTGGCTGATGCCCTGGCAGCCCTGGGCCGCAACAAGGAGCAACGGGAGAGGGGGCCCCATAGAAAACATAGCCCCCCCCCGCACCTCTATTAACAGAGCAGCCCCTGGAAGAGGGGGGAAGGGGGATGGGCCGCCTCCCGTGCGCCTGCAGTGACGTCAGAGGGCGAGGCTTTCAGGCCCCCGAGGATCTGGGCAGGCCTGTAAACGCCAGTGCATGAAAGGCCAGTGCATGAAAGGCCAGTGCATGAGAGGCCAGTCAATAGGAGACCAGTGCATGGGAGGCCAGCGCATGGGGGACCAGCGCATGAAAGGCCAGCGCATGGGAGGCCAGCGCATGAAAGGCCAGTGCATGGGAGGCCAGCACATGGGAGGCCAGTGCATGGGAGGCCAGTGCATGGGAGACCAGTGCATGGGAGGTCAGCGCATGGGGGACCAGTGCATGAAAGGCCAGTGCATGGGAGGCCAGCGCATGAAAGGCCAGTGCATGGGAGGCCAGCGCATGAAAAGCCAGCGCATGGGAGGCCAGTGCATGGGAGGCCAGTGCATGGGAGGCCAGTGCATGAAAGGCCAGTGCATGGGAGGCCAGCGCATGGGGGACCAGTGCATGAAAGGCCAGTGCATGGGGGCCAGCGCATGAAAGGGCAGTGCATGGGAGGCCAGCGCATGAAAGGCCAGTTCATGGGAGGCCAGCGCATGGGAGGCCAGCGCATTAAAGGCCAGTGCATGAGAGGCCAGTGCATGGGAGGCCAGCGCATGAAAGGCCAGCGCATGGGAGGCCAGCGCATGGGAGGCCAGCGCATGGGAGGCCAACGCATGGGAGACCAGCGCATGGGAGGCCAGTGCATGGGAGGCCAGTGCATGGGGGACCAGTGCATGGGAGACCAGTGCATGGGAGACCAGCGCATGGGAGGCCAGCGCATGGGAGGCCAGCGCATGAAAGGCCAGCGCATGGGAGGCCAGCGCATGGGAGGCCAGTGCATGAAAGGCCAGTGCATGGGAGGCCAGCGGATGGGAGGCCAGTGCAGGGGGGACCAGTGCATGAAAGACCAGTGCATGGGAGGCCAGCGCATGGGGCACCAGTGCATGAAAGGCCAGTGCATGGTGCATGGGGGGCCAGCGCATGGGAGGCCAGTGCATGAAAGGCCAGTGCATGGTGCATGGGGGGCCAGTGCATGGGGGGCCAGTGCATGGGAGGCCAGTGCATGGGAGGCCAACGCATAGGGGACCAGTGCATGAAAGGCCAGTGCATGAAAGGCCAGTGCACAAAAGGGGGAAGCCAGTGCATGGGAGGCCAGCGCATAAGAGACCAGTGCATGGGAGAACTGTGCATGGGAGACCACCGCATGGGAGGCCACCGCATGGGAGGCCACCGCATGGGAGGCCAGTGCATGGGAGGCCAGTGCCAGCATTGCAGCAGCAGTGAGGCTTTCTCGGTAGCGCACAGTGAGTCCTGCTTCCCTTCCTAGGCACTTTCAAGTTTGGGAGATTAGTGACATGATGTGTCCAGGAGCACATACTTTAGTGACTTGGTAAAGCCAGGATTCGACACCAGTCTCTACATATCTACAGGAAATTTGTTTGTGACGAAATAAACATCTTAGTGTGGAAGAAAAATGATTGCTTTGCTAAAGTAAAGTTTGTTTCCTTGAGTGCTTTGAAATTTATGCTATACATATCAAATGATATGATGAGTCATTTATAAAGCGCCTATACACAAGTGTTTCAAGGCGGGACAAGACAAGGGAGGAAAAACAGAGGGAGGACAAGACAAAATATCTTACTATGGTGTGTGCCATTCAGATTGCGCAAGTGCAGGGAAGAGAGAATGGGAGAGCAGAAGGAGGAAGTGCAGTTAACTCACAAGAGCAGCCAGCGGGTGACTCATAAGCGCAGAGAGAAGGGACTGTAGGGTTGCAGATACAGACCCTTAAGTGCTGGGGAGTCCAGAGGCAGTGCCAGGGCAACTGGACATGCAGGAGCCTGGGCCCGAGTTCAGAGGGTGACCACTGCCTGGAGGGGTCAGGTGCATCCATAGGGGAGAGGAAGAGAGAAAGCAGAAGCAAAAAGGAAGGTCTTGAGGTGCTTCCGGAACCAGAAGTAGATCTGCTCGAGTTTGAGAGTGGCAGGGAGGCTGTTCCATAGGGAGGCCCCAGCCGAGGAGATTGATCTGCCCCATCTCTCTGCTTGGAGAAGTGTCTGACCCTCAGAGAGTTGGAGGTGGATGAGCAGAGAGCTCGAGAAGGAAGATGTTTTGGAAGAGAGAGTTGGAAGACAAAACTACGATCTTACTTGCCCATGTGTCATTAATTCAGCAGCTACAGAATACGATTATTTTCAGTGCATCTGGTGAGAAACGTATGTATACCTCTGCTGTGAGCGTCTGGGAAAGGAATGAGCTTAGAGCAGATAAGGCAGTGTGCTTCGAAGTAGAGCTTCTATACCTCTTGATTCATGGGGCACAGACAGCATTTTGGATTTCACCAAATGTGAAGAGTACCAGGGCAATTTAGTGCATGCTGCCCTGGATTCTACGTTTGCCGGGATCACCTGGACTTGTATAGCTGCAGGGAGGGCCCTACTCTGCCGTGATCACACTGTGAGGTTTGCAGGCCCAGGAACGAGACACAGACACAGTATTTCCATTCTTGGAGTCTGCCGCTGGTCTGAGACACGTCGTCTTTCTTCTTACTGACAGAGTTTATCCATCAGCAGTGATTATTGGATACCGAGGCTTGAGTGTGTAGTCGTGGGTTGGATATCTTCATGGTCTGTATGGACTGGTCACAGTAAGGCTGGTGTCACAGGGTCTTCGCTGTGATGGTGTTAATGACTCCAATCAAGCAGTCCCACTAAGTCAGTGCCTTGTCTGGGATTGCTCAAGGGAAGCCCTTATTTATATATTTTTATGTCCAGTTCGTGTACTCTGGATGACAACCCTTATATAACACCCCTCTCTTAGAATCTCCCTGACCCCACTGAGCCAAGAAGTAAGTTTGTTTTGCAAATTTAAAATGTTTATTTGAGAATTAAACAATATATATATATATATTGCACTTTTATAATACATTAATAATTGATATCACACTTGTGAATATGAGCAGTAATCAGTAATAGGTAATCCTACAGTAGCACAGTTCTGGTGATTTATGACTAGGAACAGAGGACTAAGGTAGCAGAGAATGCTTTATATGGTTCAAGGAAATGCAAGGTGGGAAAGAATGCAACACAAATAATTTGATATGACTTCAGCAAAAGATAATATGATTACTTTTTTCTGACAATTCACTCCCCCTCTATGCAATGTAAGGAGATGGAAGTAACACACACAGTCTTCAGGAATACAATCACAGTACAATCCGAATTCAGTTCCCCCATAGCAAGCTTAGATCACCAGGATGATTTTAAACACAGGCAAAATACTTTAAATGTGGTATGCGAAGAAGGGAAAAATATGCTAAAATGATTTTAATTCCCTCTAGGAGATTCAGGGTGAGTGAGAGATACTTTAAATCAGTTCAGGCCAGCCCTATCAATGATTCAGGGATGGTTATCAAGTTGAAAACAGAATTCCGTGATGGAAGCAAATGATAAATGTTTTCACACGTGGCTGAAATGAAGCAAAATGTCAAATCGCGGCAATTTAGTCACTTGCGTCGAGCGCAATTACGGAGACACTATAACGAGTAATTGGAAAGCTTAGAATCTTAGCTTTAAGATGAATTACGTTCCTAGGACAAACGGTTCCGGAGATATGGACGATTTTGTGAAGGTAGATTCTCGAAATGAAATTTTAAAGTTCAGAATGACAGATGACAGTTTTGCAGCTTTGAATCAAAAGAAGGGACACGATTTCTATGATGCAGTTTTCAATAGGTTAAAATAGTTTGATTTAGATTATTTTAAACTAAGAGATTGGTTTTGCACAGTTCTGGCTGAGTACTCACACTATATGTTGGACAGGAATGCGACTTCGTCACGGGTCGGGTCAGGATTGGCTGCGGTTCTCTCGCCACTGGGTACTGGTTCTCTGGTTCCGGATCTCTGGTTCTGGTCTGGTCTGGTCTCTGGTTCTGCTCACAGCGATCTGGGTCAGCTCTCAGCGATCTGGTCTGGGTCTGGTCTCTCTGGATAATTCTGCCTTCTGGGTCTGCTACCGGTTCTGGCAAAAGTTCTTGGCAAAGAATTCAAACAGCCCGCCCGGCTGTGAATAGTTTGGTTAGGTTTTGAGGCCTGCTGAAGAGAACTCAGCTTGTGGGTTAGGCCTTTGCTTTGAGTTCTGGAGTCAGAGTTCTAAGTTCTGGTCTCTGTCTTGCTGGAGTCAGTCCGGATCTCTGGATGTGAAGTTTTTTATCAGCGTGCTCCGCAAGGAATTTGAAATTGAATGTCCCTACCTGTCCTGCACAGTCTCCTTTTATGTGTTTAGAAAGTGGGTGGGTCGGCTCATTCTGCATGCCCAACCCTCTCAACTTATCATTTTCCAGTTCCTTCTCTCTCCCTTAATTGGGGGAACTGGGTTGTGAGTCAGAGTGATGAGGTAGGTTTATGGTCAGAGGATCCTCCCCTTGTCAAATTGCACCCAAATCTATTTCTGATCCAAATACATATTTATCTATGTACCATTTTTCTAATATTATATGTCCAGTTAACATATTTTCTGTAGCACCAAACGATCCGATCCCTGTCTTTGTAAGATGTCGTGTCCACTTATGACAGAATTCTGCCCTTTTCATCCAGATAACGACCTCTAAACCTTTCCAGATTTTACACAAATGTGCACCAGGGATATGGGTTTCAGATGATAAAGTGTCAGATTTTTAACATGCATACATTTGGAGTGAGACCCTATTTTCCGCTAGCAACCCCCAAGAATACACCACAGGGTCCTAACGCCTCTTAAAATGTTCACCGAAAAATCACAAGAATGATGATATTATTTATATACTTTTTACAAGTCTGCACTATGAATTATCCATCTTTTTAAAATCATACTCTGGCCCCAAAGGGGTGTGGTTTTCCAAAGCACATGGTGGAATTTCTGGTTTATCCACTTCCCCCAAGCTCAGCTTGCTCACAGAGGCAGTGCCCCTCCCCGTTTCCTTCCAAGAGGAAGCCATTTACGACCCCCCTAATTTAACATTTGCCTCGGCCAAGGACAGTGCTTTGTTTTGCTTCCTTCCAGTCCTAGGTGCTCCTCCCCTGATTCAATCAGGGATGTGTCATCTCCTTTTAGTGGGGGCAGCAGAATGCAGCCAGGCCTGGGAAGAGTGGCTGAGCAGGTTTCACTCCTGTCGGGGGTAGTTGCCAGGCACTCTCTTCTGCCAGGCTTCAGCTAAATGTCACTTTAGTTCACAGTTTTTCTTCATCCAAATCAAACTTACAATGTTTACACATGCAGCTAGAACGCTGATTCTAAGTTCAAAACTATGACATTTAGCAGTTGCAAACTATGTGACACTCAACAGTAGGCCACTCATTTATTTTAAACATTTAGATTTTAGTGTCTTTCAGTCCAATTTCACTTCAGCTGCTGACATCCACAGCTCAGCCAGTTTTGTTATAAACATTGTTTTGGGCTCTTCATCTTTCCAGATGTTGTATGCGCACAAGAATACATTCTGCCAAATGTCTGCTGGTGTTCAGTGAGATTTTTGAATATCTTGCAATGTTTAAAATAGGCATTTTTAGCTTGCATTTCAAAGAAACAAAGGTGATTGCAAAGCGTTTTTTGAGCCAACCGGCACTGCTGTTTTTCCTTTGGCACACATTTCAGCCATGGCGCTTCTGGCCTATCACGCTCGCACTGGTGGGTGGCAGGTCAGGCGACCATTTTGGTGTGCGCAAAACTGCGCGGTTTTCCTGGATTCTGGCGCAATGTGGGCTTTTCCGCCCTCTTGGATTTCCTAAACCCACAGCACAAATGTTGTAGCCTAATAGTCCAAGCGTGGGTCATGACACAATGGGCAGCGGTCATAAAGGTTTTCAGTGGTGGCAGTGAGTCTTCTGATCAGAGGGTTCGGGTTCTGATCCAGTCCATGGCAGAGGTTCTTGCTCAGCTCCGCTAGATGTTCATCCAACACCTCAATGTCCAGTTCTCTCTGGAGGACGGCTATCCTTGGCCTGAGGCACGTGCGTGCTGAATCCCCTTTTATTAACATCCAGTCATGACGCTGTCATGACTTATCCTTAAAGGGGCAATACAACTTAAGAGGGCATCCCCACAGTTACTCAGGGCAAACACATGCTGCCCCCTATTACTAATGGCCCCCCCAGGAGGGCGTATGCTGCTGATTGTATGTTTCTTTGGAGCCATTACCATTGGCCTAGTACACTATACAACAGTGATTTCTGTGCTTCCTCCAAGGCCGCATATCTTTCTTTCATTTATTGATTGTTTTGCTTGTTAGGCGCTTATATAATTAGAATATACTGTTTCAAAGCGCCCACAGGGCACGGAGGGTGGGTGTGAAATACAATTACAACACAATATTAAGAGCACAGGGGAAGAGGGGGAGTGACAAACATACTATGCCTTGTGAGTATTCAGAACCTGCAAGTGCAGAAAGGAAGGAGGGGTAAGTGCTGGGCATACGAGCTCGAGGGTGTGCCATGGACGAAGTGCTAGGAATGTTGAGTGCTACACGTCCTGGGCCGCAGGAGGTGTAAGTTCGAGTCTCGAGGGTGGAGGGTGTGCAAATGCAAAGTTTTGTGGATAGACAGGAGCTGGGGAGAATTGGTGTGGGAGGTCAAGGCCCCGAAGAAGCTTAAGGGCCAAGGACAACAATACAGCAACTGTGGGATTAGCAGAGGAGGGAAGGAGGTGGAAAAGAGGAAAGTCTTAAGGAGCTTCCAGAAGTTGAGAAGATTCTGCTCAAGGCGCAGAGAGAGAGGGAGGCTATACCAAAGGAGGGAGCCCGCAGTGGAAAGGGAGCGTCCCCCTGCCCTCTGTTTCTCAAAATGCTTTACATACAAAGAGTTGGTGCCAGAGAAGTGAAGTGGTCTAGAGGGAGAATATTTAGGGAGATAAAGTTGTAGATAGTTTAGCCCCCTGGCCAAAATAGCCTTGTGGATGATGCAGAGGGATTTGAATTTAATCTGTGCAGCAACAGGGAGCCAGTGAAGACTTTTTGGTGCAGTAGGGATGCGGTCCCTGGGCTTGAGGCAAAGGATAAGTCTTGCTGCCCTATTCTCGCTAAGCTGGAGGTGTCGCAGAGTTGAAGAGGGAAGGTTCAGGAGGAGGCTGTTACACTAGTCCAGTCTAGAGAGAACCAGGGCTTGAGCCTCTGAGGGAGAGTGAGAAAAGTTAGAATTCCTTTTAGAAGGAAGAGCCGATAGTTGGACTTCTTGGCAATGTCCAGAGTGTGAGGGAAGAAGGAGAGAGAGGAGTCGAAAATGACTCCAAGGTTTCTGGCTTCAGTTGAAGGTGTAGCGGGAGAGCCCACGGAGGAAGGCCAGAGTGAGGGGAAGAAGGAGGGAACCGGGGTCTCAATGGGAAGAATCTCAGTTTTACAGGCGTAGAGGCAGAGATTATTGGAGGTGCACCAGGGCTGGACGGCAGAGAGGCAGTCATGGATGATGGAGGTTGAAAGAGGGTCAGCAGGGAGTCTGAAGAAGAGCTGTGTCATTTGTGTAACACTGGAAGTGGAGGAGAAAGAGGAGATGAGGCGTGCAAGGAGAGCAAGGTAGATGTTTAAGAGCCAGGGGGAGAGTAAAGAGCCCCGGGGGACACCACAGGAGGAGATGGAAGTTCAGTGTGAGAGTTAAGTTGGGGCAAGGCCAGCTTCTCAAGTAGCTTCCCCAGGAAGGGGATGATGGAGCGATAGCTGGCTGGGCAGATAGGATCAGAGGAAGGTTTTTTCAGGAGTGGGCGCACACGTAAGTGCTTGAGTGGGGAGGGGAAAGAACCAGTGATAAGAGTGTTAGCAGAAATCAGTGAGAGCCAATGTTATCCCTGATGGTTCTGGTGGAGCAGGGGGAGACCTGTTCTGAAGAGACCTTCATGGGGCGGACAACTCGGGTACCTTCTTCAGGAGTGACAGGAGAGAAGGAGGAAGGAGAGGGGAGGGAGGTGTGGAAGGGGGATGGGTTGTGAGGGAGAGCAGAGAGGATGGTCACAATGTCCTGAGTTTTGGTGGCAAAGTGTGATGCCAGTGCTTTGCAGAGGGCCTCGGACGGAGAAGGGGAGGAGGAGACTGCAGAGGGGTTGGCAAGTTCCCTGCAGATTTTGAAAAGTTCAGCCGAGTTATTGGATGCGCCCGAGACCCGTGCCTGAATGTGGGCTCTTTGCTTTGCACGGATGGTGAGTCTGTATTGCCTTTGGAGCAGCCGGCATAGCCTGAGGAATGCCACTTCCGCTCTGCGGCCCTGCACTTTCCTTTCATTACTGCAAGTGCAGTGTCGTACCAAGTGTTACGCTTAGAGGCAGGTTTCAGATGGATCTCATGACTGGGGCAAGAATGTCAAGAGTTTTAATGATGGAAAGATGGAGGTTTCTGGGGGCCGAGTTAGAAGTAGAGTCAGAGGTGAGGGGAGTGATGGTGGACGCGAAGGCAGCTTCAGTCACTTGTTTCATAGGGCGGAGGTTCGTGAACGAGGTTGGGGGGGGGCGGTCCGGGTACGATGGGACCCAGATGGTATGAGAGGAGAGAGTGGTCAGTCCAGGAGAGAGGGGTGACTGATGGGGGGAGAGAGAGAGAGAGAGAGACAATGGTACTCATGGATATCTTTATGTAAGGTAAAACAATCTTCCTCTAAGGCTTGGTGTATGTCCCTTCAACCCCATACCTCTGTCCCCTTCTCCTTGTGTATTTGTAGTCTGAACAATTATCTTGTCATTGTCCTTCCTGGTCTGTGGGTTCCTTCTGGACAAGGCCTCTGTGAGTATTAGGAAAAGCATTTCCCTGTTGGGATTTCATAAATTGGACAATGCTCTCTGTCAATAGCATTACCAGCCGCTTCAGTTGTGAGAATCTTCGCTTTCTGGACTACGTGGTCTTCTCCTCTCAGATCTGTTCTTCTTTAGAAGGGTACGAATCTCTTCTAGGGGAAGAATTTAGGTAGTTCTGTTTTGTTGGATCGCCACTCACCCTCATACTGGGATCTATTGTCCTGGAATCTAGAAGGAGGAGCGTATGTTTCTTGATAGTTCCAGGTGATGGTGGTTGGCTTCTGATTGGAATTTTCTTGGGGGCCTTCTTCTGGGGTCCGAGCATTTCGTACTTTTGGCCTAAATACAGAGGACTTATGCAAGTCTCTGGTTTGGAGAGAGGTAAATATCTTGCATGCCAGGTTTAGGTCTAGCCGGCTAGCTCTGAACAGAGGGTCTTCTCTGTCTGTTAGGTTCTTTACCAGCAGAGGAATATGTTGTTGGCCCCTCTGTCTTGATGTCCAACTGTGGGGTACTCTTCACCTCAGCTACCTTAATGAATGCTGGAGCAGGTGTTTGTTGGGGGGTTCTTTTCTCTGTTTTTGGGAGTTTTTGGGTCCTGTACTTTATAAATCATCATAGCCTGCATGATTATCCTTGATTCATCAAATAACAGACTGAGTCACTATATTTTTTGAAAGGGCATGGAAGAATGTATTTTAAATTCTCAACTTTATGTATCGACACGCCGAGAAATCTGGCATATACATGCTTGAGTTACTGAGCAAACTCCCTAGGAGATTCATTGTCAGCACACATTAACTGGTAGGCTGCCTTGTAGGCTCCCTAGGGATTTCTGTAAGAGGACTATTTGTAGTGATTTTGATCGTCCAACCCGCTAAAGAAGCTGGAAACCTCAGAAGAGAATGTGCATTGCATTTTGATCATTCTTCAATCCAAAAGATGCCTTCATCTGCTTGTACATTTCTAAATGCTCCCAAACAGAGTATTTTGCATTTTTGTGGTAAGGGGTTCTCTTCCCTTATCACAATCAGAGGCACATGGGTCTCCTTCCCTGCTTAGATCGTTTTCTCTTTGACTAGCCGGGGTTTTCCTGTGTACCTGGTACTGGGCACCCTCTCTCATTTTTCTTTTGCAATGGATTTCTGGGTTATTGGCCTTAAACCTTTTTGTAGTGGTTGAATAATGGGGTATGTCATATTGTCGCTCAGGCCCAGTGTTCTCTCATCTGTATAGGATGTTTTGGAGCAGTAGTCCCTGGCATAGGTGGGTGATTTCATCTGTATAAGGTGTTCTGGAGCACTACCACAGTCCCTGGCATAGGTGGGTGATTTCATCTGTATAAGGGGTTCTGGAGCACTACCATAGTCCCTAGCATTGGTGGGTGATATCATCTATATAGGGGGCTCTGGAGCACTATCACAGTCCCTGGCATAGGTGGGTGATTTCATCTGTATAAGGGGTTCTGGAGCACTACCATAGTCCCTAGCATTGGTGGGTGATATCATCTGTATAAGGGGTTCTGGAGCACTACCACAGTCCCTGGCATAGGTGGGTGATTTCATCTGTATAAGGGGTTCTGGAGCACTACCACAGTCCCTAGCATTGGTGGGTGATATCATCTATATAGGGGACTCTGGAACACTACCACAGTCCCTGGCCTATGGGGATGATATAATCTATATAGGGGGTTCTGGAGCACTACCGCAGTCCCTAGCATAGGTGGGTGATTTCATCTGTATAAGGGGTTCTGGAGCCCTACCACAGTCCCTAGCATTGGTGGGTGATATCATCTATATAGGGGGCTCTGGAGCACTACCACAGTCCCTGGCCTATGGGGGTGATATCATCTATATAGAGGGTTCTGGAGCACTACCATAGTCCCTGGCATAGGTGGGTGATTTCATCTATATAGGGGGCTCTGGGGCACTACCACAGTCCCTGGCATAGGTGGGTGATTTCATCTGTATAGGGTGCTCTGGAGCACTACCACGGTCCCTAGCATAGGTGGGTGATTTCATCTGTATAAGGGGTTCTGGAGCACTACCATAGTCCCTAGCATTGGTGGGTGATATCATCTGTATAAGGGGTTCTGGAGCACTACCACAGTCCCTGGCATAGGTGGGTGATTTCATCTGTATAAGGGGTTCTGGAGCACTACCACAGTCCCTAGCATTGGTGGGTGATATCATCTATATAGGGGACTCTGGAACACTACCACAGTCCCTGGCCTATGGGGATGATATAATCTATATAGGGGGTTCTGGAGCACTACCGCAGTCCCTAGCATAGGTGGGTGATTTCATCTGTATAAGGGGTTCTGGAGCCCTACCACAGTCCCTAGCATTGGTGGGTGATATCATCTATATAGGGGGCTCTGGAGCACTACCACAGTCCCTGGCCTATGGGGGTGATATCATCTATATAGAGGGTTCTGGAGCACTAACATAGTCCCTGGCATAGGTGGGTGATTTCATCTATATAGGGGGCTCTGGGGCACTACCACAGTCCCTGGCATAGGTGGGTGATTTCATCTGTATAGGGTGCTCTGGAGCACTACCACGGTCCCTAGCATAGGTGGGTGATTTCATCTGTATAAGGGGTTCTGGAGCACTACCACAGTCCCTGGCATAGGTGGGTGATTTCATCTGTATAGTGGGCTCCGGAGCACTACCACAGTCCCTGGCATAGGTGGGTGATTTCATCTGTATAGGGGGTTCTGGAGCACTACCACAGTCCCTGGCCTAGGTAGGTTATTCCATCTGTACAGGTGGTTCTGGAGCACTACCACAGTCCCTGGCATAGGTGAGTGATTTCATCTGTATAGGGGGCTCTGGAACACTACCACAGTCCCTGGCATAGGTGGGTGATATCATCTATGTAGGGGGCTCTGGAGCACTACCACAGTCCCTGGCATAGGTGGGTGATTTCATCTGTATAGTGGGCTCCGGAGCACTACCACAGTCCCTGGCATAGGTGGGTGATTTCATCTGTATAGGGGGTTCTGGAGCACTACCACAGTCCCTGGCCTAGGTGGGTTATTCCATCTGTACAGGTGGTTCTGGAGCACTACCACAGTCCCTGGCATAGGTGAGTGATTTCATCTGTATAGGGGGCTCTGGAACACTACCACAGTCCCTGGAATAGGTGGGTGATTTCATCTGTATAAGGGGTTCTGGAGCACTACCACAGTCCCTGGCATAGGTGGGTGATATCATCTGTATAAAGGGTTCTGGAGCACTACCACAGTCCCTGGCATAGGTGGGTGATTTCATCTGTATAAGGGGTTCTGGAGCACTACCACAGTCCCTGGCATAGGTGGGTGATATCATCTATGTAGGGGGCTCTGGAGCACTACCACACTCCCTGGCATAGGTGGGTGATTTCATCTGTATAAGGGGTTCTGGAGCACTACCATAGTCCCTAGCATTGGTGGGTGATATCATCTGTATAAGGGGTTCTGGAGCCCTACCACAGTCCCTGGCATAGGTGGGTGATTTCATCTGTATAAGGGGTTCCGGAGCACTACCACAGTCCCTGGCATAGGTGGGTGATATCATCTATATAGGAGGCTCCGGAGCACTACCACAGTCCCTGGCATAGGTGGGTGATTTCATCTGTATAAGGGGTTCTGGAGCACTACCACAGTCCCTGGCCTAGGTGGGAGATTTCATCTGTATAAGGGGTTCTGGAGCACTATCACAGTCCCTGTCATAGGTGGGTGATTTCATCTGTATAAGGGGTTCTGGAGCACTACCACAGTCCCTGGCATAGGTGGGTGATTTCATCTGTATAGGGGGCTCTGGAGCACTCCTACAGGTCCCTGGCATAAGTGGGTGATTTCATCTGTATAGGGGGTTCCGGAGCACGAGTCCCTGGCATAGGTGGGTGATTTCATCTGTATAAGGGGTTCTGGAGCACTACCACAGTCCCTGGCATAGGTGGGTGATATCATCTGTATAATGGGTTCTGGAGCACTATCACAGTCCCTGTCATAGGTGGGTGATTTCATCTGTATAAGGGGTTCTGGAGCACTACCACAGTCCCTGGCATAGGTGGGTGATTTCATCTGTATAGGGGGCTCTGGAGCACTACTACAGGTCCTTGGCATAGGCGGGTGATTTCATCTGTATACGGGGTTCCGGAGCACGAGTCCCTGGCATAGGTGGGTGATTTCATCTGTATAAGGGGTTCTGGAGCACTACCACAGTCCCTGGCATAGGTGGGTGATTTCATCTGTATAAGGGGTTCTTGAGCACTATCACAGTCCCTGTCATAGGTGGGTGATTTCATCTGTATAAGGGGTTCTGGAGCACTACCACAGTCCCTGGCATAGGTGGGTGATTTCATCTGTATAGGGGCCTCTGGAGCACTACTACAGGTCCTTGGCATAGGCGGGTGATTTCATCTGTATACGGGGTTCCGGAGCACGAGTCCCTGGCATAGGTGGGTGATTTCATCTGTATAGGGGGTTCTGGAGCACTACCACAGTCCCTGGCATAGGTGGGTGATTTCATCTGTATAGGGGGCTCTGGAGCACTACCACAGTCCCTGTCATAGGTGGGTGATTTCATCTGTATAAGGGGTTCTGGAGCACTACCACAGTCCCTGGCATAGGTGGGTGATTTCATCTGTATAGGGGGCTCTGGAGCACTACTACAGGTCCTTGGCATAGGCGGGTGATTTCATCTGTATACAGGGTTCCGGAGCACGAGTCCCTAGCATAGGTGGGTGATTTCATCTGTATAAGGGGTTCTGGAGCACTACCACAGTCCCTGGCATATGTGGGTGATTTCATCTGTATAAGGGGTTCTGGAGCACTATCACAGTCCCTGTCATAGGTGGGTGATTTCATCTGTATAAGGGGTTCTGGAGCACTACCACAGTCCCTGGCATAGGTGGGTGATTTCATCTGTATAGGGGGCTCTGGAGCACTACTACAGGTCCTTGGCATAGGCGGGTGATTTCATCTGTATACGGGGTTCCGGAGCACGAGTCCCTGGCATAGGTGGGTGATTTCATCTGTATAGGGGGTTCTGGAGCACTACCACAGTCCCTGGCATAGGTGGGTGATTTCATCTGTATAGGGGGCTCTGGAGCACTACCACAGTCCCTGGCATAGGTGGGTGATTTCATCTGTATAAGGGGTTCTGGAGCACTACCACAGTCCCTGGCATAGGTGGGTGATATCATCTGTATAAGGGGTTCTGGAGCACTACCACAGTCCCTGGCATAGGTGGGTGATTTCATCTGTATAAGGGGTTCTGGAGCACTACCACAGTCCCTGGCATAGGTGGGTGATATCATCTGTATAAGGGGTTCTGGAGCACTACCACAGTCCCTGGCATAGGTGGGTGATATCATCTATATAGGAGGCTCCGGAGCACTACCACAGTCCCTGGCATAGGTGGGTGATTTCATCTGTATAAGGGGTTCTGGAGCACTACCACAGTCCCTGGCATAGGTGGGTGATTTCATCTGTATAAGCGGTTCTGGAGCACTATCACAGTCCCTGTCATAGGTGGGTGATTTCATCTGTATAAGGGGGTTCTGGAGCACTACAACAGTCCCTGGCATAGGTGGGTGATTTCATCTGTATAGGGGGCTCTGGAGCACTACTACAGGTCCCTGGCATAGGTGGGTGATTTCACCCTGGCATAGGTGGGTGATTTCATCTGTATAGGGGGTTCCGGAGCACGAGTCCCTGGCATAGGTGGGTGATTTAATCTGTATAAGGGGTTCTGGAGCACTACCACAGTCCCTGGCATAGGTGGGTGATTTCATCTGTATAAGGGGTTCCTGAGCACTACCACAGTCCCTGGCATAGGTGGGTGATATCATCTATATAGGAGGCTCCGGAGCACTACCACAGTCCCTGGCATAGGTGGGTGATTTCATCTGTATAAGGGGTTCTGGAGCACTACCACAGTCCCTGGCATAGGTGGGTGATTTCATCTGTATAAGGGGTTCTGGAGCACTATCACAGTCCCTGTCATAGGTGGGTGATTTCATCTGTATAAGGGGGTTCTGGAGCACTACAACAGTCCCTGGCATAGGTGGGTGATTTCATCTGTATAGGGGGCTCCGGAGCACTACTACAGGTCCCTGGCATAGGTGGGTGATTTCACCCTGGCATAGGTGGGTGATTTCATCTGTATAGGGGGTTCCGGAGCACGAGTCCCTGGCATAGGTGGGTGATTTAATCTGTATAAGGGGTTCTGGAGCACTACCACAGTCCCTGGCATAGGTAGGTGATTTCATCTGTATAAGGGGTTCTGGAGAACTACCACAGTCCCTGGCATAGGTGGGTGATTTCGTCTGTATATGGGGTTCTGGAGCACTACCACAGTCCCTGGCATAGGTGGGTGATTTCATCTGTCATAGGTGGCTGATTACATCTGTATAAGAGGTTCTGGAGCACTACCACAGTCCCTGTCATAGGTGGGTGATTTCATCTGTATAAGGGGTTCTGGAGCACTACCATAGTCCCTGGCATAGGTGGGTGATTTCATCTGTATAAGGGGTTCTGGAGCACTACCACAGTCCCTGGCATAGGTGGGTGATTTCATCTGTATAAGGGGTTCTGGAGCACTACCACAGTCCCTGGCATAGGTGGGTGATTTCATCTGTATAAGGGGTTCTGGAGCACTATCACAGTCCCTGTCATAGGTGGGTGATTTCATCTGTATAAGGGGTTCTGGAGCACTACCACAGTCCCTGGCATAGGTGGGTGATTTCATCTGTATAAGGGGTTCTGGAGCACTACCACAGTCCCTGGCATAGGTGGGTGATTTCATCTGTATAAGGGGTTCTGGAGCACTACCACAGTCCCTGGCATAGGTGGGTGATTTCATCTGTATAGGGGGTTCTGGAGCACTATCACAGTCCCTGGCATAGGTGGGTGATTTCATCTGTATAGGGGGCTCTGGGGCACTACTACAGTCCCTGGCATAGGTGGGTGATTTCATCTGTTTAGCGGGTTCTGGAGCACTACCATAGTCCCTGGCATTGGTGGATGATATCATCTGTATAAGGGGTTCTGGAGCACTACCACAGTCCCTGGCATTGGTGGGTGATTTAATCTGTATAGGGGGTTCTGGAGCACTACCACAGTCCGTGGCATAGGTGGGTGATTTCATCTGTATAAGGGGTTCTGGTGCACTACCACAGTCCCTGGCATAGGTGGGTGATTTCATCTGTATAAGGGGTTCTGGAGCACAACGACAGTCCCTGGCATAGGTGGGTGATTTCATCTGTATAAGGGGTTCTGGAGCACAACCACAGTCCCTGGCATAGGTGGGTGATTTCATCTGTATAAGGGGTTCTGGAGCACAACGACAGTCCCTGGCATAGGTGGGTGATTTCATCTGTAAAGGGGGCTCTGGAGCACTACCACAGTCCCTGGCATAGGTGGGTGATTTCATCTGTATAGGGGGTTCTGGAGCACTACCACAGTCCCTGGCATAGTTGGGTGATTTCATCTGTATAAGGGTGCTCTGGAGCACTACTACAGTCCCTGGCATAGGTGGGTTATTCCATCTGTAAAGGGGGCTCTGGAGCACTACCACAGTCCCTGGCATAGGTGGGTGATTTCATCTGTATAGGGGGTTCTGGAGCAATACCAGAGTCCGTGGCATAGGTGGGTGATTTCATCTGTATAAGGGGGCTCTGGAGCACTACCATAGTCCCTAGCATTGGTGGGTGATATCATCTATATAGGGGGCGCTGGAGCACTACTACAGTCCGTGGCATAGGTGGGTGATTTCATCTGTGTAGGGGGCTCGGGAGCACTACCACAGTCCCTGGTTTATGGGGGCGATATCATCTATATAGGGGGCTCTGGAACACTACCATATTCCCTGGCATAGGTGGGTGATTTCATCTATATAGGGGGTTCTGGGGCACTACCATAGTCCCTGGCATTGGTGGGTGATTTCATCTGTATAGGGGGCTCTGGGGCACTACTACAGTCCCTGGCATAGGTGGGTGATTTCATCTGTATAGGGGGCTCTGGAGCACTACTACAGTCCCTGGCATAGGTGGGTGATTTCATCTGTATAGGGGGCTCTGGGGCACTACTACAGTCCCTGGCATAGGTGGGTTATTCCATCTGTAAAGGGGGCTCTGGAGCACTACCATAGTCCCATGCATAGGTGGGTGATTTTAATAGGCCCTTTCTTGGTTGCATTTTCTGTCTCTCAACATTAGTTAAATGGGTTAAGGGGTCTCTGTCTAATCGTGAGATGTAATTCCTGTTCCCATAACTCATGTTCATCTCGTGTTGTTTTGGTGTACTCTCACTCCCGATGTGGCAGGTGTTCCACTCCTCTCTCCCTTCAGCTGGATTTCTCTATACCCATCTGTGTCTGACCGAGAAGCCGGTCTTTCTCTGTCTCTGGGTGAGTTTGGGCAGAGAAGGCATGTCTGGCGCCCCCTGCATCGCTCTGCATCAGTCACACAGCGCACTCTTAGATTAATCATGTTTAGTGCAGCAAGCTCCCTGTCGTTTATACTGCTACTCCTCAACCATCACCCCCTTGACCTTGGTCGTTTCTCCCAAGCATAGTGCAGACATTAATAACGTGCTTAATTTCGCCATTCCCTTCAAAGTATGCAAACACAAGATGTCATCTCGCAGTGTTTACGTGCCACTAAATTCGGATGTTGTGTTGTTTGTCTAGGTGAGCTATATAGCGCCAACATGTCACCGAACAGCCACCTCTGAGAGATGCAACACTGGAAGCATTTGGAAATGCAGGTATGTAGCCCCACTGCTCACTTAAACCTGAACTATGTTAAACAGTCCTGAAGGCAGAGGTGGAGTTTACCCAGTCCTGAGGGCAGAGGGGGAGTTTACCCAGTCCTGAGGGCAGAGGGGGAGTTTACCCAGTCCTGAAGGCAGAGGGGAGATTACCTAGAAGGCAGAGGGGAGATTACCTAGAAGGCAGAGGGGGAGATGACCCAGTCCTGAAGGCAGAGGGGGAGATGACCCAGTCCTGAAGGCAGAGGGGGAGTTTACCTAGAAGGCAGGGGGTGGGGGGCTACCCAGTCCTGAAGGAAGAGGGGGAGATTACCTAGAAGGCAGAGGGGGAGATTACCTAGAAGGCAGAGGGGGAGATGACCCAGTCCTGAAGGCAGAGGGGGAGATGACCCAGTCCTGAAGGCAGAGGGGGAGTTTACCTAGAAGGCAGGGGGTGGGGGGTCTACCCAGTCCTGAAGGCAGAGGGGGGTTAACCTAGAAGGCAGAGGGGGAGATTACCCAGTCCTGAAGGCAGAGGGAGAGTTTACCTAGAAGGCAGAGGGGGAGTTTACCCAGTCCTGAAGGCAGAGCGGGAGTTAACCTAGAAGGCAGAGTGGGAGATTACCCAGTCCTGAAGGCAGAGGGGGAGTTTACCCAGTCCTGAGGGCAGAGGGGGAGTTTACCCAGTCCTGAGGGCAGAGGGGGAGTTTACCCAGTCCTGAAGGCAGAGGGGGAGATTACCTAAAAGGCAGAGTGGGAGATTACCCAGTCCTGAAGGCAGAGGGGGAGTTTACCCAGTCCTGAAGGCAGAGGGGGAGTTTACCTAGAAGGCAGAGGGGGGTTTACCTAGAAGGCAGAGGGGGGGGATTACCCAGTCCTGAAGGCAGAGGGTGAGTTTACCTAGAAGGCAGAGCGGGAGTTTACCCAGTCCTGAAGGCAGAGGGGGAGTTAACCTAGAAGGCAGAGGGGGAGATTACCCAGTCCTGAAGGCAGAGGGGGAGTTTACCCAGTCCTGAGGGCAGAGGGGGAGTTTACCCAGTCCTGAGGGCAGAGGGGGAGTTTACCCAGTCCTGAAGGCAGAGGGGGAGATTACCCAGTCCTGAAGGCAGAGGGGGAGATTTCCCAGTCCTGAAGGCAGAGGGGGGGTTTACCTAGAATGCAGAGGGGGAGTTTACCCAGTCCTGAAGGCAGAGGGGGAGTTTACCTAGAAGGCAGAGGGGGGTTTACCCAGTCCTGAAGGCAGAGGGGGGTTTACCCAGTCCTGAAGGCAGAGGGGGAGTTTACCTAGAAGGCAGAGGGGGGGGGGTTTACCCAGAAGGCAGAGGGGGAGATTACCTAGAAGGCAGAGGGGGAGATTACCTAGAAGGCAGAGGGGGAGTTTACCTAGAAGGCAGAGGGGGAGTTTACCTAGAAGCCAGAGGGGGAGTTTACCTAGAAGGCAGAGGGGGAGATTACCTAGAAGTCAGAGGGGGAGTTTACCCAGTCCTGAAGGCAGAGGGGGAGTTAACCTAGAAGGCAGAGGGGGAGATTACCCAGTCCTGAAGGCAGAGGGGGAGTTTATACAGTCCTGAGGGCAGAGGGGGAGTTTACCCAGTCCTGAGGGCAGAGGGGGAGTTTACCCAGTCCTGAAGGCATAGGGGGAGATTACCCAGTCCTGAAGGCAGAGGGGGAGATTTCTCAGTCCTGAAGGCAGAGGGGGGGTTTACCTAGAATGCAGAGGGGGAGTTTACCCAGTCCTGAAGGCAGAGGGGGAGTTTACCTAGAAGGCAGAGGGGGGTTTACCCAGTCCTGAAGGCAGAGGGGGAGTTTACCTAGAAGGCAGAGGGGGGGGGGTTACCAAGTCCTGAAGGCAGAGGGGGAGTTTACCTAGAAGGCAGAGGGGGAGATTACCTAGAAGGCAGAGGGGGAGATTACCTAGAAGGCAGAGGGGGAGTTTACCTAGAAGGCAGAGGGGGAGATTACCTAGAAGGCAGAGGGGGAGTTTACCCAGTCCTGAAGGCAGAGGGGGAGTTAACCTAAAAGGCAGAGGGGGGCTACTCAGTCCTGAAGGCAGAGGGGGGGTTTACCTAGAAGGCAGAGGGGGAGTTTACCTAGAAGGCAGAGGGGGATATTACCTAGAAGGCAGAGGGGGAGTTTACCCAGTCCTGAAGGCAGAGGGGGAGTTAACCTAGAAGGCAGAGGGGGGGCTACTCAGTCCTGAAGGCAGAGGGGGGGTTTACCTAGAAGGCAGAGGGGGGGGCTTACCCAGTCCTGAAGGCAGAGGGGGAGTTTACCTAGAAGGCAGAGGGGGAGTTTACCTAGAAGGCAGGGATTATTCAGGATGTACTGTAAACATGTAGTGAAGGTCTTTCCAACATATTGCCACTTTTCAGCATGGACATACATTGTGAAACGGAGCTGCACATTTCCATAATTTTGAATATCTCTTGCATTTAGAGTGTAAGACTCGGTACTGTAGAATTACACAATGCAGATCTGGTAATTATGCAGCAATGCAGCCTGTTCTAAAATACTTTGTTCTCGTCATCTAAGAAATGATTTCTGTTGCTGTAGCACCTGTGTCACTATGCACCATTAACTGAATTCTGACCCAGGTGCAGCATGTGTAAAGCAATCAAACCTTTGCTGCTGCCGATAAGCAAGGGTTGGACTGGTAAAGGAAACCTGTTGTTCGAGGTTCTGTGTTAGGGAAGTAAAGGACATATCATTTCTGTGACAGGTGTTTTCCTGCATTGCCTTTTTTATTCTTCTTCTTGGAATAATGTAATCCCTCATCCTTTTTTGCACTTGACCCTCATTAGTCATCAGGGTGCAAGGAGTTGCTTTCAAACGTCGCTATTTACTGGTATAGAAAATGGGGGAGGCGATGTTTGATGAGTTGCTTAATGGCTTCATGCCTTAATGGGTGTCTTCACACTTTGCTTTCTCTGTCAGAGCCGAAGCAGGCAAAGGGCCCTTTGCAGAGTTCAGTGATGCGCTTACTAACTCCTTGGCTCACCTATCCTGCCCACTGCTTCACCCCCACCTCCACACGTGAATCCAAAGATGCCCATAGGTGTCCACGTTTATTGAAACTTGCCTGCTAGCCCCTTGTACGAGGACCCCTTTTCTGATGTCTGGTTCCCATTCCTCCCCCAGAACCTCATTATGCGAGGGATGCCCCTTGCACCCTCATCTCCACCCTGCTCACGCACCCACCACACCCACCACCCCATTCTATTCCTTACTTGCTCCGGTGCAAACTCCAGTCAGTTCTGCCTCTCTGTCATGCCCCCCGGATTCCTACGACATTCTTATGCCAATGGGGGAAGCCCATGGCGCTTGTCCTGGCGATTACATCAACGCCGGCGTCATCGCCAGTAAATACTACATCTCCCAATGGGACTTGCGCTTGGCATAATCCCTTGGAACGCTCTTTCTCTTGTATGCGTTCCACACCTCCTTCAAATCCACTTCCTATATCAAGCCACGCTCCCAGAAAGCCGGTGCTCCTAAACCGTTGTGTTACGGTGAGCAGCGCTTCTCAGAAAAGTTTACATACCTTTTGTTTACCTGGCTTCTGACTTCTGCTTACCCTCTGGACTCCGTTGCCTGCTTGCTGATTCTGTTTTGGCGCTCTTCTGATCTGCCCTTCCCTGCACGACCACAGAATTCTTACCGGACTGCCTTTGGGATTCCGTTTCTCATGTCTGGCTCCCGGCTCCCTTTCTGATTCCTGACCCCGTATCCCTTACCCGCTCCTGGTTACCCGCTCTTCGAACGAAGAAGTAAAGACCCTGCATTTAGGTGTTTTAGAAAAGCAAACACTACTCCTTTTTTCTTCCTGAAACCTTTTTTGCTGCACTTGGAAAAACGGTGCTGTTTGCATACACATTGTGACATTTTGGCTTTTGGCTTGTTTTTTTTTGGGATTTTTGGGACGCTCCGCTGTTTGCACCACTCATTGGATTTTGGGACGCTTTGCTGTTTGCACCACTCATTGGATTTTGGGACGCTTTGCTGTTTGCATCACTCATTGGATTTTGGGACGCTTTGCTGTTTGCATCACTCATTGGATTTTGGGACGCTTCGCTGTTTGCACCACTCATTGGATTTTGGGACGCTTTGCTGCCTTTCAAAGGATTGTTCTACCACCTCCCTAGTAGCGTCCTCGTGCCGTCCGGGTCAGGGAATCCCTTACCTGGATTTTGGGACATCAGTGACACTATCCTTGGGACACTCTCAAGTTGCCAACTGACCTTCGACTACACCCGGTCTTGTGTTCTATCACAAGTAGGTATTCCGCAGAAAAAAGGAATTTCACAGGTAAGCTTGTGGGTCTCGGAGGGTGTAGAGGGGTTGGTTTATTGCAATCAACAAACGGTATGTAATACTTGCCTTGTTTGTTTTTTCCCTCTAGCTCCACTGTGCGTTCCGCCTTTTTGCCTGAGCCCTTGGCCTGACAGGTTTCATTACCCTGCAAGCCGTGCTCTCAGGAAGAAAGTCTGAATTACTTCAGTGGCATCTAGTTCGAGTGGTCTTCCGGACTAACGGCGGAACATACGGAGTACGACACTCTCCCAGTCCATGCGGGGAAAGCACATGCGGATATCCTGAAATAACGTGGCCTGTGGCCTGTCGGGAATTGGCCTTTGAGAAAAATTCCCATTTCCGTCTCCTCCCTCACCGCTGGTCAGAGAATTGCTCCTTTCCGCTTCTCAATGGCTTGAACTTTGGTGACCTATCTTGTCTCCACCCACCCTCTGTACGCGTCCCACCAGGATTGACCCCAACCTCTCAATCGTCCTCTTTGTTTACTACTTTGCTGCTAAAATCCGGAGCGTATTGAGTGCAGGTGGAAAGTTGTGTCATAAGAAATGTTTGCCTCTGATCAATTCCAATTCCAGACTTGAGAGCTATCAGGATACTGCACTTTTTTATTTGTAGTATTTTAAGTAATAGTTGAGTTTTTCATCTGCGTAGTTTTGGCAGGATAGGTTAAAGGATCTTCAGAAAGGGAAGTGATACTCTGCTTATCCTGTGGGGGCTGGGGAAGATGGGCTTTGTCTTTAAATTGAGCAGACACTCTGGGTTTCTCTACAGCAGGTGCTGAAGACCCATTGGTGTTTGCAGGGGCTGCAAGGAGAACAAGAGGGTGTTCTAGTCCCCTGCAACCCATCTGAAGGAGACTGATTGAGTGGATGGGAACCCAAACCCGTAAATGGTATAAGCCAAATGAGCTGCTTTGCCTTTTGAGACAAGAACGTCCTGAGACTGTGCTTTTGTTTGACGCAGGAGAGTAATTTGTGTTGAATAAAAACTGTTTCATACAGATATTTGTTGCCTTTGAATCCTGCTTAGCTATGGAACATATGGTGTAAGAGGTGGGATCTACAAAGGCTTCTCCAGAAGCCTACCCAAGGCCTTCCGTCTCTAGAGTACAGGTGGTCATGATATTCTAGACTGCCTAAGTACAGGGTTCGAAATTGCTGGGAGCTGTTTAGCTCCTGGTTCTAGCCTAGGGGAGCCTGGTTGGCCTGACGACATCTACCAGGAACTACTTTTGACTTCTAGATTATCTGGTACCATACACAGATACTTATGTGACATTAACCACATATCACAGGTTATCCACAGGTCCTACAAAACAATGCCTTGAGAGCTGCCCTCGGCATTAATAAGAGAGATCATATCTCAACCACTAGACGCCAACTGAAATTGCTCTCTACAGACAACAAAATCAAACTAAAGTTGGCCTCCCTAACCCATAAAGCCCTCAACAATGCCGCCCCCAGTTATCTGATGGACAAGGTAAAGAGAAAGTCCTCCATCCGACAAACAAGAACTATCAATTCCAACCGTCTGATAATTCCCAGATTCAAACTCTCCACCATTGGTGGGAACAGTTTCCCGGTGAAAGCTGCCACGCTCTGGAACTCTCTGCCTCACAACCTAAGAGCTGACCAACCATACTTGCACTTCAGAAGACACCTCATCAGTCACCTTAACTCCAATAACCCTTGTATTTAGCTGCACTTTCTACACCTATGTATAGATAGTGATACTCTTGTTCGTGTTTCTGCCTTCGCCTCTAACAGCCCTGCACACTTCTGTACACTTACCTCCTGTATAGATATTGACTTTTAATGTTTGAAGACTTGTATACCTCTTATTCCTGTAATCCTGAATATTCCTTTAGGTTTACCCGCCTCTAACAGCCCTGTACATCTCTGTATATTTACCCCTGCATAGATATTGACTTTGTATGTATGAAGATGTGTACATTTCTTATTCTGTAATTCTGATTATCTCTATCACTACCTCAAAGTGTATATTTTTGCAACATTGTAAGCTTCGAATTATCTTTTGCCTGCGCCCTGTTGCCCCTGGGTAAGGTGCGCCATACAAATAAATAAACAAACAAACAAACAAACCCTATCTGGTTGGGAATGTATATAATGGAAAACATAATAACATAATGAGTCCTATGTAATCAGCAAAGTTTTGCATCTCATGTGGATGTTAGGTTTGCGACATGCGGTATGAGCGCCTTGTTCCCCAGAGGTAGCTTCTGCACGCTCTGTGATTCTAGCTAGACGGGAGCTGTATTAGGTCCAGCTCATGAAACCCCGTATTTGATCCCTGAATATGAAGGCCATCCCCTGACTCTGCATTGTGTTAACAAAGTGGACATATTCCACCAAAGGGCGAGCCCTAGTGGTGAAAGGGGCACGTGTTGTGCTTCTTTATGGGAACTATAAAGGGATCCTTCCCACATCAGTCCTAGCAGTGATGAAGTCTATAGATGCTTTTATTGTGGGTGGTAGGGGTGCTTTTGTTTAATTATAGCTATGATGAATGTTTGTAGCCCAGGAGGGGGGACCCCGTTGCTCAGTTGATTTGTGAAATGTGCCGTCCCACCCAACCTTAGGTAACCAAAGAGCTAGAGGATCCTGAAAGGAGAGAAGCTGGGATTGGGCCTGTCACTCTCCTTCTAGGGCAGCCTCCTCTGCTTTTCCTCTTATGGCAGCTGTTTCTATCTCGCCATCTTGTTTCCCTTCATCCTATTCTGTGTCTCCACTCGCTCCCTCACCTGACTCTTTCCTCCTCTTTTTCTCTCTATCCCTCATATTTGGCCTCCTACTTCTCTTCCATGCAGATTTGTTCTCCATAGTGTACCCCCTCTTGTTTTCCCTCTCCCCTCTTGTCTTCCTGGTAGCCTCCCCCTCTTGGTTTGCCCCCCTCCCCTCTTTGGTTTGCCCCCTACCACTCTTGGTTTTGCCCGTCCCACTCTTGTTTTCGCCGCTTCTTGGTTCGCCCCCTTCCTTTCTTGGTTTTGCCCCTCTTAGTTTTGTCCCACCTTTCCTCTCAGTTTACCACCCCCCTTCTCCTCTCGGTTTTGCCCCCCTTCCCCTCTTGGTTTTGCCCCTTCCCCTCTTGGTGTCACCCCCCTTTCTTCTTGGTTTCATCCACCTGTCTTTCACACACCATTCCTCTCTTGGTTTTGTCCCCTCTTCCCCTCTTGGTCCCCCCCACCCCACCTTTCTTGGTTTTTCCCCTTCCCGTCTGGGGTTTGCCCCCCTCTTGGTTTTGCCCCCTTCTCTTGGTTTTACCACCCCTTCCTCTCTTGGTTTCACCCCCTTCCCCTTTTAGTTTTGCCCCCTTTTCCCTCTTGGTTTTTCCCCCCACCCTTCCCCTCTTGTTTTCGTCCCCACCCTTCCCCTCTTGGTTTCGCCCCCTTTTCCCTCTTGGTTTTGCCACCCCACCCTTCCCCTCTTGTTTTCGTCCCCACCTTTCCCCTCTTGGTTTCACCCCTTCCCCTCTTGGTTTTGCCTCCCCTTCCCCTCTTGGTTTTGCACCCCTTCCTCTAATAGTTTTGCCCCCTTCCCCTCTTTGTTTTGCCCCCTCTTCCCCTCTCGGGCTCACCTAACCATTGCCCTCTTGGTCTCACCTCCCCATTCCCCTCTTGGTTTCACCTCTCTCATCCCCTCCTGGTTTCGCCCCCTTCACCTCTTGGTTGGGCCCCGCCCCCTCTTAGTTTCCTCCCTTGCCCTCTTGGTTCCCCCCTTCCCCTCTTGGTTTTGCCCCCCACCTTCTCCTCTTCGTTTTTTTCCTCTTAGTTTTGCCAGTCTTGCCCCTCTTAGTTTTGCCCCCCATACCCTCTTGGTTTTGCCCCCTCCCATTGCCCTCTTGGTTTCAAATCCCCATTCCCCTCTTGGTTTCACCCCTCACTTCCCCTCTTGGTTTTGCCCCCTTCCCCTCTTGGGTTTTCCACCCTTTCTGTCTTGGGTTTTACCCCTTCCCCTCATGGCTTCCCCCTTCCCCTCTTGGCTTTACCACACCTCCTTCCACTCTTGGTTTTGCCCCCTTCCCCTCATGGCTTCCCCCTTCCCCTCTTGGTTTTACCAAGCCTCCTTCCGCTCTTGGTTTTGCCCCCTTCCCTTACTTGGTTTCCCCCTCCCCTCTTGCTTCTTGCTCTGTGTTGCACTTCATGATCCCTTACCCACAGTAAGGATACAGTACTATAACTGATGGCTCTATGTTCCCTTGCACCGCCACACAACTCTCAGGGGAGGTAAAGTGCAGGAGGGTAGTGGACTACAGGGTTCCACTTCAGCAAAGTGTTTGCTTGCAGTAATATGGAAATAATCACTGACTGGAGGCATGCTTGAAATGGAGAAGTGTACCTCCGATCTCTATTTCTTGGAGAGTGCTCCACCCCTGAGCCCCATCACACTTGTCATGCATTGGGCCTATAGCAGATTTAACTGATAGTTAATGCTGTGTATTTTGTATTTCATGCAGCTCCCCCCGCCCCCAAATACACTGCATGGCTCTGGAACCATCATCTTAGTTTGAGGACTGTACCCTTTACCACAGTATTTGGGGTATTCTAAAGATGCCCACTTATGTGATTATAGCTTTTGTGGTCTGGGGGTGGCACAGCTAACCAGTTTGTGGCTGATCTGCTGCACTATGGGTGCTGATCATTTGCTCAAAAGCATTTTATATTCACATTAGCTTTCAATGGAACAAAGACAGAATATGCAGAATGCAGATGATGCAAGCACTCTGGGTAATGTAGGAGGGGTGAAAGGCAAGGCAATACATCACAAAACATGTTTTCTGGCTCGCTTTCAGGCTCTGACGCCTCTTTTCCTTCTCTTATCCCTGATTGTCTGCTTGCAGTCCAGGAGTGGATGATCTCTACCTGGATGCCAGTAAGACTGAGAGTCTCGTCATTGCCACACCTGCACCTTCCTTTCCTGTCACTCTCTGGCCGGCCTCTCTTGGCCCTCTTCTTGCTCCCGCCTGTGAGGCTAAGAACCTCGGTGTCATCTTCGACTCCACTGTCCCCTTCTCTCCACAGATTTACGACGTCTCTAAGAAGTTGAACTACCAACTGTGCCTCCTCAGAGGTATTCGTCCTTTCCTTTCCTTTTCCCAGAAGCTCACTGTCTCCAGAGCTCTGGTTCTCTCTAGGCTGGACTACTGTAACAGCCTCTTATTAAATCTGCTTGCCTCTACACTCCGTCCTCTGCAACTCATCCAGAACAGGACTGCGAGACTTGTCCTTGGCCTCAAGCCCAGGGATCGTATCTCTCCAGGACTGAAATCTCTCCATTGGCTCCCAGTGGCTGCAAGGATCAAGTTCAAGACCATTTGCATTATCCACAGGGCCTTCTGGGGCCTGGGACCAAAATATCTCCAGCTTTCTCTTCTGAAGTATCTTCCTACTCAAGCTCTTTGGTCCTCCACCTTCAACTCATTGAGGGTTAGTAGCTTTTTGAAGCATTGAGGTGGTTTGTTTGTTGGTTTGTTTGTTTTATTCACTTATAATGCGCACCAGACCCGAAGGTAGCCGGGCGCAGCAGTACAGAAAATGCGAAGCTTAGGTTGCAGGGTGGGGTCATGGAATACATACACTGTACAAATACAAAATACAAATATAGAATGCAAAATATCACAGGAAGGCAGCAGTTGCGGTTTACATGCAGGATAAATACAAAATATGATCAAGACAGTCTATGTACAGGTACTGTGTGGGCGAAAGCTCATCGGTCAGGTGGGCAAAGAGAGTGGGACCATAAGATCATGATGAAATGTATGTTCTAGGGTGGGGTGAAGGATAAGTGGGCGCCAATAGGCTATTCATTGGCAGTCCTTAGCAGATTGATGTAGTTATTTCTGAATTTGGGGAAGGGCTGTGCCTCGCGTAGAGGATTAGGCAATGAGTTCCATAATTGAGCTGCTTGCACCGGGAAGCTACTACCCCCCGCCTTAGATAACCTGAATCTCGGAATGATGAGGCTGTTGGCATTTGCAGTTCTGGCAGGGCGCGAGTGATGTCTTTTTGTGAGTTTATTGCGGAGATAGCTTGGTGCTGCATTGTTCAGGGCTTTATGAACCAGGGATGCTACTTTAAGGTGGATTTTGTTTTGGGAGGACAACCAGTTGTTTTGACGCCTGAAGTTTGAAATATGTGATCTTTTAGATACACCAAGGGCGGCTCGTAGGGCATTGTTTTGAAGAATTTGAAGTCGGTGGGTAATGGATTTATTTGCTCCGATGTAGAGGGCATTACAATAATCAAGCCTCGAAAGGATTAATGCTCTCGCTAGGATAAGGCAGTTGTTATCAGAGAGAAAATGCTTGCCTGCTCTAATGAGCTTGCATGTGTAGGCGGTGGCAGATGCCAATGACTTCACCTGCTTGTCAAAAGAGAGGGTGGCATCCAGATAGAAGCCAAGTGTCTTCACATCTTTGGAAACCTTGATAATGTTCCCGTCAATTTCAAATGAGGTATAGTCCTGACTGAGTTTCTGTATGTTAGAATGTGTCCCTAGGATGAGCAACTCTGTTTTGTCATCGTTCAGGCATAGACCGTGGGTTGCCATCCATGCCTGGACGATGATATACACCCTATTCACCAAGGCCAAATCCTTGTTGTAGTCCCCGGAAAGTGAGAGGAGAATCTGGGTATCATCTGCATAGTTGGTGTAGGTGATACCAAGATGGTCCAGATCATCAAAAAGGGGCTTAGTGAATATGTTGTAGAGAGTCGGGGAGACGCATGAGCCCTGAGGGACTCCACATCGGATGGGGATTGGGTCCGCCGCTGCCGAAGGGGAGAACACCCTCATGGTCCTATCACTGAGGAAGGATTCAATCCAAGATATGGCCTCCTTGGAAAAATGTGCGGCTGAGTCTAAATGGCTACAAAGTACTCCATGGTCTACAAGGTCGAATGCCGTCGAGAGGTCCAGCAGCAAGAGGAGAGCCATTTTACCTTTATCTCTTATTTCATCTATTTGTGCCTTTAGGTCGATAAGGGCAGTCTCTGTACCATGTTGTGGACGGAATCCTGATTGGCGCTCTCCTAAAAGTTTATGTTGTTCCAGGAAACTTTGGATTTGATTGTAGGCGATTTTATCCAGGATTTTGAGCAGGAAGGGGACTGTTGTAATGGGGCGGTAGTTTGTGGGTATAAGAGGGTCTAGCGTTTGCTTTTTAAGCAATGGTAGTACCCAGGATTGTTTTAAATTGGTGGGTACCGTGCCGGACGTGAATGAGGAGTTGACGAGTTTGCCAATAAACGGGGAGAGATCTCTAGCTGCGTCTTTTATAAGCTGGGCAGGGCAAGAATCGCCCTGGCAGTTAGACGGCTTAAGAGAGAGGATGACTTTCTCCACCTCGAGAATCGATGTTTTTGAAAACATGAACCGTGTGGCTGTGTCCTGGGTCTTTGGGGTAGGGTCTGTAATGAGGTTGTTAGTCTTGGGATGATGGGTAAGGGAGGCTTTCTTTTTGGTTATTTTCGTTTGGAGTAGAGAGATTTTATTGGATAAGGCTAGCTGAATGTTGGAGCACCAAGTTTTGTCTTTGGTGCAAGTATCCGGAATGGGGATGGGTGACTCTAGTTCTTTCAGGATGGTGAAAAGTTCCCTCATGCTTGAGTTGGCGTTGGAGATCCGCTTATTAAAGGAGTTCTGTTTGGCCAGATGGATTTATTTTTTATATTGGGAGGAGATTTCTGTTAGTTTCATTTTATGGTCTACTGAAGGGGTGAGCCTCCAAGCTGTTTCACAGCTCCTCTTAAGTAGTCGCAAATCCTTTAGTTCGGGGGTAAACCATTTATTTAGGTGAGATTTGGGTTTACTTTTTCTGAGTTTCAAGGGTGCGATGTTGTCGAGGGTAGTTAGCATAATTTTGTTGTACTCGTTGACTAGTGTTTCTGGGTCTAGATGATCTGCTAATCCGTTAAGTGTAGGTAGAATGGCCGGGATCACTTTGTCTCTGGTGATGCTCTTTTTGTTTCTTGTTGGGCAAGGCGGGGCCATGATGGAGGCTGGTGAAGGTGGTCTGGAGGTAGATAGTTCAAATGACAGGAAGAAGTGGTCTGTCCAAGGTTGAGGGATAATAGCTTTGATATTGGCAGTGCAATTGTAGTCTACTAGCCAATCAAGGATTCTTCCCTTATTATGTGTAGGTTCAAGAGTTTTTTGCGTCATGCCCAGATTTGAGAGGGAATTGGCAATGATGGTGGCATTTTTATCTGAAGGGTCATTGAAGCCCAGATTGAAGTCCCCTAGGACAAGTAGTTGTGAAGAGGTTTTAAGGTTGTTGGAGAGTGAATTATATAGATCCTCCTCGAAGGTCCCTAAGGGACCAGGTGGTCTGTAGATGAGGTGGATCGTCAAAGTTTGGGAGCTAGCTAGTGGAAGTTTGATAGTAAGTGATTCACATGAGTCAGCTGCTATTGTAGGTGAGATTCTCATATCTAAGCTGGTCTTTGCGATGATGGCAATGCCACCGCCGCGCGTGTTGGTTCTATCTTGCCTGAATATAGTAAAGTCTTCTGGGATGGCTAAGGAGAGTAGGGGTCCTGCTGCGTTGTGCAGCCAGGACTCGGTGATGGCGATGAAGTCCAGATTGTCGAGCACTATCAGATCACAGATATCTGTGGCATGTGCTATCAGGGATCTTGCATTTATTAGTCCTCCTTTGAGTAGGTGGTATGACGGATGAGGTGGTACAGTTTTGGTCTGGGTAGTGGGAGGAAGTCTCCTGTTTTTTGGGGGGACGTTGGTGTTGGGCTTCTGGGTATTGGATCTTTTGTTGTTAGGAGGTAGGGTTCTGGTCAGAGGCTCATAAAGTTTCGAGAGTCTAGCTCTGAGCCTAGAGTTTCGACAGAGTAGACTACATGGGTTGCTGAGAAACTCGGATAGGGGATTCAGATCCGGGTGTTCCATACTGGTGTCAGTAGAGAGGGTGGTGATGGTGGAATTTAGGGGTCTTGTGAGCATAGTAGGGAGGCTACTGTCCTCTCTATGGTGGAAGATAATTGCAGATAGGTACAATAGCAGGCTGCATGGTGTGATACTCATGATGTGGAGCTGGAGACACCGGGCACGGTGGGCATAGATTAGCATAGGCAATGACTAAGTTGCACGGGGCACAGTGGGCATAGATAAGCATAGGCAGTGACTAAGTTGCACAAGGCACAGTGAGCATAGATTAGCATAGGCAATGACTAAGTTGCACAGGGCACAGTGGGCATAGATTAGCATAGGCAATGACTAAGTTGCACGGGGCGCAGTGGGCATAGATAAGCATAGGCAGTGACTAAGTTGCACAAGGCACAGTGAGCATAGATTAGCATAGGCAATGACTAAGTGGCACAGTGGGCATAGATAAGTATAGGCAATGACTAAGTTGCACAGGGCACAGTGGGCATAGATAAGCATAGGCAATGACTAAGTTGCACAGGGCACAGTGGGCAAAGATTAGCATAAGCTTGCAGGTAACCAATGTCAAAATGTCAAATTGATGGTTCCCCTGTTATGAGATGTAAGGAAAAAAAGCCCCTGGGCTTACCATAGTAGTATGGGTCCGTCAGGCAGTGAGCAAAGGTCCTTGCAGCATTTAGGGAGCAGGCGCAATAGGAGTAGGCTACGCCTCCCATGCGCCGAACAGGGCGCAAAAGAGGGCCTTTGTATGGCCTTCGTGTGGGCCGGCGTATCCGCCTGCCGGCGGAAGCAGAGGGCTTAGTAGTGCCCAGATCGAGGCTCAGCCTCGCTTTGAAGCCGCGTCGCGCCCGGCATGGGGAAGTCAGGCGAGCGGGAGAGACATAGACAGGCAGGCCGCCGTGTGCAGTGCAGCGGATCTGCACTTGCTGCTGCCGGGTGGTCTGCTGGATGGGAGGGGGGGCTCCTGCCCTCCACCCTCGTCGAAGGTCGTCAGGAAGGGGGTTCCTGGGGGCAAAATAACGCCTTTATAAGGCCTTCGTGTGGGCCGGCGTATCCGCCTGCCGGCGGAAGCAGAGGGCTTAGTAGTGCCCAGATCGAGGCTCAGCCTCGCTTTGAAGCCGCGTCGCGCCCGGCATGGGGAAGTCAGGCGAGCGGGAGAGACATAGACAGGCAGGCCGCCGTGTGCAGTGCAGCGGATCTGCACTTGCTGCTGCTGGGTGATCTGCTGGATGGGAGGGGGGGCTCCTGCCCTCCACCCTCGTCGAAGGTCGTCAGGAAGGGGGATCCGGGGGCAAAATAACGCCTTAATAAGGCCTTCGTGTGGGCCGGCGTATCCGCCTGCCGGCGGAAGCAGAGGGCTTAGTAGTGCCCAGATCGAGGCTCAGCCTCACTTTGAAGCCGCGTCGCGCTCGGCATGGGGAAGTCAGGCGAGCGGGAGAGACATAGACAGGCAGGCCGCCGTGTGCAGTGCAGCGGATCTGCACTTGCTGCTGCCGGGTGGTCTGCTGGATGGGAGGGGGGGCTCCTGCCCTCCACCCTCGTCGAAGGTCGTCAGGAAGGGTGGCATATCTCTCTCTTCTGCTGTGGCCTCCCTCTGGAACAGCCTCCCTGCCTCTCTGATTCTGGAGCAGAACCATCTCTGGTTACGGAAGCTACTCAAAACTTTCCTCTTTACTTATGCCTTCTCTCTTCCTCTCCCCTGCCGATCTCCTGTACGATACTGCACTGTTTACCTAGATATCCTCTGAACCACGGGACCAGGTCCTTGGCCTCCCAGTTCCACATCTGCACTGCCTCCTGGCAACCCTGCACTTGGGGCTGTATCTGCAACCCTACAGTTCCCCTTCCTGCACTTTCTAACATTTGTTGTCTGCACATAATCCCTGCACTGCCACCTGCTGGCCGCACTTCTTGTTTTCGATGTCTTGATCCTATGTCTAGCACTTGCTCCTCCTCACCTTTCCCTGGCACTTTTCACCTTTCCTCTCCCCTGAACTTGCACGATCGCAATGTCACTTGTCCTAGTAAGATTGTTGTCCTGTCCTCCCTTTGTTCCCCTCCCTTGCCTCGTTGCGCCTTGAAACAAGTGTGTATAGGCACGCTATAAATGTCATATATCATATCATATCATGTTACCAAAAAGGATATGTTTTTGTTGAAAAAGGTGTGAATGGGTGACTTTGCAGTCACTAGGCTCCCAAAAGTCGACCAAGGGGGCTGGAGCCTCTCAGCAGTAGCTTTCTCAGTTTTTGACCTTTCCAGGCCTGTTCCAGGATTCGTGATACCTCCTTTGTGGGTTGTACAAGTGTTGCATGTGGTGAGCCGTGCTGCTCCTAGCAGTGTTCTGGCGTTGAGTTGTTTTAAAGTGAGTGCTCCTTCTTTGTCGAAGGCGGCGTTCGAGCGATGCGGTTGGGAGGGCTCACCAGAGTCAGCTTGAATGTCAAGCAAATTTGAAACCTTGATAACTACTGGGTCTGGTCGAAAAGTGAGTCATTTGAGTCGGTCTTCAATGATTCGACACTGTGATGGTCTGATGCAATGTTTGCCGAGGCCGCAATTAGAAATGATCCGCGGAAGGGAAGCTGGTTATTCAAGCCGCAAGAAATGCCACAATCAGCACCCCGGGTCCTGGTAGTTGGAAGATTTTAATGATAATGTCCAAATGTCAAGATGGTCATTTACATAATACAGCAGTAGCATGGTTTTTCATGTTGCATAATTTGTTTTATAAATACTTGTAAATTATAATGTATTTAAGTTTTTTCCTTGATACATTGTTAATAACCATCTACTTCATGTCTGTGACCTGAATGTAGTCTTATTGTTGGTGTTTTGTGTATAATGTTTTTTTCAGTTGGGTAAACATTTCCTCGATGTGTGAATCAATTGAATTATGTGCTAGACATGTGGTAGAAAGATTTCCACTGACTGTGCTGCCCTCCGTATGTGGACGATTTTGAGAGGAATGCCTTTGGTCCATGACCCCGGTTGGTCCTTTGTGTCAAGGTCTCCTCTCGTCCTTGGCTGCTTTGTGAGTTGCTCCTCTGGTCCTTCGCCCCTCTGGTCCTTGTGTCCCTATACTGTGGTGTGTGTTTGGCATAGTCACTTGCTAGTTCATGGTATATGTCCAGCTGCCTTGTATCATAAGGCTGTGAGCGATCTGGGGCCTTCGGGTGATTTTGCTCTATATAAAAATTAACATAGATGGATAGATAGACTTAGTGGTGCTACAATTGGGAATGCCTTTGCAGTGTGTGAGAAACCAGAAGGTGTCTCACCCACTGGTTCCTGCGGGTCTCTCCATCAGGTGGCCAGCGCACAGCCATCGCCTTTGGATCCAGACCCTGGGGGTGGACCAGTGCGGGAAGATCACCTGGGCGAGGGGTCTTCATGGAGTGGGATGCCGGATGGCGAGACGCGGTATCCCTCCCCCTGCAATGCCTTTACCCCATCCTACTAGGTAGGATATGTGGGAACCTTACGCTCACCCTCTTTTCCTTATCCAGCACTTTCACACGGACAGCCCGCTGTGGGAGAAAACAGACTCGCACCCAATTAAAATTCCCCACATGGATAAAAGATGGAGCACGAGAGCACACTCTGAGTGAGGCAAAGAACATGAAGGAACAGCAGTTTCGAGTCGGCAGATGAACAAGGGGAGAAAGACGGCAAACCCTGAAGGGTTCGTAAGAAGGGAAATACTCTTGACCTTTTTGGTCAGATGCCGTTACTTTCAAGAAACCTTCAAGGCCAGGAAACCAGACTGAAGAATCCTGCATTGTGTGTCGAAGATACCGATGGCCCTCCCGCGTAACTAACCAAGGCGGGCAGAAGCAACAGCAGCCGCTGTGGTATCGTCCTTGGCTCCAAGAATAAAGAAGCGCCAGAGAGATCAACACAGCCAGTGAGTGTGGAAGACCGATGCAAGACCGGTCTGTGTTGAAGTCAAGGTTGCAAGCGGCAACATTGTATAGCGAGCGCTAGAATTAACATTGTTGAATGCATGTGATGAAAGACGCGAGTAAAGCTAAACTGCTGATGAATGTTTGAACTTAAGAAGGCAAGCTACGATACCGTTGACAGAGTGGTCCGGCACTGTGAATGTGCTAATTCGAAGGTCTTTGTAAGGTATCCCGCCAAGAGAAATTAAAGTAGAAGATTGATGAAAATAATCATGTGAAGTGAATCAAAGTGGTCTTGTGACGCTTTTAGGAAAACCCATCGCACAGTTGAAATTCTTTGATTTTGGTTAAAAGAGGATCTGAGCCCGAGCAAGGGAGGTCCATGGTCCGATCCCGAACGAGGGAGACAAAGTGTGAACATTGTGATAAAAGGAGGTCTCAGCCTGAAGAGGGAGACTCCTGATGAACATTGAAAGCGAGAACTTGTGCATGTAAAAATCCTGATAGAAATGGAACTTTGAGAATTTGTTTGTTACGACAGATCCTCTGCAGTCAGAGGCTCTTATTGGAAAAGAGGCTTTGGCAGAGGGCCCTGATGTCTGTGCTTTGAACTGTATCCTTGTGGTCGAGAAGCAAGAGTGTGTTCGAAGCTCGAACGTGCATCCTTGCCCTGTGCTTAAAAGGTGGGGAAGGGACGCCAACTGCTCAACCGTCCTGAAATATTATTCCTTGAACACTTTCCTTTTTGCATACACCATTGTCCCACACCCTTTTGTATTTAGAAGGATTGGCAATAGGTTTATTAGTATAGGCCCTTTTATTTGACAGAGACTTGAATAGGACTGCGTTATTATTATTTGATGGTTGTAGCTTGCTCCCGTCCTTCGATTTAGGATTAGATAGGTGTTCAACCAACCCATCTGAAGTTCAATAAACACCCTTGAACTGTGAACTCTTGTGTCTGTCTTCACTGTTTGATAACATGCCTTCCTTACAGCTGTCAGCCGGAAGATCCCGGGCAAGTGACTAGAAACCTTGGCCCAGATTGGTGTTGTGGCACAGGATGAAGCAATACTTAGCCTAACCTAATATGGCATAGCAAGATATAAAAGCTGGAGAAGGAATGTTGTCAATGGAATTAAACAAATACATGGGACCAACTGTGATTGTCAAAAGGGAGCCTACAACTGTTATTGGGTGGCCTGTTAGGCAATATACAGTAACAAACACCTGAATATAATTGTACACCTCTTTACCATAACAGGCTTCCCAGTATTACATAACCCCCACCCCGAAAACTGGTCAAACAATGGAGCGTACAACACCTCCGAAGACACTCTACACTAATCCACCACATATCCACCAACATACGTATAGCATCCACACTGTTAACGTAAACATCAACCGAAGACTCAGAAGTCTTATAGAGAATGGGCAAAGCAAGTTGTTTATTTTGCAATTTGCAAACTGAATAAATGGGCAGCACCCCACTAGCCTGCCACCGAAAAGTAACCCAACCGCCCCCAACTTGCCTACACTTTATATCCCCACATGGTCTGGCCCCTTAGGTTGTGTGTTACTTCTGCTTGTTCTTTCCCACCCTCCATGATGTCATCATGATCTTATTGTTTGTTGCATTAATCTGTCTTTGGTTTCCATCTTGATCCTGCCCATCACGTGATCATCTTTTTCCATGTCCGTCTCTCTGGTCTGATGATTTCCGATATCAACCTTCTCAGGCGATGGGCATTGGACACCACCCCCTGGCGTACTTCCAGCGATGAATAAGAGTCCTTTGTATAAGTCGGCAGGATCCAAGATGGAGGCCCACGTTGCCTTCACCTTGTCACCTCGGCTCCTAAAAGTGCTTTCTCAGCAGTCCTATAGCGCATGCTCACACAAAGGAGCTCCCAGACAGGTTGTATCAAAGCCAATAGGCAGGTTTTCTCTATCCAATATCTGCTAAGATGTAAAGAAAAATAATAAACGCTCTGGAATTATCTGTATAACAAAGGACACCTCAGGTATTGAGATATTCTCCCAGACTCCTCCCGTATTCTCATTTACCTTCCTTACGTGTTCATTACCGTCTCATGCCTTTGTGGTGGGTATTACAACATAAATCATATTCCACCCTCTACTGGAGTCACATCTGAAACACCAATTTGTTTGGGTGGCTGTCTGTTCCGTTAGTTACTTTGACATTAGCAACCTGGAGCTTACATTAACCACTGCTCAGGACAACGCGACAAAATATCTAAACGTCACATCAGAGTCCTATACATTTCAAATCTGCCCTCATCAACGTTGTATCTTGCCCTGTTCCTTGCAATGAATACTGTGGATGCCTCACAGAGTCCCAGCCTAAAGTCCCCTTCTGTTATGGCTAGGGGAAGGCAGCCACTACCTGATCCTGACCGTGGGGGTAATATTAGCCAGGCGGATCACATGGGAGGAGAAGGCCATCAGGGGAATGTGAGGACTCTGTCAGGGAAATCACGATATTGATCATTTCATGAGGGTGAGGGTTCCCTGGTGCTTGCCCATTTGATGGCGTGTTGTTATCATGCACAATTCCCTCCCATAACTCCTTTGAATATGAAGTGTGACAATCCTTGTGATAAACATGGAAGCAGAAGTCAAGGAACCAGTTCTTCTTCTGATTATCATAGTTCAGTATTTAATTCAAATTGTGAGGTTAAAAAGCAACTATTGGTTTCCTTAAAACCTTCCCCTAAGACTACATCTGACAAAACAGTAAAGCAGAGTAAAAAGAATGAGTTTACACAAAATAAAAACATTATGGACTTCAAGTCCCATAATTCCCTAAGTACGGGACGAGGAAGAGGGGCTCAGAGTGGCAGACTGCAGTGTGATGTCTAATGTTCTGATGACCCACACCTGAGCGGGACTTTCAAATGTTTAAACCCCCTCAGGGGCAGGCCATCAAAAGGAAGAGAAGGAAAAGCAGGCGTTGTGAGAAGCATCAGAAGCAGCAGTTTAAATGCAGTGCAAAAGCGAGGCTGCAGCTGATGAGAAAGCGGGACACCATGGTAGAGATGTGGCAGAGGTCAAGAATCCAGTGAATTGCAGATCGTGCTCAGCGGGAAGTGGTAATGAAACTGACTGCCAAGGGGGAGACAGATGCTTTCCCCATGCTGCGTGTTGCTCCGATGTGTCGGGGTCACAGGAGCGTACCTTGACGAAAAACAACTCTCGAAGGCGAGAGAGAAGGAAACCTGAACAGAACTGTCAAAAGAATTAGTTTCCCTGCCGAAAGCTGGAATATAGGCATAGAGTCTATAGCAGAGGCATCATCCGACCAGTGTGTTGGCCTTGCTCAGGTTACCCCGGGGCGCTCCTAACCCGACACCCGACATTGCATAATGACTTGAATGGCGAACTAATAACAAGAAAGCTTTTCAATACCGAGATAAGAAATTAAAGCAATTTGGGTGCAAATCTTGTTTTGAGAGGGAGAGTGAAGAGAATCCTTGCAGTCACCATTGTCCAAGTCAAGAAGGGACAATACTGATTAAGCTTGAAAGAAAACATTGGTTTAAACAAGTTGAACCTGAATATTGTAACAACCATTACCCAAGCCAAAAGAGAACAATATTCAAGCGAGGTGAAGATGATGTACAGAAAGAAAGATTGTTGTTAGAAGGAGATTGTACCAAATATTGCCTAAGCCAAAAAGAGGCAAGCAAAGATAATCAAAGTTGGTAGAGAAGCATAGTCTGCATTGACAAGGGCAGGTGAACCATTGTGAAATACATTGCCCATACATGAAACAAATGATGCAATCTTCCTCATTGTGGATTAAAGTGTGGGAAGTGTTGAAGCGAGCCTCACCACAAGGTACTAATAGTAGTTGTAGTAGCTTTGTCCGGGCAGGCAAGCAGATTGGGAAAGGGAAACTTAGCAGTTAGTCCTGGCAGGCGAGTGGACCAGGAAGAAGTTGAAGTACTGCAGTGTGGTAGGAGGTTGTGGTCAAATGAAAGAGTACATCAGAAGGTGTGCTTTGTTGAATGTTGTAAAACCATCCTGATCAAATTGTGTTTCCATATGAACTCAACTTAGAAACAACACCTCCTTCTGGTACTCAGGAAAAACCTAAAAACCCTACTATTTAAGTCTGACCCCTCACAACAACTCCGTGCATTTCAGCTCTCAGCATCCATGTTGACTAGTCCGCTGCCACCAGGACAAACACCAAGTAGATATAGCCATTGCACATTTTGCTACTGTCTGTTTCTAGGTCAGCATGCAATTTGTGAATATAAAATGGATATGCAATCTTACTATGTAAAGGCATTTTCTTTAAGCATTTTAAACCTGTAACTATCTTCTTAAGTCTCAGCGCCTAGTTGCCTCTGGGCTTTGCACGCTTTACAAATGTACGAATAAATAAATAAGGAGTCTTTTTGGTTTACCAAACAGCAGTTTCTAGATGTTTTTGAACATTGCCTTGACAACCGAGAAGAAGTAGAATACATACAGTACATCTGATGGTGTCCTTTATTGAACTTTTGAAACATCATCCTGTCAAAACTGTGTCATATAAGAAGAAGTCTTTTTAGTTTATCAACCAGCAATTTGTGGACACTTGGAACATTGCCTTGGAGAATGAGGAAACCTATTGGGCAGTAAGACAATTGAGTTGTCAAGTGAGAAACCTGTGGGAGCAACAGGACTTTGTGCCACACTCTGAAAACAACTTGGCTATTGAAAGAACTAATCGAGGGAATCAACCCTCTATACAAGGATTTGTGTTTATGCTTTCTGTATGTGTATTTAAATATGATGTTGTGAAGTTTGGACAGCCAAATAAACCTTTTTTGAGTTTTTTGTAAGTATGAGTGTGAGGGACAGAAATTTTGGACATTAGGTCAGTTTTCCTTAGCTTTTGGGTTTTTCGGTTGGGGAGAGATAGGCATTTGTCCCACCCTTACTGGTCAATAAAATGGCTAAATATGAGAAAACTCTATCTAATTGTCTGTCTTGCGTTTCTGATCCCTTTCCCTCCTACTTGCAGATCCTGAAGCCGCAAAAGGCTGTCAAAATGGCAGAAGGTATGCTACACAAGAGCCCATGATATAGCTTAGAAGAGCATTGCTAAATGACTTGCCTGTGGGGCTGTAATCCGGATGGCCCATGCAACTATACTGACTGGCAGCAACAGCGGAGTAAATTAATGTTGGTTCTTCTAGTTGTCCATATTAAAATCTCTTGTGCACGGGACGGCTGGTGGAACTATTTCTCTGATGTCCTCTTCTCCCTCCTTCCCAACTCGTTGGGACAGACTACATCTGCAGGCTGGTCGGAGGAAAGCTGGCTGCAGAAGATCGCTGTCACTTGAAGAGCTTGCAGTGTCTTGGAAGTCTTTCAGTGTGTGCATCCCTTTGCACGCAGCCCCCCACCCTCCACGTCACCCACCACCACACCCAGTTCCTATTTTTCCATTCACAAGGCAGGTCGGGTTTCGCTGTGCTTCTTGAAAAGCTTCTTGTACTGGGCGTTGCTTCTAGCTGTTCACTCCATTTATATTTTCGATTGGTATTTTTTCAGATGAGGTGTCTCCCTCTGATTAAGACTTTAAGGTGAGTCCGCTGAGCAAAACCCTCCCTAAGGGGTTTGGTGAAGCGGGACCTCACTGGGAGTGACTCCCCTCAAGGGGCCAAGGACGCCCATTCTCATGAGGAAGTCCCTATAGCTAAAGCAGTATCCCCATACATAGGAATCCGAGACACTGATCTTGCATTCAGCCGTGGGACACAAAATAATACTGGAAGTGCCTTTGGATGTTTTGCTGCAGACAATGCTGGTCTTTTTGTGGGCTTGATAGCTGAACATAAACAACAGCCCCCTTTTTGGTCACAGAGCGAGAATAAAGGCGCAATCACCCTTTAATGGAGGAGAAGAAGTAATACGTAGAGACGCACCTGCGCCGTGAGCAAGTCAATGAGGAACAGAGCCGCACCTCACAGCAGAGCCAACTGTGGTGCGGAAGAAGGCAGGAGATGGACAGAGACGGCTCAGAGCCGTGTGGTGTCGGTGAGGCCAAGGCCGAGCAGAGAGGGCCTTATCTGAAGGCGCACCCACACGGAGGACGTGATGGGCCTGTAATCTACCAAACAGCACAAAGTAACTCCCGAGAACCTAGAGAGGCATATGTGAAGAGGGGTTCCCAATACCCCTGGAAGGCAAGTGAGACATTGGGACCAAGAAACCCAAGTGGTGGTAAGAAGAAACGAGTGAACCATTGAAATGGAGGAACCCAAGGGAGTTCAAGAAACTGGATTGTTGTAAACTTCCAGACAGCTCACAGAAACTGCCTCAAAAGTTGAAAGAGCCAAATAGGAAAAGGGATTATTCGTACCCCAGAGAGATAAGTGATGCATTGGGACAGAGAAACCCGAGGGGCTTGTGGGAGTCAGAGAAACCCAAATATTGTAATTAGCCAAACGGTTCACCAAAACTACTCCGAATCAAGAGAGGCACACATAAAGATGGGTTACCAATTCCCCAGGGAATTAAGTGAAACGTAGGGCGAGAGACACCCAAGGGGACCAAAGGGGCTTAATAAGTCAAGTGAAGAACACTTTCAAGGGACAACGTAGTGGGGAGAAACCCACGCAGGTGGTGGAATTTGATTAAGGACGTATGCCTCCACCTACAACAACTTGGGAGTTGTGATCTTTCACGGAACCTGAGACTTTATTTTGTAAACTTCAGAGGATTTTGTAACTTTGTCAAGATGGACAAGAACTGTTAAACCTTGAAGAATTGTTTTTCTATGGATAAGCATTGAATCCGAAACCAGGAGGGATTCCTGGAAGCCCTGAGAGAGATCGGTGGGAAAAACTCTGAGAGCCAGTTTAGAGGATAGGTTTGTTATTTTGACAATGGACGAGCACCTTAGTATAGTTTGTTGAGAAGGAACCTACCCTTTTAGCAATAGGGCTAGAAAGGCCTTTTCTTATAAGTTCAATAAAACCCTTATAGCATGTCCTCTGGTCCGATTCCTTCTTCCGAATCCGAGTCTGAGTCAGTATGCTGTACAGTACGGGCTTCAAACAATGCATGCAGTGTAGGAAGCAGTTCTCAGCGACTGATCTTCATTATGCCTGCGTCCAATGCCTGAAAATCCCTCCGTTCCTGTGTGTACTCCAGTAGAATTCACCTGCAGTCTCTCCATAGCCCGTGTCTTTCCATGTTAGAGCTGGGACCTGTACGAAAGGTGACCAAAGACTTTGTTAGGACAAAGAAGGAGGCCGACGTTGGAAAGAGGTACACCATACCTTCATCGGGGGTATGTCTTTTGGCATTGTATGGGGTACTGTGGTAAAGACCACAACCCCGGTTTAAGGGTCTTCACAAGACCATTGAGGGAGAAACCCCAGGTGACTACACCTGTGAGTACCCGTTAGCGGGAAACTGCAAGTACCCCATGGAGGGAAAAGATCCAGAGTGTCATGCTACTCAGTACAGCTAGATCTATCCAAACTTAATAGGGCCTTGCGGTACAGAGGAAAAACGCTGCTGCCTCGTACCTCAGCCGAACAGGCAAGAACAGAGTGGAGGCAGACACTCCAGGTGGGGTGATGCAGTGTTCACTGTAATCCCTTAAATGGTCTCATCGGCACCCAAGTCTGCACTTGTAAATGCATCTACAGAGGTTTCCGTACCCTAGTCATCTGAAATGCACTCTTCATAAGAGACCAGTATTGACCCAATCGGTGTAGAGCTCAGCAGTGCCAGTATCTGTAAGAAGAAAGTGACAGAGGACAAAGTGAGTCAGTTCTATGTAAAACGACCTCATTTTAAAGGTCTCAAGAGAAAAAGACTGACTTACAATGGCTGATTTTCTATTGATGGAAAAACCAGCATTCTAAAGGTCTTTTTCTCTCGAGATCTTTAAAATTTGTTTCCTTTTTTATATATATATTTGGGGGTTGTACTCTCCCAGCCCCCAGTTTTCCTCCCCACCTCCATGTGCTCCCACTGGATTTCGGTCGATCTCTCAGCCCCAGCCCCCCAGCCCCCCCCAAACCAAAACACATACATACACACAACACATACGCACTCACACATGTACCCGTTCTCCTCGTCCTGCGCTTCCGGCTCCCGAGATGCCAGTCAGCCCCTGGGAGAACTTGTGTGCAGCAGGGGCGTGACAGTCCGATTTAGAAAGTCTGCTATGTGCGGTCACAGAGTGGTCATTCTAAATCGGTTTTCTGGTGAAAAGATCTTTTCCCCTAGAGCGATTGAGTCTGCTTCGGTAACAAGTGAATTGGAGTCAGTGATTCTTATTTATGATTTAGATGATTTTGATCCTGCAGAGTATTTTACTTTTCCGACTAGCATGTTTTTCTTTGGTACTCTGGTGGGCATTAAAACTCCATAGGGTTTGCCTCTGTTTTCCCCTGACAGTTGGAATGCTGCTTTGTTTAAAGAGGCAAATCTATAGGTGCTTGACAAATATTCATGCACGTAGACCTGTAACTGTTACCATTTACAGTCCTCAATTGACTTTGGTAACTGTGGAGTCATCGGGCAAGGTTGGTTCTTCCCCCTTCCCCGATGAGGTCAGGAGAGGAGGAGGGTGAACCTTCTGCTCATGCTTCCCATGTCTTCGCATCAGAGAAAACATGTTAAAATGGGGCCTTCTAAATCCAACCCCCACCGTTCAGCACCTCATGATGGCAGGATTGTCACAAGGGTAGTGGCAGGGGGGCAAACTGGCCCAGGCCCCTCAAAGAGTCTTTCCTCCCTGCCGCTCCATGTCAGGAATCCTATCATAAAATAAAATGTCATCTGGCTGGTGTCTGTTGGGAGGGTGTCAGAACTCTCACTTGCGATGCCCGTAAGCCCCCAAGCACTCACACAATGACACAGAGACATCCATTCTGCTCGGGCTTCCCGGTCGCACTGTCGCGGCCGGGAACGCCCCCTTTATTTATACTGCACACGGCGGTGTGCAACGTCACACCGCCGTGTGCACTTCCCTTTAAAGGGGCAGCGCCACACTCCTCCTTTTCCATGAGGACAAACAACACAACTTTATTAATCCACAAAACCAAACAAATAACATGTGGCCAAACTTTCCAAAAATCCCCAAAAATCCCCAAAAACCCCTTTATTTATACCCGCCCTGGATTCCCTTAAACAGTACTTGGGCCTACGGGCCACTCATGAAACATGTCCCAGAACGTAATCGCTGAGGTAAGCGGGTTTCCCTTGCCCAGTCCTCTGGTGGTACCCCCCTACCTCAGGCACGGGTAATCCATCCGATGGCGGGGGGCACGGGCATTGAGGTTTGGCCTACTCCGTCATCAGGCACCATCAAGTCCGGTTCCAGGGGAGGCTCAGTCCTGGGGTCCCCTAGCTTCTTAAAGAAACTCACATTCCGGGTAACAGCCGATCTCCCATCCGAGGCTGTCACCATGGACCCCTTGACGGCCACCACATCGAGTGGCTCAGATTCGTAGGGGAGAGGGAGCTTTCCATGGGGGTGAGCACCTCATCTCCCAGGTCCAGTCACTGCGCACGCAGCCCTCGCCGTACATTCTCCTGTTTGATCTGCAGCCGACGATCCATCTCCACCTGCTGATCGTCAATCACCCCAGGCTCCTTCTCCTCCACCTCGGGCAACAGTCCATGGGGGCACCGTTTGAACAGAGCTTCAGCTGGCCCCACCCCAGTGGAGGCATGGGGGGTGGTGCGATACACCTGCAAGAATTGGTACAGGGCCCTCTGCAGGCACTGTCCCTGGCCCTGGGCTATCCTGAAAGTCTTGTTCAGTGTCCTCATCAGCCTCTCGGCTTCTCCATTTGCCCTCGGCCATCGGGGGGTGATCTTCCTGTGCTGTACTCCGTACCCCTCTAGCAGCTCCGAGAACCGCTCGCTTTGGAACGGCAACCCATTATCGGAGCACTACGTATGGGGAAACCCGTGGGCTGCAAACACCTTTGCAATGGCCACCACCACATGTACGAACGCCACCGACTCCACGAATTCCACCTCCGGGTACCGAGAGTATTCATCCACGACCACTAGGAAATGGGTACCCAGCGTCGTGGATCCGAAGTCCGCGTGTACTACCTCCCAGGGCCACGTACCCCGAGGCATTGCCTCTATGGCCGGTTCTCTTTGCAGAGGGGATGCCGCTTGACACCGGACACACGCAGCCCCAAAGTCATCAACTTTGCGTTCCAACTCAGGGAACCACACTTTTAGCCGCAGTCTGGCCTTGGTTTTCACCGCACCCTGGTGTCCATGGTGGGCCAGAGAGATTACCTCCTTGACCTTTGACTGGGGCACGACAATTCAGTCACTTCTCAACAGAAGGCCTGAAGCCCAAAACAACAACTCCTCCCTCGCTTTCCATAGTTGCTCCAGTCCGATCTTGGCCTCTTTGGTGTGCCCGGCCAGGGACTCCAGCACTGTTTTCCATGAGCCCTGCTGCATGGCCTGTTTCAGGGTCCGGAACCACTCATCCTGCGCTGCTGCCGCCTCCAGATCCTCGAGGGGCATGGCATTGGGGGTGGCCGCCTCCACCACCATGCGAACATGGTCGTACGCCTCCTTGGCACATGCGTCATGCTCTTCCCCTCCATGCACGTTTGGATGCCTGGACAGGTAGTCTGCCTTGTTGTTCCCCACTGGCCGATACACCCGGGTGACCCCATCTTCCAGGAGGGCCAGCATCCACCTCTCTATCCCGGCTGGCGGCTTGGATGAGGATCCCGCCAGTATGGGAAGCAGAGGTTTGTGGTCCGTCACAACCGTCACCGGATGGCCCAGGACATAGAGCCTGAAGTGCCTACAGCCCCACAACACCGTCAGTGCCTCACGTTCAATTTGTGAGTACTGCTGCTCGGTGTTGGACAGCGTTTTACTGGTGTAGGCCACCGGGCGGACGCTACCATCCAGATCTACTTGCGTTAGTACGGCCCCCAGGCCGAAAGGGCTAGCATCCACAACAATTTCCGACGGCAAGGCAGGGTCGAAGAATGGCATGGTGTCGTCAGCCACCAGTGCACTCTTGATGGCATCAAAAGCTGCCTGCTCAAGGGGGCCCCAGTGCCAGCTTGTTTCCTTCTTTTTGAGGGCCCTCAGAGGATCCGATCTTGAGGCAAGGTATTGGATGAAACGGCCACAGTAAGTTACCATGCCGAGAAAGCTCCTCACATCAGACACAGACTACGGTGGCTGTGTTTTCTTGATGTTCTGGACTTTCCCTGGATCTGGCGACACACCCCCCTCCTTGAAAACAAACCCAAAGAATTCGATGGATGGGTGCAGGAATTCACATTTTTCCCTGTGGAGTCTGAGGCCTAGCGACTGCAGTCTTTCAAATGTCCTTGCCAGCCTGCGCAGGTGGTTGACCTCAGTTCTGGCAAACACTAGGATATCATCACTAATGTTTAAGGCGCCCTCCAGGTCAGCGAGGGCGCCCCGGATAATGTTCTGAAACACCTCCACCGCTGATGACACGCCAAAACTGAGTCTCTTATAGCGGTAGAGCCCCTGTTGGGTGGTAAATGTAGTAATGTACCTTGATTCCGGGTGTAGAACCACCTGATGGTAGCCAGCACGGAGATCCAGTTTGGCACCTCCGCCATGATGTCATCAATTGTTGGGGTGAGGTGTCTCTCCCTTTTGATGGTTCTGTTGGGGAGCCTCATGTCGATGCAAATGTGGACAGAATCAGGTTGCTTGGGTTTCCTTGCCACTACAATTGGAGACACCCACAGAGTTGGACCCTCCACCTTCTCGATGAGTCTAAGTTAACGAGATTGTCCAACTCTTTATCCACCTGCTCCCATAGATGAAAAGGCACCCTCCGATGTTTGAAGGCAATGGGCTGCACCGAATCATCTATGTGAAGCCCCACAGGGTCACCAACCATCTGTCCAATTCCATTGAACAACGCAGAGTACTTGTCCAGGAGGTCATTGATGACCTCAAGATACACAGAGTACGCAAAACTGACGATGCTGAGGGCCTCTGCTGCAGCGTAACTCAGGAGAGTGTTCGTGCTCACCGGCGTTACGTAGAAGCGTGCAGTGATCTGTGAGCCATCATGCTCCACCTTCGCTACGAAGGCACCGTCCAGCGGGATGGGTTCCAAACTTCCGAAGGCAAAGATGCGGGTGTTAGGGCTGACCAGCTTGGGAGGCATGTCCATGGCGTCATTGTGTCCACGGGCCATCACATTGAACGACGCACCCTTGTCCACGAGGACTGGGACCAGTGACTTGTTGACCTCCACCACACACCTTGGCTGTCGCCTGCTCTTCAGTTTGAGGGCTCCCACACTTGATACGAAGAAAATGTTCTCTTCCTCTTCTTCTTCGTCCACTGGAGCACCCTCCTCGCTTTGGTTGACCTGAGCCACGTTCGGTGGGTGGTTCTGGAGAAGGGATCCAGATCGAACCTGGCCTCTGAGTACCATCACAGGCAGGGCTGCCTTGCACACCCGGGAAAAGTGATCCACCAGACCACACCTTCTGCATGTTCTTCCAGCCGCAGGACACTCATCCGGGTGGGGTAGGTCATACCCACACGTCTGGCACGACTCACCAGCTCTTCCACCTCTGTTGCGGAGGCCAGATCCAGTCCTTCTGATGCCTCTTCCACCTCGCCACATGGCACACACCTCCTCGGTCTTGACCGGACGTGTGCCAGCCTCCATTCTGGATGCCCGGGCTTCTGACACTTCATGGCAGCGTCCTAGCTCGAGGATGCGGGCCAGCGTGGTGCCTGGCTCCCTCAGCACCTGCCGTCTCAGTTTGCCAGAGGAGCACGCCTGGATGAGCATCATTTGAATCATGTCATCCGCATCACCCCATGCACATGCCATCGACAGGTGCCTGAGGCGGCCATAAAAAGTGTCCTAAATCTCATCCTCTTTCTGCTTTGCAGAAAGCATCACAAACCTTTCGTAGTCCGCATTGGCAAGAGGTAGAAAATGAGCCTTTAGGGCAGTCTTTGCAGCCGCATAGGAGCCATTGGCCGTTTGCAATGACTCGAAAACTTCCTGCACCGCAGGTCCTGCCGGATAGAGCATGGTGGCCAGCTTGCTGTCATCGTCCGTCTCCATTGTGGCCCTGAAGTACATATCGAGGCGGTCCATCCACTTCTACCATCTGGGCCCCAGACTGGATGGCGGGCCCGAGACATCGAACTCAGGAATGGGCTGCAGAGCCGCAGAGGCCCGTGCCTGGGCCATGACAAGAGGTGGTGGCTGAACAATCGGTCGTGCCGCTGGTCTAGCCTGAGACAATGGAGCCTGAAGTGGTGCTGGGGCCTGAGGCTGCTGTTGATCTGCGGGTTGCCCACCCTCCTGGTCACCAGGGTTATTCATGGGATAGAGCGCACAGGGACCCCCAGCATGGATTTTGAGGGCCGCAACTCACTCCCACCACCACATCACAGTCCTGACACACACACACAGGCAATACAAAGTCCAACCTGGCGGTGATGATGATGATGGTAGAGGTTCCACCCCCACAGAGTATCTCATGCACAGACACAGCAGCAGGACATGATGATGAAGAGGATGATGAGAAATGGAAGTCCTCAGCTGCAGCAGCTTGATATGATGATGAAGAGGATGATGAAGATATAACCCTCAGCTGCAGTAGTGCTGTGCTCAGGTACAGATACCCCAAATATTGAGCCAAGGAGATATTGGGCTAAGCAGGCCCAGGCATTTCAGCCCTTCACCTCACTTTCACTCGACGTAGGAGGCCCAGAAATTAAGAAAACCTCAAAATTCGGGTATTGGTGGGCAGGTATAACTGCTGCTAACAGTATTTCCAAAAATTGGTCCTGGATGCCTCTCACCGTTCGCACCGGAGTTCGGTGAGGATCCACGGCCGAAATCCATGATGGCCGCCTGCCACGTGGTAATTGCACGGCCTACGGCGTGAAACGAAACTCCTCCAAAGAACTCTGATTCATGAAGAAAAATTGAAGTGACTTTAACCGCCAGGCCCAGGCATTACACTGACCTCGTCACCACTGTTGGGAGGGTGTCAGAACTCTCACTTGCCCGTAAGCCCCCAAGAACTCACACAATGACACAGAGACATCCGCGGCCGGGAACGCCCCCTTTATTTATACTGCACGCGGTGGCGTGCAACGTCACGCTGCCGCGTGCGCTTCCCTTAAAGGGGCAGCACCACAGTGTCCAGTGACCACCTCAGAAACTACAAGAAAGGTCAAGGCAGTATGCTGGCTGACAACAGAAAGAGAGTGATAAGTCATTTCTGTTCAGGCCCTTTTTAGCTGAACTGTGATAGCTGATGCCTCTGCGTCTTCAAGTACTTGCTGGTCCCTTACAGTACAGGTTTTCGGTTTATTTGTTTGTATATACGTTGATGCTCCACCCTGGAAGAAGCCCACTCGTGGCTGTCGGATGTAAAGAAGTTGTTGCACATTTTTTATACAGACTTGAAACCCGTCATGAGAATGTACAGGCTGCTGAGGCGATGACACATTTCAGATCAATGGAACCTGGAATGCATTCAGTGCTCACTCTAGTTGCCCCACTCTGTGAATGCACTGTAACAAAACCTTCCTAGTATTTCAATGTTCTTTGGGGACTAGATTGATCAAATGGAATGATCATTCTTGAAAGTGATACTGATAAGTTTGAGTGCCTCCATGTTGAAGAAGATAGCTCAGTGAGTTAAGCACTTATGTCAGAAATCTGTGTTCATGTGCCGTGCCACAATACCCAATCCTGCAATGGCAACTCAGTTTTTCCTTTTGCTGGGTCATTTGCGCTCATATATGTTGATAGTAGCACTTACCATGCTAAAAAACAACATGCAATTAAAAGCAGTAGTTATATAAACAAAAATAAGCGCCATTATTTTATGTCTATTTACCTTTCGTTATGAAGAGGTTAATGCATTAGTTGGCATTGGTGGTTAGGTAGTCACATTAGAGACTGTAAAACCAATGTGCCGAGACTCGTATCCTGACTTAACAAGCAGACAAATGTAGGGATCCTGGACAGAACATCCTGGCTTATTATATAGGACTGGTCCATATTCTATTAAAAGGTTTGCCGGCTCACATTCAGTTGAATTATTTAGCCCATTGCCTACTCTTTCCTGTCATCCAGGCAATTTGAGCAGAAGGGCTCCTAGGCAGGAGAAGGCCAGGCACATGCTTTCGGCCTCTGGTGAGCTTATATGACGCTAACAATTTGCTTTTTAAAGATTGTCAAATGTTCCTCGTGTCCTGTATAGCAATCTGCAAGTCTGTGCCAACTCAGACTATAAACAGGTGGCTTCAACATCCGAGTTAAACCTTTTAGGTCTCTAGCTCAGCTGCACCTCCGTTTCTGAAGGAGGAATGAAAGCTTATTTTGCATAACATGTTTCTTATTTTCAATAATGTATTGTCATGTCGGTTTATTACGTGAGTTGTGTACTTTGTATGGCAAGTCTACAAAACATGGTATTTTAGTTCATGGATGTCAAATATGCAGAAATAATTATATCTTGCTAATGATAAGAATTGGCAAACAGTGTAGTTGAGGGTTACAATTGTAGACTTGGCACAAAACCCAGATTTACCTCTTAACAAAGTGTGTGGTCATGGGCAACACATTTAATCTCTCTGGCGAGCCTATCATAATTCCCAGGCCTTAAATATTTCAAAATGGTCGGTTACATGGAGTGGATTACTTCTCATAAGCTCTTCAGACACGGCGGCCAATGTTTCTTTAACTGGTTTAATTTTGTTGCTCAATATGTTATTTTAGTGATAATTCATATATTGCACACCAAAACATTTGTTTCTTGGCCCACTCAGGGCAACACCACTTGAAAACCACGGCCATCCTCTAACCTCTGTCTATGTTTGGATAATGTGCCCCTTCCTGGGAGCTTGTAACCTATGTCTACTGTGCCCCTTCCTGGGAGCGCGACCTATGTCTACTGCAGATGCCATCATGTGCCCCTTCCTGGGAGCGTGTAACCTATGTCTACTGCAGATGCCATCATGTGCCCCTTCCTGGGAGCTTGTAACCTATGTCTACTGCAGATGCCATCATTTGCCCCTTCCTGGGAGCTTGTAACCTATGTCTACTGCAGATGCCATCATTTGCCCCTTCCTGGGAGCTTGTAACCTATGTCTACTGCAGATGCCATCATGTGCCCCTTCCTCGTTGCTTCCAATGTGCCTCCTATATTATTCTTATTATTAAGTCGTTTTTATAGAGTGCAGCGCGCCCATAGGCCTCAGTGCGCACGCATAACATAACATAAAAGTGGGTAGTCGGGGTTACAGATATGTAAGCATCAGATAATCCAGGTTATTCAGAACATCCAAGAAAAGGATCCAGGTTTGAACACTTTTAAATTTGCTGGGGTGTGTGAACCTTTGTCATGCTGATCTGTGTCTTGCATGTATGCTACAGGTAGCATATTTTACTCGTGGTGGCTGTTGTTGAAATAAGTTCTGCACCTGTGATAGAAAACCACTCCCCTGGCCATGGACTGCTAATATTGCCTTTGCAATGCTACTTGTTTATTATGCTGATTCCAGCACTAATACATGGAGTTTGGGGACTTTAAAGGAGATCACATTCTTTTTGGATCAATGTCATGGGAGGGTTCTGATTGGGATGAGAAAGGGGCGAACAAAAGATTCCTGGATGCATTCATTTGTTTTGGTATGAGAGAACCCCCAAATGTGTCTGGGCATTAAGAAGGCCCTGTGCACACAAAATATTTTGTTGCATCATTTTGTCTCCATGCAGTGTACTTCATGTGTAAGTTTCTCGGTGGGCATGGCTCTTGTGGTTCACGGCCACCTGATGTAAAGGGGTAGGAAAAGGGGGCTGTAGAGGCACCGCTTTAGACCCGCCTCGTCACGATCAATCCTATGTTGAGTGGAACTCGAAAACAGTGGATGAAGAACTCTGGAGAGACACCCCTGCTCAGAAGCACAATCTTTGCTCTAATCATTACATAGTTTTAATGTGAAGTTACTTAGAATGATCACTTTTAAAATGAAAATGTGTATTAGGACATATAGTGGGGAATCTGTAGAGAAATATGGTATTGTTTTCTTTCATTTGCAGTCCTAATAACCACATTCAGTTATAGTACACACAATGAAAGAGGGTCTCTGGGCCTCATTACACCTTATGCGCTAAATTCCGGCCTTTACCGGCATGGCGCTAATAACGCGTCCGCCTTGGGAAGAGGCTGCTAATTGCGTGCCATTGCGAGTAGCACATTGCCATGCCGGTAATGATCCTACCACCATGCCGCTAAAGACCCCAAAAAGACCCTTAGCGGCACCGACGAAAGCTCTGATAGCACTTCCGACCTCCTGCAACATGCTAATAGCGGTTACCGGAAATAGCGTCATCGCACAGGAACGGGAAAGAGCACGACGGCCATTTTTAAAAACACTCCATTGCCATCCTCTGCCCCCAGGACCTGTTTCCACACCAGTGCCATCCCAAAGCCTCAAGGATCCCCTCACAATGCCAAAGGCAATCAAGAAAGGCGCAGACTGCCAGCGCAAGGAGAAATTCACAAATGAGGAGCTGATAATGCTGACGGAGACCCTTGCAGCAAACGCTGATGTTGTCTTTGCTACTGACATGCAGCGGGAGACCCTGATAAAAAAAAGGCCACCTGGGCCATCACCCGCACCGTTACAGAGTGCAGGATGCAGTGGGATGATCTCCGCCTCCGGGTCTGCTGCATACTGTCTGCTAACCGTAAACTGCCCATGGCCACAGGAGGTGGCGCTGATTCTCCCATCAAACTCAGGGAGTGGGAGGAGACCTGTGCCAGCACGATTGCTGTAGAATCCATCGAGGGAGTCTGGGACATGGAGTGTGGTGCAGCCGCAACATCAGATGGAGGTGAGCGTACACATGAAACAATGCACTGTGAATGGTGAGACACCCCCCAAATGTGAGCCCAGAATCACCTCATGGATGCGGCCACAAACATACATGCACACAACTCTGCCCATGTGAGTGTCACACCCCAACACACACACACATGCACGCATCACCACAGACACGTGCCACACAGACCCATGCATGTCTGACCCACCCGACATCCCCATCACCTGAATCCCCACCAATGAAGTCCCAATGCACAGAACAGCATGATGAACTGAATCTCCATGAAGCATGTTGAACCATCACCAATGCCATCCCCCTTTTTGTCCCCCACAGGCTCACTGACCGACAGCGAAGAACAGGACACAGCGACTCAGGCTCCCCCTGCCGGGCGGCTCACCACATGGGCCAATCACACAAGAGTGCGACTTGAGTTGCCGAGGCAACTCAGTCCAGGGTGCCTAAACCCCCTCCCACACTCCCTGTGGTACCCAGACATAGTGGCACCACTTTTGGAGGCTTCTGTGGAGAAGCCCGCACAAAAGTCGAACAAAGGGCTCGACTTGTGTTGGAGTCACAGAAGCGAACACAAACGCCATTTTGGAACCAAGTTTCGGCAAAAAACACCAACCGGTGAATTTATATTAATTTAATAAACCGGCGGTATGTTCGAGGCTATTTTAAAAAGTGGTAGCCTCGAACAATGGGAAAATCCCATAGGAATATATTCGCGGTCGGATATAAAAAGTAGTATCCACTGCCACCAGCCAAAACTCGGTCGGGGGAACTGGATAGTGCCCCCTCGAACAACAGACCCCGGGGCAATCGAATTGCCCCGACCAGTGCGTCCACAATATGATGGTTTGTACTGGTTCTGTTCACAATTTAAGACTAGTAAAGCCAATGGTGACTTTACATGCTCTGGGAGACATTAGTCAGTCCCAGGGTATGGAGTCTATGTTTGGGGGTTGCTACGACACCCCTGGGTTACGGCACGGAGGGTGCTGTGTAACCCACATAGCAAAATCACATGAAGCCCTATGGGGTAAAGGAGCCCATAAAACACATACAAAGTGAAAGGAACACCTCAAATCATGTCTAAAGGTGGGAGAAAAAGAGTCTCACTCTTAGCAGGAAAAAAAAACTAAACCCCAAAAATCCAGCAAAGCTGCTGGGGGACTCACTATGTTTGGGAAATTAGCCTTTACAGAGAATTTTCCCTAACAAGAACCCAAGCATTACAAACCCTGTATAAGCTTCCTCCACTTGCTACATGCTCCTTGGGTGTACAGATCATAAAACAACATCCATCGCCCCCTTAAAAATCTACCCAATGTTCAATATTATTTTTGGAATCGGGAGGTGTAGTAAAGAGTGTTCCTGGAGGACTAATCATATTATGTACTTCAACCATACAGTGTTCAATGTTTCCCTTCGAGGTAGCTGTCTGTCTGTGAATATTTCTGTTGAGAGTTCAGCAGTGTCATTGTATTTCGTTGATCGTACTGTCATTATAGATTTTGCCTTACCCCTAACCCTTCTACAATACCCCATAGCTAGTTTGCAAACACCAAGAACAAATAGTACCCCTATGGGAACCAGCACCTTCATGATACTACTTAACCCCATGGGCACCCAGGAAAAAATTGTGGAATACCAATCATCTTCGACCACCCTGCTAGTTTCCTTTCCATAGTAGTGTGGAGAGTGGGCAGTGCATATATTGCTTCAGTGAGGCAGCTGTTGTCGCATTGTTTGAAGGCACAAAGGTGCAGCAACTACTTCCGATCTTGGCGCACACCCTTCCCTCCACTGCTGTTAATATGTCCAAAACGTACCTATTCTGCAAGGTGGTCAATCTAACTGCATTAAGCTCCTCCCTTCCAGAATTAAGACCCCTCTCTGTACCATGTGCGAGCTTCTAAAGCTCCCAGCAGGTGATCTGCAGCCATTTTGCATCAGCTGCAGTTTGGATACCTGGTGTAAGAAGTGACTCAAAAAAAGTATTAGTCTTGGAAAACAAATGAAACTCAGTATGTTTGTTTGTTTGTTTGTTTATAAAGTGTGCCAGACCCAAGGGTATCAGGGCGCAGGTACATGAATATTTTCATCTTGTTACAAGGTTACAGGTTACACAGCAATGGTCAGAATACAGTATTCAGATAAGTATGTACAACAGGAAATATACACATAGCAGATATATACACAAAGCACATAAGTACAAATAGCAGGTTATTCTGGGGTGTGGGATATACAGCATTTAAGGGCAAGTTTTTAGTAGATTAGACACTGGTATAGGTTAGTGGTCATTTTCCTTGAACCATCGTAAGTTTGGTTTGCCCTCAGTGAGGGGGTAGTGAGTTCCAGAAATTAGCAGCTTTGACTGGGAAGCCACTTCCACCAGTTTTTGTCAGTTTGAATCTTGGGACTGTCAGACAATTTGTGTTGGCAGCTCTGGTGGGTCGGTTGGAAGGTTTTCTATTGATTCTGTCAATGAGATAGCAGGATGCACCATTATTTAGGCACTCGTGAGTTAGTGAAGCAGATTTTAGAAGGTCATTTTCCTTGAACCATCGTAAGTTTGGTTTGCCCTCAGTGAGGTGGTAGTGAGTTCCAGAAATTAGCAGCTTTGACTGGGAAGCCACTTCCACCAGTTTTTGTCAGTTTGAATCTTGGGACTGTCAGACAATTTGTGTTGGCAGCTCTGGTGGGTCGGTTGGAAGGTTTTCTATTGATTCTGTCAATGAGATAGCAGGGTGCACCATTATTTAGGCACTCGTGAGTTAGTGATGCAGATTTTAGAAGGATTTTGTCGCTGGTCGAGAGCCATTTATTCTGCCTCCTTACCTCTGAGATGTGCTCTTTTCTAGCAATGCCTAGTGCTGCTCTCAGAGCGTTGATCCGAAGGGTCTGAATTTTTCTGGTGATGTATTTGTTGGCTCCGAGATATATGATATGATATAATATGATATGGCATTTATAACGTGCCTATACACAAGTGTTTCAAGGCGCGACGAGGCCAGGGAGGGGGACAAAGGGAGGACGGACAATGATCCTACTAGGCTAGGTGTCATTCAGATGGCACAAGTGCGAGGGAAGGGGGAAGGAACAGTGCAGTACATGGGAATAGGTAATAACAATAGGTAAGTAATGGCCAGCAAGTGGCAAATCCAAGGGTAAGTGCATAGGTAAGTGCAGACATCAGGTGTCAAGGGCTGGGAGGGGGACTGTAGGGATACAGAAACAGTCCCCAAGTGTGGGGGTTGCCAGGTGGGCAGTGCAGGTGTGACGCTGGCGGTGGAGGTACCTGAGCATAAGATCAGAGGGTGTCCAGATAGCCAGTGCAGTTCCGGTTACAGCCAGGAGGTCTGCAGAGGAGGAGAAAAAGCAGAAGCAAATCGAAAGGTTTTGAGGTACTTCCGGAACCAGAGATGGTTCTCCTCAAGTTTAAAGGAGGCAGGGAAGCTGTTCCAGAGGGAGGCACCAGCCGAAGAAAGATCTACCACCAACTCACTGTTTGGCGAAGCGACTGCCCTGAGGGAGTTGGAGGCGGAAGAGCAAAGAGCTCGACAAGAAAGATATTTAGCAAGAGAGAGTTGAAGGTATTGAGGCCCCAGGCCCCAGAAGGCCTTGTGGACGATGCAGAGGGTTTTAAACTTAATCCTTGCAGCCACTGGGAGCCAGTGCAGAGATTTCAGTCCTGGAGAGATACGATCCCTGGGCTTGAGGCCAAGGACAAGTCTGGCAGTCCTGATTTGGATGAGTTGCAGAGGGCGGAGAGTAGAAGCAGGCAGATTTAGAAGGAGGCTGTTGCAATAGTCCAGCCTAGAGAGAACCAGGGCTCTGGAGACAGAAAGCTTCTGGGGGAAGGAGAGGAAAGGAAGAATACCTCTGAGGAGGTGCAGTTGGTAGTTTGACTTCTTAGAGATGTCAGAGATGTGAGGAGAGAAGGAGAGTGTGGAGTCAAAGATGACTCTGAGGTTTTTAACCTCGCAGGTGGGAGCAGGAAGAGGACCAAGAGAGAGCTACAGGAAAGGATGGAACAGGTGTGCCGATGAGGCGAATCTCAGTCTCACTGGCATTAAGCAGAGGTCATTGGCGGCACACCACTCCTGAATAACAGACAGTCAGAGATGAGGGAAGGAGAGAAGGAGGCCAAGGGTAGCCTGAAAATGTGCTGATTGTCATCCGCATAGCACTGAAAGTTGGGGCAGAGAGCGGCGATGCAGTGGGCAAGGAGTGTCAGATATTACCTGAACAGCCAGGGAGAGAGGTTAGACCACTGCGGGACACCACATGTAGAGAAAAAGATAGAGAGGAAGAACCCAGGATGGACCTGGGAGGGTCAGTTGGAGAGGAAAGAAGTCAGCCACGCCAGAGCCTGACCAGTGATACCCAGGTTATCATGGAGACAGTTGAGCAGGATGGCATGATTGACAGTGTCAAAGGCAGAAGAGAGATCAAGCAGGATGAGGACACAGGGGGTGTTAGAGTCAAGGTTGGAGAGCAGGTCTTCACGGGTGTTCAGGAGAGCAGTTTCCGTGCTTCTGGCAGCTCTGAAGCCAGACTGATGATCATGAAGACAACCAACAGATTCAGTGTGGATATTAAGCTGGGTGATGGCCAGTTTCTCCAGGAGCTTGCTCACGAAGGGAGTGATGGAGATAGGGCGATAGTTAGCCGGGCAGGAGGGGGTCGGCTGAGGGCTTCTTAAGAAGAGGGTGCACAAGGAGTGCTTCAGGGGGGATGGGAAGACTCTAGTGTCGAAGGAGTGATTGCAGAAATCAGCCAGGGCAGGAGCCAGAGAGTCGATGTGGTCCTGGATAGTTTTGAAGGAACAGGGGTGAACCTGTTTCAACTAGACTTTCATAGATCGGACTTGCCTAGAGACCTAGTCTACAGAGAACAGGGGAAAGGCAGAGAAGGAGGGAGGAGAGGTGGCTGCAGAAGGGCCAGAGGAGGAGCAGGGAGTAGGGGGAGAGAGGGGATAGGAGGAGAGTGAGAACAGGATGTCCTGAGTTTTTAAGGTGAAGTGAGAAGCCAGTGCCGTGAAAAGGGCCTGGGAAGGGACAGGAGAGGTAGAGACTATGGCAGGATTGGCCAGTTCCTTGCAGATTTTAAAGAGTTCAGCCGAGCTGTTAGTTGCCGCAGAGACGCAGGCTTGGATATGAGCTCTCTTCTTGGTTAGGACAGAGAGCCTGTATTGCAGCAGGCGGCTGGCCAGTTTGTCTGAGGATGTACATGAAGCACGCCATTTCCTCTCGGCCTCCCTGCACTTGCATTTTAGGGTGACGAGGTCTAAGTCGTACCAGGAGTTGCACTTGGCTTTGGGCTTCAGGCGGATTCTCATAACAGGGGCAAGGATATCAAGAGTATCAGAGATAGCAGAGTGGAGCATGGAGAGGGCTGTGTCAGGGTGAGATTCAGCCAAAGGAGTTTGGGGGGGTAGGAGGTGGGGGAAAAAGCCTCAACTGACACACGCTTCATGGGTCGGATGGCCAAGAAGGTGGGTGGCAGTGATGGAAGTGGATTGTCTTGAGGGATGGGGCGGGTGAGGTGGGAGGAGAGGAGACAATGATCACTCCAAGAGAGAGGAGTGGAGAGAGGGACAGAGAGGGGAAGGTCTGAAGAGATCAGAACATCCAGAGTGTGCCCTGCAGTGTGAGTCGGGCCAGAGGGGAGAATAGTGAGTGAGAGTCATAGAGGTCGCGAAAGAGCCCAGAGGGAAGACAGGAGGCATCCAGGTGGATGTTGAATTCTCCAAGAAGGCCAGGAGTGTTGAGGACAGGAGTGTTGAGGAGAGGTCCGCCCACTCAGAGAGGAAGGAGGAGATCTGACCAGGTGGCTGATAGATAGTAGTCACAGTAAGGGAATGGCTAGGGGATAGAGGGAGTCTACAGACAAGGCATTTAAAAGAGGAGTAGGCCTGCGTAGTAGTGACAGAGGCAGGAATCCATTCAGGGAAGATCAGGGCTAGGCCCCCACCAGAGTGGTTGGACCTGGGCACCGAGAAGATCTTGTAGCCGTCAGGACGGAGTGTGTCAAAGCTTGTGACAGAGCTGGCCGTGAACCATGTCTCGGTCAGACCGAGGACATCAAGGTCGAGTTCTTCCAGGAGGCAGCAGATATCTGAGGAGTGTTTGACGGCAGAGCGAGAGTTTAGGGTGGCAATATGGAGAAGGCTGCCATCCTTGAAGAACTTCTGGGGAGGGGTACAGGTCAGAGGTACGCCCTTCAGAGGTGTAGAGGGAGCCCGAGATGAGGCAGAGACGGAGGGAGAAGGCAAGGTAGCCAGGAAGGAGGCAAAAGGGGGAGGCGAGTTGGTCAAGGAAAGGGGCGAGGGGACAGCAGGAGAAGAAAGGAAGTTGATGAGGCGCGGAAAGCACCTATCGAAGAGGTGAAGGTTGGCCTGAGGGCCTTGGACCAAGATGGTCCCATTAGAGTAAACATTAATGATGACCTCAGAGGAAGGGAAGGAGGCCAGGAGGGCGTCCCAGTGGGTGCCATCATTAACGGGAGAAGAGGAAAAAGGAGAGAGCACAGAGACCATATGAAGGGTCCATAGGTCTGGTGAAGGAACGACAATGAGGATGCCTGTGAGAATTTCCTTGGAGGAGGCACTAGTGTAGGTGTCAGCAATAGGGAGGCCTGGGTTGGAGACCAGGATGTCATTTTTAAAGTTCTCCCTACCAGATTTAGTGAGGAGAGAAGGATAGTCAATAGAGAAGCAGTTAGAAAAGAAAGGAGAGACAGAGAGCACCATAGAGTAGGTGGGAGAGGAGGGGGTGGAGGCAATAGGGGGAGACACTAGGGTAGGTAGACAAGACAGATAGAGACAGGAAATTAGAGCAATAGGATAAGGAGCTCACAAAATGCACATTCTGAGACAGGAGAGAGACACAACTAAGTTTGAGAGTCTTGAATAGAGGGAGAAAGGCCTAATTTACAAGTGTAAGTTGTTTTACGGTACTGAGACAGTCAACAGGGGGAGCCGCCCGTAGGTGGAGTAAGCAGGGCAGTCAGAAGGAAGGTATCAGGCAGCAGCCGTCCTCTGCGGACACCTGCAGACACTTACAGGGAGCGCCTAAGTAGGAGCCGCCCTTTGCCTAGGGGCCCTTAGCCGTGGGGCTGCCGGCAGAGGCTGCCCAGGGTGTGTCAGAGATAAGGGAGGGAGGCCCAATCAGGGGGGGGTGGGCGGGTTGGGATGCGGGCGGGAAGGAGGGACCAAGGGCAGAAAGGAGGCCGGGATGCAGGAGAAATGGGGCCGTCAAAAGTAACAATTTAAATTTAATTATATAGGGTGTCACAGTAGTCCAATTTGGACAGGATTAACGCTCTAGCCAAAGTGATGCAACTACTTTTAGATAAGAATGGTTTGACTGCTCTGATCAATTTACAGGTGTAGGCCGTGGAGGAGGCCATTGCATTCACCTGTTTGGACATAGTGATGCTAGTGTCCAGGTAGAAACCTAAAGTTTTAAGCTCTTTGGCAACCTTAATAGTGTTACCGTCAATATCAAAGGAGGTGTATTTATGACCAAGTTTATTGAGGTTGGGCGTAGTTCCCAGAATGATGAGTTAATTTTTTTCATCATTCAGGCATAGATTGTGGAGAGCCATCCATGCCCGGATCAGGAGGTATATTCTATTTACCAAGGCCAAACCCTTATCGTAATATCCAGTAAGTGGTATGAGAATCTGGGTATCATCTGTGTAGTTAGTGTAGGTGATACCGAGATAATCCAGATCATCAAAAAGGGGCTTTGTGAATATATTATACATAGTTGGGGAGATGCAGGACCCCTCAGGTACTCCACATGTGATGGGGATCGGGTCTGCTGCTGCTGTGGGCGAGAAGACTCTCATAGTCCTATTGCTTAGAAAGGATTGGATCCAGACTATGGCTTTCTGAGAGAGGTGTGCTGCTGAATCAAGGTGGTTACATAGGACATTGTGATCCACCAGGTCGAACGCTGCTGAGAGATCAAGAAGCGGGCAGATTTTCCTTTGTCTCTCAGCTCATAAATTTAGGCTTTAAGGTCGATTAGTGCTGTCTCGGTGCCATGTAGGAGCCTGAATCCTGATTGTCGAGCTCCTAGGAGCTGGTTCTGCTCAAGGTAGTCCTGTATTTGAAGGTAGGCCACCCTGTCTAAGATTTCTAGAAACAATGGTACAGTAGTTATGGTACAATATATAAAGGGGGATTCCCAAATGACCACCTAGGTGGTCACTCTATCTTATTCTGGGGGGTAGAGACTACTTAAACAAGAGATAGATTGCTAAAGTTTACACAACAGTTATAATCATTAAATGTCAACTGTTAATTAAGACGGCCGATTGAAGCAGAATGACGGCTATACAGTGAGCCCTATCAATCCATATCCTCTTTAGGATCTGTAATTCACAGCCAGCCTAATCCCGCAGGGTGTATACCCCAAACTTGGGAATCTTCACCTACAGAAGCCCTAATCATGCTTTAACCAAGCCTGCTTCTGAGTTAACTCCACAGATTGGACAAGTTACAACTACCCGAAAACACGCCAGAATTAGCGTGTACACTTTCCACAATCAGTCAGAAGAAACTTCGGCTCAATAGATTCAAAGTATAGATTGTGGGTTTTTAATTTAAGTGACAATACTCCTGATGAAAGTTCTGCACTAATTGATAAAGAACAGAAACATGTCGAGACAATACAATGGCTAATTATACAACCATTTTGAGACGATAACTGTCTAGATAAGGACAATACTAGACCAGAGACTAAAAACTTTAGGTTCTCTGGAATACTATTGATCAGATTTACATTGATGTTAATCTTACCTATATGGTCACGGTTTGTCACCTTTTTAGAGTGTTTTATCAAGTGATATTTGATGAATTTGTAATTTTTTATGTCTTTATTAAATACCTAATGTGTCTTAATTAACAGTTGACGTTTAATGATTATAACTGTTGTGTAAACTTTAGCAATCTATCTCTTGTTTAATTAGACAGTAGTTATGTAATTGGTGGGTATTGAAGGATCTAGTGATTGTTTGTTAAGGAGCGGGAGAACCCAGGACTCCTTTAAGTTACTTGGGATGGTGGCAGTAGCGAATGAGGCGTTAATTAGCTTCGATATGAAGGGTGCAAAGTCTCTAGCCGCATCTTTTATGATTTGAGCTGGGCATTTACCTCCTTGACAGTTAGAGGGTTTAAGAGAGAAAATGATTTTTTCGACCTCAAAGATTGAAACTTTAGTAAAATTAAACCGTAGTGCTGGTTTGGGTGGAGTTGATGACTTACTGGGTTGTGTAGTCCTATTAGGTATGTTTAATTTTTTATTGGCAATTTTATCCTGGAGGGTGGATATTTTGTTGGTGAAGGCCTTCTGTATGTCGGAGCACCAACTTTTATCCTTCACACAGTTATCAGGTACGGGGATCGGATTCTCAAGTTCTTTCAGAAATGCAAAGAGTTCCTTTGTACCTGAATTAGCCTGTTGGAACCTCTAGTTGTAGGTTTCCTTCTTAGTACATTGTATTCCATTTTTGTATTTGGAAGAGATATTGATAAGGTTCGCTTTGTTAGCATCAGATGGTACTTGTCTGCAAGTAACTCCGCATTTTCATTTTTCCTTTCTCAAGGTTTTGAGATATGGGGTGAACCAGGCATGTATATGTCCTCTAGGTTTCAGTGGGGCGATAGTATCTAGTGCTACAGTCATAGCTTTGTTGTATTCATTTACTAGAACAGTGGGGTCAGTGGTATCGGGTAATGAGTTGAGGGTGGGTAGTATTAGAGGTAAGAGTTTGTCTGCAGTTATATTCTTTTTGTTTCTCTTTAGAGAACGGGGCGCAATAAGGTTGTTTTAGGTACGTGGGTTATGGTCTCCAATGTGAATTCTACAAGGAAGTGGTCAGTCCATAACTGGGGGGTTATGGCGGTGATAGGGTGTTACAATTGTAGTCTCCCACCCAGTCAAGTGTTCTACCTTTATCATGAGTTGGTAGTGCCACTCTTTGAGTAAGGCCAAGTTCAGTGAGGACATAGGCTATTGCTGTTGCTTTCTGGTCTTTAGGGTAATTAAATCCTAAGTTAAGATCCCAGAGCAAGATTTTTTTTGAAAATTGTTGGAGAGGATACTGGAGATGTCCTCCTTGAATGTGCCGGTTGGGCCTGGTGGTCTATAGATTGGGTGAATGGTGAGGGTTTGGGAATTTGAGATGGCCAGTTTGGCAGTGAGGACTTCGCAAGATTTGACATCAGGAGAGGCGGCTAGTCTAATTGCTAGATTGGATTTGGCTATGATAGCTCTACCTCCTGCGCGAGTCTCGGTTCTGTCTGCACTGAGAATAATATAGTTGTCTGGTACAGCGAGCATGAGGGCTGGGCCTGCTGCAGAGTGTTTTCATGATTCTGTGACGGCAAGAAAGCCATAATTTTCTGCCTGATTTAAGTCACCTATCTCTGTGACATGGGCTACTAAGGATCTAGCGTTTATTAGGGCCCCTTTGAAGTTGGGAGCATTGGGCGTGTTTTCATGAGTAACTGTCAAAGGGGCAGGCGGAGTGCTATTGTTACTTTAATCCGTCCGTATCGGGAGGTAAGGTTTGTTCTGATTATGCTTTCTGTGGGTGAGCTTGTCATTCTCAGTCATGATATCTAAATTGGTCAGGTTGGGCTTTTTTGATGAGATAGTTTGTTTGTTATGGTGGCATTCTTTTTTAAGGCCAATGTTGGTTGTTCGACCGGCAGGTGGTTTGAATAATTTTGTCAATCTCGAGCGGAGTCCGGTGTTTCTGTGTAAAAAGTGACAAGGACTATTAGTTCTGGATGGACTCTGGGTGGGAATGGGAATACATGAGAATAGGCTCAGATCCCTTAGTTGTAGTGGGTTGTATGTGTCACCAGGTGTAGCTACCATGGTGTGTGTTCCCGTAGCGTTTGGCGTATTAAAGGAATCAGTTGGCGCTAGGACTTATGTCAGTATGGTGCAGAGTAAGGTTGACTGAAGGGCAGTGGCATGCATAGTGCACTTGAGTTAGTTAGGGTAGGTGATAGTCTAGTTTAGGTATACACTGATGCAGGCAAAATGGCAAGGACTGGTTCAGCTGCGCGCCAGGTGTGTAGGTGTGGCATAGACCGGTTCAAGTATGTCCTGATACAGAAAATGACAGAGATGGTGTGGGCTGATTCAAATAAGCACAGGTGCAGGCAAAAATAGTGTGGGCTGTTTCTGCTAGGCACAAAATCAGGTGGGATGGCAGATATGGCATAGGCTTATTCACATAGGCATAATTGTATCACAAATGCAGGCAAAAATATTGACTAGGCACAAAGCAAATGGGATGGCCGATTTGGCATAGGCTTATTTTCATAGGTATAGTTGTAGGCAAAATGGCAAAGGTGACGTAGGCTAGTTCAAATAAGCATTGATTAACATAGGTAGATCAGGCAAAAATAGAGTAGTCTATTTTGACTAGACACAAAAGCAGATAAGGCATAGACTGATTCAGGGGGGCACTAAGGGGGGCGAATTAGCCTTTATATTTAAGAGTTCGCTTAATCTCAGAGCTGTCAAGAGTCTGCAGCTGCCATCAGCGGAACTCCTCTCTGTTAAAATTCTGATCTCACCCAATCACTCTGCTTCAGTGCATATACAGGCCCCCGGGACCTACCTCCACCTTTGTGGAGGACATCTCATCTATCCTAGCTACTAGCACCAAGCCCAACTCTTAAATCATCTTACTTTGCGACTTCAACCTAGGTTACCTGGACACTAATGATGCCAAAGACACTGACCTAGCTAGTGTTCTGGCAGATTTCGGCCTTACCCAACACATTAGAGAACCTACCCATATCAAGGGGCGCACCCTTGACTGGGTCTGTGACATGAACTGTGCGCTCAACGTAACCTCTATTTCTCCATGTGTTTGGTCTGATCACCACATAATACTGTTTTCCATCAACTCCAGTCTACCGACAGACGAACCCATCCTTGCCCCGCCCACCTATGCACGTAATAAGAAGGATATTACGGCAGAGAAACTACTCCCACTTATCCTCCCTTTACTGAACTCGGCTACCTCTACGTGCTCGGACCCTACTGTCCTAGTAGATACCTACAACCGTGTTAAAAGCTCTCAACACCATTGCCCCTATTAAACTGCACAAACAAAAACCTCATAACCACCTTAATTCTTGGTTCACCCTACACCTACGTGAATTGCGCAAAGAAAAAAGAAAAGCTAAGGCCCATTGGAAAAGCTCACCTTCGCCAGTCAATAAAAATAACCTTACCTCAGCCTCCTTTACTTACAAAGAAGCCATCCTAGCAGCTAAAAAAGAAGTGTATAACAATAGGATCACACAAGCACAATCAAACACCAAGGAACTCTTTAAGTTCCTCAAGGAACTTGAGTCTCCTGTTGCCCCTCTTGATACTTGCACCCCCGACACCGAGTGTTGCTCCAATATTCAAAAGGCACTATTAGACAAAATTGTCTTTCTACAAGCCAAAATGAATACCAAAAAAAGTCACCTCTCAGACTCAGCGGGTAACCCCCTGTCCTACAAAACCTCCTCCTAAGCACTCCTTCAAACCTTTTAGCTTCACACATTATCTTGAAGCTCAAGCCTTCTAATTGCCAAGGAGATGCTTGCCCTGCTCCGGCTATAAAGGAAGCTGCACATGATCTCGCCCCATTCATTACTTCTTTCATTAATGCCTCCTTCAAATCGGGCTCTGTACTGGACAACCTCAAGGATGCGTGTTTCATCCCTCTCATCAAAAAACCTAATCTCGATCCCAGCAATCCGGCTTACTACAGGCCCATCACCACAGTAGCTTACCTACTCAAAATTCTGGATCAAGCAGCTTATCTCCAAATCCAGGACTATCTCGATACCAACAACCTATTAGGCCTTAGACAATCCGGCTTCCGTCCCAGACACGGCACAGAGACAGCTCTGATTGATCTGAAAACCCAAATCGAGGACCTGAAAGACAAAGGCAAACAAGCTCTCTTGCTCCTCCTTGATCTTTCAGCAGCCTTTGATCCGGTCGATCATCAAATCCTGTGCCATCACCTCAAGATTGCTGCTCACTTCTCTGATGCAGCTACATCCTGGATCAGCTCTTTCCTGGCAAACAGATCCATGAGGGTCTTCTCTCCCCTAGCCGCAGCTGACCCGGCACATGTCCTCTCTGGAGTCCCACAAGGCTCTTGTGTATCTCCCACGCTTTATAACGTGTTTACTAAACCGCTCTTTGATATACTTGACTATCTGGGTGTCTCCTACACTAATTATGCTGATGACACCCAGATACTCATCCCTATCACTGGAGACTATGTAACTGATGTCAAAGTACTAAATGCAGCCTACACCGTCATCCAGGCCTGGATGGCACATCATGCGTTCTGCCTTAATGATGAAAAAACAGAGTTACTCATCCTAGGCTCTCATTCCAAACTCACTAAACTAGACTCCAAATACAAATCCTTCATTATTGAAGGTAATGTTATCAAAGTCACTAATGTCACTAAACAAATGGAGTTTACCTAGACTCTACTCCTTTCTCTCAATAGACAACCCAACTCAGTAGCGTCAGCGTCCTCATATACTTGCAGGATGCGCACTATAAATAAACAAAATACAAAAAATACAAATACAAGGTGTACCAGGTGGCAAGGGCAGGTTTGGTGGACATTAATTCAAGCAAATACAGTGGGTGCGTATCCTCGGCCAGTTGGGTGTGACGGCTATACGTGCGTTCACCCAGAGATAAGATCAACTGGTCGTGAAGTGTTCGATGTTTAGTATATAGATGAGGATAGTAGAGTATGTTTATACAAATATACTCTTAAGGCCTATATGACTTGAGTGTTGCTAAACCTTGGCATACATCGTGAAACAATCCGATCAGTGTTTGTAATAGTCCATTGCGGGATGCTGCGATGATAGAGCAGACCTGCTGAAGGCACAGCAACGTTGTGATTTGGCTTTCGGCAGGCGACAAAGGTTTGTAGCTATAATTGGCACAGGTTGGGTATTGTCAGATGGATTGCGACACGTGTGGGCGTTGGGCACAAATAGAGTATATTGGGAGATGGTACTGGCAACAGAGAATGCTTCGGTAGCTGAGGGCTTACCTAATTTGAATATCCAGACCGCCACTCAGTATTTCATTTAAGTGATCTGATGAGTTCTGTGAAAAGTAATTGTTACAACGCCACCTTAATAAGTTCAAGGAATGCTTATTCCTCTTGCGAGACAGAACTGTGTCAAAAATATGCCCAGGATGTCCAACAAGTGACAAAAGGTCAGAGTTCAGCACTACAAGTGCAGGCGAGTGTAGGATCACAAGGGAGCAGATACCGGCCCAACGTGGTGGTAGCTGGGTATATGCCAACGTGCTGCAGGTCCAATAGTGATCCATTAAAGCCAAATTCTAAGACATGTCCTGTTCATGTGTACAACCACCTCCTCAGCAAATCCCACCAACACTAAAGCCCTCCGCCCTATCAACCCTTCCACCCACTCCTCCTGGTAAAAAACAGCTGTGTCTATATCGAAGCATGGTCCTGCATCAAGGCAACTGATGTCTTGTGCCATTTCTGCAGATATGTGTGTGTGTGTGGTGTGGTAAAGCTCTCCTCTCCTGGGTGCCTGTGTTCCATTGATTCCTCCTTTTCTGACATTTCCTTTATCTTGATATAGTTATCTTCATAAACAACATCATCCTTGCCATCGTCTACCCATGTCACTTGGACCTTGTGTCCCTGAAACAAACCCCAAACTTTGCACAAAGCCAGATTGACAGTGCACAGTCTGTACGGGCACTTCCTGTGGAATGAACACTTTGGGTTTGCCAGTCGCATGCCGTATTAATGAGCAGACCTAGCATTTGCCGTCTCTCTTCCCACTATTTGCATGTGGTTATATCACATATTATCGGTGTCGGTATGATGCACATCCCTAGTACTGCTCAAGAGCATGTCTGAATTCAATATATCCCTCCTATGTCTACTCACAGACAAGGTTATATTCTCTACATTAGTGCTAGGTTTAGCCAAACCCCAATATAAATTAACCCAAAGGAAAGGAAGCGAGAAAGAAGAAGAAAATATAGAAACCCTATACAAATAACATAATTCCTCCCAATAACCTCTGCTGCGGGGTGAGAGAAAGACAAACTGATGTTAGAAAAGTCAAAGTAAATTGGATGATATTCCTTTGTATCTCCAGACATTTCTTGTCCTGGAAGGGGAGTGGGGCCTTTTGTCCTTCTTGACAAAGGACAGGTGGTAGGTACCATGGTCGACAGCTAGCAACCTTGATGGCAGTTGGCGTGGCGTAAGTTACTATGAAAGGCCCAAGGAAGCGTGGCTCTCTCTACTTGCAGGTGAAATTATTTACATAAACTTAATCCCCCAAAAACAGTTGGGGCTGCTACAGCAGTGATTCTTATACTTGTGGCGTCTGATCTTCTGCGGCTAGCCGACTTTGCCAAGGGTTCACCTGGTTGGATATGTACTTGAGAGAATTGGTAAGCTCTCTAAGGTATCCCTGAAACTTCTCTCTCAACATGTCAGCAGAACAGTGAGCATCAGAGATAGTACGGGCAGGAGTAAGCAGTGCTTGCATCCTTCTACCCGCATCTGTCTCATGCAGGGTTAAATGGTGGTCGGAACCAGGCTGGTTTCCCAAAGCGAAGAGTGCCAATGGCAAACAGTGCAGGCAGCTCCAGGCATTCTTTTAATAAGCCGTTGGCTTGGGGGTGGTAAGCTGAACATAATTTGTATTTTGTGCCCAAAAAGGAAGTGATTTCTTTGAAGAGGTCATCGAAAAAATGCAGCCCATTATTGGACCTCACCACCTCACAAATACCCCATCATGGGAATACGTTGCGCATGAGGAATTTAGCTGCTGATTTGACATCTAGATGGGCACAGAATCCTACTTCAAGCCAACAGGAGAATGAACACAACATAACAATTAAATAGCAAATGTTAGAACATCTAACAAGCGTGTAAAGATAATCTAAGATTCCGGAAAGGCTCGGAAGGGCAGGCAATGTCACCTTAATTGTTTTCAACATGTGACCTGAGGTACAATGCTGGCAGGTGGCACGGCTGGTAATAAACTCTGCCACATATTCTTGTAATTTTGGGACAAACCATTTGGTGATGTAGTTCTCCCGGGTCTACCAGAGGTCGTTGGGGGGTCAGCCTGACTCTCACTGGCCCAACACCCTTCTCCAGAATAAACAGAGGGATCAGTCAACGGCAAGACAATCAAGATTCTCCAGTACTCCTGCACATACCATGGTGTGCATTTAGTTTTTGATGACAAATTACATAATTCCTGGGCCCTTCTCTGTAAAACCTATCACCATGAATCATCGGGTATCGAGAGTGGTAACACGTATGGAAGTACCCTATAGAGGTTATTCTACTGGTACTTGGATGTCAGTTGGCTGGCCTGTCCAGTCCCCAAGAAACTATATTTTACATTGGGACTCGGTTCGGTTCTCAGCTCTCTGTGCACCTCTTCAAGGTGATGTGAAAGATTATGTGTATGTATTGTAACTTGTAGTATACCACCTTTGCCTATGAGAGTGCGCTCCCATGTTGCAACAATTGTTGCCTTCCCCGTCTTGTTTTGCTGAGATAGGCTCTGCTTTGCCACCACGGGTGAATGCCGATTGTCTGGCTCAGCTGCATCACATGCTTTGAGACCACAAAACCGAGCTCCTGGGCCTGCATTTATGAGGATTCATTTGATTTCTCTGCAGCTGGTCCCCTAGATGTCTGAAGTCTGGAATGTGACTGTGTATCTCTGACCTTGGCTGTGAGCCTGCCTTGCTCTCTGTGCAGCCTGAATCAGCTCTTCCCGTCTCATGCTCTGTGGCTTGAGGCCTTCTGTACATACTTGTGTCATCCTAAGTAACCTATACGTTAGTCGCACATGGTCCTACCAGGCTCCATATACTCATGTAGTTCCATAGGGTTATTGCCTTGCATTTTGGTTTTACTGCATTTGGCTAATGAGAAAATAATGAAAAGCTTTGACTGTATGTATATGTACCCATCCTCTAACTATAGGACTGTGTAAGCATGTTATTTGTGTATGCAAGTGTGTGTTTGTGTAAAGCGGTGCAGGACTGCAAGTATGCTTCATGTCTAACGTTGCTATGTCATGGTGTCACTAAATGACGTCAGAATAGTGGCTTCTTGGTGCTTAATCGGGACTGTCCATCCAGGTATTTCCGTCCACGATCTCCGTTTCTTCCCCTATACCTGTGACGACGTGTACTGGATTCGGTTAAATGACTGGCTGAGGCAATACCTTTCCGTGTACTTGTCAACTATTGGAGCACTCGGGATTCGTCCGAAATAAGATGGGTGGCTGCAACTGTTTCTGGCTCTCTGTCCTGTCATGAATCCAGGGGTAAGGATGGGGCATCCTTGGGACACTCTCTTCAGTCCCCCCTCTAGTCGACTTATCAACCACATTTCCATATGACAGGACCTTCATCCTTGGTTGACGAATATGCGTTATCCCTCTGAGGTGTCCATAATAATTTAAATGATCATCAAAAGTCCAGGACATATAACTGCATACTCCTTCTGGGTTGTTCCTCCCGTTGCCTCCATCTCGGGAGTATGGTCCTTACTCCCTTGGGGATCTGTGATTGTACGTTGGGTAAGAATGTGCATGCCAGCGTATTAAGCACAGGTGTCTTGTTGAGACCAGCCTTCTGGTATGCAGACGCTATGTCCACTTCTTCTGCCACTGTTGGCCGGTGATGCTGTCTTACCCATCTCTGCATCGGGTCCGGAAGGGCTTCTATAAACTGTTCCAAGATAATTTTGTCCAATACTTCCTGGTTAGCAAGAGAGGAGGGTTGGAACTATTTCTCTACTTGGTCCTTAATGTGGTAGTATAACTGTTGTGGACTCTCCCCGTTTTTTAATGCAGTGTCTCATAGTTGCATGCAATAGTCTTCTTCATCTAGGCCTAACCTGTCTAGCACTGCTGCCTTAATCTCTCCATAAGGGGTGTTTCCATTGGCGTTGATGGCCTGATAGGCTCCTTGCATCCCTCCGAATAACAAGGGTGCCACATATTGGCCCCAACGCTCAGGAGGCCATTGGGCGTTCCGAGCTATCCTCTCAAAACTTGTAAAGAAAAAAGGGGGGTCCTCCCCGTCCTTGTATTTCTGTAATAAGGCGGATGCACTAAAGGCTGGTTTGTAAGAGGATTCAATTCAACACTACAGCTAAGTCAATGCCTAGTCTGGGATACTGAATGGAAACCCTTATTGATATATCTTTATGTCCAGTTCATGCGTTCTGGATGACTACCCCTATATAACACCCCTCTCTTGGAGTCCCTCTGACCCCACTGAGCCAAGAAGTAGTTCTGTTTTGCAAGTTAAAAGGTTTATTTGAGAATTTAAACAATATATATATATATATATATATATCACACTTTATAATAAATTAAGATTAACAACGGAGAATCTGGCACTAGCCCACTTCTTTATAATCACTAAGGAGTTGACATGAAATGGATAAGGTAGCACACTGGTAAATAGGGACAGAAGAATAATGTGGTAGAGAATGCTTTATAGGGTTCAAGGAAATGCAAGGTTGAATGAATGAAATGCAGTATAGAAGATAAACTGATATGGTTTCACAAAAGACAAGGTAATCACTTTCCCCTTGTGGCAATTCCCCCCCCCTATACAATGTAAGGAGATGGAAGGAAGAGCACACGGTTCAGGTATACAATCACAATGTAATACAGAGTTCCAGTTTCCCAGCAAGCTTAGAGGAGAATAGATATGAGTTTTACACAGGCTCAAAATGCTTTTAAATGTGATAGCAATATATTGGAAAATGTGCTAAAATGATTTTAATTCCCTCTGGAGGTTCAGGTTGAGGATTAGTTGGTTTAAATAAGTTCAGGCTTACTTTAGCAATGTTCTAGGAATGATTGGCAGGTTAAACTAATTTTTGGCAAATGAAAGCAAGGAAGCTGCTGTTTTCACACGTGGAGAAATGTGCAAATCGCGGCAAATTCGCGAGTGCGTTTTTCGCGATTGCGGCAAAAGTATAGGGAGTAGGAATGCGGTTCTAGGTTCGTTGAAAAGCCAAGATTCCCAGCTTTCAGAGGAAAGTTACTGCAAGTCTCTAAGACAAACGGTCACGGAGATATGAGCGATATGGTAAAGGTCATTTTTCAGATTTGAAATTTTAAAAGTTCAAAGTGACAAGTTACAGCTAGCAACTAGAAATGACAGGTGACAGCTTTGTAAATGACAGGTGACAGTTAGGAAACAGTTCTGGTTAGATTAAAATAGATTGAATTATATTATTTTAACTAAGAGATTGGTTCTGCACAGTTCTGCTAGGTACTCACAATATATTTAGAAATAGAATGGGCCTCGCCACGGATCTGGTCAGGTTTTCTTCACTCGCCACGGACGGTCTCTGCGCACAGCGGTCTGGGTCAGCTCTCTGGTTCTGCGAACAGCGGTCTGGGTCAGCTCTGCTCTGCCTCTGCTTCTGGATCTTTCTGCACAGCTTTCTCTGGACCCAGCGCTGATCTGCACGGCTCCTGGATGCTGCTATCGCTGTTAGGTTTGCTGGATGCTGAGGCCCACTGAGAAGAGTTCTCAGTTTGTGGGTTTAGGCCCTTGCTTTGAGTTCTGAATCAAGTTCTTTGGAGTTTTAAAGTCTAAGTGTTGAATCTAGTATCTTCTGGATGTTTTGTGGTCCGGCAGAGCGTGTTGCAGCAAATGGAATTGAATGTCCCTATCTGTCCTGACTGTCTGCTTTTATGTGTTTTGAAAGTGGGTGGAGAGGCTAGCTTTCTAGACCCTACCCCTCTCCACTTGTCATTGGCCACTTCATCCTCTTCCCCTTGATTGGGGGAATGAAATGAAGTGTCATCATGATGAGGTCTGTTTATGATACAGAGAACCCACCCCTGTCAAATTACACACAATCTATATTTCGACCCAAAAGACATATTTGCACAGGTACACATTTGTATAAAATTACATGCACCCATCACATATCACAGGAGGTATACCCTGTCCAAATCTGCTCTTCCTGGGGGCTTGCATTCAGAAATGGCAACATTTGCACTTTTTAACTGGTTTTGCAATATCGGACATTAACCCAAATTTACACACATGTGCGCAAGGAGTATGGACATTAATTGATGAAGTGTCAGATTTTTAACATGCATACATTTTAAGTAATACCCTCTTATCTGCTAGCTTGCCCCCAGATCATGCCACCGGTTCTAAAAACCTCTTAAAATGTGGGCAGAAAAATCACAAGAATTATGGTATCATTTAAATAATTATGACAAGTCCGTACTATGAGTCATTCATCTTTTTCTAAAACCATATTCTGGCTACAGGGGTGTGTCTTTTCAGGTCACATGGTACAGAAACCAGTCTTTCCACTTTCTTCAAGCTCAGCCTCTGTCTCCAGTTTCTCCCCCTCCCAGTTTCTGCCAAGAGGAAGCCATTTTTATGACACCCCCAATAAAACATTTGCCTGAGTCAGGACAGGGCTTTGTTCAATTTCCTGCAGAGCCCAGGTAATTCAATCAGAGAAGTGTCATATCCCTTTTGGTGGGAGCAGCAAAAGGCAGCTAGGCCTGGGAACACAGCTGTTGTGCAAGTCTCAACTCCTGTCGGGGGTAGCTGGTGGGCAGAATTCAGTTTCATAAAGCCAGGTTTCAGATAAAATGTAACTTTTTGTTCCCCAGTTTAAGTCAAGACAATTTTTACATATGCAGCTAGAATGCTGATTCTAAGTTCAAAACTATGACATTTTAACAGTGACAAACTATGTGGCAGTCACAAGTCTGTCCCTCAGTTTATTTACACATTTCGATTTTTGGTATTTTAAATCCAGTTTAAGCCGCTGCAGACCTGCAGAGCCCAGCCAGTCTTGTTATAAACCTTCAAGTCACTTCAGAATATAACTTTACATTGTATCCACCTCTTAGTAAGTCTTTCTTTGGCCTGCTTTGGGTTCATTTATTCAGTTTGGTGTTGTTTTAAAACGCCGGCTTTCTGATAGTGGTAAGTACTGGTAATGCAACCATTTTTGGGATTTTTCTTGGATTAATGCATTCCAAACAGGAATGGTTCTTACATGGTAATAAATCCTTGCTTAACATTGTTTTGATGGGGCTCCTTACAGTAAAATGGTTATGTGGAACCCCACAAAAGGGTTGAATCTTTAAAGTGGTCCGGTGAGCCACGATTTCAGCAACTTTTTGAGATCAATAACAGTGGATTTTGTTAACAAAGATCTTTCTTTACACTGGTGGGTGGCAAGTGAGGTAACCATTTTGGTGTGCGCACAAACTGCGTGGTTCTCCTGGATTCTGGCGCACTTGTGGGCTTTTTGGCCATCTTGGATTTTCTAAGCCCACAGCACCAAATGTTTCAGCATGATAGCTCAAACGTGGGTCAGGACACCCGACAGGTTCCTTGAACTTGCAACAGCATCAGAATGCCAGAGTACAGTCTTGCGCTGTTTGTTCTGGGCCGTCGTCTACAGCGAGCCCTGTAGCTTTATGGCTTGTTGAAAAGCCTGACGATCAGCAACAGTTTGTTGGGACTGTAGTTGGATGAGCTGTTGCAGTTGCTGTTGTCTTTCGGACAATGTTTTAATTAGATTCTCCATAACGATGTCAAGGGAAATTCAACCGTACCTGAATTTTAGAGCCAACTACATCAACTGGCTCAAATCTACCGACCTGTAGTCCTGGCTACTCCTCGGTATTATGTATGTATAGTCAATCAAATATCCTTAACCTAAAGTCTGCTGTATATAGATTTCTCTGTGTATAATCTGATCATTTATCGTACTCTTGCCTATATCCGGTAATATTGTTTAATTTCTACATATGTTGTATCCTGTATATAGATTTCTCTATGTGTATAATCTGATCATTTGCCGTACTCTTGCCTATATCCTGTAATATTGTTTAGTTTGTACATATGTTGTATCCTTGCCTACGTTTTGTAAAAGATAATTTAAGCTTTGCATCTGTCGTAATCTGCTGCGCCCTGATACCCCTGGGTATGGTGCGCATTACAAATGAATAAACAAACAAGCAAACAAACTAATCCCACCTTCATCGCCACTTGTGAAGGATAGACCGGAGCCGTAGATGGAAGCAGAAATAATATCTTTAATTCTGGGTTCTTATATAACTCGAGTTAAATAATACATGTTCTTTGGCAGTTTCTTCACTGTCAATGTCTTCCTCTGGTTGAGTAAAGATGGCTTTCAAGCAGCTTCCTCCTATTCCTTTGTGGCCGGTAGGCCCACCAGTCAGTTCCTCTCTCTTCCTCCAGTCCGACATTCTGTAATGAATAACCAACAAACCTTGGCAATTTCCTGGTCTATTATATTACACTTCCTCCTTATCTCCCCACCAATCAGGGTTGCCCATGTTCAGATCACTCCTCATTGGCCAGATTAGCAGAGGCCCGCCCCTTAAAAGTGCTGCAGTCCCGGACCTTCCTCCTGTCCCTGCCCTGTTGTTACTGACTGGTCCTTCCCCTGTCTTTCCGCCTCCTGATGTCTTTGGGATCATCGGGGCTGATCGAGTGCTGCATATGGGTGAACTCCGCCCCCCTGAGCAACCCGCTTCAGCGCGGTCCCTCACGCGGGAGACATGGCTGCAGGGCCGGCCATAAGGAACCCCTTCATCCCGCTGCGCCGCAGCAGAGAGGACCGTGTAGGAGTGGCACTGATGTGAGTCAGGAATGGGGAAGGCTGGTTGTTCCAGGTCTGTTTTCCCGTCCCCACCTGCTCTCGGTAGTCCCCGCACAGGTCCCGACAGTGAATTGGGCAGAAGCGTTCGCCTTCTCTCCCAACCCTCCTCCCTCAGAAAGGGTGAGAGAGCCCTTTCCCTTTCCCCGCTTGCCTCCGCTACTCAGCCTGCCTCTGCTTTACAGTTGTGTAAGGCACTCATGATGGCAACAGTAAAGACAGACACAAGTGATCACAGTTCAAGGGTGTTTATTAAACTGTAAAAAATGGGTGAGATAAACACCTACTCCAAACCTAAATCTAAGATGGGGAAAAAGCTTCGACCATCAAATGAAAATTAAGGCATTCCTTGTGGCGTCTTGTCAAATCAAAAGGGCCTATACTAAATAAAAATATTGCCGTACCTTACAACTACATACAAAAGAGTGTGGGATAGGATTCGTAAGAAATAAAGAAGTGTCCAAAAATAATATGTCAGGATGCAGTAGTCAGGGTCTCCCTTACCCACTTTTTGAGCACAGGACAAGGTGGGACCTTTGAGCACAGCACTTCTTGGGCTTCCCCAGCACGAGACAACAGTTCTGTTCTTAGTCTCGGTGGCCAAGTCTCTTTCCTCTTGAAAGTCTCTTGCCTTCGAGGGCCGGAAAAATAATAAACAAAAGTTCCTTTCCAATTGTAATTTGAGTGATGACTTGTCACCCTTAGATCAACCTCTGCCAGACTCAGATCCACAAAAGTCCTTAGCAAATATCAGGACCTTCGGTACTTCACACTCTGGCTTCCGATGGCCTGATATGATCAGTATCACAAAATATAAGTTTCTTGCATGTGCTACTTTGGGTGATGGTGGTTCACCCCTGGGTCCCCCTCTTCCGGGTGCAGACCCCTGTCGAACCTCAACCTCCCTCCGTCGGGTTCACTATGGCTTATTTACAAAAAACCTAACTTCCTTTGTAGTTCAATCGTTACTACGTGATGGCTTCCCACCCCTGGGTCTTCCTCTTTCTGACTCGGACACCTCTCGAATCTCAGCCTCCCTCAGTCGGGTTCACAGCTTTTCATTCCACGTGGCGATGGGTAATAGCTTTTCACCCCTGGATTCCCCTCTGCCAGGCTCAGACCCCTCGCGATTGTTAGCTTCTCATTCAGTACATTTGTACCTGTTACAATCACAAGTCTCAATGTCTTTTAAAACAACGAACTGTTGACAACCCTCCGTCAGGTTCACTCTTGTCACACATACAGTTCTTTTTCCTTTCTCATCCAACAGGATTTGTCTCCCGTAACATTCAATGGTTTGCCGGTCAAAGACTTTTGACTGTACAGAGGATTTTGCTAGGCCCCCATATGACCACTTCGACCGGTCCCATGCGGCCCTATTGTGGCCTTCTGGTATTAGCAGTTTCAACAAATCCAGGACTGGACATAGTCTCTCGAGCAAGCAGCCACGAGGTGCTGAATCTCTCTGCAGCGGGTCTTCCTTTTTAGTTTTACAATTCTTTGAACTTCCTTTAAGTTGCTAATTTGCAAATTTCGTTCAACACAGTTCGGTTCTTATCAGCTCTCCCCTCAACTCAGCGGCTGTGATAAACCGCTTGGCGATTCTTGTATCTGGAGTCAAGGACAGTACCACGGTGGCAGGCGTCTCTGTCTGTCCTGCTTATCGGCATAGACATGCTCCGTGTACCATTAGCGTCTGCTTCAACACACGTTAGCTATTGTTCGCAGTCTTACGATTTGTTTCACAGAGGCATTGTGGGTCTGGGTTGGAAAGGGCAAGGTCACTTCTCTCCTTGTCGCCCCTTCAGTTCTTGCCGCCTTTCTCCTGCTCTTGAATTGCCGTGCTTGGATAGCTGTCTTGTCGCGCCATCTGCCTTGCTCGTATTGTGCTCTCCTGCTCCACCTTTTATCCCTGTGGGGGGAAGGGAAAGGGCAGTCTGGTGTGTGTGATTCTGGTCAATTGCCTGTCTTTGCCTTACCCTTGGATTGGGACATGTCAGGTAAACAGTCTTGGTATTAGTTCATTGTTTTTCATGGGGTAATATAGTGTTTCTGTCGGAAAAGGGGGGGTTAGAGTGTCACAGTATCCTACGTGGTAAGAAGGGGAAAAAGTGTAATAAGAAGGATGAGATTGGTAGGGTTTGTGAAACAAATGGGAATGACTGGAATTATTATTGTGAATTGAACGGGGGGGTTGTGGGAATGGTAGTATTTTGTCAAAGTAGATTGGGTGTTCGGGAAAGAATAATCAGAGGGACGTGGAGAAAAACAGTTGGGAATATTCAGGTAGGAAACAGGGAAACAGGGATTCTGGGAAATGTGGTAGATGTGCTTTTCAAGTGAAACAGGGTTTCTAATGGATTTACCAGATGCGGAGGGGATGTTGTATTCTGGTAAAGGAGGTTCATTGGGTGGAAGGGAGGTCCAGCTGGTACAGCCTATAAAAGCCTCACGGACCTCGTGTTCCTCATCTCTTTCTCCGGTATAAGACTGCACCACACCTGGGGCTTTCCCCCAAGCATAACCCTGGGCACCCCTACACAGGTGATCGCTCGTCCACCCCCATGGTTGGGATCTGTGAGCGCCAGCCCTTCACTGGCCACCTGAATAAGGAATTCTTGAGGTCTGCTTGGGAGAATACCCTCGGGGTTCTCACAGTAGCACCATACCCGTTTTCCTTCATATTTCTTACCGTCAAATGGATTATCTAGCTTCATCACCTCATGCGGGAATAGGGGATATTCTAGTATTCTCTTTCTCAGCTTGTCTCTTTCCTCCACTATTTCATCCATTGTTCCTCCTACATTTACATCCATTATCACTTTCATTCCCATCAATTTCTCTGTAGTCTTGCGGCATTGAGTGATTCATATCTTGACCACACACAGTGCAACTAGTACCAATATCAGTGCTCCCAGTTATACTTTCAGTCCATCTGCTAGCCATGAAGGCATCCATGACCACAGGTATGCTATCCAGCTTTGATTATTTCCAGTATACCGTTGGCTTCTTCCTCCATTCAAGTATGCATCTATGACAGTTGGGTCACTGCTTCTGTCAGAGTGCCATTCTCTCCATCATTGGCAGGTACGAATGTGCAACCGGAACTCCCAATTTTTGCGCAAACTCCTCCTTCCATTGCTTTAGCAGATCCAGAACATATGTATTGTGCAGCGCCAACAACCTTACTGCTCGAAGGTCTTCTTTGATTGCTTTGAAGCCATTCACTGTAGAGTTTATCGTCGGCATCAGATCCCACCTGGTAATTTGTATCCATTTCACATTTCTGTATGCCTGAATTTTTGGAACCACTGACGTAAAGAACATTTCAGTTCTGCTAAACAATCTATGTTCTGCTGTTTCTGATGCATCTGAAAAATAGTTGCTTCTTTTCACTCTACTCACTTCCTCTGATCTTGTCTCTCCTTCCTTGTCTTCTGATCTCATAGACCTTTTCTTCCATTTGCCAACGTCCACTTATAGAAAGTCATTGGGCCTCATCACGAGTTGGGCAGTATTCCTGCCGGAATAACCCCTGCGCTAATAGCGCTACCGCCAATGTGTCCCCCGCTATTTGCGCTGTATCACGGGTTTGGCGGAATGGTAGTTCCCCATTCCCCATTGGGCCCATTTGGGAATTTCCCATTGGACCCGATGGGGAATTTTCAGCGAGATTACCGTTGGCACTATTACCGGTAATAGCGCGGAAAATCGTCAAATTCCTAGCAGATTTCCCCCCAGCCATGATTTGGCAGACCCTTAAAAGTGGCGGTAATAGCGTTACTGCCGCATTTAAGGGTTACCGCCCAACTCGTGATGACCCCCATTGAGTTTTATGTCCTTCTGTGGCACTACCAGTGATGGAATGTTGATGTGTACCAACGAGCAAACTCCTCCCCAGTTTCTCGTATGCTTTGGATCTGCACGCCCAATAATGATCCATCAGTACTGCGCTGCCTATCTTCATTGCTGGGTGCTTTTCTATGTATGCACATTCTGTGTCCTCACCAACTCTTACTGCTCCATCGTTCCTGTAGCAGGTATTATAGGCATTGGTCCAGCTTCATTTTCTACCTAGGTGAGCAGTTTGGCACTTGCACCCCATTCCTTCAGGCACTTGTCATTTTCTCCTTGTACTGTATTAACCAGTGATTGTACTAGGGTGTGTACCTTGCTTTCCACTACTCCCTCCTTCCATCCTTCTTCTGTAAATACTTGGCCATACACCAGCATCTGTGGTCTTTCCCAGCATCCTGGTTCTCTGCTCATTTCCTTTACTCCCCTCTTCGGGCAGGGAAGTTCTTTCAGTGTTATCGTTTTCGAGTCGCCTTTCTGTGACCCATCAGTAATGTATTCTATAGCTTGATCTAATTGCCAGTAATTGTTCATCATGTCAAGTGTCTTTATGTAACTGCCTTCATACGGGAATGTTGCCTGAGACATCCATCTCCGTGTTGCTGTCTTTCCTTGAAATCTTCCTCGAGTTGTTACCATGGATAGGTACATCAGACATTGAGCTATTGCTGCTGAGATTTCAGTTGCTATAAGTGTTCTGGAGGTACTCATGGCATGCTTGTACCACATGTTATTAGACACTCGAGCAGTGTCAGTGAGATAGAGATGCATCCCCCTCATGTCTGTGTCAGCACTGCTCTTACCTCTCCTTACTGTGCTCACAGTGCTCCCCTGTCCACCTGACATGGTTGTTCTACCTGCTGGGGCCGAGGTAATGTTAGTAGCGGAAACAGTAGTTTCACTAGACACGAGTGATATTCTCCAGAATATGAATACTAATACCCCACTTGGGAATAAGAGACGACAAAATAAGCACATTTTGCAGAAAGATGGTGCTGCCTCCAGCACCATTGCCATCCTCTGTGGTACCTCTCTGTAGCATATTTTTAGCTAATATGTCACACTCATTTCCAACACCATGCAGTGTTCTGACTGTTCGTCTCTGAATAGTTATTTGTCTGTCACAGTGGAGAACCTGTATCCTTCTGCTACAGCGATCACTGCTCACCATGGTCTTCCTGTGTTGTCCTTCCCATGCACTGCTATTCCCTCATCCCTCTCAATCACTGCCTCAGTCTCCAGTGGCACTATTGTCCCTTCTGCCTCATCCAATGATATCGCCGGTCTGATGAAATACTCATTTGGAATGCCTCACTGCCTCCCTTGAATCCCTGGGAGCCATGCAATTGCAATCTCAGTCCCATATTGGAACAGCTCCTCATCCACTGGCACCCCCCTCTGTACCTTCCGGCTTGAATGATTTCTCTTATATTAAGGAAATGTATTCCTGGGGTGGAGCACACTATTCCCTTGTCTGTGAATGAAATTGGCATTTTTAGTCTGCTCATAATGTCTCGAGCCAGTATGTTTACAGGTGTCTGTCGAGAGTAAAGTAAAGGCAAAGATAAATCGTATTCCCCTATAGAAAGGAAGATACTGGGCCTCATTACAAGTTTCCTTGGTCCGGTAACTACGGTACAGGTAAGCTTGTCGGTACCATAGTTACTGGGCCGGCAAACTACGGGTTCTGCTCACGGGTGCCTTTTTTCCCGCCTGGTCTGACCTGGCAGGCGAAACGGCACCCACGAGCAGTGCATATCAGATGCACCTGCACCATTCTCAATGGTGCTGGTGCATCCGACCTCCCTGTTCCCATTGAGCCCTCAATGGGAATGGGGATTAATGCATTCTGACGCTTGCGAATGGGCAATTACCGGGTCCGACTGGGCCTTAATGACCCGGTTATTGCCCATTCGCCGGTGCTGATAAAAATTGCAAGTTTGACGGCAGCCTGCCGGTTTTACCGGCAAGGCTACTGTCAAACTTGTAATGAGGCTCATTGTCTGTAAAAGGAACCACTTCCTTAGCCACAGAGAATCCTTGAGCATTCATGGCATCGCCTGACAACCTAAATATTCCCTCTCGAATGCAGTACCTAGTCACCCCTGTGTCTACAAGAAAGGAAAAGGTTTTGTCACCTATCGCCACCCCTATGCAAGGTTCCTCCGCAGTGTTGGGTGCGATCGACAGAATGGAACACATCAAGTCCATCTGTGCGCGTCCTATTGAGGGTATAAGTACATCCCATTCCCAGAAAATTGTTTGTTCCCCACCATAGTGAGCCCTCCCAATTTCCTAACGAGTGTCGTTGCTATGGAGTCCGTCTGTGCCATTGTACTGTCATTTGGCTGCATGCTGTTCTGTACCTGTGGCCCCTGCTGTGCGCTGCCTCTAGTCTGGGCTGATTGTAAATACTGTGGTATCGGTGCTTGCATCTGTGGTATCTGTGTCATGGGCTGGTGTGTCTGCGGGTGTGCACTTGGTGCCGGTCCTTGCTGTGGTTGGTCCTGTGCATAATAGTCATCTTGGTCCCCTTGACATGTTTACTGGTACTGTGTTCCCCAATTCTGTTGCGTCCCCCTATTTCTGCACACTCTTGAAATGTGCCCTATCTGCCCACATTACCAGCATTGGGTTGGCTCTCTCCCTTGCCCCTGGAAACCCCCTTGACCCTGCTGCACCTGTGGCCAAATCCCCAAAACCCTCCTGGGAAACCTCCTTGGTTGTGATGTATCTGTGACACATACCCACGTCCTCTTGACGGCTCCCCTCATCCCCGAATCCTGTGCTGCATGTTTCCCCGCCGCATTAATCCTCCCCCCACGAGTGGCAGTGTGTACTGCTGCTACTGTGTCCCCTGTGCGCTTGTCAGGACCAACCTTTCCAGGGCATACTTCGATAGTTTTTTCTGCACTCATTTTGCTTCCTCTAGCTTTCTTTCCTTGGTTTTCTTCGTAATTTTCTCTTGCAATAACCTACAATGATATACTATTGTAAGCTGGATTTCTGGCCAAGGTTTTGCCTCCATGCTTACTAACGTTTTTAACTGCTCCTGGACCAGTTCTGGCAGTCCCTGGTATAGTATGTAATAAAATACTGCTACCATTTTGTCCCACGGTTCTCGCCTTTCAAGTCGTCAAAGCTCTTGGATCACCTGAATATAGTGTATGAGGTCTTCTTCTAACCCCATTTTGCGGGACATAATTGCACAAATGTCTGACATGTCAGGGTATTGTGTCCTCAGCGCTTGCCATACGGCAGCTCTGCAATTTGTAAACAGCGAGCCATTGTGTGCCGTGTTCTTGGTGGTCAGTCCTGTAAACCCCACCCTCTTCCATAAATCATCAGCGGCATCCCCAAGTATTGCCACTAGTAGTCCTTTTACATCCCCCACTGCTAATCTCTGTCCCGCTGTCATTCTTTCCATTTCAAATATCCATTTCCCAGCACCTGCGTTTACAAGGGTAATCTACACCTCACGTTTTCTATGTCAATATGCTTCCATGGTATATATTGAGGTCGCCCTTCTCCTTTTTCCAGTAGGGTCATTTGTGTAAATCCTAACTCCCGCTCGCTCCTGGAGTCAGTATGATCCCCCTGTCGATGTTTCTAATGTCAGTGTATACATCTATGGGTTATTCTATTGGTATTCAAGCACAATTGTCAGATCCCGCCGTTATCCTCTCTAGAACATGCTATAGCTGTTTCCCCCTTCCTTCATCCTGGGAGGTCTCCAAGTCTCTCAACGTATGGTACTAGGTCCTCAATGTTGCATAACTCGTCCACTGACCGTGGTGTTCGATCGCCCTTGTCACCTCTTGTTCCCACTGCACCAGCCCCTCTATCCCATTTCACACGTTTGTCCGCACCTGTCCCCATGAAGTGAGGCTTGAGTCGCTCACTTCCCTCGTCCCCGCTATCCCTTCCTTCATTATTTGAACCCAAGCCCATATTCCTGCAAAAGTCATCCACGAAGCTCAGTCTCCTAGTAATTATATCTGCGTTGGGCTTCATGGTGGGGTCGATGTCATGCAAGTCGTATCTGCTTCCTCCCCCACAGGACCCTAGGCCTGCCCTGTCCGATACTGTCGTAGTCCTACCCTGTGTGGTCATGCTGTCTGGCTCTGTTCGTCCGCCCCTCCAACTCTGTCATTTCCCGTTCTCACTGTCCATTGTGTCTTTATGTCCATGATTGCGATCTCCTCCTCTGCCTTGCGTGCGTGCTCTCTTGCTATTCTCTCTACCTGCATCTTGCTTCTTTCCCTGTCTATTAACATGTGGTTTTCCTTTTCAGTTGCTTCCCCGTCTCTCAATCACTTCTTGCTCCTTCCTCCTCCTTTCCCGCTGTTCCCGCTCTTTCTCGTCCTCCATCTTCCTCTCTCTGGACTCCCACTCTGATTTCTCCTCTCTCTCCATCTGCTCCTGCTCTTACTCTCCCTGCGCTCCTGCTCTAGTCTCTCTTCTCTCTCTCTCTCTCTCTCTCTCTCCTGTCTGTTTCTGCCATTATCTCAGCCCAATCCCTTGCTTCGCCGCTCCCCTTAAGGCCCTCTAGTTCTTTGGCTGCTCCCTCTGCCTCTCCATTCGTCCTCCCTTCCAGTTTCAGAAGGGTCTGTCCCCCTACCCACTCATTCCTGGGTATGCCCCCTAGCCCTTCCTTCGTGCCCTTCTATGCCTCGCCACTCCCTCGTGTTTCTCTGCTCAGCTGCCCTGTCACCTTCTGTCCCTCTTCCTTTGTGTATGGTGGCGGTTTATATATTGGGTTAGAATAGCCCTCTGCCACTTTTAGCTCTCTAAATGGTTACATCCCTTGCTCATCGTCTGTGTCCTAGAGTGTTTGCTTGCAGGAGAGGGTGGGGGATCAGAAGGTGGGGGCGCGGGCCCCTGCACCTCCTGCTGGCTCCTGCACCTCCTGCTGGCTCAGCATCCACTGACGCCTCACTGTGTCCCCCTCGCCCTCCTGAAACATCCTTCACAATTCGAATATTGCCATGCGGTTCACTAGCTTCTTTCCCTTATAGGTACCCTTTAAGTGTGTCAGTAGTGATTGCTGCACATCCTTTGCGAAACCTCCGCATGGTGGCCATGGTTTGGTCAATTTACCCTTGTTGCTTTTAGTCCATTCTACACTATATTTGCAAATCTTTATAAGGCGGGAGGGACTTAAACAGTTGCTGTAGGGGCGTGCCACCACCACACTTCCTTTGATACATTGTTCTTGCTCTTACCAAACCTCAAATTGAGGGTTTTGATAGTCCACTGTTTAAAGGAAAAACACAGTGTAATGACAACGCTTTTTAATTCACTATGAGCCTTTCTGGCTCTGCAGCCTGTCAGCACACCGCCCCTTCACAATCGCCTCCTCAGGCACATCCACATTCTTGCGCATGCGCCTTCCGCGCTTCGCCACTAGTTCACCTCATCTGCTTTCCATTGCTAGCTCCTCACCGGCTTGTGTTCTCCAATTACTATGTACAAGCCTTCGGGTGATGTCACCAATTTATTAAACAAGGTAGTGCTAAGTAGTCAGTTACAGCACACACGAGGCTATAGCCTGTTGCCCCAAAATACACACAACACCAACACAAATGCCACAGCTGTCTTCCTGCCTCCTAGCAGAGTGTACCAATATGCTCTTGTGTTTGATCTGTACCTGCTGCGTCGACTCGCAAGTAAAACGCCTCCCCGAGACTTCAAATCACCTTCCAAATTTAGGCCCTTGCTAAACCTTACAGGAATACTGTCATCTATGACCAGAGCTAAAACGCCCAACACACAGGAAATCTCCTATTTACATGACTTCTGTCATTCGTACCTTTGAGTCAATAGTCTAGGTAGTTCACCAGAACCTTTTACCTCCAAACCGAATGTGCCTGAACCACAAATAATGAAATCTACATCCACTCCTGTCCCTTCTAAACTGACAATACTTTGACAATACTTGATGATGCTAAACAGTACTCAACAATACTTAATACTTGATAACCCCCCCGGCCCCCCTAGTTGCTGTATGACTAGGTCAATACTTACACTCTGTGGTCTGCTGACGCAGCTCGGCTGCTGCATCCCTCAAAGCTGCCACTTCTCCCTTCTGGTCTGCTGGATGCCTCACAGACTTCGGCAAGGCTATTTCCAGGGCTTTAAGTGGGCCGGGGCCGGGCCCCGGCAGTCTTCAAAAAGTGGGACTGAGCCGGGGCCCTGCCGGGGCCCCCCCTTCCACTGCACGCAACATTGGCGAATGCATTATCCCGTAGCGGCGGCAGCCGCGACGGGAGATGCGCCTGCCATGAAGTCAGGCATCTGACAGAAGTGGCAGCCAACCACAGCGATGCTGTGCCTGGCTGCCACTTCTGTAAGTCATAGTAACTGCCTCTGGTGACCTCTCGCACGAGGGGTCACCAGAGGCAGTTACTGTCCCTTTGTTTCCCCAGGTCGCCGAGGCGTCTTTAACCCTCGGCGAACCTGGGGATTCCTCGACATTTTTCGAGGTTTATGAAAGATGGCTTGAAAAGTACACAATTCAAGCCATCTTTTATAAATCTTTGCCGCCGGACAATTTTGTCCGTAGTCAAAGTTTTATAAAAGATGGCTTGAATTGTGTACTTTCAAAGCCATCTTTTATAAAACCGAAATGTTTTAAAAAAAAATGCCTGAAAAGTAGGCAAACCGTAAGGTATGCACACACACATATATATGCATGTTATAATATCTGTGTGCGTACCTTACTATGGTTTGTGTACTTTGCAAGCCATCTTTTCTAAACATAGAAATAAATATTTCTATGTTTAGAAAAGATGGCTTGCAAAGTACACAAACCATAGTAAGGTACGCACACAGATATATAACATGCATATATATATGTGTGTGCATACCTTACGATTTGCGTACGTTTTAGGTCACGCCCCCCACAAGCCACGCCCCCAAATGAGGGCCCCCCCTCGATTTCTTACCCCACTTATTTCCCCCTGGATATTTCCGAGGCTGGCTCCTGACGGCCTTCCCATGGGGCACGCGTTCCCCATCTTCTCGAAACAATGGAGGGGTCCTGCAGCCTTTCAGGTTCTGCGGCGGGAGAGTCGGCTTTGTGCCGGGCTAGTGTAGCTAACCATCACCTCTGCTACCAACTTGTTGGGGTAGTTCCCCCGGGTTCTCTCAAGGGCCCAACACCCTTCCCCAGAATAAACAGAGGACTCAGTCAACACAAGTCAGAACTGCGGTTTATTACAAAACAAACAGGGATCATACAAGACAATCAAGATTCTCAAGTACTTCTCAGCATTCCATGGTATGTGTTTCGTTTTTGAGGACAAATTATGTCATCCCTGGGCCCTTCCCTGAAAACCCTTTCACCATGAATGATTGGGTATCAAGAGTATTAACACATATGGAAGTACCCTGTAGAGGTTATTCTCCTGGTCCTTGATTATCAGTTGGCTGGCCTGTCCCGTCTCCAAAAAACTATTACATTATTGCAAAGTAATGGGCTTCCCATTGGTTCTTTCCCCTTGTCACCCACCCCTGATTTCTATGTCATGATTGGTTGGCGCTGATCTCCCCAGGTCTGGGACTCAGTTGTCAGCTCTCTGTGCACCTCTTCAAGGTGATGTGAACGATTATGTGTCTGTATTGTACTTGTAGTATACCACCTATGAGAGTGCGCTCCCACGTTGCAACACTTGTTGCCTACGTCTAGTTTTGCTGGGATTGGCTCTGCTTTCCCACCACAGCTGAATGCCCATTGTCTGGGTTGGCTGCATCACGTGCTTCGAGACCACAAAATCGAGCTCTTGAGTCTGCATTTATGAGGATTTATTCAATTTGTCAGTAGCTGGTCCCCTTTTAGTCTGGAATGTGACCGTGTATCTCCAACCTTGGCTGTGAGCCTAGCTTGATCTCTGTGCCACCTGAATCAGCTCTTCTCGTATCATGCTCTGTGGCTTGAGGTCTTCTGTAATTTTCCTTTGACCTATAATATGATTTCTACATACTCGTGTTATCCTAAGTAACCTATAGGTTTGCTGCACATGGTCCTACCAGGCTCCATATATACTCCTCTAGTTCCATAGGCCTATTGGCTCTAAGCATCTGCAAGCTTGCTCTGGATCTCTTGTTGCCTTGCATTTTGGCTTTACTGCATTTGGCTAATGGGAAAATAATAAAAAGCTTTGGCTGTATGTATATGTATCAATTCCCTAGCTATAGGACTGTGTAAGCATGTTTTTCGTGTATGCAAGTGTGTGTTTGTGTAAAGCGGTGCAGCACTGCAAGTGCGCTTCATGTCTAACGTTGCTATGTCGTGGTGTCACTAAATTACGTCAGCATAGTGGCTTCTTGGTGCTTAATCGAGGCTGTCCCTCCACAATCTGTTTCTTCCCCTATACCTGTGAAGCCGTGTACTGGATTCGGTTTATATGGATGGCTGAGGGGATACATTTCTGTGTACTTGTCAGCCATTGGACCACCTGGGATTCGTCTGAAATAAAATGGGTGGCTGCAAGCGTTTCTGCTCTCCGTCCCGCCATGAATCTGGGGGTGAGGAGGGGCCTCCTTGGGACCCTCTCTTCATATTGTTCATGGAGGTCTGTTGCAATGTACTCTTTGGATGTGTGTGCTGGGTAATGCAATTGTTCAAAGGCAATTTTAAGTAACTAACTCCTGGTGCATAACGGGCTACCCTGAAACATTATGTTACAATATTAAATGAACAGGGGATAAAGAGCATCCTCTCAATGTCCATAAGTCTTGCTCTAGCTGGGAGGCATGTCCATGTAGCTCTCTAATCTGGGCCACGGGCAGGGCGTTATATGGTTCAGTAAGTTGTACCTGCTGTCCTGGAATGTTTGTGAATGTAGGAACCATTTCTCTAGCGTGTGGTAAATATGCTGCTTCTTTTGACGCTGCATCGGCTACATCATTGCCCTGAGATATTAAGTCTGTGCCTTTAGTATGGACTGCGCACTGCACTACTGCTAATGCAGAAGGAAGGGGCAGTACCTCTATGAGCCTGGGCAGTAAATCTTCATGTTGCATTGGTGTGCCATCAGATTTTCTAAAGCCTCTCTTCTTCTACCTGTATAATCCTGAGTGTATGGTTGAGGTGACATATGCAGAATCTGAATAAATGGTGGGGAAGCATTCTTTGGATATTGCTATTTCTGTTATTAATGCCACAAGTTCTGCTGCCTGTGAAGAATAGTGCAGTGGTAATATCGCTTTTGATATGACCTCAAACTCCCCATCCTCATAGCGTACCACTGCCATTCCTGTGAGTCTGTGTCTAGCTTTTGATCAATAATTGACGATCCATCAACACAATGTGTATTCCTTGAATGAGGCAAACATTTCATCTGTCCAAATGATGGGATCCTTCACCTTTTTTGCTTCTTTCAACCTCTGTGCTCACTTTCACAATAAATCATCTGCATTACCAACATGATGGCTTTCAGAAAAGGATTAAAAACTACATTATTCTAGTCCCGATTTGTGGCCGTTTCCCCATGTACATTGTTTCAGTAGAGCGCTTAGTTACCTGTGGGTTGTAGCACCTCTGTTTTCATTACATTTCTCTTTTCAGAGACTTCTAGGCCTGTTGGCTTTATACATGTACCTGGTTCCTTCACAAGGCTAGGATTGTGGACTCTCAAGTTTCATCTTGACAGCAACTCGTGTCAGTTATCCAATCCTCAGAACAAGATGATTCCCATTCCCGCAGACTCTGCTTGGTAGAGCAGTTCAGAAAAACCCCTGGTTGATTTTCCATTCCAACCTTGTCCATCTGACAACAGGCTCATTGAAGTACAGTTAGGGAAATCTTTGTCTACATTTTAGAACAGATGGTATTTGGTCAGATCAGGACATAGGAAATCTGCAGAAGAACCTTTTTCTGATTGCGCCCCATCTGCATGGGAAGAGAATGTATTGGCAGACAATCTACGCAGAATGAGGTTGTTACCTCACGAATGGGGACTGAAACATAGTGGCAAAAATGTGGTTTCTCAGATGTAGGTTTGAAGCAGTCAATCTGTTCATGTAGAGGACAATGGGCCTCATTACGAGTCCGGCGGTAACCTGCCGGTTTTTCCGGATCGGTTACCGCCGGACTCGTCTTACCATTCCGCCTCCGTGATTCCCGGAATTACCGGGGCATTACAACCCCAGTGACCCGGGAATTCCAGAGGCGGAATTCGGTAAATCCCCATTCCCATTGAGTCCCATGTGACTCAATGGGAATGGGCACCATGGAAACACCGGCACCATCTCTTGATGGTGCCGGTCTTTCCACGTCCGCCTGCAGGTGGGTGGTGTTAAACCCACCAGGTCAGACCTGGCGGGAATGACACCTCTGCCTTCAAGACTCGTGATCACCCGGTATGGAAACAACAGTGGCAGCGGGTTTACCGCCACCGTTATTTCCATACCGGGTGACATGTAATGAGGCCCAATGTCTTTATTCTTTAGGAGATGCTCTTCTGATAGGTTGAAAAAGACTCTTTATGCCTCTCCTCCACTTATCCTGATACACAGGACATTAATGAAGTTCGAGTTTGCAGGCAACTCGACAATGATAGTCATAGTACCATTCTGGCTGCATTAGATTTGGTTTGCAGATCTCCTCGATTTGGAGATGCTTCCTCTGATGGACCTACCCCAAATAAGAGCTCTTATAACTCAGCATTGGGGACAGTTTAATCACCCCTCCCCACAATTGCTAATCTTGAAAACCAGGTTCCCGAAGAATTGGTTTTTGCTCATGTGAACCTATTGGAACAAAATTAAATGATTGACAGCAGCCAGGAAAGAGTCCTCAAGTAAACTGTTTAAGAGTAAATGGTTCTTTCTTTTACTGAGCACTTGATCATAGCTGGAATCCGCTTCAAGCTTCAGTATTCAAGGTTATGATTTTCACGTCCTTTCTAGTCACTACAGATGTTAAGATCGATACATGCAATATTATCTTTCGGTGATAGGTGCTTCCCTGTATAAGGAGCACATATCATTTTCTTTATCAAATAAGGGTTTGTGGCATCATTTTGAAGGACTTCTACATATCTATCCACCCACTAGAGAACCTTTGCCTCAATGGGATTTGAATTCAGTTTTAGCTGCACTCATGAACAAACCTTTTGAACCTACGGCTACTTATAAAAAGTATTCTTTAACCTGGAAATTTGCCTTCCTAGTGACAATCATGACAGACTACAAGAGTGGGACAGCTCCAAGCTCTATTCATAGAAGAAACCTTTTCTAATTTTCCATAGGGATAAGATTGTCCTTCCTTCTTACCAAATGTAGTTTCTGAGTTTCTTTTGATTCAGGAAATGTTGCTGTTGGTTTTCCATCCTAGTCCTCATTCTTCTCCAAGGAAGAAGCGTTGCACAATCTGGACGTTTCAAGGGCTCTACATTTCTACATTGAGTGTACAAATCATTTAGAAAATTGGACCAGTTGTTTGTAACCTCCGGTGCTCTTTCTCCTTGCAATAAAGTGGCTAAGACTGTGTATATCACAAGCTTATGTATTTAGATGGCTTGCTCTGACCTCCGAGTCTTTGGGCTCTCTCTACCAGAGGCAGAGCTTACTCTTTTTGTCAATCTTGGGGAGAGGGATGCATTAGGAGTTTATTTGGGCTTAAAGGCAATGTTTGAATGCAGTGCCCTTCTCACTATGGGAAGAGACTGGCGCCTTTTCATTAAATCACAGTTCAGTCCTGGCTTTTTCAAAAGCACTGTTGCTTATATATTTGTTTTTGGAGCAATATAAATTTGCCAAAAGTAATGATGACATAATACACTGGTGAACCGATGTGTGTGAATTGCGACTCTGCTGACCTTGTGTCAAACACCTGCCTAAAATGTTAGAACATGTATGCATGGTCCTGATGATTGAAATTTCCATATAACATGTTTTGCTCGCCCAGGCTGTGTGATTTGTTTTTCCTCATGCTCTTGGACACTAAACGTTTCTAAATAAAAAGGAATGTCACTATTTCTGCTGCATGTGACTTTTACTACATTATATTTTATCAATGGAGCACAAGTACCCTGCCGCTTCATAAGGTGGCTTTGTTCAATAGATTGCACTTCAAAGTCTTCTTAGATATTACATCAGTAAATAACTAATGCACATAGCTACTACTGAGACCGATTCTCCATATGAGTGATGCCTGCAGTTGTGAACATATTGAAACTAATGATGTGCTTCTCCTTTTATTTCAATAGGTGATCAATACCAAAGAATGCAACAGCCGTGATTGTTAAATTCTCTGGACTAATAAAGTGCAAAGCTTCTTTGAGACAATGTGCAATTTCCTAAAACCTTAGAAGGATGCACATTTGTGGACCAGCTGTCTTTTCATATTATTCAGTAACTGGGATTGTGAAAGCGATAGAATACACAATGGGTTTCGTCGATTCAACACATTTGTGGTAGAATCCAGCAACAGTGACCTATTATAACTATCTAGCATTACAAACTAATAGCACATTTGTTTGATTAAGATAGCAACAAAGTTTGTTGTGCAGGAAGAACAGCATTTTTGTTTTGCATATTATTCCCAAGAGAACAAATGTGAGTGTTATTTTATATTCAAACAAATGTGAGTGTTATTTTATATTCTGCATGTAAGGCTAGTTTGTTTAAAGGATTTTGTGAAACGCCTGTAAATTTGAATTTACAAAGATAATCCATGTAGTAAATATTTTAAAAGCTTTAGTCAGAAGACACATCTTGTCACCAGAAATTAACTACAGATGAGGAAACTCTTTTGCACATGCAATTTGTGAAAGGGTTTATAGAAAGTGTATTCTTATTAACTGGCAAGAAACCTTACCAATGCACAGAATGTGGGAAAAGGTACTATCTAATGAAAACACTTATTGCCCACGTCAAAGCATAGGTGAAAAACCTTATCTGTGCACTGAATGTGGGAAAGGCTTTGCTACAAAAAGACATCTTACTTGCCACCTGAGAAGGCATACAGGTGAGAAACCTTATCAGTGCACTGAATGTTTGAGACAGTTCAGTCACAGTGCAAGTCTTATTTACCATCAGTTCTCACATACAGGGGTGAAACCTCATGAGTGTAGTGAATGTGGGAAGAGCTTTTCTTTGAAGGGACATCTTATTTCCCACCAGAGAACACACACAGGTGAGAAACCTTATCAGTGTACTGAATGTGGGAAAGAATTTACTAAGAAAGTACATCTTACTAACCACCAGAGAATGCACACAGGTGAGAAACCGCATAACTGCAGTGAATGTGGGAGAAGATTTGCTCAGAGGGTCCAACTTATTTTCCACCAGAGAACACATACAGGCGAGAAACCTTATGAGTGCACTGAATGTGGGAAAGCATTTTCTCAGAAGGGACAGCTTATTCACCACCACAGAACACATACTGGCGAGAAACCATATCAGTGCACTGAATGTGGGAAGAAATTAGCTAAGAAGGTACATCTTACTTACCACCAGAGAATGCATACAGGTGAGAAACCCTATAAGTGCACTGAATGTGGTAGAGGGTTTGCCCAAAAGGGCCAGCTTGTGCACCACCAGAGAACACATACAGGCGAGAAACCTTTTCAGTGCACTAAATGTGGGAAAGAATTTTCTATGAAGGGACATCTTACTTATCACCAAAGAATGCATACCGGTGAAAAACCTTTTAAGTGCACTGAATGTGGGAAGAGCTTCCTTTTGAAGGGAGAGCTTAGTCGCCACCAGAGAACGCATACAGGTGAGCAACTTTATCAGTGCACTGAATGTGGAAAAGGGTTTGTTTGGAAAGGACAGCTTAATCTCCACCAGAAAACACATACAGGTGAGAAACCTCATGAGTGCACTAAATGTGGGAAGAGCTTTCTTTTAAAGGGCGATCTTAATCGCCACCAGAGAACACATACAGGTGAGAAACCTTATCAGTGCAGTGAATGTGAGAAAGGGTTTGTTTCGAAGGGACAGCTTATTCTACACCAGAGAACACATACAGGTAAGAAACATACGTGCCCAGAATGTGGGAAGAGCTTTCTTTTGGAGGGAGATCTTATTTGCCACCAGAGAACCCATACCGATGGGAAACCTTATCAGTGTGCTGCATGTGGGAAAGGATTCTGTCAGCAGAGAGGTCTTACTTATCATCGGTTCTCACATACAGGAGAGAAACCGTACACATGCATGGAATGTGGCAAAGGGTTTGTTTGGAAGGGACAGCTTAGTCACCACCAGAGAGCACACAAAGGTGAAAAACCTTATCGGTGCACTGAATGTGGAAAAACCTTCACTAATAACAGTAATCTAGTTAGGCACCACATAAAACATACACGTGAGGATTCATTTCAGTGTAATTAATGCAGGAAATGCTTCAGTACACAGGATGTTCTTATCGACCATGAAAGAGGACATGCATGTGGTGAAAGCTCTTTGCAATTGAAGCTTTAGAGAGGAGGGAGGTATTTTTCAATGGAACTGAGTGTGGCATGGATGTTGATCAAAACTGTGTTGAACTCAACACAGCTGTTACCAGTTCCTTTTGGCACACAAATAGTGACAGGTTATGATTGGTTGAATCGCTGTTTGAAATGCATCCCTTCAGGAATAGTCTGAAGTGGAGACTGTACGTTCTGTGTTAAGGTATCGATCCTATGTAACACTTTGTCTAAGGACCTTGGGCACATTAATGGGCAGCAACATTTTGAAAAAAGCCTGAAGACACTGTCACAATCACGTGACAACCACATTGTTACTGAAGACGCATCTATTCTTGTTTTTCCTACCCTTAATTTGACTAGATTCTCTTATGTTTTAATATGCACCTGCTGTTTGAACCCATAAACTTCTAGGTGAACAAGTTTCATAGGAAATGTGTATTTATTTTTAAAAGAAGACTGCTCTTAATACTTCCCCTCCAGATGAGCAGTGCAGTGGCTACATTTACTCCAAGAATTTGCATCACAACAAAAAGTTGCATTTCTCCCTGCGTCACCCAGGCGGCACCATTGATATTTTTAGTCCAGTGATACCAGTAATGAAGTACCAATGGAAGGCGTTCTACAGGTATTACTGACTGATCTGTAGAAAAAATGTGAAAGTAAAAATGCATATTTTACTTTTAATTGCTAGGTGCAAAGAAGTGTGAATTGCAAATAGAGCTGTTTTTGTTATTGTTTTAAAGTTAAAAGGAATGCCTCCACTGGGAATGAGTTGCATTTTATCCCCCCGCCCCATGTAATTTTACTTTCAACTTCAGAACATAAGGATTAAAATATTCCAATGCCAAATTATCAGGAGCCCTCTTTAATATAATTGGCAAAAGCTGTATTCCCACTTGAATAATTAGACACAACATATGTGAAAAGACAATGCACATTAAGAGGAGAATGGAATCCATAGGCCTGGAACCCTCACTATTACTCCAAGAAATGCATGCCTCACCTGAGACCCCCGTCTAGCTGAACACTGCAATGTTCCACTTTTGCAGCAAATGTTACAATGCTACAGGGACGCCGCTTGTGTCAAGCACAATTGCTTATCTTTCATGGAGCTCTTAGGATCAGTACATTCTTCCGTGCCATAAAATCAGCTATTTGGGGTGTGATTGCATAATGGAAGATGGCAGTCCACTTAGTTGGTTTGAAGGGCATGGGGAAGATGTCAAGTGTTCAATACAATAATATGGACATTTATCAAAGAAAGTGAACTTTGTGAGTATGGTAGAAAGGGCAAGTGGAATAGTAATAGTCAATGAGCTGTAAGGCAATATATAACCTTTCTCCCTACCTGCCTACAATGAAAGGGTTTCTTAGCCCGTTCTCTCTGAATGCCACGATTCCAAGAAGGAATAGTGGACAAAGATGTTTACTAAATGAAATCGATCCAGACTACACTGGCATGTCTAATTTAAACCTTACCCACCAAAGTTCAAAAACTGAATAAAATGTTGATTATAAGAATATTGAACTTCAGCCAATATGCCTTAAGTGTTAACAATAAAATTAAATTGTAGTAATTCCATGTGTATGTCAAAACCTTCTTTTTTCTGACTTCACTTTTGTATAAACTGCTTCCTGCAACAAAGGCAATTAATTTGTTTTAATTAGTGGCGTGACATCTTGATTCAATGTTTATGTTACAACAAATGTGATTGTCAACTTTTTAAACTTTCTTATTGCCATGTTTGTATTCCTCTGAATTTTCCTTGAAGTTATATGATTCTGACTGCAACACGATTAATGGTATAGGCACGTGGTCCTAATTTATTTAATGAGTTCCGATAACATCTTTAGATGATAATTCTGGTTGCCTTAGGTTGCGATGTCCAGTACAGAATTTGGCACCCATCTCCATGTATAGCTGTCGCATGCTGGCTTTGTGGAGAAAGGAATTCTCAAAGAAATGTAGAAATAAACAAGACAGTATGCAAGACGGTCAAAGTATGAATTGGGATGGTTAAGGCACTTAAGAACATGTGGTGCTCTGTAAATACAGAGGAAAAAGATGCTGTGACAACACCCAGATGTCTGCACACATCCTAACACTTGTACACGCACATCACTCCTTGAAAGAATAACAGAAAGCGTAATCGGTGAGGTGGAAGTGACTGGCAAGAAAACGGGACACACAATGGGACAGACCAGAGCTGGAGTCAGAGACTAACAATGGCGTATTTGCCCATTGGGCTCTGCAATCTGGTTGGCAGACGGAATGCAGAAAGTTGCTAATGTAAGCATCAAACAAAATGTAACCAAGCCTGCTCGTGTCCGCACTGGCCACAAACCCATCCAGATGGAAAGGGTGACCAAACAGAAGCTCCAAGGCAGGTAGCAAAAACCATGCCTTATTCCTAAATCTCTTAGAACCTAATCATTAAAGTATAAAATATATAAACAAAAAAAAGTTGCTGACCTCATTTCATTTTTTACGAGATTTGGGGAATGACCGATTCACCAAATGGTATTGATACTGGCTTCTGTCCAACCTGATGGAAATTCACTATCTGATTCGAACCTTTGCAAAGTTATCCCACTTTATGTAATTTAATGTAATTGTCATTTGTATAGCGCCTTTTACCATTGGTATGTTCCCAACGCGCTGCAGGTTGAACACCCTGAGGGTCAGAAGTCCAGGTATGGGAGATTTGTCCAAGAATTATAGAATGCGTTTGTGCATTCTAGCCAATACGAAGGTAGGTAGGGGTGGCCAAGTCCCGGCTAGTAACCCATGTCGAGCAAGCATGTGGATGGGTGTAGAGAAGGTAGAATGGAGAGCATGCGAGGGCAGGTGAATCATGTGTGCAGCTAAACCGAATGTTCATTTTGGGGTAATGCTGCATTCTAATGGCAGAGGTTTTGTGCAATGTGTCATAGAGTAATGCATGTATTTATTTACATTTTTATAACACGCCACATGCCCGTGGACCTCGGGGCGCATAAAAAACAAACCAAGACTAATGACAAAAAAAAGGGGTGGGGGTTTGGGAGGGAAGCAAGAGCTCAAATTAGATGGTCTTCAGCCCAAATGTGAGGTTGAATAGATAAGTCTTTGGTCTTTTTCTTAAATGATTTTAAGGTGTTTGCCGATCTCGAGTCCGGTGAAAGCTTGTTCTAGGCTGATGGTTCCTGTACCTCAAAGGTGGTGCCACCAAATCAAGCAAGCTTGAATCTAGGTTGCTTCATCTTATCAGGATCTGTGGATTGTAGATTGCGAGTTCAGTGAAGGACTTTGAGACGATCTGCAAGGTATTTGGTGGGGGGGGGGCTCTCCATTCCGGCACTTATAAGTCCGAGAGAGGAGTTTGTGAGCAATTTGCTGTTTTATGCATGTAGCGGATGGGTGCTGAGAGGTAGCCTGGATAGTATGAGAGAGCAGGAGAATCATGTGTTTAGCTGGACCGATTTTAATCACGGGTGATAGCTGCATTCTGAGTGCAGAGGTGTTATGCAATGTGTCTTAGAGTAGTGCATGATAGCAGATGTGTGCAGGTGGGTGGCCGTGCCTGCGGCTAGTATCCGTAGGCATGGAGTGTGATACATACCTGTCTGTCCTGGCTGGTTCTTGGTTGCGTAGATGCAGCTGGATTTAGAAAAGGTGAATTCAAAGTGCAGCTAAATTCTGGACATTGGCAATATAAATGCATCTAGTATAATTAGGGTTTCCTCTTTTAGGGGTGTATTTCTTTTTTATTTCCAAGGGTGTTTTTCCAGTGTTTACAAATGGTCAGAATCTGTGTTTCTCTGTGTTTTCCCATTTGCCCCTTTCAAAAAATCAGATCACTGTTTTTTCCAGTCTAAACACAGAAATATTCTTTTATTGTTTCATTGCGTGCATACGTAGGGTAATATCTCTCATGACCATCTGCAAGCATAACATATGCCCAGGTTTGAGAGGTTAACCTCAAAATCCGCCCTATTGCAACCATCGCCTAGAGATGTTCCTCAATCACAGATGGATTGTTTAGTGTTAGCATTATTCATAACACACATACACTAGCTTCTTACAACATGTGTAAGTGTATTTTGAATGAAAAAAGAAAAGGTTTGTTTTTGACATAACATTCATTGCTTCTGGCTCTACTTGTTGTGCATTACAACATTCAGGACTACAGCATTTAGGGCTGTCCTCCTTTTGTTCCTGCTTCTTTTTTTTAACATTGGTGAAGTCATCTCGTTTTAGTGCTCAAGGGCTTAACACAGTTAGTTGGCCCCTCATTCCGATGGAGACTGTTGTCAATGACAAAGTTTTGGAAATGGGTGAAACCGTTTTGGAGTGTATGTGGTGGAGTGAGTCTTGTTCTTCCCACATTATTGTTTTAAGCTGCACAGGTGGGTGCCTCTTGCAGAGTGTGTGCGTTGCTAATATCACTCCTTGTTTGGATCTTTTGATGGCCTTGAAAGGGAGAAATGGGGTGGGTCTGTGTAGGTTAGTGGTGTTGGGGACCTGCAGGGGCTACTGGGATGGCAGGAGAACTGTGGTAGGGGCTAGGAGCAAGTCACAAAGGGCCTGTTAAGTTAATATTTTTTGGCTTAGGATGTCTACAGTCACCTTAGTTGAATCTGATTTTGGGAGCTACAATTATGAGACTTAGGATGAGGTAGAACTATGCACCCGCAGTGTGGATCCGGATAGACTGTACTTTTTAGATAAATCCCTCTTAACCTGCAACATGCGCTGTGCTGCTTGAAGGACTGCAAGAACCAGAATGAACCGGGGTAAGTGTCTGATTAGTTTCAACCCAGCTCATTTTAAGGATTTACATGTTTTCTATTTGTGGATGGAGCTTCTCTTTTTATTTGGAGGGTGAAACAGAGAGACCCTGGTACAGAAGAGGTGAGGTGCATATTTTATGACAGGTTTTAGTGCTGCTCACCTTCAAGACCCCTTGGGTTGTGCACGTAGATGCTACACACCGTTCCCAGAGCACAGCTTACCTGCACTTTTTGAAATAAGATACCCCTAAAGATATTGCAGTAAGAGATGGTGCACTGCACCATTTTCTAAGAGCTGGAATAAGGTTGCTATGTGCACTCAGTGTACACCCTGACCTACCTGGGCCTCTGGCATAAATCCTGAAGCAAACTACATCCAGTTCCTTTGGGCCCATAGGCCCCTCAAGAGCGATTAGGGATACCAAGGGGACCGGTGGCGCAGGCACTCTCTCAGGGACTGGTAGCATTGTGTGTGCGGCTGGTGCAATCAGACATGTGCGTCTTCCTCGCACCCAAGCTGATAAAGGGACTGCGGGCTGTAATGTAGATGTGCCAGACCATCCGACCCCTGCATCTGGCACCGGCCCAGTCAGGCAGGCCAAAACCATATAGTTGGGCTGATTCCTCTTTGCTCGTGCTTAATCCCAGGCTTTCTTTTTCCTTTCACACACCAGGGGGCATGCTTCTTTGACAGAATCCTGCCCATTCTAGAATATTCATCAGCCCATTGCTCACCCGATTCGCCATTCCCCTGCACTTCTGGGGCATATGTCCCTGGTTTTTTCAGCACTGTGGCCACCCCCTGCTTATCGACCAGACCCAGAAACTTGCTGAACAATTTGGCATTCAGCTGTGCTATTTCACAGTACAATAAGTGACAATCAACAAACAATCAACATTTATCAATCTGAGCGAGTGCCTAATCCATCTGCCCCTGCTACACTGGGCACTGAAAAGCACACTTTCTCGCCTCCCCCTTCAGTACTGTGTACACAACAGCACCTACATTCTGCCCCCTTAGCCACTTGTTTCCTTTGATCACAAGTTTAATAAGAGATTTTCAGAACAAATGGCCCTTATCACGCAATATCTCAGAAGCAACCAAGACAAGAGTTTCAATGGACAATGGATGCTGAGAAGGGACCCCATTTTAAGGATTACAGAGAGCTTTTCCGAAGACCCCCATTTTCAGGCTTCCTGATCTTAACAGACAATACACTTTAGAGATGGATGCCTCTGTTTTGGCAGTTGGAGTTACACTGTCATCGGACACCGAAACAACATTGTACAGGCTTCCTATTCCCTACTTCCCCAGAAAATTGCAGAAATTCGCTATTTTAATCTGGTGAGATAATTATTAGCAGTGAAAGAAGCATTTTGGTGAATCGAGACATGTGTTACCTGATAGCCACCAACAAATCCTTGAGCTCACACCCCACAAAAACATGCATCATCTTAAAATGCTGCACTGGGTAAGACAAAGGATCACTAAATCGCTTCTGCAGTTTCCATTTTAATTTCGTTATCACATATGTACCTAGAAATCAAAATTACAAGATAGATGCCTTTGTGTCCAGACACCATGATTCAGAGGAAATGGTTCCTCCCCTCAAAGTTTTTCGGCCGAGCAATTTGTAGTGGGACCTTTAATCCCCAGTGAGATAACGGAGGCGATGGTAGTGTAAGGAAATCATTCTCACATTTCCAAACATCGTAGGTGAAATTAATGACTTAGTAATGAACAAGGTGGCAATAATGGATAATGTCATATAGTAATGCCAGTTCCTATAGCTTTGTACGACCATGGCTGGAGGATAGCTCATCAGCAGTGCGCCTGTCTTGGAAACAAGATAACGTAGAACAACAGCAGTTGTTTGAATCGCGCTCCCACAGCAATTAGATTAACATACTAAAATTATATTTAAAAATCTGTGTTTATTGGAGTCCCCCGGGGGATATAAAAACAGTCACAGAGTGAATTTACCAGATTTATTCGGAATTCTCCAAAATCCAGAATCCCTAAGTATAATATAGTATTGCCTACTGTCAAAGATTCATCTAGATGCAAAAACATTGCCTATCCTTAAGAATTCATCTGAATGCAATACATTGACTACCCTCAAATATTCATCCAAATACAATACATAGGCTACCCTCAAAGATTCATCTAAATTCAATACATTTTCTAGCTTTGGAGGGCAGCATGATTTCACAACAGTGGTAAGAATTGCGTTGTAATAAGGTACTGGCAGGATTAGGAAAGCACAGCACTGGCTATGCTCCCAATTCCTGCCACCTTACCTGTTTGTAGCAGTAGACAGCTTTGCACGGCACCCACGGGAAGCAGGCAATGGTGGTGCCCTTCGCCGGCTATCCTAAGAGTGCTTCCTGGAGATGGATGGCCCTATCAGGGATAAGGTTGTGGGAATGGGACGGGGAGATGGGCAGGGGAAGGGAAATGGAATGTGGAGGAGACTCAGGGAGCCTCAGCCAATTGCTATGAAGATGTGAGGAAAGGGGGAAAAGAGCTGAAACAAACAAAGGACTACACCACAAAGGCAGTGCCTTCTAGAAGCAATCCAGCACAAAACAGAAATCATGCTAATAACACAGGTAAATACCTCCAAAAGAATCCCAAACAGGCTGTAAACTCCTGACCAGATAACTGCTGTACAGGATGGCTATGGATTACTGACAGGAAGGCAGGGTGAAGCAGAAAACAACAGACTCCAAAAAATGCTTTAGATAAAAGAGCAGGCAATGTAAGAATATGCTTCATAATATTAGGTTGGTAATGGGAACAAAGATCAAGTGATTTGCCTTTTGGTGTTCAGGCATCAGTGGTAAGCCAGATGGAGAAGGCCAACATGGAGGCATAGTTCAACACTGCTTTGAGTAAAGACATAATTGTTTTAGTCCCTCCTTCAAAGATGAGTTCCCTATGCTATGAAATAACAAAAATATGTTTGTCTCACAACTAAAGTCAGTCCTCTTTCCCAAACCTAAGCTGAACCTAACACTACTCCGCTCTATGAAAAAAGATAGATCCTTAAGGGTTACTTCACCCATGGAAGTAATGGTGGCTGGTTTGTGACCTTCACCCCAGAGTTCGGAGAGACTTGTCTAAATATCAAAGAATGTTTTCAAAAAATAAAATGGCTCTAAGTTCATTTTGTGTTCAAAACGATGTCTTCATCCGCCCATCGGATTCTATGCCTTTTCCAGGGATATGCAGATTTACACTGGGAGTCTCTGTACCCCCAAGTCAAGGATGTTCGTTCCAGGCCACTGCTGGGATTTCACATCTGATGTCCTCAGGTATGCACCAGGTTTCCTTAGTTCACTGTATCTTTCACCTTACAATAGTTTGGTGCTTAGCCCTCGGTGGGCTCTGGGTTGATCTGGCCCAATTGGTTGTTTGATTTTGTTCATCCCTTTGTACCAGGGGACCTCCATCAAAAGTAGTCCAAGAGAAGAAAACGTTATCCAAAAAGGCACGTACACCAAGCACGAAGTAACACAAATTGATTGGACCCAAGCAGCTGGGTAGCACAGTTCATACAGCCCCGTGGAACTGAACTGAATGGAGCGAGCTGTCAATGCCATCCAATGCAACTAAACCTTTTATACAAAATCTGTGAAATGATCATACTACATCGAGGTAACATTCTTAGGAGTCCCCTATATCCAAATATATGTTGAATTATCCTAATTGGTTTCTACAATGTTTGGCCACAATTACATCAACACCCCACGTGACGTCACCAGCCTTCTAACAGTACCCCTCAAATACGTGATTTTGCTGATCAGTATCAGATCAGTATCAGGATCAGAAGAATACTCATTTGCCATTGGTTGGCTCTGTCAAATATACAAAACAGCTTGAGATCGCTAGGGGTGAGACATTCACACCGAGTCGGACCAATGGTGTGCCCCGTGGACATCAGCGGGGACACTGTACAATGTTGCACTCAGGGGACACCAAAACCCAGCTCTACTTATTGGCTCTCCATCCCGTGCCCCATTGCCATAACCCCAAGGCACTTGCCCCCCAGCTGCCTTCTTAAGCCTTGCTGCCAAGTGTAGTCTGAAGAAACTGTACCACACCGTGACTGGAGTTTAATGAACAGTATTTAATTTCTATTTCTCTGCCCATTCTCCGCGTGCAGCCAGATGCCTGGCTCCTTGGCCTCAAAAGTATCTCTTAGACAGACTTTGCTGTGGCTGCGTTCTCCTGGGTAACTTCAGCCGTGTCACATTCCAACACACTGTTTCTGCTGAATGTTCAGGAAATGCATACTGCTTGTCAATGATGGGGCTGCAGCTCTTTTTGTTTGAGCTGTCTGTGAGAAATGCTTCCTTAACGTAGGCCTGCAGCAGAGATGGCTTCTCTACTGTTAACATGTTGCTACAAAGACCCCCCTATCATATACTCTCATAGGGCACCGTGCACGCCCACCCTATGCCCGCTCTATACAAAACAGCCACCCTTCATTGAGTTCCACCATGGGACTTCCCGTGCTGCGCCTGCTTCTGTGCCACTTCGTGCATGCAGCACAGGGTTCAATGACGTCCCCACCCCTGATGTCACCCACTGCGTTACTGGTGACATCACCACGTTACTTGCGCAACTGGTATGTGCACCCCCCTTGGCAGCATTGGATCTGGACCTTTACAACACCTGCATGGGTTATACTCGTGGTTGGCATTGTATTTCAAGAATTTCATCAATGTACATCCACGATTGATTAGAGAATAACTTCTTTTTTTTAAGATCCTATCCACAGACAGCAGCAGCCTCCATCTCCTTCTCTCTCTCATTCTTAACTGTCACCCTTGCTACATTCTCATTTTGTGTTCTCTAGTCACATTCTAAGCTGTGAGCATATACATTGCATCTCCTTTACTATCAACATTGTTAATATGATGCTAACTCCTGAATAAAGGATCTAAAGTTGCAACTGATAAACCTGGCAGGCAATTGTACTAAATAAACATAAATTATATATAAAACCCAGAATGTTGCTACTAGCAAAATGACTGATTCATCAGAATTCTACAATGTAATACATAAGCAAAAAACATGTTCAGTGCATGTATATATATTACTGCGCCCTGTAGTTATGGTTAAGTTGCTCAACCCATAGGAAGAGCACTTTTTGGGTGACTTATAACTTTGCCCTTCCTGGACGAATCCTCACAAAACATTGCAGAACAATTATATGGTTCCCATCAGATTGGCTCTGCGAAGTTTGGTGAGGTTTCATGCAGGCGGAGCAAGGGGGTTCCCAAAATGTGTGGGATTTCCCATAGACGCAATGGAAAAAAATACTTGCTCATGCCTACAGCCCAAACTGCTTGACAGAATTTCACCGAATGCGGCAGGAGCGGCGGCTTAGTCCCAAAAGCGTGCATTTGTAAACTTGGTGTAAACCCGTCTAGTAGTTTTTTTTAAAAAAAGACCAGAAAGTAAGTCAAAAAGAATTAGTGATATCTGGGTTCGGTCTGCAGACTCACTTCCCTGTTCGGTCTGCAGACTGGCCTCCGATTGGCCCAGAGGGCAGCGTGATGTCCGTGGAAATTGGACGCACCTGCTGATTGGATGGTGAAAATCGCGAGGTGCGTCAGATTTTTGTAAACGCCTGCCATGTAGGATTTATGGACTTCGCCCATTGTCCGTGAAAATCATGGTGGGGGAAAGTCTGGAAAACACATTTGGGGAATTTTGGTGCTGGAAAGAAGGGCTGGGAAGGGTGGGGCAGTGGAAAAAAGATATGGGGCTATTTTTGCAGGTGGAAAAAGGTTGGGCAGGTGCCATAGCAGTCCACGGACATGGCGTAGTTCGCAGACAGTGCCGTGAACGAACGGCTTGGGAAACACATTTAGAATTATTTGGTGGGTGAAAGAGGGTTTGGAAAGGGTAGAGAAGTGGAATAAATATGATATGGAGATGTTTCTATAGGTAGAAAAAAAGAGTTTGCAGATGCCGCAGAGTTCGCGGTCAATTTTGGTGTTCGCAGACATAATTACAATTGCAGGGGGTCAGGGTGAGTTTTATTAGTTGACTTTGTATGGTACATACTTGTTATATAGTTAATTGTATCGTGGTGGTTGAAGCAAGTCGCCAGATTCTGGGGGGGGGTGGATGGCCGCAGGCCATGGCCCCAAGAATATGTTCTCTGGGCATAACCACCACGGTATTAATGTGTATAGCAATTATAGGTAATGTAGTAGGAGTATGGCCAGAATCACCATTGAAGAAATATGTGTATAGTAATTGCAGGTAATGTAGTGGGAGTACAAAGTGTTTGTAATATGGAGTAATGATGTCATTGAACTGTGTATGGTACTTATTCTCGCCGAGAATCCTCACAAAAGCACCACTTTAATGCGCTTCGCCCAACTTCCAGCAAGCATTCGTTTTGTGCCCTTCAGCATCCGCCATCCGGCATTATTGCTGCCTTTCTGAATCAGCTGATTACCTCGATGCATTGCGGATGCCATTCCAAGATGGCCGTCCGACCTTAACAGCTGACCGACTCGTCGTGTAACAGTCACTCCGGGTGGCCTCTTTTCCTGATTGGCTCTCCTGCCCATATTTGCAGCCTATCCGAAGCCGGGGAGGCGTAGCACCAAGGCCTGCACGAAGGCTTTCTTCCTGTCCCAGCCTGTCCTTGCCTTTCCGGCCATCGGCCAGACACCCTGCGTCACTGCCGGTCGACGGCGGACCCACCATCTAAGGACTTCAACAAGTCAGCAGGCTGCAGGAGCAGCATCTCCCCACCGCACTGTATCCAGGATGCACAGGTAGGCCACAAGCATATTACCAGCTGCTGTGTGCCCTTGCGCAAAATCCCAACTCCAAGTGCCTCTAACCCTTATTATTAACTCTGCTTTACGGCGTTCCTCCTCTGCGCCCACAGTGCTTGACTTTCATCCGTAATACCCAATGTTTTAAGGCCTCTCTGCCTCACTGCGCCCAGCTGAGCAGTATACACTCCAGGCGGCCCATTTCCATTTGCGACACCCCCCCATTACGCTTGCCTATAGCCAGCGTGTTACACAACCAGGTCTTCCATTTCCGGCATTGTCCAAATACAGTGCGCCCATACCCAACCTGCGGTACACCGCTCTGCCTACTAATGATCACTGTGAAATGCACAGCCTGATGCGACACTCTCCTTGAACTATGCCTGCATACGTTGCAATGTCCATTATCTGCTGTATCCCATAACTCGAACTTGAGTCTGCTCGCCCACAACTGCTACCAACCCAGCACAATGTATTGCCTAATTTTGCACCTATTAGCCTGTGCCTTATATTTGCCTCCTGCTTGTCATTCTAGCTCTGTAGCGCTAGGCTCAATCCTTTATTCCATGGTCGCCCTTTAGCGTATTGGCCTAAGAGTCCTCTTTTACCGAACCGAGGCGCTACCTAACCCTGCCCATGTACTTCAGATGCTAACAGACCACATTTAATTAGTGTTGCACCCGATGGTCGCCACTAGACCACACTTGATATGTGTTGTGCCTTATGGTCGCTAATAGACCACATTTGAGCTGTGTTTGTGTTCTATGGTTGCTAATAGACCACATTTGATTTGCGCTTGTGCTTTATGGTCGCTAATAGACCCCATTTGATTTGTGCTTGTGCTTTATGGTCGCTAATAGACCACATTTGATTTGTGCTTGTGTTCTATGGTCGCTAATAGACCACATTTGATTTGCGCTTGTGCTCTATGGTCACTAATAGACCACATTTGATTTGTGCTTGTGCTCTATGGTCGCTAATAGACCACATTTGATTTGCGCTTGTGCTCTATGGTCACTAATAGACCACATTTGATTTGTGCTTGTGCTCTATGGTCGCTAATAGACCACATTTGATTTGTGCTTGTGCCTCATGGTCACTAATAGACCACATTTGATTTGCGCTTGTGCTTTATGGTCGCTAATAGACCACATTTGATTTGTGCTTGTGTTCTATGGTCGCTAATAGACCACATTTGATTTGCGCTTGTGCTCTATGGTCACTAATAGACCACATTTGATTTGTGCTTGTGCTCTATGGTCGCTAATAGACCACATTTGATTTGCGCTTGTGCTCTATGGTCACTAATAGACCACATTTGATTTGTGCTTGTGCTCTATGGTCGCTAATAGACCACATTTGATTTGTGCTTGTGCCTCATGGTCACTAATAGACCACATTTGATTTGTGCTTGTGCCTCATGGTCACTAATAGACCACATTTGATTTGTGTTGTGCCTCATGGTCACTAACAGACTATTGGTTTGTTGTGTCCTAGCCCTATACGCTATGTTAGGAACTATAGTCACTGAGTGCAATATCAAGGTGCCCTCAGTCCCTGTATTTTAGCCTACCATGCTTTTATATATACATATTATTATATATAGTATCATATTCACTGTTTGCCACATCTAGGTGCCCTCCGTCTCTATAGCCTAGCCCTGTTGGAACAGGTGCACTTAGGTGCCTCCCTTGCTATTTACTCTAGACAATGCCCACTCGTGCCTCATATACTTGTGCCTTACCAGTGAATGCTGCCTAGACCTATAGATTTAGCCACACAGCCTAGACACTATTACTGACATTTAGTACTTGACGGCCAGCTACCCTAGTCCACACACTCTAAGCGGCACTGCCAGCCAACAGGAATAGCTTCACACCATGTCTAGCTCACTCAACATTTACTCTCTAATGGTCATGGCCACACTACACGCCTCATCTAAGAACAGCAACACTGAAGCTCCCCTTTGCAAGACAGCTCTCGCGCCTCATCACCACACCCAAGATACCCAACTACCTTGGCCACATCAGCCCCACGCACCAGACCATGCCAGGCCGACTAGTGTACACCTCTCAGCCTACCCCAACTTACGAGAGAAACTTACGAGAGAAACTTTAAACTACGCGCCAGACTTAATAAACTCTATGAACCTCTTAGAAGATCCCTCCCCACTATAAAACGCACAACGAAAGACCAACACATTAGAACATGCTCTGCACCCCCTCAATCTTCCCCATCAGTGAATACAAACATGACAAATACCAATTCATCCAACTCGGCCATAACTAAAATGGACCCCAAAGGACACTCCCTCATGGGAGCACTCCTTAATGTAAGATCCCTAGTGGCACACGCCATTCACCTAGCTGATTTAATCACAGAAGCCAATCTAGACTTTATTGCTATAACTGAGACATGGCTACATAATGCGGCAGGCCCATCGCTCATGCTGGCCATTCCGGACGGTTACACCATCTCTAGGCAGGACCGAGAAGGCTCCCGCGGAGGTGCAATCGCCATTATATCCAAAATAAACTTATCACTACGCCTAGTCCCTACTACAACAATGCAATCCTGTGAAACTCTCACTGCCAAAATTCCCATAAACAACACCCAAACTATCTCAATTCACCTAATTTAGAGACCACCGGGTCCACTTGGAACCTTCGAGGAGGACCTGCACAGCCTTCTGTCCAACAATACCAAAACCACCTCCCAATTACCAAGCAGATGCCCATGCTTCCACTATTGTCAATACCCTTCACACCTTAGGACTTACCCAGAAAGTTAACACCCCCACACATGTAAAGGGTAGAATACTTGACTGGATTGCTGATTCCAACTGTTCAGCCACAGTATCCTCTATTCTCCAGCATGGGGTCTGGCATGGATTCACATGCTCATGAATATTCCCCGTCGTCAGGCTGGGAATCCTCGGTAAAGAAAAAATCAGTATCAGTTTCGTTTCTGATCTGTCTTTCGTAGTAGTAACCAATCACTGATCTCTGCGTCATACTGACCACAGCCAATGACTGCCCTCTACCTAAGCCCCGCCTCTGGCAGCCATCTTCAGATTTGGTAGCACGTGAAGTGGCAGTATGACCAAGTGAAGAGCCGCAGAGGGGAAGCCAAATGTAGTTGATCGCTCCCACCTTGCCACAGGCTCCTGATTAGTACCAGCAGGGAACCTTGAGGCAGTCAATGGGGGAAGAGGTTTAGGGAGAAGTTGTGGATATGGAAGGAGGTATTTTAGGGTAACCAGAAAGAGGGTTAGGGCTCGTGAAAATGGATGGGTACAGGGAATGCAGGGTAAAAACACACACACTCATACAGCATAGACACTGGGACCTCGCAATGACAATAGCCCTCCTTGTATAGGACTCTCCTACAGTCACACCTGTCTTCTGATCAACCTGACATCTTCCTTCTTAATTCAGAAGATATTTCTCTTAGAACCTACACCTTTAGACATTCATTTGCTAGAATAGCGACTAAGATAAGCACATGGCAATTGTACAAACATAAGACAGAAAACATAAATCATGGTGTAGCCGTGGTGTTTCTGGACAGCATGCTCCCTCCTCCCCTGATCACCCTAGTGCTGTCCCCCAGAGCTTGCTACCACCACTTATGTCTTTGAAGTAATACAAGGTCTGTATGCCTCTCCAGGAGACACACAAAACTAAGCAGCAACAGACAACATAGCATGCTCTCAGAGAGCATGTTCATGCCCAGGTTGCTCCTGAAAGCATGCCAGACTTCACACAGCTTCAACTAATTAGGGTTCATAGTATCGGAGCTGAGTTCAGTCAGCCCCAGTCTGCGTAACTGTGGAGTCTGTTTTGCCTTGCTGTCTGAGAGGAGCTGCAGCGACCTGATTCCTGATTCCAGAATTGTGTGCTCTCACTTTAAGTGACTAAGACTGCCTTTAAAAGCGAACTTCCGGCGTGGAGCGCGGCACAGAGTTCGGAGCTGAGTTCAGTCAGCCCCAGTCCGCTCCAAAACGCGCCAGAGGCGCCCGATGGTGTCGCTTCTGCCCAGTGAACTCGAAGTGCTCCTCACTGATGTTGGCCCACACACACACACAATCATCTACAACAGCTGAAGCTACAACAAATGAAGGTAGCAAAAATGAAGGTAAGTGAACATCATCTCAATGCAATAACAACCTGTCAGAACCACTTATCGTCCCAAACTCAGGCTTAGCTTTGGGTGTAGGCACGACTTCTGAAATGAGTGAAATGACTGAAATGACTCCTAAAATGTCTTCGACAGTAGTAACAGTTGAAATGGCATTTAAAGAGCAAGTACAAGATCATGTAAATGCAGTCATGGCTTCAGCTTTATCACCAGTCTCAATTCCAGTTACTGATATGGCTGCCGCAAATGCCACGAATGAAAACATTATGCTGAGTAACCACGCGAGACTCCTTCTCTCCCACATCTCGAGTTAATCGAGCGTGCCACATTAGAAAGTCCAACAATGGAAAATCTGACGACTAAAATATCGACAACCTCCATCGTTTACCTCGATGCCTCGGATGCAACATTTAGCTTCGACATAACTGATGCGGATCTATTAGCCATGCGATCACCGACAGACGGCATACAAACAACGCCAATTCTGCATCTCGTGCAACAGAGTCCTGACACACAGCGGGGAAAATGCACTGCTGCTGGTGAGAGTGTGCTTTTCGATGAGCAAACAAAAATTATGCCGGACAGGTTCCCCTGCGAAGTACCAAAACTCGCAAAAAGGCACAGAATTAAGCAGAATCAACATGACTGTCCCTAAAGTAGCCAGAGAATTTGTCGAGAAGACAGGCGACGACTTTACAGACAAAAGAAGAAAAGACGTCGCCTGGGCACTAAACGATTCCTGCAAAGTGATCACCGTAGGTACGACCATGTCCTATAATGTAATCGCTCGAGAAGCACGTTTGACCGAGCATTTGAAGGCTGACTTTGTGCAAATGCGCGAGTGCCTGAATGATAGCTTTGCAAATAAACACAAACCTAAATCTGGAAAATATCGAAAAGCAAGCACCTTAAATAAGGAAGTGAACCATCCATCAAACAAATCCTTGACGCTGAATGAAGCAGCAGTAGTGGCAAGGTCAATTAATCTGGATGTAACGGACAATGAACAAGCCTCTGGACAGACAAACAGTGACATAGGCCTTTCTCGAACTAGTGAGGCCGCACAAACATCACCAGTTAAGGAGCCAGCTGATGTAGGTGCCCACTGTCCCTCAGCATCCAGGCAGTCGGCGGAGTGAACCGAAACAAAAGGAAATATCTCCGTCCCAGCAGTATTGCAAATATACAACAACGTGTTGGCAGCCACATCCATTGCCCTAATGCCTTTTATGAAGTTATACGAGGCATTGAATGATACCGTACGTGACCAAAATTCTTTACTGTGCTCAACTAATACCAAATTGATTGAACAGGAAAAATTCAATGAACATCTGGTCCGTCGCCTCGACCTGGAAGCAGCCGCCTCTCATGCATGGCAATCTCTCAAAATGAAATAACGAAACGGGAAGCACATGAGTCAACCTAAGTGAGGCGATCGTTGATTGCACGAAGTGGATAAGACACAACGTAGCAGTACAACCTCGCGGCTGCCAAACAACCAACAGCTGCACCTGCTGCCATCTCACCAACGATGCCCAAAGTCTAGTACAATGCGGCGTCTTACAACAGCAGCCACAGATCATTGCCAACCAATTTGGGGATGAAAACCAAAGTGATCCTAACAAATCTACCAACAATGGCGAAATTGGAAACAAAAAGGAAAAAAAAAGGGGAGAAAGATAATCCCCAGACAAAAAACAGTGGAGGCAATGAGAGCGAAACATACCCACCTGTCTTAAATGACATATTTATACTGAAGCAGACTCAATCTGAGGCTGTAGCTCTACAAAACAAAAGTGTACCGAAAGGTTCCGAACCGGATCTTCAGAAAGAACAAAAAGATCAGGCACCATCAGCCGAACCAAAGGTTTCTTTTGGGATTTTTACTGGGCCAGCGAAATCGATTATACCAACAAATGCAAATCCGCACCGAAACGGTTACGTTCAAACGAGGCAAAGAAGTTTATTAGAAATCTGACAACTCCTCATCGTCAAGAAGTAGCCAAAATTAATGTGGCTGTGCTCGCTCATGGAAAACCGAATGTGATTAAGAATACCAGCAATGCATCTGCGAAAACCACGCAACCTGCGGCAAAGCGAAGGCGTGAATCTTCTGCTTCATCTGACGACACAGCCTCTAATGCCTCGATCGAATTGTATGACCTATCCACATATTCAATAGACGACGAGGAGGAATTGACAAATGGCGACAGTGCGCCAGACTCCTGTCCAATCACTGGCTTGGAGTCTGCAACTTTTATTGACTTGAGCAAGAAAAAACAGCGGCGCAGTCTCAAACAGAAATCACCCAGAAATCAGCCAGCCCAAAGAGAGAATAGAACTCTGGCCGCTGTTGATGAACCTCAGCGAGTAAGAAGTATTCCAGTGAAGCCAACTGAAACCAACTTAACGAAGCTCAATCCGAAACAAACTGTGGCACAACTCCAAAAACAAAGGCAGCCAAAAGCTAGAGAAAAACACTCTTCAAGAGAAAGTGCAAACTCAAGCTGGTTAAAATTGGAACTGGAAAACATTCTGGAGGAAAAGGATGAGGTAAACCTCAACAGAGCAAATGTAATGAGGCTACTGCACTACATACCTGCGTTACGCAACACAAGATCCGAGGACATTGCAATTGTTGAATATAAAGCTGAATCAAGATCAGACTGGGTAATTCTTCACATGAAATCAAAGAAATTAGCAAGACCACTTCTCGAAGACAAAGAAGACTTGTTGTTCTACGGCTTCGATTTATCCATATGTGAAGAACAGCAGCTGCAAAAAACCTCTCCGGCCGCCAATAATCAAAACCTTCCCTCCAATAAATTGAAACGAGATGACCTCTGGAAAAAATTGAAACGACAGTCTGATCTTCCAACTGAGTTAAGGAAACATGACAAGGATGTGTAGGACCACGTAGGGTCAAGAAGCTTGGCACAACTGTTAACCTTGTGGAATGCACGTGGATTTGCCCATTTGTTCCAAGAAGGTAGCGCACAGCAGATCAAGAGCGCTTTATTGTGTCTCCAAGAAACGTGGCTAGGTGAGGCACCGTTGAGTGATGGCTATTCCATATACCTAAATGCGGCCGGGAAAAATCTATTTGGCCGTCCATTTTCTGGTTTAGTAACGATGATAGACAATGCAGCAGGATGGGACATGATAAGCACCTCCAATCCCAACCTGTTTGTGCAAGCGCTAATTTTGGAACTAAAAAGTGGTAATCCCAGGAACAAAACCGAACAACAAATGCTGATTATAAATACATACGGGAACCCGACAATGATCAGAGATTCTGCATACTTAACAGCCATTACGTCGCAAATAGATGATTGTCTTGATGCTTTTGATGATCCATTTATCATGGTGTGCGTGGATTTGAATTACACCTGGTTCGACAAAGATAAAACACGGAACACTAGTGACAATCTGAAAGTCCCGACTGAAACAGCAGACCGGGGTACCAAGTGGGAATATGAATTATCTCTAAGCCATTGTGTGATGTTGAATGGTTGCACTAGAGGCGATATCCCAGCTGCTGATACATGGCATCATGGAGACTTAAAAAAAAAACCTTGACTACATATGGGTTTCAGAAAACCTACGTTCCCACATTGTAAAGCTGTCAATAATGCATTCCACTAAAAGTGACCACGACGCCTTGGTCCTATATTGGGATATGCATGCATGAGCAGAAACTAGGTTCCTATTCATTGTAGCAGGTGCCTGAGCGCTGGTGTGGAAAGACCTGCGGCAGAAGGTGCGTATATTTATGTTCTGTTTTTTTATTTTAATTATGTGTATGGATGCGTGCATGCTTGTGTTGTTAGGTGAATTAATGTATGATGATGGATGCTGTGTGTATGTTGTGTAAATGTGTGTTTGTATGTGCATTTATTTATCTAAATATGTGTATGGATACGTGGCTTGTGTTATGAATGAGTGCATGATGGATGTTCGTGTGAATGACACAGACCCCTTCTCCAAGGTAGATGCACTGTAAGACCCGCTGCACCTCCTGGGGTAATATTGAAGTAATTTCCGACAAGAAAGGAAACATTTTGAAAAGTTGCAAAAGTGTCTGAAATTACTTTATTTTACTGTGCATGGAGCCTGTGCCGCCCGTCAGTGTTTTCCATCACAACAAGCTGCCTGTTGCCTGAAAAGCTTTAAGCTCTTACTATTTGATGACTGCTTTTCGAATTTGCCTATGTCACCCGCAAGATGGCTGTCAAGGAGGGCACTCTATTAAGAGTAGCACAAGACACCCAGAAAGGGTTTGGGTGGTTGTGCCAAAATAAAGTGGACAGATAAGTACACACACAGCAGAGAGGAAAGAGAACAAAGAGTAGGCCAGAGTAGCAAGGGAAAAGGTACAGAATGAATTCCCTCTTGGGGTGTATGCAGATATAGGAAAAGAGTATTCCACGAACCTTGGAAATACTCTAGCCTTCTGCACAGTTTGCTATAACAGAGGCCCACGCTGTTTGCTCATGACTTGGAACAGCAGCTATAGGTGTCTGTAATGTAGAAACGAAACAAGGGAAGGGGCAGAGGTTGACTGATGGGAACCAACAGACAAGCTCTGTACAAAAGGGTCTACAAACAGTACAAGAGAAGAGACTACAGACAAATCCAGGAAAGGAGGTGATAGCAAACTAGCAGAAGGAAATGAAGGGAAAGTCGTGTAACAGGATAGGATAGCAGAGGACAGTAAGGAACAAGGTTGAGAGCTCAGAGGAGCAGGAAAGCAATGAGCAAGCCCACAGGAGCAGGGCTGTAAGGTAGAGAGCCCAGATGAAAAGGGCTTAGGGCAGCAGAGTAAGGCAGGCTGCACGGCAAGGAACCCAGAAGGGCCGGGCAGCAAGGAGTGGGCCCTGAGGGGCAGGGCCGCTGACCGTAGAAGGTAGCAGAGGACTGTAGCGAGCTGCTAGGCCGAGAACCCAGCGGAAAAAGGTAGGTAGTAGGCAGCGGAGCGTGATAAGCTGCAAAGTAGGAAGGCCAGAGGACAAGGGCTGTAGGCAGCCGGAGTGAGGTAGGCTGCAGAGCAGGGAGCCCAGAGGACAAGGGCTGAAGGCAGCCGGAGTGAGGCAGGCTGCAGAGCAGGGAGCCCAGAGGACAAGGGCTGAAGGCAGCCGGAGTGAGGCAGGCTGCAGAGCAGGGAGCCCAGAGGACAAGGGCTGAAGGTAGCCGGAGTGAGGCAGGCTGCAGAGCAGGGAGCCCAGAGGACAAGGGCTGAAGCTGGAAAGCAGCAGAGCGTGATCAGCTGCAATGTAGAGAGCCCGGCAGGGCAAGGGCGGAGGCTGGAAGGCAGCAGAGCGTGATCGGCTGCAATGTGGAGAGCCCGGCAGGGCAAGGGCGGAGGCTGGAAGGCAGCAGAGCGTGATCGGCTGCAATGTGGAGAGCCCGGCAGGGCAATGGCGGAGGCTGGAAGGCAGCAGAGCGAGATCAGCTGCAATGTGGAGAGCCCGGCAGGGCAAGGGCGGAGGCTGGAAGGCAGCAGAGCGAGATCAGCTGCAATGTGGAGAGCCCAGAGGAGCAAGGCTGTGAGGCAGGGAGCCTGGAAGGCTATGGCTGGAGGCAGCGAAGTGTAACAGGCTGCTAGGCAGGAAGCCCAGAGGAGCTGGACTGAGGCAGGGAGCCTAGAAGGCTAGGGCTGTAGGCAGCAGGGTGTAGCAAGCTGCAAGGCAGGAAGCCCAGAGGAGCTGGACTGAGGCAGGGAGCCTAGAAGGCTAGGGCTGTAGGCAGCAGGGTGTAGCAAGCTGCAAGGCAGGAAGCCCAGAGGAGCTGGACTGAGGCAGGGAGCCCAGAAGGCTAGGGCTGTAGGCAGCAGGGTGTAGCAAGTTGCAAGGCAGGAAGCCCAGAGGAGCTGGACTGAGGCAGGGAGCCCAGAAGGCTAGGGCTGTAGGCAGAAGGGTGTAGCAAGCTGCAAGGCAGGGTCCAAGCAGGAGTGATGGTAAACAGCATACAAAGATCCGTAGAAAGATGCGAAAGGTGGAGGAAGGACTCTCAATGCAAGAGGCTGAGCCGCTGCAGGCAGCAGCCTTTTATACTGCCTAGCCCAGCACAGAGGCAGGCTAATTGGTTGCACCTGGCTAAGCACACCTGCAGACAATCGGCCACCTCCCTCTCTGTTCCTGTGCTGGTGGAAGCAGAGCAATTCCCTAGGGCTTCTGGGGGGTGTAGTTCCTTTGATGACCAATAGGAACAGCCAGGAATCGATGCTTATAGCCAAGTGCATTGTGGTATGCGTAGTTTGTTGGAAAAAATAATAAAGCACCAAAGTCTCGCAAATGGGAAATAAAGTCCCCAAAGTAAATATAGATTGATCCAAGAGTCTGTTGTAAATAAATGATAAACAAATAGTCCATATTGAGCGCAAATGGATGCGCCCACGGCGCAGGCATGACAATGGCCGCCATCTTCATCCTCCTTTGTTAGGCAGTGTGCCTGAGGTGCCTTCTCTCTCCCCTGCACTCTGATGGGGTGTGAGTGCTCCTTAATAGCCAACTGGGGACCGGCAGGCTTTAGCTGGCCCCCTTACCAAGGCCCACTCCTAAGGCCCTGTCCGCTCCCTGTGTGCTACAGGTACGCTCCCCAACCCTGCCTGGTAGCCCGTGATGCTGTGTGTTCCCCCCACCCCCTGCCTGGTCGCCTGTGATGCTGTGTGTGCCCCCATACCCCGCCTGGTCTCCCGTGATGCTGTGTGTGCTCCCCACACCCCTGGTTGCCTGTGATGCTGTGTGTCCCCCACACCCCTGGTGACCCGTGATGCTGTGTGTGCCCCCCCACTCCTGGCCTGGGAGGCACAGGGATGTCTTTTAGACTTCCCAAGGTTTAAATACCTTCCCCGGGACTGACTACTGTCTCCCAGTGAATGTAAAGTTAAATTGACTTTTCTAGTCTTTTTAAATTGCTAGACCCAGCACACACTGCCTTACAGCAGAGTGCTAGTGGGAATACCTAGTGTTCACTATGCCTAGAAAACTCATGTAGCCCTTAAAAGCTACCCTTTCCTCTCGGAATGGCTTTTGGCAGTGGTATTACCATGATTTCCCCAACCGCGACCTGTTTAAACGCTCCGGTAGCTGAAATCCACCAGAGCCATGTTTTCAAGATGGTGTCTGAGCCCCCTCTGAAAAAACAGGATACCGGTAGACTTTTTTCGCCATTTCTTTTTGGAAAGGTCCTTCTAGTGTTTATCTCTGCGTGACAAACCAGGTTTGGTCCCTTTGTTCCTTTGCCTTTGGCGGGCTTCTGTACTGAAGCCCCCCTCTGGCGCCTGAGTGTCTGGGGTGGACAGGATTTGAGGGAGGTGCCCGAAAATCCCTGTGCTTCGTCGCCTAGCAGACCTGAATTCACTCTGGCATGATTGGCTGGCTGACTGTCCGGCAAGGACAGCCACACTGCTGGGTGAGTGAAAGCTAGGCTGGAATGAATGGGAGAAAACTGTTTAAAAGCAAGTCTCTGGGACTTGGAAGGCAGAGTTGACCACTGGAACAAAACAACCGAAGACGAGCTGAAGGAAGACGACTGCTGCAACTCCTGGACCGTTGGTTTGCCCGGTGAAGCCCTGCTGCTGGTCCGAATTGCCTGAAACTCCCTCGACAGAGAAACCCTTCAAGGATGACTTCTTCCCTTGAGCTGATGGGAACAACCAACTCGCAAGCCACCTGGAAACCATCTCCATACTGATCGAATTTTCTTTGGCGTGCTGTTGAAAACTGGATAGCCAGTGAGAAGGATACGAGATTGTGGACTTTAAGGCACTCGCACCTTAAACCGACATTTTGCCAAGCTTGTGGATCCGTCCCCGTGCAGCGCAGGATCCTCCCAGCGATCTCCCTCTTGTCCCCAAAACTGAGGTTCAGGAACAGCGAGATCTGCAGAAACTGCCAGGAACAACTGCCTCAGCTACAGCTTTTCTTCATCCAAAGGTACTGTGCAATTGCGGTAGAGAAATCCTCTTTGCCGCGGTGAAAATTTATGAAACTTTGCCAACTTTGGAGTCTTGTTCTCTCCTAAACCGACCTATAACTCTTTTTCGTGCCAACTACTTCTAAGAACATTGGCAAAGACTTAACCGTTTACTACTAGAACTGAGCTATCCTATCCAAGACACTGACTTTGGCTCAGACCTATTGAATTGAACTGCCTCTTGTAGTGAACTGACACTATTTGCCCGGCCTCTGAAAGTAACTGTGGGTTGATTCTTATATCCTTTATCTTTCTACCCCTTTTGAAAGTTACTGAAGTGCCCTTTTGCTCCCACTTCAGGGGAGCCTAACTTGTTCAGAAACTTATTGGTTGTGTACTGTAGTGTATTATAGTGTGATATTGAGCTGCTTATTACTAGTGGAATGTTTTCTAACTAAATGTGTAAATAAATGTATATTATTTTACCATGAAACCTTGAGTAAGTGTCTGTTTGAACCACTGTGATTGAAAGTCCTTTGTGTAACATCTTGGGCCTCATTACGAGTTTGGAGGTAGCACCATTAGCCATGGAGCTATTAGCTCCATGGGTGCCGCCAAACCGGGCTCCTTTACCGGGTTCCTGCAATGAGGAATAACTGGGTTATTCCAACATTGGAGGACCCGGTCATTCCTCCTTGCAGGAACCATTCCCCATTCCCATTTGAGCCCCCATACGGCTCAATGGGAATGGAGATGGGGGTAACAACGGGCACATTATGAGTGCCCCGTTGTTACCTCCTTCTTCCCCTCGCGGGACCCGGGAAAGCATGCCTGGTTTTACCAGGCGGGCGATCCGGGTGCCGCGATGGGAAGCTTGGAATCAGCCCTGTCGGAATGAAGGGGGCCGGTCCCGTGTGTACTGCTCACATCCCTCTTGAGATAAGCCTGGCTGCTCAGCCCTGCTACCACAAAACTGTGTAGTACAGACGTATACCAAAGGTGAGATAGTGCTTACACCTGTAGTCTTAATTGTGTGCAGTGTTCCCAAAGGGTACAGCATGTAATTCTGCCTAACACTGGTGGCAGAAGTGGGATAAAGTATAGATGTTGCATTGAGAGTGCTGCTCTTACTGTTGTTCAAATCAGGGGTGGACTGGGAACCAAAAGTGGCCCTGGAAAATGTTTTCAAGAGGCCCCACATTTCGCCAAACGAGAGAGCACAGCGCGTGATCCCAACCCTTCTATGAGGGGATTGGGAGTATTGGAGTATCCCCCAAGAAAATGTTGAATACAATTAACCAAATGAGTGTATTTAAAGCATGTTGTAAAACATATATGGATTAAACAGTCATGTTTTAAATAAGTTCATGATCTCTCAAAATAGATCTTTAATGACAGTGGCACAAACCACAAGTGTAATATCAGTCTGAATAACAGTAGGAAAACAACACTTTTGGATCCAGTGCTCACAGACATCTCCAATGTCCCCAGCCTGCACATACATCCGAGCCACCCCCTCCCAGCTGTAAAGTACTAATGACAAAGGCCACAGAGGTATATTTCAGAAACAGCCCAGCAATATGGGTCCATTATCTGAAGCAGCCCCATTGCCAGTGGACATTTTACATATTCCGCTGCCTGCACTTAGCACTGCTTCCCCTTCCAATTCCAACAGGCCCACAGTGAAGAGGGCCACTGGGAATCATCAGTCAGTCCAAACCAGAGTTTACAGGAGCCCTGCCAAAGCCAGTTTTCTGTATTGCTTGTCAGAAGGTGGAGCAGGGTACAGCCCATGGACTTGCAATTCCTACTAACACACATTATCAGTACGGATTGAATATGTGTTGGTGTCACCTCATCCGGCCGAAGGGGAAATGCCAGTATGCCACTTTCAAAATCCAACCTCAAAAACAAGAGCCATGTTACAAACATGGGCAGCAACAACACCCTATTTCATAGAATACACAAGCCATGACTCAATCCCTCTACATCATCGGCATACAAAGAGGATTCAACAGCAGTTAACCCAAAAGCACAAGTACAAACAAGCAGAAGCAACCCTAAAATAAATGCACATCTGTGATAATGCATTGAAAATAAACACAAGTGACTGCAACAAATAACTCTATAGAACACATAGTGGTGCATAACTGCAGGCCCAAAAAAAGCAGCCCCTACAAGTCACACACACAATAACCAGCAACTGCAATAGGCATCTAAAATAACAGTTTATGCAATTCTGAACTAACCAAGTCACCTAAACAGCCGTCAGCTGTGTAGCTAACCACAAACAGAGTCCTGAAACCGCAACATCTACAAGCATACTGTTAGCTCATAGCGTTACCTTGAAATATCCACCACTTAGACACACAGGATAGAACCTGATTTGTTTTCTTTTTTTATTAAAGTACCTTAAAGTTAACCTCAAAAAGCAGCCACCACCTAAACCAACAAAGACAGAGGGTAGCAGCAGTCCTGCAACACACACATGGAAGACAAACCGCATACCTTTGACTATAACACATACACTGGAGCATGTAACCCCACTCCCAGTCCCCCTCCCTACAGCACGCACACACACACATTCAAACCCAAAGATCCTGAAATAACGCAAGAAACAGCCATCGAGTACAAGTCATCTAACACCCAACACCTTCAAAACAACTGTCTAGAAGCGGCAAAATGATGGACAGGGCTCATTCAATCGTCTAAAATTAGGTCCGGCTGTTGCAGAGAGCAAGCACACACTGCCTTACCAACTGAGAACCTGCAAATTAAGATAATATCTCTCTGCTGCTCTACTACAGACCGCATGTCGCAGACAAAAGCCAACACAGGGACACGTGCATTACTGTGTTAAACACATGAAATACCTTGCTAAAAACCTCGAAATTCTGACCTGCGTGCAAAAGCAACACTGGACTGGATTGCAAAGGCCACAGGGGTACATTTCAGTGGGCAAATGCGGTGGCTGCGGCTGCTGGTCTCTGTTATGCCCAACTGTCCTCCAAAGTTAAAACCAACCACATGGTTGCTGTTCGATTAAATGAATGCTCTCTCCTCTGTGGAAATTTAGATGGACTCCTTTATCCAAGTAAATCCTTTTCCCATGGAACATCATCACTAAGATGTGCAACATGTAAATGCATTTCCCAGCTGTACTTACCCTGTAACTAAGTACCCCACAAGTACTGTAGAGTAGTAATGTATGAGGCATTCCCATTGAGTAAGAGCGCCTCGATGCAGAAGGGCTGTTTGGGCGCTAAACAAATGTAAAAAATAAAATAAATAAATAAGAAAGCAGAAATGAGTGCTCCTTCGGGAATGTAGGGCTCTCATGGTGGCTATTGCAACCTGAAAACGCAGAGTGATGTCCTGGATGTGGCCAAACTAACACCTAGAAGCCTGGCTTAGGAAGACTGCCAATTCTCTGGGGAAAATACCAAATGCACAGGTTATATGACCTAGTGCCACAAAACAAGAACCCTCAAGAGACGTATTAAGTATACACATGAAACAAAGCCAAGCAGGATGAGCGCAGAGAAACAGGCACAGGCTGCAGTGCGCTCAATACACAAGAGAGAGTTCCATTACATGAACCCAAATTACATGTTGCCATAAGAGGGAAATAGACAATGTACAAAATGCGACAGGAGGAGCAGGACTTGAAAAGGATACCTGTCATTCATGAAACGTTCCTTTGTGTGTGTGCTTTTCTTCGTTCTTTTTGCTTAGTTTCAGTGCCATCGTGTTGTCCTCACATAATACCATTACGCACTATAGGAGTGATCAGTATTAGCCCCTCCAAGCACGGCCCACTCCACTGCCTGGCACAGTGAGTGGGCACACAGGACATCGTAAGCCCGTGGAGGTGGCAGCCAATGCAGCCCGATCCATGTAGTGTTCTTCACATGCAAGGCTGTGTCTTTGTTTTGATGTGTGTTTAGTAATGTACGAACCATCTGGTACTGCATGTTAGTTTTCAGTCGCTTAATTTTCAAGGCACAATTTAGAATGATGCAGAGCTGGGCTTTTTCAAAAATGCAACTTTAGCTCCACTGGTCAGAGTCACGGTGCTATAAGAGGGTCAAGCTCTGTCAGTGTAGCTGATACTCACGTGGCAATTTAGGAATAGTCTTGCGATTTCAAACCCGTCATACAGCTTCCTCTTACATGGAGCAGTTTATATACATTATAATTCCCTTTGTTGACCCCCTTCTAGCTGTTACCATAGCTTGTGCACTTGGTAACATAACGGTGCATCCAAACCCATACATACCACGCAGTGCAGTGACCCTGAACCCTAGCACAGTCAGCCAGCATCATTAGCCCTCGATGGTCAGCCATGAGCCACCTATTCATTTAAACCTTCTCAAATTAAATCCAAACCCACACCACAGAGTGCAGTGATCATGGCAGACTGACAGCCATTCATGATGCGCCGCCACCACCACCCATCAATTTACACGAACTATCCCAATATAAATCCAACCCCATACCACCCCCACTTTAGTTCAGATTTAAGTGGTAAACTACAATTACCTATGAGAATCTGCCAGAGAGAGTGCCCCTGTGCACAGCAGGTAGCTGCAAGCAGGCCGGGATGGGTGAGGGAGGCACTGCAGCCTGCAGAAGCAGGGGACTGGCAGTGGCAGGGCAGGATAGCAGAAGGCTGCCAGAGGTCTTCTTCCGTCTTCTTGGCAAAGCCTGGGGTGTGTGCTTGACTCAGACTCAGGCCTCAGCCCCACAGTGAGCCTTGCAGGTCACTTTGCTGCAATTAAATGCAGCTCTTCACCAGAGCAGGGCCCGCATCCTACGCATGTGTATTAGAACACACTAGAGCATGTGCTTTTGCTGTGTTGCCCTCCACAATGCGCATGTGCGAGACCCAAATCCGCGGGCAGAATGCAGTGCGAGCCACACCCAGGCTGGATCTGGATCTCATGTTCCCCCTCCCCCTGCACCCCAAGTCACAAGGACAAGGAGGTTATGTACACGAACGAACGACTCCCAGTCTCATAGAGAAAGAGTCATTTCAGTAAAGTTATTACGCACAGCAGCTGCGCAGGCCCATACAGTCATCATCTTCATCTATGTATCCTTCCCCCAAGAAAAGAAGCCCTATGTGTCGAGGCCCTCCGGGAAAACTCCCGGTTTCCCGGTGGGTCAGTCCAGGCCTGGTTCAAATAACCCTCACAAGGCTAAGCACCACTAGAGAAGCAATTGTTTTATCATGCATGATATGGATAACTACAGAAAGGAGACCCTAGTCATTTTAACGGTTGATCAACTAAGAGAAATGTGTAAAACTAGGAACCTCACTTTTAAAGGCAAAAAGAATGAATTGATAAAAGAAATTGGTGGAATGTCAAAGTCTGAGAAATAGGTCTGCTATACCCACTTCTGTAGAAAATGTGGAAAATGATGATGAGGATGATAATGTTTCAGAGTCCAACTCAAATGTTATTGATGAGTTAGAAGAGACAGAAGAGTCTCAAGATGTAGGCCCTACTGTACCTCTACCTGCTCTTAAGCTTCAACCTTTAGCCACAGGCACCCTACCAGGTCCAGTACTGAATCCAGAGTTTGTCTCTCTTGAGAAGGTGAGACTTGAGTTAGAATTCAAAAGTCTCCAAGCCCACACTGAAAGTAAACGCTAAGGGAAAAGGAATTACAACATGCTCTTGAATGAAGAAATTGTCTCTTGAGAATGGTTCTCTTCCAGAGTCTTCTAGGTCTTCCAGTCCTAAGAGGCCTCGCATGCCCAAAGATGCAGTACGTATGTATGAGGTTAAGCTTGATATTTTTGATTGGTTGGCTGCTTTTGAGTATAACCATGGGATTCAGTAAATCACAGGGAATCAGCTGATTCCTTGGCTTTTTTCTAGGCTACCCCAGGCTGCAACTGATGCTGTAATGGTGGTGGGGGAAATGGACAGGATGGAGTATGAAAATGTGAAACTAGCTTTGATAGCTAGGTTTGGGAAAACCACTTCCCAGTATTTCAAGAGGTTTAGAACCCTCAAAAAGCATGATGGTACCCCTTGGGCTACCTGGGTATGTGAATGTTTGAAAACCCTAGATGGTTGGGTTAAGGGTTACAGAGTTAACACTTATGAAGGTATGAGTAATCTGTTCATGTTAGAGTCTATCTATGATGCCTGCTCTCCTGAGCTCAGACAGCACTTGGCTGACTCAAATTAGATTGATACCAAAAAGTTGGAAAGAGCAGCTGACTCATGGGTAGCCAGCAGGGCCACTCATAAGGATTCTGGGGCCACTCATAACAAGGATGAGGGGAAGCAGCACAAAGGTGAGAATAAAGTTGCTCTAATTCCAACCAACCAGAAGAGGCCCCCAAACAACAGAAGGGTAGACCCCATGGAAACCTGGTAGGTCTAGTGAATCCTCTGGTGCCCAGCCAGAGGGAGGTCAGCAGAAACCCCATTTCCAGAGAGCATTTGGTAAATGCTATGTGTGTGGGTCAACTGACCATGTGAAAGCAGATCCCAGGTGCAAGGGTAAACCTGCAGGGATCAGCACTGCCTCCTTAGCCTACTCCCCAGAGGAAGAGGTACAAATGGCTAGTGCCCACTTTCAACTATTTGCTGAAGCACCCTTGGATCTTCAAGCTACTGTATCCTTAGAGTCCATTGGTCTGGGTAAGAAACAGAAGTTAGAAGTCTATCACTCCATTCCAGAAAACTCTAGAGTGTATTATATGGACGGTGTTCTTGGCAATGGCCAGGATACTCCTGCCAGGAGAGACACTGGGGCCAGCAGAACAGTAGTGGATGAAAGCTTTTACAAGTCTGAGGATGTTGCTAAGGCACCCAAAGGTCCCACTACATTTTCTGGAGGTCCTGTCCAGATGGTTCCTATTCTACCAGCTCTCATTCAGTGTAATAATATGACAGTGAGGATCCCTGTCAGTGTCCAGAATGAGGTGCCTGGGAAAGTCCTGTTGGGGAATGATTTAAAAACTCTAGGAGTAGTATCCAGTACCCCCAGGCCTCCAAGTGAGAGAAAACAGAACCAACCCAAATTGGCTAGAGAGGCAACCTTAGGAGATCACTCTGAGCCTGTGGGAACCTCTACATAGAACCCCACTGCAAGCCCTGGTGTTAGTAAGTTGACCTCTAACCCAGGCAAATCTGAGGCTAGTATAGTAGGGAAATGGGAGCCCCAACCAAGCTCCATCATTGCCCATCCAATTATAAAGTATTTGACCCCCCTGCTTCTGAGGAAGAGGTGGAAAGACTAATTGGACCCCTCCCTAGGCCTGTGAGAACTGGTAATTCTCTAAGCTGGTGGAAACCCAGGATAAATAAGTCTAAGGCTAAACACCTTAAAACTGTTGGATCTTCTACTGAAGACCCCAGAATAAATCCTAGTTTTAGAAGGGAAACCTCTAAGCCAGGTAAAGCCAGATCTCAGAGGAAGTGGATGCATGTACCTTGCTTGATGACAGCCCCTCCAACCAAGATACCTGAGACCCAACCTGCTCTTGAGAGAGAGGTGGTGAGGAACCATGGAGGCCCCTATTGGTCTAAGGAACTCCTTTCTAAGGACACCTTGAAAAAGCCTATTGTAGGTTCAGAGGTTGTTACAACTTCTAAGGGGCTGTTAGATCAGATCCCCTATACCTAAAATAAGGAAGTTGTACCAAACATGGTTTGTAGGTCATATATCTGGCAAATGGAAACACCTGATAAAAAGTGTCATAGCAAGGGTTACAAAAGGTTGCTGGTGTACTCAGCAGGCCATTTAACCGACTTGCAACAGGAGATCCATCCTGGTAGGGATTAGATCCTCCTGTCCCTTAGTCTGGGGAGGGGGGAGACGAGGGTTAGCAAGAATTCTCTAAATGTGCTAATTCCTCCCTATCTTAGAGACCCCCAGTTCTTTTGCTGGACTTTGGGACTCTGTACTTTTTAATTCTGTTTGTTTTCTGTGTTTATTTTCTTTGGATATGGAGTTTTAGACAATTCCGTAGGCATCATCTTTTTCTTATGTGTCACACAGCACACTCAGTGCAGTGGCACAGGGATGTCTTTTAGACTCCCCATGGTTTAAATACCTTCCCTGGGACTGACTACCGTTTCCCAGTGAATGTAAAGTTAAATTGACTTTGCTAGTCTTTTTAAATTGCTAGACCCAGCACACACTGCCTTACAGCAGAGTGCTGGAGGGAATACCTAGTGTTCCCTATGCCTAGAAAACTCATGTAGCCCTCAAAAGCTACCCTTTCCTCTCAGAATGGCTGGTGGCAGTGGTATTACCATGATTTCCCCGACTGCGACCCGTTTAAAGGCTCCAGTAGCTGAAATCCACCAGAGCCATGTTTTTTCAAGATGGCGTCTGAGCCCCCTCTGAAAAAACAGGTTCCGATAGACTTTTTTCGCCATTTCTTTTTGGAAAGGTCCTTCTAGTGTTTGTCTATGCGTGACACACCAGGTTTGGTCCCTTTGTTGATTTGCCTTTGGTGGGCTTCTGTACTGAAGCCTCCCTCTGGCGCCTGAGTGTCTGGGGTGGACAGGATGTGAGTGAGGTACTAGCAACTCTCTGTGCTTAGTCTTCTAGGAGACCTGAATGCACTCTGGCTTGATTGTCTGGCTGACTGTCCGGCAAGGACAGCCACCTTGCCGGGTGAGTGACAGCTGGGCTGGAATGAATGGGAGAAAACTGTTTAAAAGCAGGTCTCTGGGACTTGGAAGGCAGAGTCGACCACTGGAACTAAAGAACCGAAGACGAGCTGAAGGAAGATGACTGCTGCAACTCCTGGACCGTTGGTTTGCCCGGTGAAGCCCTGCTGCAGGTCCGAATTGCCTGAAAATCCCTCGACATAGAAGCCCTTCAAGGGCGACTTCTTCCCTTGAGCTGGTGGGAACAACCAACTCGCAAGCCACCTGGAAACCATCTCCATACTGGTCGGATTTTCTTCAGACTGCTGGTGAAAACCGGATAGCCCGTGAGAAGGATACCAGATGTGGACTTTAAGGCACTCACACCTTAAACCGATGTTTTGCCAAGCTTGTGGATCCGTCCCCATGCAGTGCACTAACCTCCCGACGTCCTCCCTCTTGTCCCCACGACTGAGGCTCAGGAACAGCGAGATCTACAGGAACTGCCAGGAACAACTGCCTCAGCTACAGCTCTTCTTCATCCAAAGGTACTGTGCAAACGCGGTTGAGAAATCCTCTCTGCCGCAGTGAAAGTTTGTGAAACTTTCCCAACTTTGGAGTCTTGTTCACTCGTAAACCGGCCTATAACTCTTTTTCACAACCAGTTTGCACTCCTGTAGTGCCCCAAAAAACACCACTGCAAATGCCACCCTGAAGAGTGTGACTTCAAACCTGTCTGAGCAAACTCTTTGCAATGCACTCAGTTGTTTCACCAATACCTCGAAATCAATGGGCTTGCGACCATCCTTCTGGGGTCCTTCCAATTTTCCCCAACCTTTCAAAGCGGCCTGCAATGAGAAGTCCTTAGTGGGGTCCCCTGCTCCCTTCAGCTTGGTGTAAAATGCTATTGCTGTCAAGTGCCCCGACAACCAGCTCCTGGTCCTCCCATGCTTGTGAGCCTGACAGGAGGAAATGTATCACCTGCTCTTCCAGCGCCCTTTCTGTGCACCCCAATTCCTGTCTTATGCTCACAAACATACCGTAGCCTCTCTGGTATCTGGACCGCACTCACGGTGTGAGTGAGCGTTCCCCAAGTTTCTAGAGTGTCGGGTGCACGAGACCAGGTGCCACCATTTTGTACTCAATTCGTGCCCAGCTGCTGGGCCCCTGAATGGGCCTTCCGGAGTGAGAGCATCAGCTGCAATATTAGCAGTTCCTGGCACATGTTCTGGTACAGACACACCTACACCAGCTTTCTTAACAATCCCAAGACCACAGGGCATGAGGCAGTTTATAGGTTAATGGGCTGGACAACCGACTTATTATCGGACCGAACAACAAACCCTCTTATTGCACAAATCACCTGGCCACAGCAGGAGGGCTACTATGATGGGGAATTGTTCCAGCGCCATTATATTGGCCTACCTCCCCTTCTTCCGCCACTGCGTAGGCCATCTCGGGGTGCACCACTGCGTGCCTAGGGTAACCCCGAAACCTTCCTTCTCATAGGCGTCCGAGTACATCTGTAATTCTTTGCTGCTAACCCACGGTGTCTGCCACAGGCTAATCCCATTGAACCCCTGTAGGAATCAGCGCCACGTGCACAAATACTCTTTTATGGGCGCACTCAACCGAATGTGGTGATGCTTACGTGTTACTCAAATTGTAAGTTACTCAAATAAACCTCAGCAGGATGAAAGGCTGAATTGACCTTGCCGGGAGCCGAACCTGCAACATGCATATCACACACACATTGCAGCAGCGAGCCATCAACCCACTGAGCTATCCTGAAGGCTATAGCTATCAAAAAAAACAGCCACTCCAGAAACAAAGAGCCACATGCTGCTAGCCACAGCGCAGGAGCCCCAATTTAGGGGTAGCAAGGGAGACCTCAGGGGTAGCATGGGAGACCTCAGGGTTTGCAGTTGTGACCCCTGGAAAGCCCTAAATGACGTCCCTGAGTGCAACCGACATATAAGTTAAAAGAAGCCACAGAATGGGTTTGTAACAGAGGCAACTTATTATTACCTTATCAGTGCGGGGTAAAGATAAACAGTAGGTTAACGGTGTATAAGTTATCAGATATATGGGCTTAGCTGTAGGACCCCTTAATGCACAGCGCAGCAGCGTTAGAAGGTGAATAGTTCAATAGAGAGTCGGCGGCCCAGTGGCGCACTACCGGCACCTCAGGGGCCTGACGCTCTCCTCATAAACAGGCCTGAGACAGTGCAAGGTTCACGCCAGGTGTAGGCAGCCCCCTCCGTTGTGGGGGCGGAGCAAGCGGGAGCTTAATCTCCTGACCGCATCATAGACGTGGCCCGCTGTTGCTGGAAGCGGACGCCACAGGAAAGCCCCCACCGCAAGGGGGGCAGAGTTAAGGAGCGAGTGAAGCTCCGATCAAGAAAGGAAGCGGCACCCACCATCGCGAGGGCGGGCCGATTACTACAGGCCATAACCAATCAGGAGCAAAGCGCTTGAACTCGAGGCCCCCACCCTCGGGGGGCGGAGTCACAGCGCATTCGCGCTGAGGAAGCTTCATATCAAAGAACCAAGTTAACGCTACGGAGCACGTTGGAGCTTGAAATTGCATAACCGAGCGGATAAAATGCTACAGAGCATTCATAAGCTCATTACTTACAGTCACAGACAGATAAGAAGTGTTTTTTGACACTTAGGACTGAAGAAAAGGCCACAAGCAAAAACAGCACAGCAATACACACGGTGCCGACAAGGTGCAGCCTTGGAAACTGAAGTGAATCAGTGGACGTGCCACAACCCATTTGCAATAACTGTATCTTGTAAATTGTATAAACTCTGCATTGATGTTCCAAATGTATACACCTGTACCTGTAACCATATCCTTGAGCACCCATATACCCCTGGGTCTGGAGCGCTATACAAATAAATAAATAAACAAACAAACTACACCTGAAAAGGTATTGTTTAGGCAACAAACAGCACTAAATATGTCTAACTTCGAATGGAGTAAAGAAGAGCAAGAGGCAGTCTACCAGGAAGACCTAGCCTATAGTTTCAAGGAAGTGCTGGGGGATTCACTCACAGAGGCAGTGGCTCAGGGGGTTAGACCCCTACAGGAGAGACTACGGACAATAGAATTGTTTCTGAGCCAGAAAGATAAGGGCACCAACATGGAAGAAAGCACATCCACAAGAGTCCTTCCAAAAGACCCCAAGGGGTGTATCAAGGCCCGGAAGAGCAAAGACTCTTTTGACCCCCCGGGCCAAACAAAAGGGGCAGGTGCAAGGGCCCCAGAGGCTTTAGATGCTTTCAATAGACTGAAAGAAGCAATTATGAAGAAATCGCAGGTGCCGAGCCTCAAGACCCCCTATCCAGGGGACGATAATATGGGCTACTCGGAAGACGAAGGTTTCCCGGAAGAGGAACTGCCAGAATCCCCTACCTCCACACAGGAGGATGCAGATAACAAAGGGGACGAGGGAATCCAACCTCCACCAAAGAAAAGACAGCGAAAACTCCATAATTTAGAGGAGGAGGAAACAGCAGACATGTTCCATCCAGAGGAGATAAGGAATCCGAAATCCTTGGAGTGGGTCCCGTCACCGAGGGTCGCGAAGTATATGACCCAAAGATTGAGGAAAGCACTAGAGAAGGAAGTTAGGCAGAGGATGAGGGCTGAGTGCCCAAGACGGAACTACCGGGCAAATTACCGGAAGCTCCAGAATTAGACCCAAAAATGCTATCTTTTGTCTCCAAGTCCAACAGAGACCCCAGAAAGGGCATAGATCGCTCATGGAAAAGCTGTCAAGAAAAGGTCCTAGACCTAGCTGGACCTCTAGCGAAGTTTATGAACTTAACCGAGCGAGCTAAGGACACAGGAGTGGAGGTGGACCCTGAAGTCCTAGCGAACTGGGCTCAGCGAGCTGTATGTCTACTAGGCAATGCAAATTGCGCAATACTGTCCGAACGCAGGAGAGGGCTCCTGCTCAAGATCGATCAGAAACTGGGAGATCTATCATCGTATGAAGCGGGCGATGCAGCTCAGGGACTATTGTTCGGAGAGACTTTCGGCAAAGAAAGGGGGAGGTTCATAGGAACCTACACATCTCTAGAGAAGGCACAAGCCTCCATGAAGAAAATCTTCCCCGGAAGAGTTTTTGGCAGGACCGGTCAGTACAGAGGCTGAGCGACCAGTCGTTATCAAGCATTCAGAAGGCCTCAAGGCAATAGAAACCAGTACTGGGAGAACAGACAGCCAGACTCATTCTTCCCTCCAAGAGGCCGTTTCCCTAGAGGAAGGCGAGGTAGAGGACAGGGAAGAGGACACAACTTCCCCACAGGTGGGAAATTTTACAAACCCACCAGTAGGGGGGAGGACAGCAGTATTCTGGGAGAATTGGCGCTCGCTTTCCAGCGACGCCTGGGTTCTGCAGACAGTGAAAGGCATGCGCATAGAGTTTACAGAGATCCCTACCCAATGTCAAGCACCCCGCCCTCTAGCCTCGACGTTGTGAGTTATTACATTCAGAATTGCAGATCATAGCAGAATAACAGGCAATAGAACCACGCAAAGCACACCCAAAATTTGTGAGCAATATGTTTCTGCTTCACCGAAAAGACAAAGTGAGACCAGTGATAAATCTGAAACACATGAACAGCTGGGTGGTCTACAACCATTTCAAAATGGAAGGGACACATCAGCTCAGAGACACACTCAGGCAGAGCGACTGGTTAGCAAGGATAGATCTGAAAGACGCCTACCTGACGATACCAGTGCAAAAAGATTTCCGTCCCTTTCTAGCATTCGACTGGGATGGACAATTATGGCAATTTGCAACGATGCCATTTGGACTGGCATCAGCGCCATGGGCATTCACGAAGATCATGAAGCCAGTAGCAGCAGCGATCAGGGGGAAAGGTATACAAATGATTATATATCTGGACGACATCCTTCTGATGGCCAACAGCAGAGAGACACTCCTCTACCAGACCGACTGGGTGGTGAAGCTCTTGACCTCCCTTGGCTTTCTAGTGAATCGGGAGAAGTCAGAGATGAAACCAACGAGGAGGATAGAATTTCTCGGATTTATTATAGATACCAAGACGGCAACCCTAGAACTTCCAAGCAGAAAAATCAAAGATCATGCCTCAGCAAAACAGTGATATCGCTCCTCACTATAGCGCGAGTAGTAGGCTTACTAGCAGCATCGATACAGGCGATATTTCCAGGGCTACTACAATATAGAGCCCTGCAAAGGCTGAAGATAAGGCACCTTCAGCAAGGGCTACATTACCATCAATTAGTGCACATAGACCAGGAATCCAGGACAGAGCTGGAGTGGTGATTGGCAAACATGGAAGCTTGGAACGTGAGAGCAATCTTCAGCGACCGTCCAGACTTAATAATAGAATCGGACGCCAGCATAGCAGACCTTCAGACAGGAGGGAGGTGGAGCGCGAAAGTACTCCAGCTACACATAAACTGCCTGGAACTGTTAGCTGGATCCTTTGCGATCAAGGCTTTTACAAAAGGAAAAATGAATTCTTGTATTCTACTGAAAATGGACATTTCAGCAGTCAAATACATCAATCACTTAGGAGGGACGAGATCAAAGTTGTTAGCAGAGATAGCCAAGGACTTTTGGCATTCCTGCCTGGAATCAGGGATCTCAGTAGTAGCCGAATACTTACCGGGTTTGTTGAATGTAATAGCGGACTGGAATTCCAGGCACCTCTCAGACTCCAGCGACTGGATGCTGGACCGGAAGATATTCCGGCAGCTGGAAGAACGTTGGGGCCCAGTACACACAGATCTGTTTGCGTCCAGACTGAAGGCACAGAAAGAGAGGTTTTTCAGCTGGAGATTGGACCCAGCTGCAGCCGGAGTGGATGCTTTTCTGCAGGACTGGAGAGAGCAGACACTCTACGCCTTCCCTCCATTCATAATGATGAGCAGGGTACTAGAAAAGGTATGCAGGGAAGCAGCGAATTTGATAGTAGTGGTTCCGATATGGAAATCCCAAGTATGGTTTCCAGCGCTCATGGAGCTGATAGCAGACTACCAGAGACGGAAACCTCCTCACAGACCCAGTTGGGTCATATCACCCTCCATTGATGGCGTGCAGGATAGCAGGAGACGTTGGAATCTCCCAGGAATTTCGGCATTAACTGCAAGCCTCATCGCCGAGTCATGGGCCTCTTCGACTAGAAGGAGCTACGATGCAGCTTGTAACAGGTCATCGACATGGTGCAAAAGGAGAAGTATTCATCCCGTTTCTGCCGCTCTAGTCGAGATACTGAATTTTTTAGCAGAGCTCCTACAAGATGGTAAAGCATGTAGGACAATAGGAGTATATAGATCTGGAATTTCAGCAGGCCACCTGCCCGTATGAAGGAGTGCCAATAGGAGAGAACGTAGCAGTGATACGACTACTAAAAGGAATAAGATTCAGGAACCCACCTCAGCCGAGATGCGAAGTTTTATGGGACGTATCAGTAATATTGAAACTACTAGCAGAGTGGCCCAGTCACAGATACTTGTCACTATGAAGCATTTCAGGAAAATAAGCCATGCTACTGTGCATGGTATCATGCAGGACAGTGGCAGACGTTAAAGCAGTAGAAATAAATAGGAAGACATATGGCCCAGAAGGAGTAACGTTTAACCTAGCCAGAAGAACGAAAACTGATTCTTCTACAATCACGTGTCCCTATATGCAAGAGCACCCGAAGTGGTGCGTAGCCGCGTGCATTAAAGAGTACGAGAGTAGAACAGCAGAGCTAAGGCCAGTAGGGACAACCCAATTGCTAATAGCACGTAGGAAACCACACAAAGGAGTGGAAACGGCCAGTATAGCGTGATGGGTCCGAGATATCATGAGTCTAGCGGGCATAGCCATGACAAAATTTAGAGCCCATTCAGTTAGAGGAGCAATGGCCTCGAAAGCGTTAGGGAAAGGTGCAGCTTTGCAAGATATTATGAAAGCAGCAGATTGGGCTAGCGATAAAACGTTTAGAACGTTTTATTTTCGACCAGTTAACACAATAGCAGAAACAGTAGTGAGAAGCTTTGAACAAGCTTAATGCTCGCCTCCGTCTTGACATAGAAGTAAGATTCCCCCTGCTAATAGCGCAGGGAGCTCTTGAGTCTATTAAATACAAGGAGGCGAGCATTAAATTCCCGACCCAAATACACAAAAGATATGAAGCAATGATGAACTGAATAAAGTGACTGTTGGAGTTGGTTTCTCCAGGTGAGTTTGAGGTGTGGTTTGTGTGTTGCAGGAAAGGAGGTGTTAGGATTGGCTCTCATGCTTGCATAGGTGCTGTGTGATTGATGTCATCATCAGAATGTAGGCTGTGAGCGTGAGGATAGAATGTTTGGAGTTGGATTGGTTGTAACCCAGCCAGTTACAATATGTGAGCCTGGGTGGTGGGAGCCAGTGGGCTCTTATCTCTTATGCTCTTGATCTCTCAATTACTTGATGACATCTGATCCTGTAACTAAGAAGCTAATAAAGTAACCACTAAGAGTACCTGGCCTGAGTATCCTGAGTGTCCTTGATGAGTGAACCCTATGACCAAGGGCTGGTCATAACAATTGGCGACGAGGATGGTCCAAGGTGTGATGGAGGGAGACCTTTGAGTGGACATCTAGGAAAGCAAAGAGAAGCAGGTACCTGTGTGATGTCGTGTGAGAGAGGGAGAAGAGACTCTGCTGCGGGGGTGCAGGCAAGAAGCCTAAAGAGACTGTTAAGAGAGAGGGAGAGCCCACTGCCCCCCATGAACTGTTAAGCACCCACCACCCAGGGCTGTTTGAGGTAGCCATCCAAGACTGATGGAAGCAGCTGTCCCAAGGGGATGATGGTACAGGAGTACCCTGTCAGTTATTTATTTTCGCAGCACCAGAGGAGGCTGCTTGGGGGATACCCCTAGGATGTGCGTCCTGGCATTTGAAGAGGCAGCCGGAGGTGCATATAATGAGGAGGCTATCTCAACCAGGGCTGTTCGAACCAGCCCTCCAGGGCTGGGATGCAGCCCGTCCCTTGAGACATGAGGGGACATGAGTGTCCAGGGAGGTTCCCCTGCAACATAGGGGTGAAGAGTAATCTGTGACAAGTGAAGTTGGGGGCTACCTTGGTGCAGCAAGCTCCCATGTGTGATTAAAGGTTAATGTCATGAACCACCGGACGCGTCCCTTCTGGACTTCGTGGTCCCTAACCCATAGGGGACTGAACTCGGCAGTACTCCCAACATGGCCACTGAACGTGAAACGCTGTTTGCCAGTCTCCGTGTTGTACGCTCTGCCTTCTGCAAAGCAGCCACGCCCCCACGGCCCTGCGCGTCTCAACGCTAGCGCTTGCAGTAGTCAGACGTGTGCTGCAGTAGTTCGTACAGCGATTTCCACTGATTCCTGGTTCCCGGTCCCCTAATTTTCCTCCTCCTTCATCCACCCCTTTTTGTCCTCACCTTGCATTCCTGGATCTCCTTCGCACTCGCCTTCTGAGTGCGCTTCTCGCCATTTCCTGGACTTTTTTCCCAGACATCTGAACACTCCCTGGAGACGGGACACGAACCGCACCCTGGAACCCGAGGACCCACGCACAGGGTTATACAAGACCCGAACTGTGCGAAAGAAGACTTCATCGAAGAAATCGAACAAACAACACAGACAGGTGAGAAGGAGGGAAAACTGTGACAGATTGAGACGCCAACAAACTGATACAGTTACGGACATGGAGCCTGCAGTTCAAGACCTCATGCACGGCATGCAGGAGTTAACAACAGAAGTTCAGAATCTTAAGGCTGAGAATGCTGCATTGAAACAACTAGTCCTGTCACGAGATTCCGCGACCAAGGAAAGTGTGTTGCTGGGCGGAGTGGTGGATAAATATGATGGCTCATCAAAGAACCTTCGTGGCTTCCTCGATTCGTGTTTAGTGCACTTTACCTTTAAGCCCTACTACTTCTCCACCCCCAGGGCAAAGGTGGGCTTTATGATTTCACATCTTTCCGGGAATGCATTGACTTGGGCAACGCCCTTAGTTAATTCGGGTGATGCCATCCTGGATGACTATGATGGCTTTGTACGGGCGCTAAAGACCATGTTTGACCGCCCAGAACAAGTTTACAGTGCCCAAGAACGCTTATTAGACTTCCAACAAGGATCCCGGGATATGCTTACCTATGTAACACGCTTTAAGCAACTGGCCAAGGAAGCAGACTGGTCCTCTGAGGCCTGTTTTACCCTCTTTAGAAGAGGGCTGAATGAAGAGATAAAAGACGAGCCAGCCAGGGTAGCTCGCCCAGGTTCCTTCCAGGCTCTCATGGACCTCTCTTTACAAATAGACTTTCGTATCCAGGAAAGGAAGGCGGAAAAGAAGAAGACTAAAATGCCCTACCAAAAGACCTCTACAGACCTTCGTCTAGACCTGAGCCTGTTCCTTCCCCGACCACAGACCCAGAACACATGCAACTAGGAGCCTTCCGCGGACCCATAACTCAGCAAGAAAGGATGCGACGGATTCACACCGGGCTGTGCATGTACTGTGCCTCTGATAAACATCTTGTGAGAGAATGCCCTTTAGCCCCTCCACAGAGTTCGGGAAACGCCAGCTCCCAATCCTAGATGGAGCAGAGCTTCGGGAGAGAGATGTTTGCTCCACATCTATTCCATCCTTGAACTTTCCTGGACAAAACTATCTTCTGATTCTACAGGCCTTTCTATCGCCTTCCAAGAAAGAAGCTTATCCCATTCTGCCATTAGTGGATTGTGGGGTCATGGGGATATTCATAGATCATGATTGGGTCACTACCCACCACATTCCATATGAAACACGAGACATCATGCAACCTGTAGAGGCTATCGATGGAAGACCTCTTTCTTCAGGACCCCTAACCCTGCAAACCGAGGAGATCTTGCTTTCTATAAACCACCATCAAGAGAGGATCACATTTGACATCATACGATCTGCCCATTATCAAATGGTACTGGGTATACCCTGGTTATAGAAGCACAACCCCTACATCAACTGGGCGGCAGGATCCTTGTTTCTTGGTTCAGAACACTGTATGTCCCACTGTCTATCCCTGGATTCCTTATCAAGATCCTCTGAAGATACGCGAACAGACCAGCAAGGTCCATTCACGGTCTCAAATATCATCCAGGTTCCCAGGGCCTATCAGGATTACACTGATGTGTTCTCGACTGCCATAGTTCAGGCCCTACCCCCTCACAGACCTGAAGACTGTGCTATTGATACTGACGCCTCAGCAGTGATTCCCAGAGAAAAGAGCCCTCCGAGAATACTTGGATACCAACCTGGAAAATGGCACTATACGACCATCCAAATCCACGGTGGGAGCTTTGTTGTTTTTGTTCCCAAGAAAGATGCCAAGCAGCTTAGGCCTTGCCTTGATTATCGTGGTCTTAATCAATGCACCCTCAAGGATCGCTACCCATTGCCCTTGATCTCGGATATCCTGGAAGCGGTGAGAGGAGCTGAAGTGTTCACGAAATTAGATCTCAGAGGTGCCTACCATCTGACCCGTATAAAGGAGGGTGACGAATGGAAAACAGACTTTAGAACACCCTTTGGTCATTTTGAATACTTGGTTATTCCCTTCGGACTCGCCAATGCCCCAGTGTTCTTCCAACGTTTTATGGACCGGGTGTTCTCCGATATGCTGTTCCTCTTCATCATAGTTTACCTGGACGATATACTGATATACTCCAAGGACCATCTGAAGCATGAAGAACATGTTAAAACAGTCTTACAGCGTCTATGTGAACATAAGCTCCTGGCTAAACCCGAGAAATGCCTTTTCCATGTGTCTACTATTCACTATCTCAGATTTGTCCTTAGCCCAGAAGGAATTGGAAAGGACCAAATGGAGTCTGTCTCCTCTTGTTCCCCCCCGGCCTCGTCGCTGTAACGCTCACCTGATTCCCACAGAGACGCTGACCCGAACTGGACTGCTACCGTTTCTTCTATCATGAGGCGCAGGGCCCGGAAGATGCTCTGGACGGGGCCTCCGAATTTGGATTGCCTGGCTTGTAGAGTAAGTTTTCTGCAGGTGGAAGAAAAGGGATTGATTACCAGCTGGGGTGGATATGTGTTCCCACCAATCTCCCGTTTCTCACTCTTCTTGACCCCCAACTTGGTTTCTGCGAGCTCTCACCTTAGGTATTGTAAAGATGAGCTCTCCATCCTGCTTCAGGTGCAGGAGTGCGTAGAATCCAGTTACATCACTGGATGGGAAATAGTTGCAGACACTGTGTCCTTCGTTTCTCCTATGGTAGCCGTAAGTATGAGTGTCTTTTCTCCACAGGAGCCGGGGCCCAGAAACCTAAAGCTGGTAAGTCTCTTGGTGAGTATTTGTTCTCCGTGCTTAGTTAGTGCTCACCATGTATTCCACTTATGCAGGTGCTGGGATGTAGCTGGCGTCGTAGCCGCGGTGGAGGAAGGTAAGTGAAAGAAAAGCGACTGCTTACTTCTAATGATTGTCTTTTTCTGCTTACAGGTGCCGAGATGCTGCCAGCGACACAGCCGCTGTCGCGCGTGATGAGGCACGTAAGTAAGTGGAAGAAATGTGGCCGCTTTAGAGCGGGCACCTCTAATGACTGTCTTTTTCTGTTTTTCAGGTGCCGAGATGCTGCCGGCGTCGTGGCCGCGGTGGAGTTCGGCGAGGCCACGGATGGGTAAGGCAAGGCGGCACGGCTGCGAGCGTTTGAGAGCGCTGCTAATCTTGTACCTTTCCTTTGCAGGATCGTCGGAGGTAGGATTGCTGAGGCCGGATTCCGGTAAGTAATTTCTAATGCTCGCCTTCTCTTTTCTTGTCTGTTTGCAGGTGTTCCGGGTGCTGGCGGGCGTGTCAGGAGCCAGGATGCAGGAGCCGACTCGGTGAGCGTCCTGCTGCTGATGCAGAATAACGCAAAGCACGTGTATTCCATCGGGCGTGGTTTAAATAGCAGAGAAGTGCTTCAGGTGTGTGTTCTTCCACCGGCCCCACCCAGGTAAGAAAAGAGTTCCTGAATAGAGGAAATAGTTCCTCCCAGCCCTGATGGCTGGGGACTTCAGCCAGACTGGATTGTTCTGGGTAAGTATGCAGCATGGTCTGCCTCAGGTAAGTCCACCCAAGCATTATTACACAGTTTATCAATATGAGCCCGGCGCCTATGGCGCCGGGACTGAAGTCCTTTATGAGCCTGGCGCCAAAGGTGCCAGGACACGGTCCAAAGGGCCCCTGTAGGGGTCTGCTGGGTCCGGAGATGTGGAAGAAGGGTCTGCTTCCGGGGGCGCTGGGCCAGTCCTGGCTCCTCGGGAGTAGTGCTCATGACAGTCGCGCCTTGAAACACTTGTGTATAGGCATGTTATAAATGCCATATCACATCATACCATACCACTCGAAAGTAGACTCCATTCTATCCTGGCCTGTTCCAACTACTGTGAAACAGATTCAGTCCTTCCTGGGGCTTCCCAACATCTACTGAAAATTCATACCTTCCTTTTCGGAGATAGTACAACCGATCATTACATTGTTGAAGAAGGATACCCCCTTTCACTGGACAGCAGTCCAAGATGAGGCGTTTCAACGATTGAAGTCGGAGTTTACACAAGCCCCCATCTTGGCTCAACCTGACATTGATCGACCCTTCCTAGTGGAAACGGATGCCTCTAAATACGCCATCGGGGCAGTACTAAAACAGACCATCGGAATCTTCAAGTTCTGCAATCCCTGGAATGTAGACGTCAAGCCCGTTGGGCCTTCTTCTTTGCCCAGTACAAGTTTCAAATCCATCATGTTCCTGGAACACAATATAATTGCTGATGCCTTATCCCGACGTCCTGACTACGAAATTCTTGAAGACCGATCCTTCCCAAAGATGTTTCCCCACACAATATTTGTTGCCCAAGCAATCAGTCTCCTGGAAGACATTCGGATTCAAACCCAGTCCTCTGGGATCCGGAAGGCGTTTACTGGGAAGAATTGATGGAATCTCAAAACAAAGGACGGATATTTGTTCAAGGATAATGGCCTGGTCATTCCCACGCAGAGACTGCGACAAAGGATCACAAGCCTATGTTATGACACCCTTCATTCAGGACACCGTGGCATCACCAACACTCTCCGTTTAATACAAAGACAGTTTTGGTGGCCGAAAATGAAAGATGACGTCCAGCATTACATCCAAACCTGTGCAGTCTGCACTCAAAATAAGCATGATAAGAAGAAACCGGCGGGTCTCCTGATCCAACCAGCACTGCCAACAAGACCTTGGGAATTCATCGCTATGGACTTTATTGTGGAACTACCACCTTCCAGGGGATACACAACTATCATGGTTACCATTGATTTATTCACTCACATGGCTCATTTCACACCCTTATATAAACTACCATCCTCCTCTGTACTCGCTGGAATCTTCCTGCAACACATATTCCGACTTCATGGACTACCCTCCAAGATCGTATCTGACAGAGGGCCTCAATACATATCTCAGTTCTGGAAACACTTATGTCGTATACTAGGAATCCAACGTGCCCTCTCCTCAGGTTATCATCCACAGACCAATGGAGCTACTGAACGCGTGAACCAAACCCTGGAGCAATATCTTTGCTGTTTTGCCACCAAGGTCCAGGACGATTGGTCACTTCTAATACCCGTGGCTGAATTCGCATACAATAATTCGGACCACTCGGCTGTCAAAACCAGCCCCTTTTTCTGTAGCCAAGGATTCCACCCTTCGGTTCTACCATTCATACTCCCCCATCCTACCCCAGTTCCTACAGTTGACTCCTGGATTGAAACCCTCATTAACGTACACAGAGAAGCCAAAGAACACCTCGAAAAGGCCCGAACAAACACTAAGCTTTATGCGGATTCCAAAAGAAGACCAGGGCCTTCATACGCAGTGGGTGATGAGGTCTGGCTATCCTCAAAACTACTGCCTCGACACTTACGACCAAATAAGTTGGCTCCCCGGTACTATAGCCCTTTTTCCATAAAGGAAATCATTAATCCAGTGGCATTCCGACTCAAACTACCAGAATCCTGGAAGAGGATCCACCCAGTTTTTCACACTTCTCTGTTACAACCGTACGTCCAGTCCTCCCGGACTGCTCCAAGACCTACCCCTGTGGTTGGCAATGATCAGTTAGAATACGAAGTGTCCAGAATATGTGACTCCAGGTACAGACGTGGTCAGCTACAGTATCTGGTCGAGAGGATGGGGTACCCTCCCAGTGAACGCACCTGGGAACCAGTCTCAAACATAAATTCCCCCAGACTACTCCGAAGGTACCACCTTATACACCCGGGCAAACCCGGAGGAACTGGGTTTCGGAGGAGGCATGCTGTCATGAACCACCGGACGCGTACCTTCTGGACTTCGTGGTCCCTGACCCATAGGGGACTGAACTCAGCAGTACTCCCAACATGGCAGCTGAACGTGAAACGCTGTTTGCCAGTCTCTGCGTTCTACGCTCTGCGTTCTACAAAGCAGACACGGCCCTGCGCGTCTCAACGCTACCGCTTGCAGTAGTCAGACTTGTGCTGCCGTAGTTCATACAGTGATTTCCACTGATTCCTGGTCCCCTAATTTTCCTCCTCCTTCATCCTCCCCTTTTTGTCCTCACCTTGCATTCCTGGATCTCCTTCGCACTCGCCTTCCGAGTCCGCTTCTCGCCATTTCCTGGACTTTTTTCCCAGACATCTGAACGCTTCCTGGAGATGGGACACGAACCGCACGCTGGATCCTGAGGACCCATGCACAGGGTTATACAAGACCGAAAAGAAGACTTCATCAAGGAACTCAAACAAACAACACAGACAGGTGAGAAGGGGGGAAACCTGTGACAGTTAAGGAGACTGAGATGCTGTGTGGTTACGACGCCGTGGTTTGTGTCTGGATTTTTGCTTTAAGTCAGTGATTGGAACTGAGGACAGAGAAAGATTCAGCGGTCAGTACCAGTTTATGACCGTTGGGAGAGCAGCTTAGTTGGGTTCTGCTGCTGCTTTGTGACTGATGACGTCATTGGAACAACATGGGGTGTTGGTGATCACTTGGAATATTTACTGTGTTTGAGTTCGCTGTTCTGGCGTTTGTATTACGCAGTTTCAAGAGTCCGGAGGAACAAGGAAGGACTTTTGAGTAAAGGACCTGCCACATACAACGTCATCAGGAAATCAGGCTTCATTTGCCGTGTGGGTGAAATGATCAATGTTTGCAAGTGGATCAGTCTGTTGAAACGTCATCGGAGCTTCCTGCCAGTTACAGGAAGTTAAGGACTGTGTGTTCTGAGTGTCTATACGGAGCAACCGAGGCAATCAGGAAGTTAAGGACTGTGTGTTCCGAGTGTCTATACAGAGCAACCAAGGCAATCGTGTCATGTTTTATGGTTGCCGTGCTGATTAGGAGCTGCAGCCTAGGGGATACTTTTCCTGGTAAGGCAGTTGCTTTGCTCATAGTATGGGCATAGCGATCGTGTGAGGCAGCCAGCCATTGGCAGCCCCGCCTGGAGACTACAATGTAAGTGCAGCATGGGGAGATCTATTTATGATGTTTTTGGGACGCGATGCTGTCTATGGAGGCGGAGTTATCCCTTAGGAGAGGTCTGCATGTGAGATGCCATTTGGGGTTGCTTCGCATGAGCTGCAAGCTTAGCTCGTGGCATATCTTATAAGTTTGAATGTCCCATGTTTACATGCTAGAAAAACCCTTTTGAGGCATTCTAGGGTTTAGAGTTGGCTTTTACAGGCAACATGAACTTGTAGCGTTGCACTAAAAGTGTTATGGGGTATGTTAGTATGTTGTGCTTGGTTGGAGTGGTGAGGTGAGTGGTTGATACACGCTAGGAGGATGTTATCATGGTAGCATAACATTTTGAGGAATTTCAGCAATTTAGAGTTGCTTATGCTTTGGCAACATGGACTTTTAGCAATCTGCAATGTGACCTGCAATTTACAATGTGAAGGTTTTGTTAATGCAATGCTTAGTATAACCATTTTGAGGCATTGCAGGTGTGGTATATTGTTATATAGATTTTGTTTGTGCGTATTTATATGTAACCCGAGATTCCTACTAGGGCGACTGCCGCTCTATCTTGCAGCCTTACATTCTATGTATGGGTTTAATACATGTCATGTGTTGTGAAAAATGTGTTGAGTAGTATGAGCTATTGTTATTGTTATTTTGCATTTATATAGCGCCTTATATACCATTGGTATGGTCTGAAGGCGCTGGTAGGTTGAACGCCCTTGGGAACCGAGGTTCGGGTCAGTGGAGAGATTAGAGAGGGTCAAAGGTGCGTGTGCGCACCAGGTATGTGTGCAGCTGGTGCAGAATTTCTGTGGTAGCTGCTTCCTAGCGATAGGTGTGGTGGTTGAGGAATCAGGAGTATGTGTTCGGTCTGGCAGGAGTTATCCAGTCCGAGTGAGGCAGCGTTAGGCCTGACGAGAACGCTTGGCTGGGGGTGAGAAACCAGCAATGTTTACTTAGAGTGATGGGGAGTGAGCGGCGGATGTTGATATGAGAACAGTTATACCGAATGGTGTCATAGTATCTCTGTGTTCTACTTGAGTGGTGGTGTAAGGAGAGAGTAAGCGTGGGGTGTGAAATGAAGTATGCTCTTACAACGGTTCCTTGCGTTCCACATCAAAGTCTGCACATCACGCAATTCAGAGGGGTCCGGTCCGTGCGATGTGTTTTGTTTCTCATCTGCTCTTATGCACTATTCATCGGGTCAGCGAGTTCATCCGTATAGCATACTCCTCCATCTAGCATAATCATGCGCTCTGGTCCATTCATTCATTTGTTTCGTGCGTTCACCCGCTCCCCAGGCTCATCTGTTACGCACTCATTCACTTCAGAGGCTCATCATATGAACATTGATATAACCTACTGCAAGTCACAGGACCCCCGGCAGCCTCCAATACACCACTATCTCCTGATGACAGCATTTGCAAGACATTGAGCAGCTCTAGCTTCCCCCATCAGTCACGTGGCCTTTTATGTTGATGCATGTATGGTGTTCAGTGTTGGTATGTGACCAGTTGTTTGGTCTGTGATTTCTTGGGGGTCTTGGAAGTACTTTACCAGGGTTTGCCAAGGAGTTGGAGGTGTTTGGTGTTGTGTGGCCCTGCGGGGACAGTGATATTTTTACCAGTGGCAGACTGGTAAGTAGGCTATTGTGATTTGTGACTCTGTGTAGTCCAGAGGTGGCTAGCAGGGGACTAGCACCTTAAGCTTTGTGAAGCTGTGATGTTGTGGTGATTTGTGGCTCTGCAGAGTTCACGTGAAGCTTTGTGAAGCTTTTATGTTGTTTTGGGTGGTGGCTCTGCGGAGCCCAGAGGCATCTAGCAAGGGACTAGTGCCTGAAGCCACGTGAAGCTTTGATGTTGTTTTTGGTGACCTCTGGAGTTGTTAGGGTCCAGAGATTTCGTGGGAAATTCTGAAGATGCAGGTGACATTGCATCTTGTGTTTTTTTTTTTGTTGTTGAACTTTTAGGTGGTTTCTGGGATTGTTCTTGAGTTCCTCTGGTTCAATTTCAGAAGCCTGATAATTTTTCATCTGTAGCTGTGTTCACTTTGGGGGCGATTTGTATTGTTTAGAAGGGCTCAAGTGTCTGGCCAACATTTGTAGCTAGCGATGGTGGTGGTTGTTTCAGTGACAGCTTGTTGCATTTATTTATTGCTGTGATTGGGTGCGTGATTGGTGGTCTGGTGTGTCTTTGTTTGCTTGCATTTCTGAGTGGATTTAATAGTGGTTTGAGTCAAGACTGTGGTTCCTTGTTGACCCAGGTAGATTGTTGGGTTGTTAGTAAGTGTCTTGTGTTGTTACGATAGTACCTGTTTTTTCCCGGCTTTGGGAGTTAGTGCTCGGAAGGGGCAGTCTGAGGTTCCTTTGTGGCAGGTGGGAACAGAAGGTGTATTGCGCTACTTGGCAGTTTTGGGTAATGTTTTGTTGTGTTTGCCCGAGGTGTGCGGTTAGTTGCTCGGAAGTGGCAGTTCGAGGTTCCTTTGTGGCAGGGGGGAACGGAAGGTGAATTGTGGTGTTTTGATTGGTTAGGAGTGTTAGTTGTGGCAGCTGGGTCTGTCGTAGGATGTTAGTGAAGCCTGTCGTTTCAATTTCCTGGGTGTTAGTGGAACATGGTTGATAGTGAAGAGTGTTCTGGTTTTTGAAAGTGTGTGGTAGTGGATTCGTCTCTATGCAAGATGAGGAGGTGTTGGAGTTGGTTTCTCCAGGTGAGTTTGAGGTGTGCTTTGTGTGTTGTAGGAAAGGAGGTGTTAGGATTGGTTCTCATGCTTGCATAGGTGCTGTGCCAGGATTGATGTCATCATCAGAATGTAGGCTGTGAGTGTGAGGATAGAATGTTTGGAGTTGAATTGGTTCTAACCCAGGCAGTTACAATATGTGAGCCAGTGGGCTCTTATCCCTTATCCTCTTGATCTCTCAATGACTTGATGACATCTGATCCTGAAACTAAGAAGCTAATAAAGTAACCACTAAGTGTACCTGGCCTGAGTATCCTGAGTGTCATTGATGAGTGAACCCTATGACCAACGGCTGGTCATAACAGTGACGTATTGCATATGGTTGACATGATCATTCCTTCCAGAATAGGGTGTGCATTCCCTGCCCTAACATGTTGCTATTGTCATTTCTGATCGTAGGAGTTGAGAAAAAAAAACATCTAAAATCAGTAGAGAGAAGAACAAGTTGCTCGGAGCTAGTCCGCAAGTTGAAATTTGAGAGACTGATCCAGCATAAAGCAGGAAGTTTAGAATTGAAGTTGGCCCGGTTGGCTATTGAGTTTGGAGAAGCTTGCAGTTCGAAGCAGTCAAAGAAGAGGAGGAACAGAGCAAGAGGAATGACTAGGTCACATGGCTAAGAGACTAAAAGGACTACAAGGAATGATGGGAGAGTAGATTAAAGAGAAGATGAAGATTAATGCTCGCCTCCTTGTCTTTAAAAGAATCAAGAGCTCCCTGCGCTATTAGCAGGGGGAATCTTCATTGTAACTGAAGCAACGCATCATCATGTATTACACGGCTGGACAATTTCTTTTAAGCAAAAACAAAACAGCAAAACAATGTTGAACGAACACAATTATAATCCTGCAGGAACAGGAATCCTGGACATTGGGCACATGAACTGGGGCATAGGGAGCAGGGGGAAGGGGTTGGACTCTGGGATGTGCTGTGCTCCTGTGCATTTCACCTGTGCAATGCAAGTCATGTGATGACCTTGTTCCCTGTGTACCTTTTGTATACTTTTTATAGGTGGGATCTGGTGAATTGGTGGGTTTTGGAGAACCTGCCGCAATACCTTAGCAGACATTTAGCCTGTGGCCTGGAACTGCAAAAAGAGGACAGAGAATATCTTTAAACCTGCTCCCCTGTGCTTGGTCCTGTGTAATGTGATCACAATAGGACATATATATAAGCAGCTGACTACCTGTGTGTGCAGGGGTGGCCACCTAGAGACGGTGACTGGCCAGCTGGCACGGTACTCTTCACCCTCACCGGGTGCGGGAAGTGGGGGACACTATCACATGTTCCAGCCTGTTAAGGATGTGACTGCATGGATCTCTGAGATTAGAGGGCTACTGGACCCCCCCCCCTGATCGCCCGGAGGGAGGACGCCCCAGTGCAGCGGGGGTTGGGGGGCTGCAGCTAAATGCACAGTACATTTAGAGCATGAACCAGCCCCCGCCACTGATCAGGCCCCGACCCCAGGTCTGCCGGAAGCTTCTAAACTAGGGAACCCAAGAAAGGAGAAAACACCATCCCATATAAGTGTGCAAGATAACAGTAATAGGGCCATCAAGCCCGTTCTGGAAGAGAGAAGAAAGGATGGCAAGAAGAAGGGGGCACCTATGTCCTCTCAGTGACCACGGTGGCAGGTGGAGCCTTAACTTATACCCCTGCTGAAATACACAACGAAGGCGGATTGAGAGACGCCCTCCACAAGAGGGATGTAGGTAGGGGGCCCAGGAAGTAGGAACCCAGGGAAGGCTGAAGCAGAGACTATATATACAACAGTGAAATGATACATCATCGAACAGAATCGCCCCCCTGGCCCAGGCTGCGCTACAGGATAACCATCTAAAACAAGCATTGGCAATACCAATAGGTTTGGTGTTTACTGTAGTTCTTTGCATTCTATGACAAGACTGGAGGCGAGCATTATGCTTCAACTTCTTTTATTACTACTCCTCAGCAATTTCAACAAACCAATAACAAAACACTGTAAAATGTCCAAAGTGACTTTTCGTTCTTGAAACTACAATCCCCATAGTCTCTGTAGTCCTTATCCATCCATGCTCAGCTATGACCACATCCTGTCCCTGAACTCCTCCTCTTCTTTTACTGCTCTTCAAGCAGATAAGTGACATTTTGATTACCTCCCTATGTACGTATAGTAGGGCAGTGGTATTAGCATATTTAAGAACAGTATTTAAAGAATGCTATGTAGGGCATACCAAATATACAGCATAGACTATGTTTATGTCTGAATGGTCTTAGATAGAATATATCCGTATTCAGAGCGCCGCGATTAATGTTGTCAGTCGGAATACCTACGTTTCATTTCAGTATTTAATTAGGTTGCGCGCTGGCTGAGGATTCGTAGTTAGGAGTGGATATCCCACACAGCTCCCGCGGCACATTGACCCCGTGCCGTATGACCGGCACCTCAGGGGTTTCACATCGCCCTGGAGCTTGCAGAGCCCTCGGGAGAGGGAGAAGAGGCGCCGGAGCCCTCTGGCACCCACCTTTGGGGAGGCGTGACCGGAGCCTAGTGCGTGTTCCTTCCGCGACGCCTTTCGACTGCGACGTGGTGAAGAAAGGAAGCCGGGACCGGCGGTGAACACTCCCAGGATAATAGCGTTAGAGATGGGAGTTGATTTAGTATCACAGCATTTAGCGGCAGCATGCTAGAAGTATAATACGTCGAGAGCAGTAGCCATACAGAGCATAGCCCATTAAATCAGGAACCTGTTTATAGCACGATCTGAGGAATTAAGCCTCATCAAAGACACAAGCCTCATCAAGGGGCAATTTGAACGGCAAGCCCATCACAGGCACGAAAATACAGCATAAGTCTGTTGCAGCCACGTAGAAAAGAAAAAAAAATGTTGTTAATATTAAGATAACATTAAATCAGGATAATCTGACTAGGGAAGTGGGCGTGCAAAGACACCTACATCAGGTATCCAGGCACACAGCACATTACCAAAGATGTCCGAATTCGAGTGGAGCAAAGAGGAGCAGTCATTAGACCTAGCTGCCAGCTTCAAGGAGGTGCTGGGGAATCCGCTAGTAGATGCGCTGGCACATGGGGTGAGACCCCTGCAAGGAATGCTGGAGACTCTAGAGGCTATGCTGAACTAGCCAAGAGATGGCACCATAAGGACAAAGTGCACGCCCACCGAACCCTCTGAAACAGGGTCTAAGGGGAGTACTCAGGCCCGAAAGAGGAAATCCTCTGATGACCCCCAGGGCCCTTCGGATGGGGAGAAAGAAAAGGCCCCAGAGGTTGTCGACACCTTCGCAAAGCTCAGAGCAGCGTATTTGCAGCGCCAGGCAGTGCCAAGCCTCACGACCCCCGCTCCAGGGGAAGACATTGGTGGTGGAGATGACCCAGGCTCAGAAGAAAAGGCAGCAGAAGGAGACCTATCATCACATGAGGACGAGGGACCAGTAGAGGTAGATTGGGCTAAGCCCAACGGGGGAAAGAGAACCCGCAAGAAGAAACACCTGAATGAGGATCAGGAAGACATATTCGACCCGGACAGTATCCAGAATCCGAGATCCTCAGACTGGCAGCCACCCCCCAGGGTGGCTCAGAACATGACCATAAGATTGAGGAAGGCCCTCAACAAAGAGGCCAGACAGCGCCTCCATGCAGAATGCCCAAGGCCGGATCTTCCGGGGAAAATTGCGGAGACCCCCGAACTAGACCCCAAAATGTTAACCTTTGTATCCAAGACCAGTAAAGATCCCCGAAAAGGCATTGACAGGTCTTGGAAGATCTTGGAAGATCATGGACTTGTCGGAGAGAGCTAAAGATACGTGGGATGAAGTGGACCCCGACACCTTAGCAGGCTGGGTACAGAGGGCCGTCTGCCTGCTGGGGAACGCCAACTGCGCCATTGCCTCGTAGAGAAGGAGAGGTTTGCTACTAAAGATCGATCCCAAGCTCAGCGATCTCGCTTCATACGAAGCAGGAGAGGTTGCACAGGGCCGCCTTTTCAGCGAGACATTTGGGAACGAAATGGGCTGTTTTGTCAGCACTTACACCTCTTTGGAGAAAGCGCAAGCTTCCATTCGTAAAATCTTCCCAAACAGAGTTTTTGTCGGGACCGGTCGCTCCAGGGATCGTGCGACTGGTCGAAATCAAGGAGGCAGAAGACACTCCCAATCCCAGAGCTCAGTACTGGGAAAACAGGCAGCAGGATTCCTTCTTCCCGGCCAGGGGACGTTTTCCTAGGGGACGCAGTGGAAGAGAAGCCGGCCGAGGCCAAGGGTTTACACAAGGTGAGAGTGATTTGCTACCCTCCAGTAGGAGGGAGAACTGATATGTTTTGGGAAAACGGGCGCGTGTTTTCCAGCGATGCTTGGGTATTGAAAACCGTGAGTGGGCTGCATCTAGGGTTCATAGAACCGCCAGTACATGAGCGCTGGCCACACCAGCAGCACCTAGCACGCGCAGAACTGGACTGTTTAGATCACAAACTATCACAGCTAGCGCAGAAGAACGCTATAGAAAGATGCCCGAGGGCAACCAGTCTTGTGAGCAACATGTTCCTAGTACACAGGAAGGAGAAAGTCCGACCAGTGATAAACCTGAAGGAATTGAATGACTGGATAGTATACCGCCATTTCAAAATGGAGGGCATCCACCAGCTCAGGGAGGAGACTGGCTGACGAGACTGGATCTGAAGGATGCGTACCTGCTGGTCCCAGTGCTAGAAGAGTACAGGACATTCCTAGCTTTTCATTGGAAGGGGAAGTTCTAGCAATTCAGGACAATGCGTTTCGGTCTTGCATCAGCACCCTGGGCTTTTACCAAACTGATGAAGCCAATAGCAGCAGCGATCCGAGAGAAAGGCATAAGATTGATCATTTATATCTAGTTGACCTGCTGCTTCTGGTGGAGGACTGAGAGAAGCTAGTCTACCAGACGAGATGGGTGCAAGATCTTCTCTTGTCCCTAGGTTTCCTGGTAAATGTAGAGAAGTCAAATACCACTCTAGCGCAGAGACCAGACTTTCTAGGATTTGTCCTAGATACCAAGAAGGCCACACTAGAGCTCCCGGCCCGAAAGATACGAGATATAAAAAGAGAGATCAGAAGCTGCCTGACGAAGCAAGTAGTCTCACTCAGAGTGCTAGCAAGGATCGTGGGGCTGTCAGGCCTAACTCCTTCCTCCCCCGACTCCTCACCTGTATCCTCTGTTTCACTGTCCTTGTAAGCGGAAGCCTGTCTCCTTATGTGTCTGGAGGAATCCTTGGTTGGTCTATCCTTTGACTTCCGGTGTAAGGTCTGGCTCCCTCGGAGGCCACCTTCATAGGGATGTGGACCTTTCTTGGGGCCCCCCGAGGAGCCAACCCCCAATCATCAGGGAAAAAGCCGAACAGCACAAAAAACCCTGATAAATGGTCCTTGAAGAACTCTAGGCTTCTCAAAGATGGAGTCACACTGCAGAGGGGTTTCCAAAAGCCTTGCTAAGAGGAGCTTTAGAAATACTGGACTGATCCGATCCGATGTGGAAATCCTCAGCAGTACACTGGGAGCAGAGTAAGTGCTGCCGGAAGAGTTCCCAGTAGACGAAACAAGGAGAGAGATAAGCACAGAAGACTAGAAGAGAGTAAGAAGGAAAGTAGATAAGAAAACCAGACCCGACTTACCAGATTCAGTATAGAATACAAAGGAATAGGTTGGAACGCGAAGCGTCGTGGGAGAGGCGGGGTCAAAACGGAACTGCAAACACGGAACGGCGAGGACGTCAAAAGCTAAGTAAGTAAGTAGGAAAACAGAACGGCAGTAAGTGTAAAGCGAAAGAAGAAAGGAAGGGAGCTAGAAGAGAACCCTGAAAGGCTCCAAGAAGCAAGGAGTATTAGGAAGGCAAAAGTGAAGGCTGCTAACGGGGGTTAGTCGCGGAGCGAATATCAGAAAGCAGATACAACGCACCGCTAGGAGGGCGGAGTCTAGCTATATACTCCTGGCGACCATGTTGGTTGAGGACTAGACTTCGGCCACTGACAATGAACAGCAGAAACCTTCCAGGTGTGCCAAAGTTTCCACGGTCGAGTCCTGACAGAATAACCCTTCCCCCACTGGAAACTCCCTTGTTTCCCTGGGTGCTTCCGATGGAATCTGCTCAGTAATCTAGGAGCATGTATTTGATGCTTGGGTTCCCAAGTTCTTTCTCCTGCCAAATAGCCTTTCCAATGGACAAGGTATTGGACACTGCCTCTTCGATAAAGTGAATCCACCAAATATTCCACTTCATACTCCTGTGGTCCCTTCTGGACAGATGTCTTGATCCTTTGAGTCTTCAGTAGAAAGGGATCCTCCTTGCATTCCTTGAGTAAATAGGTGTGGAAAACGGGATGTACCCATTGAAGGCTTTTGGGTAAGCGTAGTCTAAAGGCTACTGGATTGATCCTAGCTAGGACTGGGAAAGGCCCCAGATACCGGGGAGCAAACTTGCCCTTGTGAACCCAAAGAGGTAAGTACTTTGTAGATAACCAGACCATCTGTCCCGGATTCCAATCAGGGTTGGCAAGTCTGCTCCGGTCAGCACACTTCTTGTGGGTCTGTTGACTGTTCTCCAAGGCTCTTCTGGCTATGTTATGGACTTCTTGAAGTTCTGCCAGCATGCTGTCTATAGCCAGGGTCTTTGTAGATTGCAGGCCTGGCCATGGGATCTGTTGAGGATGATAGCCGTACGTGCACAAGAATGGACTCATCTGGATCGAAATGTGATAGGTGTTATTATAGGCAAATTCTGCCTGAGAAAGGAAATAATTCCATCTTTCCTGCTTGTTGCTGCAAAAACAACGTAAATACTGTTCTAGACTGGCATTAAGTCTTTCGGTCTGACCGTTGCTTTGCGGATGTCACCCAGATGAGAGTGCTCGGTGAATCCCTAGTTGTTGGCATAGTGATGCCCAGAACCTTGAGCTAAACTGGGAGCCTCTGTCTGAGACTATAGTGCGGGGTAATCCATGTAGACGAAGGACATCTCTGAGAAAGAACTGACACTGTTTCCGGGGCAGTGGGTAGATGATGTAAAGCAGAAAAATTAGCCATCGTACTGTAAGTATCGATGGTTACCATGATGGTTGTCTTGTCATCCGAACTGGGCAGGTCTACTATAAAATCCATGGAAATATGTTCCCAAGGACGGCCTAGTAGGGGTGGTTGTTGACGTTTTCCTAAGGTCTTGCCTGTTGGGTATTTGTTTACTGCACAGACTGGGCAAGTAGACACGTATCTTTCTACATCTTGGCGTAGGTTGGGCCACCAAAACCGACGGCCAATGAGATCATGGGTCTTCCTTATACCGGGATGTCCTGAAAGGTGTGAGTCATGGCACCATGAAAGGACCTGTTCCTGAAGTTTAGCAGAAGGAAGATACAGTCGATCATCGTGAAAATACAGATTGTCGCTTCCCTGTACTACAGACACTGGGAAGTTGAGTAGTTGTGCATACTGGTCAATCAGCTCGTGAAGAAAGAGTGAAACACTGGCCATCAGTCTTAGTCCTGGAAACAATAGATCATGACCCTTCATGAGGTCTGTATCCTCTTGGCTTTGAGAAAGAGTGTCAGCCATCTTGTTCTCAGTACCCGGTATGTAGATTATATCAAAATCAAAGTGGGAGAAGATATATGCCCACCTGGCATGTCGAGCATTGGAACATTTCATCTGTTGTAATACTCGGAGGTTGTTCTGATCAGTTCAAATCAGAAAACAATGGGCCACCCCTTGGAAGTGATGTCGCCATTCCTGACATGCTAGTTTAATAGCTACCAATTCCCTTTCTAATACTGAATAGTTGCGTTCGCTCTTAGTCAAGGTCTTAGAATAGTAAGCAGGCGGATGAGTAAGTCCGTCTTCTGCTTCTTGTAAGAGAACTGCGCCCACTGCTCCTCCCGAGGAGTCGGTCTCCAGTATAAATGGTCTTTCTTGATTTGGCTGCACCAGGATGGGTGCTGAGGTAAACAGTTGTTTGAGCAGGTTAAGGGCTCTTCTTTGTTCTTGGCAGAATAGGAATTTGACTCCCTTCTTAAGTAACCCAGTAATGGGTAGCATTAGATTGGAAAAGGTGAGAATGAATTGGCGATAAAAGTTCGCCAGCCCTAGAAATGTCTGGATATCCTTGACACACCTTGGTTCCTTCCACTCCACAATCGCTCTTATCTTACTGGAATCCATTTCGATACCCTCCTTCGAGAGGATGCAACCCAGATATGAGACAGAAGTGACCTCAAACTGACACTTCTCTGGCTTCACAAGAAGTTGATTTGTCCTAAGGCGATGTAACACCCTCTTGACTAGGTTCCGATGTTCCTGGACTTCTTGGGAATATATGAGTATATCGTCCAAGTAGATGACTACTGATGCAAATAACATGTCAGAACCTATCTTGTCTATGAACCTTTGGAATATAGATGCGGCATTCACTAGGCCAAACGGCATAACTTTGTATTCATATAACCCAAACGGGGTTCGAAAAGCAGTCTTCCATTCGTCCCTGTTCCTTATTCTAAGGAGATGGTATGCTCCTCTAAGGTCCAACTTGGTGAAGTAGGATGCCCCTCCTACCGCTTCCATGATATCTCGAATTAGTGGCATCGGGTACCGATCCCGTATAGTGATTTGGTTTAATCCTCGATAATCTATACAAGGGCGTAATTCCGAGCAGTCTTTCTTTGGGATGAAAAACAAAGACGAACCCCCTGAAGACCTGGATTCTTGTATGGGTCCCTTCTGCAGATTGGCATCTAGGTACTGTCGTAAAGCTTGTTTCTCGGACAGTGACAAGGGATACATCCTGCCGACGGGAACAACGGCTCCTGGTTGAAGGTCTATGGCACAGTCCTCATCTCTATGAGGGGGTAAGAGCTTGGGTATGGTGTCTTCAAACACTTCTGCGTATTCCTGGTATAAATGTGGAATAGAAGAAACTATCCGATGGTTAGAAGGGTTGCATTTTGTAATCACTTCTTCACTCTGGAGGATAGACATGCAGTTGTTTTTGCAAAAGAAGGAATCAAATCTATCCCGGTTTGACGCCCAGTTGATATGAGGATTGTGCTTCCTCAACCATGGTATGCCTAGCACCAATGGAAAATGGGCTGCTCTGATCAGATAAAATTCAATGAGTTCATGGTGTTCGCAAATGTCTAGGTGTAATGGGTAGGTTTCGGTATTGATGGGACTGGAGGACAGCGGTGTACCATCCACCCCTTCTACAGGTATCGGCCTCTCTTTCTGTCTTACAGGTATTTGGTGTTCTTGAGCCCACTTGTGTCCATAAAGTTCCCGCCTGCCCCACAGACCAGCATGGCGAAGACCTCAAGAGAATCTGGCCCAGTGGTCCTCAGCTTGACTCGAAATACCATCAAACTGTTGTCTTCTCTGGCTGCGACAGGTCTTGTGAGATTTCAAGGTCTGTATGTGATTTCCCCGAGACCTCGTTTGCATAAGACCGGGGGTTGAAGTTTTCCTTCCGTCTCAGAGGTACCGCTGAACAGTCCCTGAGAAGGTGTTTAGCAGAGCTACTATACATACAGAGACCCGAGTCTCTACGCCTCTTCCTTTCTGTAGGCGTTAACGGTCCTCTGGTAGCTCCTATCTGCATAGGTTCCTCTGTAGTTGGGTTTTCCCTGGATGTCGGAGGAGTCGGATTGGGAGTTGGAAGGAATACCCGAGGCCTCCTTCTTTTCTGGCAATGTTCCATTATTCGATATTCTATTTGTAAGGAAAGTGTCATGAGATCCTGAAAGGATGAAGGACGGACCACACGGGCTAATTTGTCCTTTATCTTGTCCTGGAGTCCTCTCCGAAATATGGTTTGTTTAGCGGAATCTGGCCAGTTGGCCTAAGTAGCCAACCTTAAAAAGCGAGAGATGTATGTCTGGATGTCTGTAGTTCCCTGCTTAACATCAAGGATTGCTTCATACGATGTGTAAAGGACTTCAGGGCGATCAAACCTCTCCTTCAATCGGTCTACAAACCTATTGTAATCATTCAAGGTAGGATCATTGTTTGAGAGTAGGGGCGTGGCCCAGGCTAGTGCGTTTCCGGTTAAGTTGGCTATAAGAAATCCCACCTTGGTTCTGGCGGTTTCAAAGACATGGTGTCTAAAGGCATAATACACCTGACAGCGTCTAGGAATTCCTTGCGTCCTCTGGGGTAGCCATCATACTTTCCAAAGGGCATGGGAGGTAGGTCTCCTTGATCGTCTCTGTGTAGTACCACCTGTTGGCGAAGTGCGGTATTTTCCGTCTTGAGGGATTGCACCTTGATAGTTAGGCCTTGAAGAGCTGCTACTAGCTCTTGATATTGTTCCAAGGACGCCATCTGTGGAGTCGGGCGTTGTATTCTGTCAGGCCTAACTCCTTCCTCCCCCCGACTCCTCACATCTATCCTCTGTTTCACTGTCCTTGTAAGAGGAAGCCTGTCTCCTTGTGGGTCTGGAGGAATCCTTGGTTGGTCTTTCCTTTGACTTCCGGTCGTGTAAGTAAGTGTAAAGCTCACCTGACTCCCACGGAGGCGCTGGCCTGGTTCGCGCTGCTGTGACCTCTTCTAAGGTGATGCGCAGGGTTCTGAAGATGGATTGGACCGGACCCCCAAATCTGGCTTGTCTGGCTCGCAGAAGTATCCTTCTTAGGGTCTGGAAGGACAAGCTCTCCATCCTGCTTCTGATGCAGGGGTGCGTTGGTATCCAGTTACTTCACTGGATTTTCGGATTGGTGAGAACCAAACTTGCTTGGCTTCCAGGTAAGTTTTTTGATAAGAGGTTCCCCTTGTGTCCATGCATTAATGTACTAATGCTAGTGTCTTTTTCCCCATAGGGGCCGGGGTACGGAATGCCGGGGAACAGGCACCGACCCGAGATGAGAGGTGAAATCCTTGTAGAAATCAGGTAAGTCTTTAATGAGCGTTTTTTGGTAATGTCTTTTCATTCGCTCATTAACGCTGATGTCTCTTTTTCCCCTTAGGGGCCGGGGTCCGGAAATGCCAGGATACGGCGCGGACCCGAAATGAAGAGGGAATGAATCAACAGGTAAGTCTTACATGGAGATTTAGCTTTCCTTATTCCCTTCTCTCTCTCACCTTTTGTTCTGGTCTTTTTCTCCCTAGGCGCTAGGGCGTGACTGCGAATCCGGATGATCGCTGCTGAACATGGAGGCGCCCTGTAAAGGTGAGTGGAATGCGGCGCTACAGCGATCGACGCGATGAGCTTTTAAATAAAGTCTTCCTTTTCAGGATTGTCGGCGAGATGTCTCCGGGATGCGGATTTAGCAGGTAAGGACTTTTCCTTCTTCTGTTCTCTTCTTCTCTTCCTTTGCAGGTGATCCAGGATGCTGGCAGGCGTGGCAGAAGTCAGGATGCAGGAGCAGACACGGTGAGCATCCAGCTGCTAGATGCAGAACAACGCGAAGCACGTGTGGCTGTTCGGGTGGGGTTTAAATAGCCTTGGAAGAAGTTCCAGGTATGTATCCTTCCTCCAATCAGGTATGTATCCTTCCCCGACCACGCCCGGATGGTAAATTAGTCCCACAGGTAAAGTAGTTCCTTTCAGGCCTCAAGGAGGCCGGGATCCTGCAGCATGGTCTGCATCAGGTAAGTGCACCCAAGCACTTCCATAATGAACCTGGCGCCTATGGCGCCAGGACTGATGTCTTTTATGAGCCTGGCGCCATAGGCGCCAGGACACTGTCCAAAGGGCCCCCATATGGGGTTGCTGGGTCCTACCTTGGGGACTGGATGTCTGCTTTCGGGGGCACAGGGCTTGAACCGGCTCCCCGGGAGCGGGCATCATGACAGCACTCCCCCCCAAGGCCCCTCCCAAAGTTGTTCCCTCCGGGGGTTTTGGTTTGTCTGGGAAGAGTCGGTGGAATTTCCTGACTAATCGAGGTGCATGCACATGGTCGCTGGGTTCCCACAACCTCTCCTGAGGTCCGTACCCCTTCCAATCAATTAGGTAGAACAGTTTTGACCTAAACATTTTTTAGTCTAAAATGTTCTTCACTTCGAATTCGGGCTCCCCATCTATTAGAATAAGTTCTGGAGGTTTGAGTAGTCGGGTTCCGGGTACCACTGGTTTCAGAAGTGACACATGAAAAACAGGGTGAATTCGCATACTAGCTGGTAAATCAAGTTTAACAGCCACTGGGTTAATTATTGCCGTAATAGAATAAGGTCCCAGATATTTTGGGTTAAAAGTTTGAGGCCCTTTGAGTGGTAAATGTCTGGTAGCTAACCACACCTGATCCCCAATCTGATACGGAGGTGCTTCACTCCGATGTAGATCAGCATTCTCCTTGTATTTTCTCTTGGCTTGTTGTAAATGCGTAGTTGCCTCTTTGAAGGCTTGGGTAATTGTAGAATGCAGATGTTCTACTGCAGGCATTCCAAGGTTCTGAGGTGAGTCAAGGTTTGAGGTTCGAGGGTGATGCCCAAGCAAAGTATAAAAAGGACTGTGGCCAGTTCCAGAGTGTACCGAATTATTATATGCGTATTCAGCTATCCAAAGAATGTCTTTCCAGTTGCTTTCAGATTGCTGTAACATACACCGTAAGTATTGCTCAAGGGTCTGATTTGTCCTCTCGGTCTGACCATCGGTCTGAGGGTGGTGACTGGTCGATAATCTTACGTCGATCTGCGCCATTTGACAACATTTGCGCCAGAAGTGGGAAATGAATTGGCTTCCCCGGTCAGAGATTAGTGTAGATGGGAATCCATGTAGCCGAACAATATTTTCGAGGAATTCTTTGGCTAGGACAGAAGCTGAAGGTAAACCTTTCAAAGGAATAAAGTGGGCCATTTTGGAAAACAAATCCACAATTACCAGAATAGTATTGTACCCCGAACAAGGAGGCAGGTCCGTAATAAAATCCATTGATAGGGTGTGCCAGGGTGCTGGCGGTATGTCTAGAGGTTGAAGGAGACCGGCTGGTCTTTTCTTTTGACTTTTATTTTGGGCGCAAAAACCACAGGACATCACAAAAGATTTAACATCTTTTCGCCAAGAGGGCCACCAAAATTGTCGTTTCACCTTTTCCTCTGTCTTGGCAATACCGGGGTGTCCCTCTATTAATGCATCATGATAACCGGAAATAACTAGTTCGTGTAATTCCTTATGTGGCAGGAATAAGCGTCCTTGGAAATAAGGTAAACCATTATCTATGGTAAAGTCTGATCCCTTTTGTATCCAATTCTGTAAGGTTGTAGGGTCCGGGAGTTGTTTCACTCTGGCTTGAAAGTCTTCAAGCGTCTGTAACAAAGTCATGCCTAGAATCCTCTGTTCGGGAATTATTGGTACTGGTTCTGAGTTTGTATCAGATTCTCCCATTCCAATTCGGGATAAGGCGTCTGCTTTGCCATTCTTGCAGCCAGGTCGATAGGTAATCACGAAATCAAATTCAGCGAAAAACAAAGCCCATCGGAGCTGCCGTGATGACTGAGCCTTGGCGGTTTTCAAATACTCTAAATTCCGGTGATCAGTGATCACTGTGATGGTATGTCAAGCGCCAAGCAGATAATGCCGCCAGGCTTTAAAAGCGGACTTAATGGCTAACAGTTCTTTGTCCGTGATTGCATAATTAACCTCGGGTGCCGAGAATTTTCTGGACTAAAATGCTACGGGATGCAGTTGGTTGGTTTCGGGATCTCTTTGGGACAGGACAGCTCCCATGGCTAGGCTGGATGCGTCAGTCTCGACGACATAAGGGAGATCTGGACGCGGGTGTTTCAATATAGGTGTGGAGGTAAACTTAGCTTTTAAATCCTGAAAGGCCTGCTCGGCTTCTTATACCATTCAAAACGTTTATTTTTCCTCCAGAGTGCAGTAATGGATTGTACCACGCGTGAAAATTCCGGGATAAACCTGCGATAGAAATTGGCAAAGCCGTGCATGCTTTGAACCCCTTTTACAGAGCTAGGTGATGGCCATTTGAGGATGGCATCCACTTTTCTTGAGTCCATTCGGACTCCTTTGGGTGTCAGGATGAAACCTAGAAACTCGACTTCTGTGGCATGGAAAACACATTTCTCCAATTTAGCAAATAGTTTGTGTTGGCGCAGTTTTTCAAGTACTGCCCTGACGTGTTTTCTGTGATCAGATTCCGAAGAGGAGTACACCAGAATGTCATCGATATATACGACAACACAAACATTGATGAGTTCCCGAAGGACATCATTCATGAAGTATTGGAAGGCAGCAGGCGCGTTACACAATCCGAAAGGCATCACCTGGTACTCGAATAATCCGTATTTAGTACGGAAGGCAGTTTTCCATTTGTCACCTTCTTTAACTCTTACCAGATGATAAGCCCCCCGGAGATCTAACTTGGTGTATATGCAAGCGTCCTTCACCTGGTCAAGGAGTTCAGGGGTCAGAGGCAGAGGATAACTGTAACGCTCACCTGATTCCCGTAGAGGAGCCGGTCTTGACTGGGCGTATACCGTATCTTCAAAGGTGATGTGCCACACACGGCTGGCTCTTTGGGCTGGACCTCTGTGCACTGTATGTCTGACTTGAAGGGTAAGATGTCTGCAGATAGAAAATATGGGATTAAGGAACTGGGTTATTGAATGTCTCTCTCTTCTTCCCTTTCTCTTCTCCTGTAGAACCCCAAAGGTTAACGCTCTCACCTTAGGTAAGTGAACGCCGTGCTCTCCATCTGCCTCGGGCAGGGTGCTGTAACCAGTTTCTTCACTGGATAAGGGGAGCAGGCCTCTTGACTTCAGAGGACTGCTGTCCGTCGTTTACTGCACGAACGGTAAGTTTCGAGTAACTCTAATGTCTTTAAAGTCTTTAGTAATGATGTTTCTTGTTTTTCAGGGTTCCGGCGATGGCGGATGACGGGCTGAAGTGAGTTGAAGATGGAGCCCGTGTGATGAATAGAAGCGCCTGGAAGCACGTAAGTAAGCGCTTGCCTGCTTCACGATGCGCTCTAACTGTCTTTTTATTTTGCAGGTACAAGTTCGGAGCGGCTGCAGGGTGACGGAATACCCACTGGGTTAGATGTGGAAAGGAGTAATGGCACGTGAGTATTAAAGTTCCCCAATGTCTTTAAACGCACCTTGTTTTGTCTTTCAGATGCGGGATGCAGCGCCGAAGGCCTCCGGAGCGTGCAAAGTGTTGGTAAGCTTTTGTCTTTCAGATGCCGGAATGCAGTGTGAAGACCTCCCGAGCGCACAAAGAGTAGGTAAGCCTTTGTCTTTCAGATGCCGGAATGCACCGCGAGGCGTTGGTGACAGCCGATGGACCAGGTAAGTGAAGAGCTGTCACTGAAGACCGTAATGCTAACCTGTTCTTTCTTGTCTTTATAGGTGTTGCTGAAGACTGGATTCAGGATGGTAAGCCTTTTCCCTTAGGCCCAGGATCAGATGCAGAAGACACGATGAGCGTTCTGCTGCAGAGGATGCAGAATAACGCAAAGCAAGATTCATCCATTGGGTGTGGTTTAAATAGCCTCCTGTAGTGCTTAGGTGTCTCCTTCCACAGCCACGCCTAGGTAAGAAAAGAGTTCCTGCTTTCCAGAAGAGTTCCAGTGTTCTGAATCTAGGGAGTGGCTCCTGCCCCACCCAACAGGAAAAGTAGTTCCAAACAGAAGAGGATCAGAGGCTCAACTGGCAGGCAAGTAAGCAGCATGGTCTGCTGCAGGTAAGTCCACCCAAGCATTATGAGCCCGGCCCTTCCAGCGCTGGGACTGGGCATATTCATGAGCCTGGTGCCAGTGGCGCCAGGACTGGGTCCAAAAGGTCCCAATTAGGACTGGTTGGCACTCGGAACCTGGGTTATGGATCTGCTTCCAAGGGAGTTGGGAAAACCCTGACCTTTTGGAAGCAGAGATCATGACAGTACCCCCCCTCAAGGCCCCTCCCAAACCGGGCTCCTCTGGGGGTTTTGGCTTGTCAGGAAATGTTCGGTGAAATCTTTTGATTAGGCGAGGAGCGTGGACATATTCAGCAGGTTCCCAGGATCTCTCTTGGGGGCCGTAGCCTTTCCAGTCAATTAGGTAAAATAGTTTAGATTTGGAGATCTTGGAGTCCAGAATGCTTTTGACTTCAAACTCGAGTTCTCCATCAACTAGGATAGGTTTTGGAGATTTAGTTAGTCGGGTTTGAGGTTGCACGGGTTTTAACAGAGAGACGTGGAAGACCGGATGTATCTTCATGTGCGGGGGCAAGTCCAACTTGACCGCTACTGGGTTTACTATGGTAGTGATGGAATAGGGACCAAGGTATCTTGGGTTGAATGTGCGTGGCCCTTTTAGAGGTAGATATTTGGTGGATAACCAGACTTGATCCCCTACTTGATATTGAGGGGCTTCCTTCCGATGTTGATCTGCTCCTTTCTTGTATTGTTCTTTAGCCCTTTGAAGGTGAGAAACAGCTTCCTAAAAGGCTTGGGTGATTGTAGAATGCAGGTAGTCTACTGCTGGTGTTTCAAGATCTTGGAGGGGATCCAACTCCGAGGTTCGAGGGTGACTGCCGTACAAAAGAAAAAACGGGGTTTTCCCAGTTCCTGAATGGACAGAGTTATTGTAGGCATATTCGGCTATCCAAAGGATGTCTTTCCAAGTTTTTTCAGTTTGTTGCAGCATGCAGCGTAAATACTGTTCCAGAGTTTGATTGGTCCTCTCGGTTTGTCCGTCGGTCTGAGGGTGGTGACTGGTCGATAGTCTCACATCAATTTGAGCCGACCGACAGCAACTTCGCCAAAAATGAGAAATAAATTGACTACCTCGATCCGAAATTAGAACCGAAGGAAAACCGTGCAGTCGGACGATGTTTTCGAGAAATTTTCGGGCCAGAGTTGCTGCTGTTGGCAAGCCTTTGAGCGGAATGAAATGTGCCATCTTGGAGAATAAGTCCACGATTACTAGAATCGTATTGTATCCGGAGCATGGAGGTAGATCGGTGATGAAGTCCATAGAAAGCGTATGCCAAGGGCGAGGTGGGATGTCAATAGGGCGTAAGAGGCCTGCTGGTCTTTCCTTTTGACTCTTGTTTTGGGCGCATACTCCACAGGACATTATAAAGTCTCTGATATCTTTTTTCCAAGACGGCCACCAGAAGTAGCGCTTGATCTTTTCTGAGGTCTTGGCCATACCGGGATGTCCTTCCATTAAAGAATCGTGATAACAAGCGATTACTTTTTTCTGTAAATCTGTGCTGGGTAGGTATAATCGTTCTTGGAAATACAATAAGTTGTCCTTTACTGCAAAGCCCTTTCCCTGCAGATGCCAATTCTGTATGTCTGCTGGAGTTACAAGTTGCCTGGCTTTATCCTTAACTTCCTCTATGGATTCTGTGGCGATTACACCCAGAATTCTTTGTTCGGGAATGATTGGTACAGGTTTAGGGTTGATCAAGTGTTCTTCCACTCCCATCCGAGAAAGGGCATCAGCTTTACCGTTCTTTGTACCAGGTCGATAGGTAATTATGAAGTCAAACTCGGCAAAGAATAATGCCCAACGGAGTTGTCTAGAGGATTGGGCTTTTGCGGTTTTCAAATATTGCAGGTTTCGGTGATCCGTAATCACAGTAACGGTGTGTCGGGCCCCCAGCAGATAATGCCGCCAAGCCTTAAAGGCAGACTTGATAGCCAGAAGTTCCTTGTCAGTAATCGTGTAATTGATTTCAGGAGGCAAGAATTTGCGGGACCAAAATGCCACGGGATGCAACTGATTGGTTACCGGGTCCTTTTGTGATAGAACTGCCCCCATGGCAAGGCTTGAAGCATCAGTTTCCACGATGTAGGGGAGTTCGGGGCGAGGGTGTTTTAAGATTGGTGCAGAGATAAATTTAGTCTTCAAATCCTGGAAAGCTTGTTCCGCCTCGGTAGACCATTCAAAACGTTTGTTTTTCTTTAACAAGGCAGTGATGGGCTGGACTGTTCGAGAGAATTCGGGGATAAACCTGCGGTAAAAGTTAGCGAAGCCTAACATGCTTTGCACACCTTTTACGGAAGATGGTGATGGCCATTTGAGAACTGCATCGACCTTCTTTGAATCCATACGCACTCCGCCAGGTGATAATATGAATCCCAAGAATTCAACTTCAGTCACGTTGAAAACACATTTTTCCAACTTAGCGAAAAGTTTGTGTTGACGCAATCTTTCGAGGACCATTTTCACGTGTTTCCGATGTTCAGATTCCGATGAAGAATAAACGAGGATGTCGTCAATGTAAACAACAACACACACATCTATGAGCTCTCTGAGGACATCGTTCATAAAATATTGAAAGGCGGCCAGGGCATTGCAAAGTCCGAAGGGCATGACCTGATATTCAAATAGCCCATACTTGGTGCGGAAGGCCGTCTTCCATTCATCGCCCTCTTTTACTCGTACCAAGTGGTAAGCTCCTCTAAGATCCAGCTTTGTATATATGCATGCTTTTCTGACTTGGTCCAGGAGTTCAGGGATCAAAGGTAACGGATATCTATTCTTAACGGTGATCTGGTTCAGGGAGCGATAATCTATACAAGTTCTAAGGTCTCCTTCCTTTTTTGGAACGAAGAACAAAGCTGAAGAAGCAGGGGACTTGGAAGGACGAATAAACCCATTTGCCAGGTATTGATCCAGGTATTGTCGAAGGTGAAGGTTCTCAGGCTCGGTGAGGGCATAAATTCTACTACTCGGAGGAGTAGATCCAGGTATCAGGTCTATCTGGCAGTCATAAGACCTATGAGGAGGTAGAGAGCTAGCCTGATCCTTCCGGAAAACATCTTGGTATTCTAGGTATTCGGGAGGTAACTGGGGAGTCTCTGAAGAAATTGCTGCCAGTGCAACACCAGGTGGAGGGTGACAAGTAGAGACACATTCTGGAAACTGGACCGTTCTTGCTCGCCAATCGATCAGAGGATTATGTTTCTCTAACCAAGGTATTCCTAGAATACTCTGAAACTGAGGGGCCTTGATCACATCGAACACGATCTTCTCATGGTGTCCATCTTGACTTACTAGCGTCACCTCTTGAGTGGTATGCGTTACTGGCCCGGAGGCTATCTCTGTACCATCCACCGTAGTAATGACGTCCTTTACAGCCTTGGGACAAAGAGTTAGATTCATCCTCAAAACCATTTCATGATCCACATAATTGCCGATGGCACCGCTGTCGACGTAAGCTTCAATTGCATGTAATCGATCCGGATTATCAGGGCTAATGAGGACCATAGGTATCACGAAATGCGAGGTCACGGAACTGGTTTTCACGCTCGGCAAGAGGACCTCTATTCTTGTCGGGCGAGGTCGTTTCCCTGCTCAGAGTTTGTAACTTTGGTAACTGCAGCTCCTACTGCCTTCTTGGCAGGTTTCACCGGACAGTCTCGAAGAAAGTGCCCTGAGTTTCCGCAATAGAGGCATAATTGCAACTGTTTTCTCCTTTCCCGCTCCTTTTGTGTTAGAGGACCTTTCAGACCCCCTATTTGCATGGGTTCCCCGGAGTCTACTCCTTTGGAAGGAGTTGGCGGTTTGGAAAATACTCGAGCATCAAACTTGGAACGATCGGCCTTCCTGTTCTGCAGTCTGTGATCTATTTGAACGACTAAGTCTATATAGTCCGAACAATCTTGTGGGGGATTCACTACTTGGGCTAACACATCTTTGAGCTCTCCACGTAGACCTCTATAAAACAGCGTAATCCTTTTGTCCTCAGGCCATTGAGTTTCCACTATCAGTCTGTTGAAAGACGCAATATAAGCCAAAAGGTCTTGATTACCTTGTCGCAACGAAAGAAGCTCATTGTCCAAGGCCTGCCCCTGTGAATGTCTTGCGAACAGTTTTTCCATACTGAGCTGAAAAGCTTGAAAATCATGGAGGACCGGATCATCTTGATTTACTAGAGGGATCGACCAGTCTGCCGCATTGCCACTAAGGTACGAAAGCACGAAAGCTACTTTAGCTTGATCAGTTGGAAAGGCGGCTGGCCGGCATAAGAAATGCAACCGGCACTGATTGATAAATACTGCAAACCTCTTTGGGTCACCAGAAAATCGTTCGGGCGGAGCCAGAGGTACATTCCCAGGTAGGTTGATCTGCACTGGATTCATAGAGGATGTAGAAGGAAGATTTCCCCCAGATGCGGGTAACGGGGTCTGTCCGGCTTGTGACTGTGGCAATTGTCTAGCGAGATCATCTGTTCGCTCCTTGGAAATAATCAGTTCCCTTCTTAGAGCGTTCGTTTCCTGACGGGCTGCATGCACTTCTGCCCTTAGTTCCCCAAGTAACTGGGCTAGCTGGTCGGTAACCGAGGTTTCCATAGCGCCTGGACGGGAGTTTTGTGGTAGGCTTTGCGTTCTGTAACGCTCACCTGATTCCCGTAGAGGCGCCGGTCTTGACTGGGCGTATACCGTATCTTCAAAGGTGATGTGCCACACACAGCTGGCTCTTTGGGCTGGACCTCTGTGCACTGTATGTCTGACTTGAAGGGTAAGATGTCTGCAGATAGAAAATATGGGATTATGGAACTGGGTTATTGAATGTCTCTCTCTTCTTCCCTTTCTCTTCTCCTGTAGAACCCCAAAGGTTAACGCTCTCACCTTAGGTAAGTGAACGCCGTGCTCTCCATCTGCCTCAGGGCAGGGTGCTGTAACCAGTTTCTTCACTGGATAAGGGGAGCAGGCCTCTTGACTTCAGAGGACTGCTGTCCGTCGTTTACTGCACGAACGGTAAGTTTCAAGCAACTCTAATGTCTTTAAAGTCTTTAGTAATGATGTTTCTTGTTTTGCAGGGTTCCGGCGATGGCAGATGACGGGCTGAAGTGAGTTGAAGATGGAGCCCGTGTGATGAATAGAAGCGCCTGGAAGCACGTAAGTAAGCGCTTGTTGCCTGCTTCACGATGCGCTCTAACTGTCTTTTTATTTTGCAGGTACAAGTTCGGAGCGGCTGCAGGGTGACGGAATACCCACTGGGTTAGATGTGGAAAGGAGTAATGGCACGTGAGTATTAAAGTTCCCCAATGTCTTTAAACGCACCTTGTTTTGTCTTTCAGATGCGGGGTGCAGCGCCGAATGCCTCCGGAGCGTGCGAAGAGTTGGTAAGCTTTTGTCTTTCAGATGCCGGAATGCAGTGTGAAGACCTCCGGAGCGCACGAAGAGTAGGTAAGCCTTTGTCTTTCAGATGCCGGAATGCACCGCGAGGCGTTGGTGACAGCCGATGGACCAGGTAAGTGAAGAGCTGTCACTGAAGACCGTAATGCTAACCTGTTCTTTCTTGTCTTTATAGGTGTTGCTGAAGACTGGATTCAGGATGGTAAGCCTTTTCCCTTAGGCCCAGGATCAGATGCAGAAGACACAATGAGCGTTCTGCTGCAGAGGATGCAGAATAACGCAAAGCAAGATTCATCCATCGGGTGTGGTTTAAATAGCCTCCTGTAGTGCTTAGTTGTCTCCTTCCACAGCCACGCCTAGGTAAGAAAAGAGTTCCTGCTTTCCAGAAGAGTTCCAGTGTTCTGAATCTAGGGAGTGGCTCCTGCCCCACCCAACAGGAAAAGTAGTTCCAAACAGAAGAGGATCAGAGGCTCAACTGGCAGGCAAGTAAGCAGCATGGTCTGCTGCAGGTAAGTCCACCCAAGCATTATGAGCCCGGCCCTTCCAGCGCTGGGACTGGGCATATTTATGAGCCTGGTGCCACTGGCGCCAGGACTGGGTCCAAAAGGTCCCAATTGGGACTGGTTGGCACTCGGAACCTGGGTTAGGGATCTGCTTCCAAGGGAGTTGGGAAAACCCTGACCTTTTGGAAGCAGAGATCTTGACAATAACGTTTTTTAACCGTTATCTGGTTCAATGCGCGGTAATCGATACAAGTTCTAAGTCGCCTTCTTTTTTGGGCACGAAGAACAAAGCCGAGGATGCCGGGGACTTTGACGGGCGAATAAAACCATTAGCTAGGTATTGATCCAAATATTGTCTCAAATGCAGATTCTCAGGTTCGGCAAGGGTATAAATCCTGCTAGAAGGGGGTTGTGCACCGGGCACCAGATTGATTTGGCAATCGTACGATCTGTGAGGAGGTAACGTGTTGGCCTGTTCCTTTTGGAAGACGTCCTGAAAGTCTTGTTATTCCGGAGGTAGTTGCATGGAGGCAGAGGTTACAGATGCTAGATTAATCTTCAGGTTTTCTGGGTAGCAGGTTTGTGTACAATCCGGGAAGGTTATTCTCTTAGCTCGCCAATCAATTCGAGGATTATGTGTCTCTAACCAAGGGATTCCAAGAATAACCTGAAACTGTGGAGCCTTGATTACATCAAACACAGCACCCTCCCGATGGCCGTCGGGACCAATAAGAGTCACCTCAGTAGTGGAATGTGTTACCGGTCCAGGGGCAATTTCAGTTCCATCGACTGTGGTGATGACATCTTTGCTGGTTTTAGGACGGAGAGGGAGGTTAATCCTAGAGACCAATTCATGATCCACATAGTTTCCAATAGCCCCACTATCGATGTATGCCTTTATTGCATGCAACCGCTTAGGCTGTTCTGGATCTACGAGAACCATTGGCACAATGAAATGCGAGGTCTGAGAGTTAGTTTTCAAGCTCGGCAAGCGGACCCCTACACTTGTCGGGCGGAGTCGTTTCCCGAAACAAAGTCTTCATGGTTTTTATCAGCGGCTCCTACCGCCTTTCGGGGCAGTTTTGCCGGGCAATCTCGTAGAAAGTGTCCAGAATTCCCACAATAAAGACATAATTTTAACTGCCGCCTCCTTTCACGTTCCTTTTGAGTTAAGGGTCCTTTAACCCCTCCAATTTGCATAGGCTCAGAGACATCAACTCCCTTGGGATTAGCATGGGTCTTGAGCAACACCCGGGCCTCAAACCTGGACCGATCTGCTTTTCTGTTTTGAAGTCTGTGATCCAATTGGACCACTAAGTCTATATACTCTGCGCATTGTTGGGGCGGATTTACAACTTGGGCCAAGACATCTTTAAGTTCTCCGCGTAGCCCTCGATAAAACAACGTGACTCTTTTATCCTCTGGCCATCCCGTTTCCACAATTAGTCTATTAAAGGTTGCAATATAGGATACGAGGTCCTGATTGCCCTATTGCAGGGATAGAAGTTCGTCATCCAGAGCCTGCCCCTGAGAGTGTCGAGCAAATAACCTTTCCATGCTTGCTTGAAACCTTTGAAAATCACGGAGAATCGGGTCATCTTGAGTAACCAGTGGAACTGACCAATCGGCAGCGCAGCCGCTGAGATATGACAATACAAAGGCTACCTTGGTCTGATCATTAGGGAAGGCCCCAGGTCTGCATAGGAAGTGCAAACGACACTGATTCATGAATACGGCGAATCGTTTGGGATCCCCAGCAAAGCGTTCGGGTGGGGCCAGCGGCATGTTTCCAGGTAGATTAATCTGCACAGGGTTACTGGAAACCACAGGAGCGGGTTCTCTCCGGAACCGGGTAGAGGAGTTTGCCCAGCTTGCCCTTGCCAGGTCATCAGTTCTTTCCTTTGATATTATTAATTCCCTCCTGAGGGCATTAGTCTCTTGACAAGCGGCATGTACTTCGGCCCGTAATTCCCCCAGTAATTGGGCCAACTGATCAGTCTCAGAACTTTCCATAGCGCCTGGGTGGGAATTTGTAGGAAGGCTTTGCGTTCTGTAACGCTCACCTGACTCCCGCGGAGGCGCTGGCCTGGTTCGCGCTGCTGTGACCTCTTCTAAGGTGATGCGCAGGGTTCGGAAGACGGACTGGACCGGGCCCCCAAATCTGGCTTGTCTGGCTCGCAGAAGTATCCTTCTTAGGGTCTGGAAGGACAAGCTCTCCATCCTGCTTCTGATGCAGTGGCGCATTGGTATCCAGTTACTTCACTGGATTTTCGGATTGGTGAGAACCAAACTTGCTTGCCTTCCAGGTAAGTTTTTTGATAAGAGGTTCCCCTTGTGTCCATGCATTAATGTACTAATGCTAGTGTCTTTTTCCCCATAGGGGCCGGGGTACGGAATGCCGGGGAACAGGCACCGACCCGAGATGAGAGGTGAAAGCCTTGTAGAAATCAGGTAAGTCTTTAATGAGCGTTTTTTGGTAATGTCTTTTCATTCGCTCATTAACGCTGATGTCTCTTTTTCCCCTTAGGGGCCGGGGTCCGGAAATGCCAGGATACGGCGCGGACCCGAAATGAAGAGGGAATGAATCAACAGGTAAGTCTTAACATGGAGATTTAGCTTTCCTTATTCCCTTCTCTCTCTCACCTTTTGTTCTGGTCTTTTTCTCCCTAGGCGCTGGGGCGTGACTGCGAATCCGGATGATCGCTGCTGAACATGGAAGCGCCCTGTAAAGGTGAGGGGAATGCGGCGCTGCAGCGATCGACACAATGAGCTTTTAAATAAAAGTCTTCCTTTTCAGGATTGTCGGCGAGATGTCTCCGGGATGCGGATTTTAGCAGGTAAGGACTTTTCCTTCTTCTGTTCTCTTCTTCTCTTCCTTTGCAGGTGATCCAGGAGGCTGGCAGGCATGGCAGAAATCAGGATGCAGGAGCAGACACAGTGAGCGTCCAGCTGCTAGATGCAGAACAACGCGAAGCACGTGTGGCTGTTCGGTGGGGTTTAAATAGCCTTGGAAGAGGTTCCAGGTATGTATCCTTCCTCCAATCAGGTATGTATCCTTCCCCGACCACGCCCGGATGGTAAATTAGTCCCACAGGTAAAGTAGTTCCTTTCAGGCCTCAAGGAGGCCGGGATCCTGCAGCATGGTCTGCATCAGGTAAGTGCACCCAAGCACTTCCATAATGAGCCTGGGGCCTATGGCGCCAGGACTGATGTCTTTTATAAGCCTGGCGCCATAGGTGCCAGGACAGTGTCCAAAGGGCCCCTATATGGGGTTGCTGGGTCCTTCCTTGGGGACTGGATGTCCGCTTTCGGGGGCGCAGGGCTTGAACCGGCTCCCAGGGAGTGGGCATCATGACAGTAAGGTCGGCTCCCTCGGAGGCCACCTTGACAGGGATGTGGACCTGTCTCAGGGGCCCCCGAGGAGCCAACCCCCAATCGTCAGGGAAAAAGCCAAACGGCACAAAAAACCCTGATAAATGGTCCTTGAAGAACTCTAGGCTTCTCAAAGATGGAGTCACACTGCAGAGGGGTTTCCAAAAGCCTTGGTAAGAGGAGCTTTAGAAATGCTGGACTGCAGAAGGGTTTCCAAAAGCCTTGGTAAGAGGAGCTTTAGAAATGCTGGACTGATCCGATGTGGAAATCCTCAGCAGTACACTGGGAGCAGAGTGAATGCTGCCGCAATAGTTCCCAGTAGACGAAACGGAAGAACAAGGAGAAAGATAGGCACAGAAGACTAGAAGAGAGTAAGAAGGAAAATAGATAAGAAAACCAGACCCGACTTACCAGATTCAGTATAGAACACGAAGGAATAGGTTGGAGCGCGAAGCGTCGCGGGAGAGGCGGGGTCAAAGCGGAACCGCAAACACGGAACGGCGAGGACACCAAAAGCAAAGCAAGTAAGTTGGAAAACAGAACGGCAGAAAGCCGAAAGTGTAAAGCGAAAGAAGAAACAAAGGAAGGGAGCTAGAAGGGAACCCTGAAAGGCTCAGGGAAGCAAGGAGTATTAGGAATGCAAAAGGGAAGGCTGCTAACGAGGGTTAGCCGTGGAGCGAATATCAGAAAGCAGATACAACGCACCGCTAGGAGGGCGGAGCCTAGCTATATACTCCTGGCGGCCATGTTGGTTTTGGACTAGACTGCGGCCACTGACAATGAACAGCAGAAATCTTCCAGGTGTGCCAAAGTTTCCACGGTCGAGTCCTGACAGGGGCTTCTCGCAGCCTCCAGTCAAGCCATATTTCGAGGTCCTTTGCACTATTGAGCGCTAGTAGTCTCACTCAGAGTGCTAGCAAGGATTGTGGGGCTTCTCGCAGCATCCATTCAAGCGATATTTCCGGGTCCTTTGCACTATTGAGCGCTAGTAGTCTCACTCAGAGTGCTAGCAAGGATCGTGGGGCTTCTCGCAGCCTCCATTCAAGCCATATTTCCGGGTCCTTTGAACTATTGAGCGCTAGTAGTCTCACTCAGAGTGCTAGCAAGGATCGTGGGGCTTCTCGCAGCCTCCATTCGAGCCATATTTCCGGGTCCTTTGCACTATCGAGCGCTGCAGAGGTTGAAGATACGACACTTGCAACATGGCTTGAAATATCATCAGTTAGTGCCTTTGGATCAGGAATCCATCACAGAACTGCAATGGTGGTTGAAAAATATGGATGCTTGGAATGGGTGAGCCATTTTCGGAGATTGGCCAGACTTGATCATAGAGTCAGACACCAGCCGGCTGGGCTGGGGAACTTGAAGTGGAGACCTACAGACAGGTGTTGAAGTGGAGCAAAGAGGAGCTTCACCTCCACATAAACTGCCTGGAGCTCCTAGCCGTGTCTTTCGCGATCAAGGCTTTCAGCAGTCCAATACATAAACCACCTAGGAGTGACGAAGTCCAAGATGCTGGCCGAACTGGCAAAGGACTTGGCATTTTTGCCTCTAGTCGGAGACGTCAGTGACAGCAGAGTATCTGCCCGGAAAACTGAACATGGTGGCCGACTGGAACTCGCGCTATCTCACATCTCCAGCGATTGGAGATTGGACCCAGCAGTGTTTCAGATACTGGATCAGAGGTGGGGTCTAGTCCACATAGACCTTTTCACGTCTCGCCTCAATGCACAGACAGCCGATTACTTCAGCTGGAGGCTGGAACCCGGGACACGGGGAACAGATGCATTCCTACAAGAATGTTCAGATGGGACGCACTACGCTTTCCCCCCTTTGTGATGCTGAGCAGAGTTCTAGTGAAGTTTCAGAGGGAGAGGGTGGAGTTGATTTTAGTCGCACCACTATGGAAATCTCAAGTATGGTTTCCGACCCTGATGGAGCGAAGGAGACCGACTGCTCACAGACTCACTTGGGTCGTGTCATCCTCTAAGTGTGAGGGGGACAATCCCGCTCATCGCATGCAGGATATCAGGAGACGCTGGGCGCTGCCAGGCATTTCGGCGCAAGCTGCAGAGCTTATCACGGAATCCTGGGCCCCTTCCACTTGGAGGAGCTATGATGCGGCTTGGATCAAGTGGACTAATTGGTGTAAAGGGAGAGGTGTTCATCCCATTTCAGCCCCTGTAGCGGTCAAACTGAATTTCCTGGCGCAGTTATTCCAAGACGGGAGAGCATTCTGTACTATAGGTGTACAGGTCAGCGATTTCAGCAGGGCATTTGCTGATTGATGGCGTGCCAGCAGGAGAATGTCCAGCAGTGGTGAGGCTCACCAGAGGAGCCAGATTTAAAGTGCCCCCGGAGCCTAGGTATAATTCGGTTTGGGACGTGCTGGGCGTCCTGCTTCTCTTGGAAGATTGGCCGTCAGATAAATACGTGTCCCTTAAACAATTGCCAGGCAAACTGGCGATGCTATAATGCCTAGTTTCTTGCAAGTGCGTGTCTGACGTCAAGGCGCTGGAGGGAGGTGAATAGGAGATCCTTCGGTCCAGAAGGAGTTACCTTCTCTGTAGTCAAGAGAACTAAGACAGGGACTGCGTCAGTCCACTATCCTTATTTTCCAGATAAGACCAAATGGTGCGTAGCGAGCCACATCAAGGAGGATGAGTGCAGGACAGTAGAGTGTAGAGTAGCTAGCACCACAAAATTGCTCATAGCTCGTAGGAAGCCTTTCCACGCTGTAACGATGGCCACTATTGCTAGGTGGGTGAAAGAGGTCATGAAAGCAGCGGGTATTGACTTGTGGAGGTATGGAGTGCACTCTGTACGTGGAACGATGGCATCCAGGGCCTTTACAGTGGGGGTGTAATTGAGAGAGATTATGGTAGCAGCAGATTCGGCTAGTTTCAAAGAATTTTACTTTAAGCCAACAGAAAGTCTGGCAGTCACAGTATTGGGGAAGCTTTGAACAAGCATAATGCTCGCCTCCAGTCTTGTCATAGAATGAGGATTACCCCTGCTAACTGCACAGGGAGTATTAATTCTATTAAAGACTAGGAGGCAAGCAGTAATTCCCCACACAAGCATGTATTGTCTAGGATGTATTTTGTATGATGATAGAAATACATGGACACCACCCTGATGCTTCTGATTTGTATTTTCTTAGGTGAGGAGCAGAAGAATAATTGAGATGAGAGGCTAGTGCCGATGTCGACCAAGAAGCCCAGGGGTATCAGCGTTGCAGTTTGAGTGGTTGAAGTCTTCGCTCTGTGTGCAGGACATAGTTTGGAGTTTTCAAGTGACAGTTCAGATCATGTAAAAGAGAGGAGGAGCTCAGGGACAGGATGTGGTCATAGCTGAGCATGGATGGATAAGGACTACAAAGACTATGGGGACTGTAGTTTCAAGAACGAAAAGTCACTTTGGACATTTTACAGTGTTTTGTTATTGGTTTGTTGAAACTGCTGAGGAGTAGTAACAAAAGAAGTTGAAGCATAATGCTCGCCTCCTAGTCTTTAATAGAACTATACTCCCTGCGCAGTTAGCAGGGGTAATCTTCATTTTGCATTTATAGGCACCAGGGTACAAGGAGGAGATGCAGTGCTCCTCTGATCTACTAAAACACAGCACTATCCGTGCACTCTCTCTCTCACACCTGTGCAGTGCTGCCTTATTTGGAAAATGGCATCTTCTTAAAACAGACACCTAATGCACACGCCGTGCAGTGCCGTCTGAAGCAGGGAATGCTCTGCTTTTCAATCAAGTAACTTTATTCAGATAAAATCCATAAACCACAACAAAACCCACGCTACAGTACACAATGCCTGGACAAAATATTTAAAATCAGAATAAAAACATGTCTTGGTAGCGACAACATTGTAAGCATAACAGATTAAAATTGGCCATCCACCAGATATTTCCGTCTATTTCATGCCTTTCTTAAAAATGTCAAGCACTCCAATCGCTTCGGCACGTAGAAAAACAATTAGTGCTGGTCGACATTGGTTAAAATGTGCTTCTCTCAGCAATGGGGTAATGGTCTTCCTTCTAATGGCTTCACAGAGGGAGCAAAACAAGGCCAAGTGCAGCAAGTCTTCCTTTTCAGCGCTGCAGCCAGAACAGGCCGCAAGCTGCTCATGGCCCAGCCAGAACAGGCCGCAGGCTGCTCATGGCCCAGCCGGAACAGGCCGCAAGCTGCTCATGGCCCAGCCGGAACAGGCCGCAAGCTGCTCATGGCCCAGCCAGAACAGGCCGCAGGAGGCCGCAAGCTGCTCATGGCCCAGCCAGAACAGGCCGCAGGCTGCTCGCTCATGGCCCAGCCAGAACAGGCCGCAGGCTGCTCATGGCCCAGCCAGAACAGGCCGCAGGCTGCCAGAACAGACCGCAAGCTGCTCATGGCCCAGCCGGAACAGGCCGCAAGCTGCTCATGGCCCAGCCAGAACAGGCCGCAGGAGGCCGCAAGCTGCTCATGGCCCAGCCAGAACAGGCCGCAGGAGGCCGCAAGCTGCTCATGGCCCAGCCAGAACAGGCCGCAGGAGGCCGCAAGCTGCTCATGGCCCAGCCAGAACAGGCCGCAAGCTACAGGCCGCATGGCCCAGCCAGAACAGGCCGCAGGCTGCTCGCTCATGGCCCAGCCAGAACAGGCCGCAGGCTGCTCATGGCCCAGCCAGAACAGGCCGCAGGCTGCCAGAACAGGCCGCAAGCTGCTCATGGCCCAGCCAGAACAGGCCGCAAGCTGCTCATGGCCCAGCCAGAACAGGCCGCAGGAGGCCGCAAGCTGCTCATGGCCCAGCCAGAACAGGCCGCAAGCTACAGGCTGCAGGCTGCTCATGGCCCAGCCAGAACAGGCCGCAGGCTGCTCATGGCCCAGCCAGAACAGGCCGCAGGCTGCTCATGGCCCAGCCAGAACAGGCCGCAGGCTGCTCATGGCCCAGCCAGAACAGGCCGCAAGCTGCTCATGGCCCGACCAGCTCTTCAACTTCTCTGAGCCATAAAAGATTCAAACGGGCCCTGGTCAGTGCCGAACGATCTGCAGTTGTGTTGCTATGCAGAAAATACAGGCTGAATTACGTCTACTTGCGTGAGTAGCAGGTGTTTTCTATTTCATGCGATTGTAAGCCCAGATGATTCCCGATTTGTCAAACTTACGGTGCGGAACACCCGCTTATACTGGTTGCACTCAACTAATGATAGTAGCAGATTTCGGGCGCTCGGCTAAAGTAAGCAATTTGCAATACAATTCATCCATGGCATTTTTCGCCAAGTAGAACTGAACCGTAAATCTTTAATAAAACTGTGAAAGAGGATGGCTCTTGAATGTGACCATAGTGTTAACCAGTGCAGAAGGGGTGCCATATACCAATCATCCCCTATATGACCGATACCCCAATTCTATGTGTACGGCATAACAGGGGAGGCCCAATAGTTTTTTCACGACGTTGTTCTCAGTTACTTCGATGCATGTTATTTTTTCATTTCCCCAAAGTGCAGCGCCATAATTACTCGCGGCTTTAGCTTGCACTCCACACACTTCCATAATAAGGTTAATTGGCTGGCCCTGGCACATATTCCTGAAGCGTGACATGCCCCCCAAAGTCTGTTTCATGTTCATGCCCTGTTTGTGCATGTGAGAAAGCCCCCGCCAGTCTTCAGTAAAACAAATGCCCAAGTAATCAAATGTTAACACACGTGGCATAATGGCACCATTCTTCTAACCCCTCCTTCGGGTGCATGCCATCACTGCTGACTTACTGGTGTCAACTGTTAGCTTCAAATCAGACATGAAGTTACTATAAACATCTATTAACTGCTGGAGGGCTTTCGGGGTGCGGGCAATTAAAACCGTGTCGTCGGCGTACGCCAATACAGGGAGTGCTTTAGCACCCACCCTAGAGTGATCTGCCTTCGACTCCACCAGAGCCGTATGCAGACCATTAATGTACAGTGCAAACTATAGTGGAGCTACAACACATTCTTGGCGCACTCCCGAGGCTACCTCAAAATAGCGCGTGCATTGCCCCTGCTCCACAAATCGGACACATGCTCTGGTATCCTCAAGGATAATTTGCAATACTTTCACCAACTTGGCTGGGCGCCCCAGCGATAGCAGGGCCCTATCCACTCTGTCGAAAGCTATGCTCTGGTCCATGAAGGCCAGATATATGGGGTCACCCCTTGCAAAAATGGAGGACGCTCCAACCAAATATAAATGGAATGCTTGGTCTGGAGAACCCAATCCTGGCCTAAAACCATACTGGGTTTCCGAGAAGATTTCACTATGGAGAATCCATTCCTCTAGATTTTGTCCAGCAAAGAAATGGGGCTGCAAGCCAGGGAATTTTCTGGATCACCTTTTTAAATATAGGGTACATGATTGCACTTTCCCATGATTGTGGTTATACTCCTGATTCCAAGTAGGAATTAAAACAGGCTGTCAGAAGTGGAGCCCACAATTCCACTTCCCCCTTGAATAAATCTGCGTGGACCGCGTCTGGACCGCGTAGTGCAGTTTTGCGATTGCTGTTTGACTGCTGTTTCCACCTCATTCAGAGTCAGACGTAATGTGGAGCACTGATCACTGCCCTCATATCTCGATACCTGGCCCTTGAACAAGGACGCACAATGGTCTGACCATGTTTTGGCTCCCACATAGTTTTCCCTGAGTGTCTCACTCTTTTAAATGATGGTCCACCTGCAACAAAGTCCCAGAACTAGTTTCAGGGGCATGTGGGCTATTGATAATATTAGCCAGCAGCAGTTTGTATCCCTGCTTGGATACAAACTGCTGCTGGCTAATATTTACAATAGCCCACATGCCCCTGAAACTAACTGGCTTGGGGTAATAAAAGACCTGCTCAAGTCCACCCTCTTGGATTTGGTGAGTGAGCATATGGTAGTGGTATGACCAGTTGGAGAGTGAGGACATTCAGCTCCCTTGCATCAATGTGATAGTTTAGGGATGAATTAATGAAGATTGCCATCCCCCATAACAGCAGCTTCTTTTGTTTTTAGGCGCTGGGCTTGAGAATGAAATGTACCGTCCAGGCGCACAGGTGCCAAAGCCCATGTTTCCTGCAAGTGAATGATGTCTTAAATCATCATATATGACACTGTGCCCCTCCTTTGAAATGTTTATGCCGCCCCTGCTATGTTCCCTCTGAGAAAGGTAACAGCATGCTCTGGGTGATTAGCTGGCTGTTCCTTGGTCAGCTGGTTGGCCTCCTCAAGTGCCAAGCGGTTTGCAATTCTTAGCACCGAACCCAAGGGGTTTTGAGGTCCCTCCTCAGGGTTCCCTAGCCAATCCAATTCCTCGATACCTAGATAATAGTTGCACCCCCCCTATCCAGGCACTGCTTACGCCGCCATTAGGTGGGCAGCTTACCGCGGCCCACTCCTTTACCGCCTCCCACCCAGCCTCCTGTGAAATTGTGGGGCTTGTGTGCGGGGGATAAAAAGCAGCCAGAGGGAGGAAAGTGCCTGTGTTATTATTACTCTCCATGTTATACCGAGCAGGGTGACCATCATGGCTGGGGCAACTGCTGTGACGATCACACATTTAATAGTGTTACCTATCCACGAGACCCTTCTTGCCATCAGGATACCCCTGGGATTGAGCCATTGTGATGTTTTATTTATTAGTTCGATTGTGGTCTCTTCCTCCCCTTTCACTAAACAGGACACCCCCGTGATGACTCCCTCCAGTGGTGCTGCTTCCGGCGAGAGATAAAATACAACTTAGTTTGGCCGCAGTTTGAGGGGAGATTGTCTTTGAGCCTCTAACACTTAAAGCCTCAGGCATGCTTACTCCCATCCTGTTCTGTGAGTCTGCGCAGACACTACGGGGTTGGAGACAGCGCATTCCTCTGCGCCTATTCTGGGTACCGAGTGTGTCATAATTACCGAGCTCGAGGCCCCGGGCCCTGTAATAGCCACACTGTTTATCATTCGTTCTATCCCCCTAATTAAATCATCGCCCAAAATAGTCAGGGAAATATTAAGAGAATCTTTGAGGGTAGCGATGCTGGTCAAGACGCAAGACAATTTCTTGGCTAGCACTTTTTACAGGATTTTAAAGTCGCTGGATACTGAGTCCATGGAGTTATTACCCCATACAAGTATAGGAGTGAGATAATTCCCTACTCTCATTGCCCCCTTCTAATACGCTTTGTCTAATCGAGACAGGATCCATAACGGGCATGTTTGACAGATGTACTACTCCAGCCCCAAGGAATCACTTAGATTAGTAGAGCAGGATACACTGAGGGGGTTGCTGTTGGCACAGGGTGGTATTGGTACTGTTAATATGCCCTCCAGGTTGCTTGTGTGGGTAGATGCAACTTCAATTGCCCTTTCAGTATTCAGAATGTGCTCCTCAATGTTCCCTGCTGTTTGTTTTAGGTATTCATTCATTCAGGGTAGTTTGGGGGGGGGGGAATTTGGGCCCCCTGCCTCTTTTGGGCCTGTTTGGCTTCGTTTATCTTTTTAGTTTTATTCACAGCTGGAGGAAGATCTCTGGCTTTACGTTTGGTCATGATAAGGCACTAAATATGCAGGTTGCGCAAAAGTGCATGCAAAGCAAAAGTGAAAAAGTGCAGGGTGTGCAAGATGTGCAAAAATGCAGAAGTGCACAATATGCAAATAATATGCCTCTTCCTTTACGAATGTGTAGATTAATCTGTTTCCCAGAAGAACTCCAATGTATGGGTAGTATATGCTTGAGTGGGGTGATTTAGCAAGCATGTGTGAGATGGTAAGTGGTAACCCGCACCTACCTAACTACCTACCAACAGCAGAATTAATATAGGCCCTAGGCAAGTGTGCCATATGTGCCAAAAAGTACTAAAATAATTCACACCAAATAATGGCCAAAACAATGCATTCAAATACATAAAAACACATCAAATGTTGCTTCTTAAAAATTCACACCAAATATTAGCCCAAAAAATGCGTAAGGGTTCATAAAAAAGATTGTGTCACTTGCTAAAATAAGAATAGTAAATGTTGCATTCGATACCATTAAAAATGCCTAATAATCAGAGAGAGTTGGATCAGAGCAATGTGGGGTGTTCCAGTGGCATTTTATTGACCTATTTATTGGTCAAACAAGTGTTTCAAAGCACTCCAATGCAGGGAGGGTGTGAGCAAGAAGATGAACCCTCCTAATAAGCATCGGTACATTCAGGATAGGCAAGTGCTTTTGAGGCTAGTGGTACCACATTGGACAAGAGAAAAAACAGACTGCACGCGCCTGCCGCTCGCTAGAATAGTGCAAGAGCTTTACGTGGAATGAGGAGAGAGGGGATAAACCGAGCAAATAAGTGCAAGAGACAAATAGCAGAAGGGGGGGGAGTTTGGGGGGTGAGGGGGAGCACTGTGCAAGTCCAGCCAATGGCTGCAAGGCCAGATTCCTAAATACGAACTCACAGCAAAGCACACTTAACACAGAACTGAAGATGTAATAGTCCTGGTGTGCAGTCTACTCACATGCAAAAATGTGAGTTTACCTCGAATTGAAGTAGGCCAGCATGAGGACACAGACAGCCCCCATGTCCAGGATAGTTCACTCGATGCGCCAGGGTCCGATTCCGGTCCGATTCCGATGCGACAGGCCACCCAGACCGAACAAGCCCGGACAGACACAGACAAGAGCCTTAGAAGTGGGGCCTTGGAGAGGGACCGGAGTTTGCCTGCTGGCTTCGGATTGGCCACCTAAGGTGGTGAACAGGCCAATCATGCAGCACTATCAGGGTGCTGCAGGTGGTGCTCTGAGGGAGCAATCTTCGGGCGGCCATGTTTGCAGATGGTAAATAACATGAATAATGGCCAAAACATGAGCAGGAACATGCCACAGGAGCGCGCTCCCATCGATCAGATGAGATCAGAGCGATTATGAGGCAGTAAGCGCCGCTAATTTAAACATAACAAATGCACCCTTAGAGCAACGAGCTGCAAATGGAGCCTACGTAAATGACGGTGGTGATCAGCCGAACACGATGCTAACTGTTGCACCCTTTTGTTTCCACAGCTAATGGTGAGTGGTCTGGTCAAGCAATGAATTTGCCGAGAAACTAGTGGATCCTAAGATACGGTGCCCAGAGCAGGCCCGACTGGCTTTAGGGGCTGCCCTAGTCCGTCTCCCCCACCCTGGGCCACCCAGCAATCAAGGGACAGACGCAAAAGTACACAAACACTCAGGGTTAGTAGCCAAGGGGGTTGAGAGTTGACGTTTTCTTCGGCTAACTCTCGGGTGGTCAGATCAGCCCTGAATATTCAGCGTCACGGCTAAGCCATACACTGTCGCTCACTATAGTCCACTTGCAGTCAGAAGTCAGATATATAGTGCGGCGGTGGCGGTAATGTCCGGGCTGGTGAATTGCAGCGACGTACAGAATAATAGTTGCCGTGAATGTTTATCACAGTTATACGACACTGTTCTTTACCAGGGGTCGTTTATGTCTTGGTCTCTGTGACTATGTTTATGGGGAGAGAGGGTTTAAACTATGGATCCCTCATCCTCCGAGCGAGGCCTGAGTCCTCACCCCGCTTGCGGCCCTCCGAGTTTGCCGCACACTATGCTTTAAACTGCCTGATCCGAGTGCAGTGACGGGCCACAAGCGCAGGTGAATCTTACCAGCAAAGCTATGGCCATTCACTTTGGGCAAAGAGGACCCTCTCGCCTCCTCGGCCTCCAGCAGACCACGGCAGATCACTCCTGCCCCACTCTCGCTGTGCTTTTAACCCGGTACACAGGCCAACACATATCAATGGCAAGCACCGCTCTCAGGACACATGGGCCGAGGGAGATGCAGTTAAGGGGCGGGGGTGGGGGGTCACAGAATGTTGATAAAGAAGAATTAGAACACATTTAATACACATTTAAACACAATGATATATACCAAATGGACCAACATTCAAAGGAGCATCTCTGGTAGCTGACATAATCAGTCACCTTTGAACCCTTGTTGCGCTAAGAACTTTCTTTAGTTTGTCGAGACTGGCACTGATACTGGTCCGCCTCTTCTCGACTATTGGAAAACAAAGATTGTGTCGATACTGTGATAGGTTTGGCAAGACTGTCTTAATTCAGACTCTATCTGCACGACTGCTGTTACACTCTTGGCCATACAATGAATGACACCACAACCAGCACTCCTGCCACTGTCTGGTAATGATCCTGCAAAATCAATGTACTCAAGGACTGGGCATGCTGTAGTAAAAAGCTGACTCTGTGCACATTATCTGCTCAGAATTTAGTTTAATTTAATTAAAGCAGTGATCTTTTTATTCACCTGTACTGCATTTTCACATTTCCTTGTTTTTCTGTAATGTTTTGGCTGTGCAATTGTAGTGCAAATATACTTGGTCAACAGAATGACGTGCCACTTTTCTTTCCTTTGCATGCCTTTGCCTCTTACGGAGACGTTAAGTGGAAACTCTTATGCTAGCATAGCTGCTCACTTTCTCCCTTAATGCAGTCTCTCTTTATTCTGTCGCTGAGGGCCTGCAGGGAATGTGTGGCAGACCACCCAGAGGATGGCTGTTGTCTGCCACCTCATAGTGCAGTATCTGGAGGACTCGGAGCCACACACCCTCCCCAGGCCTGAGGTGGGGCCTGAACACTAGCACTCCAGGGACAGCAGGCCTTCGGCTCTCAACTGTGCAGGCTGGCCTGTCAGCAGAGGCGTTGCTAGGGGGCTGCTGGAGGGGATATATCCCCCGGTCTCTTGGTCACACCCAGGATAGAAGCTCAGGGCCTACAACCAAAAGGCAAGCTAGTCCTGGGTCCCGACAGTCCTGGTATTAGCGTAGCCCCGGATCTTTTCCAGACCTAGCAACACCCCTGCCTGACAGTGCTCAGAGGCAACATAAGGTCCTTAGGTGGGTTCCATACTTGCTCCTTTTACTTTGGAGAAATGTGTTTTTCCTAGTACAGCAAGGAGAGCTACTAGACCAACACAGAGTTCAGAGATCAGTGGGCTGGGCAGACCCCAACAGACATGTAAACAGTGGGCTTCCCTGGAGAGTAGTCACGTGAGAACCATAACTATGTGGGCACAACCACAGAGACACGTAGGTCGAACAGCCAATAATGTTATGTTATGTTATGTTACTTTGCATTTATATAGCGCCTTATGTACCATTGGTATGATCTCAGGGCGCTGGTAGGTTGAACGCCCTCAGGAACCGAAGTTCAAGCCAGTAGAGAGAAGAGAGAGAGTAATAAGGTGCGTGTGAGCACCGGATATGTGTGCAGCTGGTGTGGCATTTGTGTGATAGCTGCTTCTTAGCGGTAGGTGTGACGGTTGAGAGATCAAGAGTATGTGTTCGTTCTACAGGTTTTTATCCAGACAGGTTATGGTTACGTTAGGCTTGAGGAGAATGCCTAGGCTGGAGGGTGCGTAACTAACTGTGTTTAGTTAGGATGATGGGGAGAATGAGGCAAGTGATGGTAGGAGAACAGCTATACCGAATCGTGTCATAGAGCCTCATTACACGGTAGGCGGTAGGGGTTACCAGCCGTTAAAGTTGGGTGCCGCAAAGGGACCTTGGAGCTAATTACGGTACCGCAATTTGCGGTACCGTAATTAGCACCTTCCCCATTCCCATTATGCCCTATGGGGGCAAAAATGGGAATGAGGAAAAGCCTTGGTGAATGGGGAATTACCACCCCCGCTCACTTTGGAGTAGGGCGGTAATTCCACCATCCACCAAGGCGGACAAGGTAAGATACCGGCGGCAATGGCGCTAATAGCGCCATGGTTACCGTCTACCGTGTAATGAGGCCCATAGTATCGATGTGTTCTAGTTGAGTGGTGGTGTAAAGAAGAGAGTAAGCATGGAGATGTGAATATGGTGGTTTACCTTAGGTGCTTGAGATCGAGAACACTCCAATAGTTCCATGCACTCTCAACCGTTCCATGCACTCCAAACCATTCCGTACACTCCAATCCGTTCCATGCACTCCAAACCGTTCCATGTACTCCAAACTGTTCTATTCACTCCGTTTTATGCACTCCAACCATTTTATGCACTCCAACGATTTTATGCATTCCAACCGTTTTATGTACTTAAGGATGGAAGAACATGTATCAGCTGCCTATCCACTAGCCGCTCCTCCAGAGAGAGGGCTTGAAGGCCGGTCAACCAATGTAATGAATGAGTGTCGTGCGGGAGGCCAATCAATTCACTGCTCTTCTAGTAGGAGGGCACAGGAGTCAATCAACCAATTAAGTGAATGAGCGTCATGCGGGTAGCCAAGTCAACTACTAGCTTTCTTTAGGTAAAAGTACAGTCTGTCCTGCCCTGTTTGTCCCAAACCATGCTATGGTTTTACTTCATATTTTTTATAAGGTTTATTATATTTAATATTGTATGTAGTTAACTACAGCATCATCAATTATCATATTTACTCTGATGTATTTCACTTTTCATACAACTTGCTGTAATGTCTACTTAATTATTCTTAACTTTCAATAAAAATCAATTACCTTAAAAACAAAAAGTACAGTGGCAAAGAAAGAACTAGATTACTCTGCCACCTTTAAACATAAATCGGACAGGACATTAAGGGGAAAAAATACCTTTTTTTATTTTTATTTTTTTATTAAGGTGTGTTAGTTAATTATAAACTTTAAGCACCATAGAAAAACATTTACAATGAATACTCATCATAGGAAATGCCAATTTTGAAATGATTTACAATACATAATAATACAATAAAAACATGAGCATTGTTAAAACATGATTAAAACTCACAGGATTGTGTGATTACAATTTCGCAAATAAAAGTAAAATAACCCACCTTCTACTGCATATCACTCAATATTTTCCAAATCAAATAAGTGCATGATCTACTTCAGAGCATAGTTCTAAGCCATGTTCATAACAGTAGATTTTAAAATCTTTTATTTCATGTGGGCTGCTGATGTTATAACAATAGATTCAGCCCCGTGTAATGTGCTCCAGAATTGGTCACTAGTGATGTTTTCTATATTTGTAAGGTAACCCGCATACACTTTCATATATCATTTTAATACAACTGGGCAAGCTGTAAGCAAATCTCGACAGGTCACTATACTGTATTATTTTCCCCTTTCTTCCATTTGTTCATGTATTCCCTAGTGGGTAAAATATGGCGGCGTAAATACAGTATAAAACGTTTACGTTCTGGTGCACATAGTTTCAACAGGTAACCACATGGTTTGTTAATAGCAAAACTCTGATGGACATATTTCAGGTATCTTGTCCTATTATGCAATCCATCTACATTACAGGACTTATCCCATAGTTTAATCTTACTTTTGTTTTCCTTTCATAGTTAGGATCAACCTCCAATATATCATCTTCCAGGTCCAGGGCCCTAATAATTGATTTAGCTCTATGTTTCAGCTCTAGTGAGAATTGGTTAGTTTCCTGGTCTTTCAACTTAGAGCACAGTAGTTTGAACGTGCTGTTGGAATTCAGGTTATTTTGCATAATACTTGCATAAAGCAAGGTTCCCTGTGCATACCATGTTGACGAAAGCGAGCTCTGACTAAACTCAAGACAGAGTGCCTCGACAGGCACCGCTTGTGGGATGTTAATAAATGTGCTTCATATTTTACGCTCAATATGGATGAGCCAATTAACCTGACTCTCCGAAAGAACAACTATGGCATAGAGGATGCCCGGTATAATAGCAGTACGATATATTTCAAGTAATCCTAGTACATTATGTAAAAGCAAGAGGAAATATCGAGGCTGAGTACCACAAATGGAAATACACCAAACACGGGCTTATAAAGATTCACAGATCTTTATTCTACTGCACAGTTTACAAAGCAACAAATCAGATAGCTCTCTGGCCCTCAGTACATCACAGTGAGTACCAGCACTTCAGTGTGAGGAGTGAGAGGTACTGGACATCTGGACATTCAAGTATTCATACAATTCAGTAATAATGTCCAGCCCCTCTGCAAGTTAATAATCCATGGTCTAGAGTCCGTGCCGAGTTCACTTATGGCTTATACAACAATATGCACACGGATTACATTTGGTTTACATTCAAATTAGCAGGAAGCCTTAGCACATATCCCTTCACAATGCAGTTCAGCAAGTGTCCACGCTCGACATGTACACAGTATTGTCCTCGATGTATGTTCGTGGATGAGGCTTATTGGTGCAGACAATCCTAAAACCACAGGTCATGTATGGGACAGGGTCTCATTACCCAGTCTAAACATTCGGCCCGCAGACAGTCTAACCATTATCTAAGGTGCAAGGATCAGGAAGGCTCGGTTACAAGTTGGAAACACAGTCCACCATTTTAGAGCACAGAGTTACATTTGAACAGAAATCAAAATGGCGGATGATCCTAAAATGGCTGCGAAGTCGATCTAAAATCGGAACTTTGCAGCGCGGTTTTCTTCGCAGAGCGACTGGGCTTAGGCCAATATATATTAGAAAGGAGGCACAATCTGATTTTCCGTTTAACAATTATACCCCCCTGTATGTATAATGTAATGCCTTGCAGCCAGCCATTTGTTGCAGGTGTTGCTTAATACATAGTCACCATAAAATGTACTGGGGGTGGGGGGTAGACTGTAATAGGAAATCCCAAATAAACATACTCACTGACATTTTTCAGAGCCTGGTCATTAAAGAAATAGTGCGCTAAAAATGTTATTGTCCCGATCATTCGGGCAAGTCGTTATAAGAATACTGTGATCGATTGTAAAAATGTTTCTGATGCATCTAACCTTAGTTTTCCTCCCTTTTACACATGCGAAAACAACGTGTGGGGCACGGCCATCTTGTGCTAATCTTATCCATGGATCGTTCGCACTAAGTTCATGTGCGCTCGCGGCAATAAATCAAAACACCCGCCCCTGTAGCTGACATCACTAGACGCGTTCGGCCCATTCCACAACGCCAATGCATGTCTCGTTTCAATGTTCTCTGTCCGCAAGTTATTGACGTGTCTCAATGGAAATGGCAGTACGCCGCTTTCCTCAAGAACTATAAACAGACCCTTTCTGATCAGGCGGCACTCTACTTTCTTACTCAACAATTTCACTGTATTTAGTTTAGATCCCCCGTGGCTCGTTTCTGCTTGGTTGAGCTATCTTACTAGTAGAAAGCCCCTGCGAACCGTTACTTACAGTAGTGGAACTGAATTCACTTGTTACTTTCATTTTGGTTAAATCTTTGTCATACAATGTCAACAATACAGCCCTACCAGTATGAGCCTGAGTATTCTGAGGAGGAACTAATGGAAAGAGAAGGCTGCCGAAACAATGGGGAATCAGACAACAGTTTGCAAGATCAATCACCCCAGCATGAGCCACGGCCGAGTTGCATGGGAGACGTTTCAACGTGGTGTACCTGCAATCATTGCAAGGTCATGCTAAACAAGGTGGAGAACTGCTGCTGCCGAGAAAACTCTGGATGCTCGGCCTACATAGCCGAAGAAGACACACCACCGCTTTGTGTTACAGAGCTGCATGACTTCCGGGCAGCCTACCTCACAAGCTCTGTGTTGACGATTATGATGGTGCTTATGCACGAACTTCGTGGAACAGTTCGGCCGCGCAGTCCCAGTAATAAGTAAGTATACTCTAGATGCGATGTAATTTTTACTACCTAGACCATTCGAATTTCATGTTTTTCTCCAACTTTCTCTGAATTGTGATCCATCGCTCAGTATAAATGCAGCTCTCCCCAGTGCCTCGCACAGCAAGTCCACACGCACCCATCGTCTCCCCTGTCAGCTCCGCACGAGCACTGTTCATATAAAAGTCCTGCCATGCCGTTGTTACAATTCTGTATTATCACTACTGAAAGAAGGTGCTCGGTGGAGAGCGTGAGACCGTGACAAGCCATATCCAAAGTGTACATTAATCTCCACTAAACTGCCTGTGCCCTCTCAACCCCAACCCTTCCAGTCCAGGGTTCCACCATACCAGACCCCCCAGTTGCTTTTATGCTGATACTCATCTGAACCCCTTGCACTGACCATTCCAGAACACCCACCACAGCCCTAAGGCCGTGCATCAGTATGTGACTGCTCAAGTTGTCAAACACCATGTACACTTCAAAGGCATCTGCCACATGTTCACCATTGTCCACATAGCCTCCCCAGACCCTGTGTCTCCAGACTCCCCTCTTCAAAGCCCAGCCCCTGCAATCAACAAATGTGTGTGTCTTCCTTCAGCATTGTTCCGACCTGTGTGCTCTCGCCTCATGTCCATTCACCCACCTTTCCAGTATCAATGGCTTTTCGCACCTATGACTGTGTGATCCCATTGGGGCGGGGTGGGTGTGACCGCTTGAGTTGTCAAACATTGACGACAACCAGGTTTGCGTTTGCGTTACAAGCCTGACCCTATTGCCCTATATGCTGCACAAGTAGGCCTATGCCTGTGCGCTGGAAAGGTGGCAGGGTGGGTTCATATGGCAGATGGGAAGCATTGGGATGGAGGCAGAATGGGTGTCTATGAACATGGCATCCATTCACATACACACGCACTTCTGTAAGTCGTTCTAAACACCTTGAGATTTACCTTGAGGACATCTGGGAGATCTACTAGGTATACAGTCATCGAGCTACCTATTCACCGGATACTTGTTCCTCTGCTTGCTGAATCTGCTCATCTGTTCGCCAAAGTAAGGGTAAGTCAACTAAATACTTCTCTATGTTCATCAAACATTACTATGAACATTTATGTCGATTTCCACCAAATGTACCTAGGATTTTAATGTTCATGTATCTCAAAGACTTATGCACTAGCGATTAGTTCAGGTATTTTCTTCTCGATAACTACCACAATTCATCACTGTGCATTGTAGTAGAATGTGCAGTATAACAATTGTATAATAAAGTTGTCGCAGAGTAGACTGGGCTAGGTCACAGAGATTTTCTGTCTTTATTCTAATTAAACTTTAAAGACAAATCTCTGGTGCAAATTGCTTTATTCACATTCTTCCTGTGTTATTTGTGCTAATACTTCATATTTTTTTATACAGATCTCACGCACATTTCAAGAATGCCAATATGTTTGGTTGTCGTTTGCACTTCTGCAAGCCATGTCAAAGATCCGGGTACTATCCTGCATGTATTCCCAAAGGATATTGATTTAAGAAGAAGATGGCTTAGAAATTGCGGTTGTAAAGTGGATGAGATTGAAATGAAGGCCAAGTAAATCTTGGCCGACGTCAGGGCCAATCGCTCCCGCCCTTGCAGCCTGTACTTCACCCATGATACGTATGACCAGTCAAGGTACACGAAAAAACGTCAACTGCGAGTTCTTCCTAAATTGCTTCCAAATACCATCACAACTCGATTTCTACATGCGGCTAGTGAGGTGAGTAGCAAACTTTGAGTTTGTTATGTTTATTGGTATGTAGGACGATGGTCTGCATTGATAAGTATTATCTTCCATCTGTTTATCTACATCACTGCTCTATTACTCCGTTTTCCATAGTCACTGGATTCAACAAAAGTGTAAAATATTTCATCTTAGTATACTTCATATTTTCCCCACTTTCTAGAGGCTCTGACCAGTAAATGTGATCCTTGATGAAAACTTCCACAGTGCCCCTTGGAAATTATGTTTGGGAAATGTGTTGGTTGACATATCCTTCCTCACTTAGAGCACATTAATGGAAGAACAGACGATCGCAAGCGACGCACCCACCGGCACGCCTTCTATCCCAATGGTGAGCCCTACCAACCCGCACAAAGTGAAATGTCATAGCGTCGCATAAGTCCACTTTTCAAGAACTAATTTTCCTTTTCCATTGTACTATTTTCGTACATTGGGCTGAAAATGAAGGAGCAAGATTCTGCATCAATTTCATTTCCGGAGTCAACATCAACCTCGTACAAATACCAAGTAATTGTATTACACTACTCTTTGTATGTGATTGAACTACTTGCATGTGCTATGCGTTCAATGTAAACATATCAAAATGTATTATTTGCAGAACTGGCTGATTTTTGCAAAGTGGCAGGTATGGGTATGTGTACGTCTGTACCATTGTATACATTTCAGTTCAGTATGTACCTTCTTCTGCATTGCATTTTTTCTGTTTCATTTCTCTTTTTAATCTGTATGAAAACAAGTGCTGTATTCAGGGGAGTTGCTAGGTCTGGAAAAGACCTGGGGCTACGCTGATGTCGGAACTGTTGGGACTGGGGGCTAGCTAGCCTTTTGGCTGTAGCTCCTGAGATTCTATCCGGGGATACAACCAAAAGATCAGGGGCTATAGCCCTCTTAGCCCCCCCCTAGCAACGCCCCTGGCTGTATTATAGGTGGATGGTGGAACTTCGACTACTATCTCGTCCTCCTTTTGGAACAGGTCCACAGCTTGAAGTATTTCTATTCACATTTCACTTTCAAGAATCACAGAACATCCAAAATTGGATATACTTTGAGACATAAATATATGTGACCGTGCACCGTTTAAAACTTTTCTGATTTTGGAAGTAACGTTGCACTTCCCCCTAATGCGGAACAGTTACCTGAACAGTTACCTGAACGTTATGATCAAGTCACGTACACTTGATTTGAGGTTTTATTCATACTAATGTTCTATTTGTGTTGCAACAGCAACCCTAACAGTATATGGTTCAAAGTCTATGTAAAATACTTAGCTTGATGGTGCTCTGTCCAATGCAAACTTTTATTGTGCACTTTGGCTGACATTGTATTTTTTTGTATATTACTCTATTTAAGGAATGTACTCCAGATATGGACTTAGACGAGGCGCATGGAACTGAGGTATCCATTTATGAAATGAAATTGGGCATCACATTGCATTCTGAATACATTTTCATTATGTCGATATCTTTTCCAGTCCGTCTAGTTGTTTTCGATTTCTAGATATGTAGTTATGTTTGTTTGTTTTGAAATTTAATTTGCTGTATTAAAACCATATAAAAATGTTTTTTTCCAGCTTCATGTCGCCATCTGCAAAGAGAAGGCCACTGTTTCGAAGCAAATCAAGAAACCATGGGTAAAGAACGTACCAGTTTGTTTTGCACAAGTTTTTGAGCAGATATTTTAGTCTTTCTAGGTTTTTAGTTGCAAGATCGTATGTGTGCAATACATTCAGCATCTTCTTCTATCTATTCTTTTAGAAGCCAAGAAGTAAGAGGAGTATAAATATGCAGACATTGCTTGCAAACAAAGATGTTGCTTGCCAAACTGATTTCACAATGGAATAACTAATATCTCAGGTGTAGCATGGCACAGTCAACAAGCAGACTAGTGACGCATTTGTCCAGTGGTCGGAAAATGAATGGAATGTCACATGCGACCCTTAGAAAGTCAGCCTGGACCATTGCTACTTTGTGCCAGGTCGAACACATGAAAATGAAGAAAGTGATGATGCGTAGCAACTGCTTGCCGACCCCTTCACACAATCTACACCCGCTACAAATGTTCCACCAAAAAAACATTCAAAGTTAGCAGTTTCTCCAATTCATGTTGAATTATCACATCATGAACTGACAGAGGTTGAAGCTTCAACAAAATTGACCGATGATCTTGCACAAGATCTCGACTTCAGTTTGCAAAGTCTTGAGGATTTGTCCAACACTTTCACAAAAATCAGTACTGCAGGACAATTGGCTACTAAAGAAGCAAAAGTTCATTGTGTTCGATAGCTGCCTGACCGAGATTGTACACATGCTCAAATGTGAACATACAATTAGGGCCAAGATATGCAGGGAGCCATTGGTGAATGTGTCCTGTGTATTACAAGGCACCAACCTGAAAATCCAAGCAAACTGTGTCCACCTCCATAATACTTTTACATGGTCTGCTCAACCGATGCTTGGTAAAGTGCCCGTTGGGAATCTACTTTGTTCAGCAGCTTTACTGTTCAGCGGATCGATATTCAGCAAGATTTCCAGTTTATGTCAGTTTGTGGGTCTTGAGTTCCTTGCTAAAACTCCATACTACAAATACAAAAGGGAATTATTATTACCCGCTATTAGTGATGCTTGGAATATTGAACAGAGGTCAATGGACAGTACATTCTCTGGCAAACCTTTCTGGCTAGCTGGCAATGGACAGTGTCCCAGTCCAGGATTTTCCGCAAATTACTGCACTTACCACTTTCGAGACCTGGAAAGTAAAAAGAAATGTTAGTTCTGTGGTGGTGCAGGTGTCTGAATGTTCATCATCTTTTACCATGGGGAAACATGGTTTCATCAAATCCATTCAACTTCTGCAATCCAGGGGAATGGAAATAGACGTGATGGCTACCGACAGGCACGTTTCAATAGCGAAGGCCATGCAAGAGCAATTTCCACACACTGGGCATCAATTTGATATATGGCAAGTTGCAAAATCAAACAATAAATAAATTACAGCTGCTGACAAAAAGAACGGTTCGGAAAACCTTATGAAATGGTGTCAGTCCATCAGCAACCATCTTTGGTGGAGCTCCAAAACTTGTGATGAATCTGTGGAAATTCTACTTGAGAAATGGCGTACATTGATGCATCATTGTACCAACGTACACGCATGGACAGAAAACCAACATTCCCACGAATGTGCACACGGACCGTTGTCGAGGGAGGATGAATGGAATAAGAAGTGGTTGGGGCCATGTTCACCTCCACACAAAGCACTTGAAAAGATTGTGTACGATAAAACGCTTTCGAGTGACCTGAAGGGACTCACCGATTTCTGTCACACTGGAGATTTTGAGGTGTTTCATAATATGTGCCTAAAGTACAGGCCCAAAAGGTTGCACTTCGGCATAGACGGTATGGAGGCGAGAACGAGATTAGCGGTACTTGCCCATAACAATAACATAGGTAGGGATCAAGCGAGAACTTCAGGAAAATTGGGGGTGCCACGTTACTACAAGGCCTTTACAAAATGAAGCAAACAATGGTTGGCCAAGCCAATATACGAGCAAATGGATTTTGAATTTGACAAAGATCTGACATTGACTGTGTTGGCCATGCATAATCATGGACTGGAAGCTGATTTTGTTCCCAGGACCCATACAATGCTCCAAAACATTGCAAACGAGCCTTGTCCTCCAAAATCCAAACTTGTCATAATGCGTAGTTCTAGATTCAAATGATGTGTAAACTCTCTGTAAAATACATTCACATTCACATCTGGAGGTGTTATCAATGCCAAATCATAAATGCCAAACAATACAATTTGAATTAAAAAGAAACTGTAATTGAATATTACTCCCCTTGGTCAAACTCCCCTATATTTTATGTGCTATCCTGCATCAGAGTTATTGTTTTATACTGTGCCTAGCATATGAGTTTCACTAGATCAAACAAAGATATTGTCCAGTTCATTCTAGTATGTGATTTCTTACATAAAAAATTAAAAAGTCATGTGAGTGCTCTTTCAGTACAGAGTGAATATTGGTGCCTTTGGAAAGGCCTAGACAGAACCAGTGCTCTAGACACAGTGAGCATCTGGATGAAGGTGAGATCATTGGAGGCACAAGTTTCCAGGATAGCAGACAGACAGAGACATTCGATGTTCTGAAAACTGCTCTGACGCCAAGGGCACACCCTACTTGAATAGTGGGAATCAATTCTTCAATACCTCATGCCCCTTCCTGACTTGACACAGACATCCCAAGAAGAACCGTTTTTTCATTCAGCAGCACGATCATGCACTTTCACCAGCTACTGCCATTTTAAAAACATGTTGACACACTGGTCAGGGATGTGCTATGTCACCTGTGTTGCATGATGGTTACAGAGAGGGCTGACCCAGGTGCCTTTTGGAAGGCCACAACACCAGTAATGAGATCCGACACAGTGCCTGACCATGCACCATTCATTGTTAAGACAGTGTACATAACAGTATTACATAGGGGCGGAAGGCTACAATTGTTTTTTTGCTCATCCGTCTATAGATTGCAGCGTGTGTAAGCTGGGATCATTTCTCCATGTAGCTAATGCTAAGGTCTATGTAACTCACACAAGTTACATTGCAAAAGACACAATAATATGCTAGAGCCGGCTACTCCATCAAAGGATAATCCGCTTGTTTGAATGAAACAGTTCTGGAGGAGCGTGAAGTTAGCTTTATTTGGAATTTCCTTTGAGGGCTGATAGACACTCATGCGTTGCATCAACACACGCAATTCGTGAATTTAGACACGTTAACGTGGTGTAACATATCTTTACATGGATGTTTCAAGCTGTGATTCCTTTTCAAAAACACTGTACCGCCTCAGTGCCTTTTTTTCCTGCATTCTTTGCCGAAATCGAAAGCTAGACGTCTCTGTCTTTGAATAGGACAAGTGCCTTATTGTAATTTGGCCTTGAACGCTAGGCAGCAATTGCTCGAAGGACATAAGTTGTGGGGAACAGAAAGAAATATATTAGTTTTATTATATTAAGAGTGGACATGTACTGCCAAGTTAGTGTAAAAGTGTCTGATACATCGTTCAGAGCAGTTGCTTGTGGACTAACCATGGAATATCCAAAAATTATGTAAATTCAAGTTTACATAACATTTTTATTGGGATTAAAAACTAGTAGGGTGCGGTGCGGTGCTGTATGCATAATAATTAATTGACGGTGGGGTAAACGGTGTCTGTGTGCACTGTGAACGCTTTTCAAACAGTAATCTTGCAAACCTCGTTACAATGGCATCGCTCCAGGGTTCAAGCTGAATGGGTCCTATGTTGGTTCTTCATTTTCTCCATGTGCCTTTCCATCCCATTGGCAGCTATACCTACTTCACAGCGCTCAAATTGGACCTAATTCGTGGTCTTTAGTAGTACACCTTGTTTTCATTCGTGTGCAAAACATTGGTTATGTTGTGCTTATGATTAGGTTTCAAACAATTATCAGTTATGCAGTAACTTGTTATTTTAAAATAAAGAACAGCTACTGAAATGTATTGTTATTGTGTTTTGTTCACAGATACTTGGTACCGTACTGCCCGTGCCATAGCTTCCAGTTGCCAGCAGATGGCTTCTGGAATCAACACTGGAGGATTACCATAAGTGGTGTTTTTTAAGATAGCGGAGAAGCGACAGCTTTGCACTTTGAAAGTGCAAAAAAGACATGTCCCCCGACACGGAGCACCAAAGGCGAGTCATTGAATTTTTTTTGCTGTTGTGCCATATGGCAAGACAAGGACAAAAAGGACAAAGAACATTGAGCGTTCAACGGAATCCGCGTAGTTCGAGAGTCATGCGATCCTCAACAACTCTAACTAACCTGCAAAATTCAAAATGTGTTCGTTTCCTAGAGTGTATAATTCCATGTGAACATTCTATGAAAAATAAAAGCAACATTGATGACTATTGTTGGTGTATCATTGAAATCTTCTATAAGGAAATGCTATTTAGGGCAAGACAGAGAAGGTACGTGGTGGGTCTGGATGTCTTTGATTATCTTGTGTTTATCTTCCTGTTTCTGCGTGCGTGGGTGATGACGTGGCATGTTGGGCTACGCTGGCCACGAAGGTAATGAGAATAGGTGGAGCAGATTGTTGGGACAAGTGATGTCAGCTTCGGGGGCGGGTGTTTTGATTTATTGCCACGAGGGCACTTGAACTTAGGCCGATCGATCTACAGATAAAATTAGCACAAGTTGGCCACGGCCAACACGTTGTTTTCACACTTTACCACGTAAATCCCTCATAGCCTACCGACTATCATCTTACTACTACATCTTCACTCGCTCCGTTATGGACATTGATAACAAATTGCCTCTCTAATTTAGCACATTCATTGGTGACTGTGACCACCACGCTTAGCTTTTGCACATTAACATGTGAAAAGATCTGTTCCCCACAATGCCTATACGATTAGCACATTTATGGCATCCATGACCTGCTGTCTATCCATTGTTATTGAATGCCTGCATATAATACAAATCGCCTTTGTTGATTATCAATACTATTGCCTATGGTTATATCTGACTCATTAATACTGCCAGCCTTTACCTACATTATCTAGCGTTACTACAATGTTCATTTTATGATAACTATACCCTGCTACCCTAGAGATCCTTTAACTCAATTGCAACTGCCTATGCAACTGTTTAAGTTTCTGTTTAGTTTGATCAGTCCATTGACTTCCCTAGTTTGTACCAGCGTGCATGCCTGAATTACTCATGTGATCCATGTTTACAATGTTTATTATCTTCCTTCACCTGAATGGCTTTATGTTGATAATGTCTCCTATGAACACACCCCCCCCTAGATATGCCTACTGGAATCCCCAAATGTACTCTTAGACTAGACGTGACCTCCCTAAGCATGGAACAGACCTTAGGAAAGGAACCTACTCCTAAGCTTATTATACCTAACATTCCATGTGACCTCACACAAAGGCACTCTAAGCTACGCTCAAGATTACCGAAGATATACGAACTGCCTGCTAGATACCTTACTACCTGTGCTCATAATAGGAATCATCACAAGGATACTGCTAAACTAAACTACTCCTGTGTAAATACTACTACCAACTACAAAGATAAAACAGACAAACACTACAAACGACATACCAGCCTATCCAAACACAATAGATCTGCCTTACCCAGCCCTACCATTAAAGGAGCACTCATTAATGCCAGGTCATTAATAGCCCATGCCACAGAAATTGCCGACAGTATAGAAATAGGTAACTACGACTTATTAGCCATTACCGAGTCTTGGTTACACCAAGCAGCTGGCCCAGCCTTAATGCTTGCTGTGCCCACCAATTATACTATTTTCAGGGAAGACAGAACTAATTCCCGTGGAGGAGGCCTAGCACTCATTGCCAAAACTGATTTGTCAATCAGAATAGAAACACCCCAGCACACTAAATCCTGTGAGTCCCTAACTGTCAAGCTTCTAACTTCCAACTCACAAGCCATTAACATACACCTTACCTATAGGCCACCAGGGCCTATTGGCTCTTTCGAAGAGGACATCTCTACGATACCCTCTGATCATTTAAAAAATACATCTCAAGCCATACTATTGGGAGACCGGAATCTGGGCTTCAATAATCCCAAAGACACAGAAGCCACAAACATTGCCAATGTCCTATCGGAGCTCGGCTATGCCCAAAGAGTGACACAGCCTATCCATGAGAAAGGCCGAACACTTGAATGGGTGGTGCACCATAAATGCAACACAACTATTACCTCCATCAGTCCACAAGCTTTTACAGACCACACTCTTATAGACTTCTCTATGGACGTTAAAATCCCTCAACCCCAACAGAACAGTATAGCACCTCCAACGCTAACAAGGAACAAAAAAAACATAACCACAGACAGGTTATTACTGCTAATTCTACCTACCCTAAACTCACTGCCCGACAATCCCTCATCGCTAGTCAACAAATTCAACACAATTATGTCCAATGCCCTTGACAATGTTGCCCCGCAATAAATGAGAAACAGCAAACCTAGAGCACACCTAAATGCCTGGTTTACTCCCTATTTGAAATCACTAAGGCTAGAAAAACGTAAATCCTCCTGGAGACTAGCCCCTTCAGAAGCGAATAAAGCTACCCTTGCTGACATATCTACAAAATACAAACCTGAAATCAAGCGAGCTAAAAGAGAAAGCTTTGACACTAGAATATTGCAAGCCAAATCAGGAACTAAGGAGCTCTTTACAATCCTAAAGGAACTGGAGAACCCTATCCGGTACCTGATAACTGCATTAAAAACAAGGTATGGTGTTCTAACATACAGAAAGCCCCCGGCAACAAAATCGCCACACTCCAAACTAAAATTGACAAGAAAAAACTAAACCTACCTCCGACAAACACTCAAACTAACACACCTCGCACTACGGCCAAACCTGAACTAAGATTCAACCTCACCAAAGTGTCCATACTGGAGGTTGAAAAAAATAACCCTATCACTTAAACCATCAAACTGTCGAGGTGATAACTGCCCTGCACAAATAATAAAAGATGCTGCTAGAGACCTATCACCATTCATATCAAAACTCATCAACTCCTCGTTCTCACCAGGTATTATACCAAGTAATCTCAAGCAATCCTTGGTCCTCCTCCTCTTCAAGAAGCAATCTCTAGATCCGGCCATACCCACAAACTATAGGCCCATCACCATGGTGCCATTTTTACTAAATATTTTAGATAGAGTGGCCTACTTACAGATCAAAAAATTCTTGGAACTGCACCAACTCTTAGGCTCGCAGCAATCAGGCTTCCGACCACAGCACAGAACCGAAACAGCACTCATTGATCTTAAGACACAGGTTGACGAGCTGAGAGACCAAGGAAAAACGGCCCTGCTTCTCCTTCTGGATCTCTCTGCAGCTTTCGACCTGGTGGATCAGAAAGTGCTCTGCAACCACCTAGAGTCTGCAGCACATTTCTCACCCCAGGCTATAGCATCGGTCAAATCCTTCTTAAGTGAAAGAACCATGAGGGTCATCTCCACCTCAGCGGCTGCAGACCCCGCTCCAATTACATGTGGTGTACCCCAAGGATCATGTGTCTCCCCTACTATGGATGACATTTTTACTAAGCCCCTGTTTCATGATTTGGACCTTCGAGGCGTCACCGACACTACCTATGCAGATGACACTCAGGTTCTCATCCCACTTTCTGGGGATTACAAACAGGATTTGGCCTTGGTGAATAAGATATACCTCATCATCCAGGCATGGATGGCACGTCATGGACTATGGTTATAAACCAAGGGGCATTAAAGGTTCAGTAAGCAGGGTGAAGCCCTAACAGGCTAGTATTGTAACACAAAAGAGGAGGGCAACACACAACTGAATGTCATTGAGATTAGGCAGTGGTAAAACCCCATTAGGTGTGGGACAAAAGCACTCAAAAGTGTGGCCAAAGAGATACAGGGTCAATTGGAAGACAGTAGGATAGAAAGAACAACACTGTCTAACCCTGTCCTAACCCTAAGGTTTAGGAAAAACCTTTCCCTAGGAAACGCTGATGTGCCGCTTACAAAAAGGGGGGGGACAGTAAAAAGAAGTCAAAGAGAATCCATTTTTGAAAAACAATAACAACATGAAGGTTGTTAGACTCCTGTCTGTCCTTGGTCACCATTCGTCCCCACAGAGGAGAATAGGCAGAGAAAGGAGGTGTAAAAGTAAAGTTTACACCTTGGGCTGAAAACACATATAGATGATGACAAATCTGAGCTGTTTATTGTGGGTACATTACACTTTTACTATCCCATAGACAGGTCAAGACTTCCCAAGGTGACTCTACAAGTAAAATCTGGAGAAAAAGGCTCACAAAGATGTTGTTGTACTGCTGTAATACAAACTTATTAATACAGCAGGTACCCCCTGGTGGGGATGAGCCAATTTCCAAGTGAAAACAAATTGAAGACAACATGTAGGCCACGTTAACCAGTCCTATAGAGTGTTTAAATGTTAGGAAGGGACGTGAGACTACATTAAGAGACATATAAAAGGTTGTTCATGGTAAAGGTAGAATGTGTTTTGGTTCTCCACCATGTAGCAACCACTGTCACTGTCTACCGGTTTCAGTGGTGAATTTTGGGTGTAACCACTTTCATCAGGACAGTCTTCTAAAACAAGGGGGAAGTATTATATGGTGATAATCAATATTACATCACCATATTTCTGCCACAGGGTTTTTATACTTTACCCCATTTTCTAGTGCCAGTGCAGGAAGGTTCATGAAGGGAACCTATGGAAAACAAAGCAAAAAGCCAAAGTCACTCCCCAAACACTGCCATGCGCACTAATGCTAGGAGACATCAGGAGAAATCACTGTGCCTCCTTTTATAGATCAAGAAAGACCAAAATGATCCAATGTGCACCATAGATATACAGACCAATTCGAATTCAGATAGTGTGAACACAGACGATGTGGTCTATGGTTCTATTTAATATCACAAGAAGATAAAACATTATGGTTTGTTATTTACAAAACCACTCACACCTCTGTTCACAAGCCAAAACAGGACCAGGCCCAACCAAAACAAACATCGAGTGGAATGGTAAAACAGCCATCCATTACAGTTAATGGGACAATGCACGCCATGTACTGACCTTTGTGACTGCAATGGATATATGCCAAAAAATGTTGTGCATATGGGCAGAAAAACCACATAGGTGATCCGAGGTAGAGCCACTGTACGTAGCGCTGTGCTGAAACAATGGAAAGAACGGCAAAATCACTTAAAGTGTATATGGTCCCTCCTTCCCTCCATACTTTCATTGTGCCCAGAGCGCATCAGATAGTGGAAGAAACCGACATGTCTTCCAGGGGGCAGCTCAAACCATCGACCTCCATTAGGACAACGTATTTTATATCATGCGTGGGTCGAAGGAAAACCATACTGAAAGTCCCACGCGCACCCTTTCACTAAAGAAACAGGGGGAGAGGGGAAAACGCAAACGTGCACGAAAGGTTAAGTGAACTCCACTTACTTGTGCTTACCGACTCGGACCAGCTGTTGAAACCCCCGAAGATCCGGGGAAGCTGTGGCCGGGTCGGGCGTAAGTAGAGGCTACGCGATATCACGTGAGAGTGGTCACGTGAGAATCTCTGTCTTCCCACTACACGTGCCCGAACCGGAAGCTCGAGTCCCAGCACTCGGCAGCCCAATTATAAACCTGTCAGTCAGGCAAAGACAGGCAGGGCATTACTCTGTAAAACCATGGCATAATAGCCACGGACAGGAAGATGGGGAAGGGCCATAGTGAAATGGGGAAGTACTGCCCCGCCAACCTTGGAATGGGGTGGTACTTCCCCATTTCACCATGGCGGACTCGTTACAATACCGGCAGCAACCATGGTGCTAATAGTGCCATGGTTTAGCGCCGGTGTTGTAATGAGGGCCTAGGTTTTTACCTTGACTCCAGTCTTACCTTGGCTAAGCAAGTGAAGGCTATGGCATCCTCCACAGCCTATACTTGTAAATATCAAATATCATCAGATCAGATCAGCTAGACCTTACCTCTCTACAAATAGTTGCATCACGTTGGCAAGAGCACTCGTGTTGTCCAAACTGGATTATTGCAACACCCTCTATTTGGGGTCTAATAAATACATCACGCAAAAAATTCAAATACTGCAAAACAATGCCCTTAGAGTGGCACTAGGAATCTCCAAGAGAGCTCAGATACATTGATTAGAAGACAATCTAACTGGTTTTCCACAGTCGACAAAATGAAACTAAAAACTGCTTCTCTAACTTTCAAGTGTCTAAACAACCTAGCACCAAGCTACCTAACAGAGAGATTTAAAAGAAGAGTTACATCTAGACCCACGAGAGCTGCCTTTACAAACTGCCTATCAGTTCCCCTGTTCAAAATGACCACAACTGGAGGAAACAGCTTCCCCGTCGAACTCCCTCCCACCCTTCATACCAATCATACCCACATTTTAGAACAAATGTGATTAAGTGGCTTAAAGAAAATGACCGATAGCCGAGCCATATGACCCAGTTGCCTGAGCAAACAAATTGGACTTTTTGACCTTCGTGCATGACCCGCAACTTCACTGGATTTGGACTACCTAACGTATTGAATATTCATTTGTAATGCATATGCATTACCTGCTGTATTCGCACTAATATGCACTTTTGTCTTTGTAACCTATGTAACTATAAGCAACTTGTAAGCCTAAAGTATTCTTGTTCCCGCGCCCTGATACCTTCGGGTCTGGTGGGCGCTACAAATAAACAAACAAACAAACACACATGTGTAAAAGTGAGGAAAACTAAGGTAAGATGCATCGGGAAATATTTTTACGATCGATCACTGTATGCTTATAACGACTTGCCAGAACAATCGGGACAATAACATTTTTAAGCACACTACTTTAAGTTTCAATACCTCATGGTCTTCCTAGTCACACTTTTCCACAGGCACATGGTTTTAGTTTTAGCAGTATTGATCACCATCTCATTTGTTTTGGCATATGTCATCATTACCTTCATGGTACGGGTAAGGCCAATCTCTGTTTGATCAAACAAAATAATGTCATCAGCATAGGCTAACCACGGTATAGGGAAGCCATTGATTTTAGGAGGGAAATTACGTATTTTAGAGAATTCTTGTTTCAAATCCGCTGTGTACAAATTATACCGTAGTGGAGCCAGTCAACACCCCTGTTTGAGACCCATATTTGTTTGATAGTATTTAGAGTATGTCCCTGACATATTAACCGTATCGTGATGGATGTGTGGGTATATAGTTGTTGGATAAAATATAATAGAGGCTTATCTATGCCCATAGCGACCAGCTTTTTCGAAAGTTTAGGTTGTGATACCAGATCAAAGGCCTTGCTAAAATCTATCTAGCAGCAATATAGTATCAGTCTGAGTTTATGGTTTGTTTGAGCAATGAGGTACTGCAATATAGCTATATTAGTAATGGTATTATATCCTTTCCGGAATCCCATCTTGTCAATAATACTCCGTACAAGGGAAGAGAATTCGACACTCTCTCCCGAACCACAGAAGCCGAATGAAGTCGACCCTCCACCCGTGGTTGGCACAGGCACCTGATAGAATAAACAGGACACCACCTGTCAGCCAATGGGGGGAAGAGGAGTTAGGAAGAGGTTGTGGATAGGGTGGGAGAAATTAGGAACACCGGAAAGAGGGTTAGGAAAACCTATGTTGGATAGGACAAGGGAAGTAACGGGAAAGAACCCTACCTACTTTCCTCTGAACACTTTACACCTGTATCCAGCATACCATACACAGACTATATACCTGAGCTTTGAAACACCTTAATACGTGCATCTAACATAGTCTTAGAACTGTCCCTAGGACCTCGTAAACACAGAAACATAGATGATACTCTGCACATGTCATACTTGGGAGAAAATCCCACAATGAATTCAACAAACACATGGCCCGTGGGCTTACAGAAAACAATGAATATGAACACATAACATGAAACGTGGAACGTATTTGCAGCAACCTAAAAACCAAATAACATATGCCCCTTATGATTTTAGAACGTGATTTGTTGTTATACAATGCAGTAATGGCTGTTCCATCCGCATTGATCAATGAACCTTGCGAGCAAACAAACTTCTAGCACTGGATTTTCAAGGCGGCAGGATACTAGAAACAAGGACAAACTACTTTATGTCCGAGCGTTAAGTGCGCCGTTTCCACACACAGCAAATAACACCCATAAGAGAGTGATTCTGCCAGCCGCCACGCGCCCTGTACTTAACTCAAGTCCGGGAGACCCGTGAGCCTTCCCAGACGTAGCAGTCTTCAGCTTCTAAAATGGGTTCCACAGCCGCCTGTATTCCGTGTTCCCTAGAGAGTTTTCACATGCTGCTGCCGGTGTCGTAGCTTCGCCTTGCGCCTGCTTCGATACACAAAATAAGCCACACCTGCCGTGGCTCTGTAACTCCTTATAAACGTTTTTTTAATCCTTACCAGCTGTGTTAACGGCCGCACGACCGCAACTACAATTCTCCCCAAAGCATGCTGGGAAAGGTAGTTAGAGTTGAACTCGTGAATTCCACAGACCTCTATCGCCTTTTGCACACTCCTTTCTTGCACCAGCCCTTTTTCCTGACATTACCTCCCCTCTCACAGCCCTTCCTCAAACCAGCCTTGGACATGTGGCGCAAGTGAAATTGTTTCACCAACATAGGAGCATGCACTACTCCTGCTGGCTCTCAAGAACAATCCTCCGGTCCATAGCCTTTCCATTGAATTAAATACCACATCTTCTGGCCCCATTTCTTGACATCCAAAATTCGTTCCACTTCATATGAAGTGGAACGAATTGCTGGTGGTCGTTTAGTTGTCATCCCAGGAGCTGCGGGTTTAAGAAGAGATACATGGAATACTGGGTGTATCGCTAGATTCTTAGGCAAACGTAATTTCATAGCAGTTTCAGAAATACATTGAATAATGGTATAAGGCCCAATGAACCTAGGCATACATTTTCGTGATCGTATCATGGAGAGGTTTCAAGTTGAGAGCCACACTCTATTTCCCACTTGATATTTAGGACTTTCTTGTCTATGCTTATCAGCTTGTGTTTTATACATTCTTTTGGCATGTTCCAAATTGGTTCGTGCTTTTTGTCTGACTTCCAAAAGCAACTGTTTGCGCTCCTGCAATGCTGGTATACTTTCTGTTTCGGGCAAATGTTCAGGTAACATATTCTGCTCCTGACCATAAAGGCACTCATTAGGAGCCATTCCCAAAGAACTGTGAAAGGTGGTATTGTATGTGAATTCTGCTAACCAAAGAGCTTGCACCCAGGATCCTCTTCCATCCCCCAAATACCCTCGCAAATATTGCTCAAGTGTTTGATTCATTCTTTCCGTTTGACCATCTGTTTCAGGGTGATAGCTGGTGGATAGAGCACAGTTGATTCCTAATAGTGGACAAAAAGCACGCCAAAACCTGGAAGTAAACTGAGAACCTCTGTCTGAAACAATGCTTTTAGGTAGACCATGTAATCTCACTATGTGTTGTAGAAATAACTCAGCCAATTGGCCTGCTCCCGGTATTCCAACACACGGCACAACATGTGCCTGTTTTGACAAGAAATCCACTACAACCAATATTGTATCAAAGTGATTGTCAGGGGGCAAATCTGTGATGAAATCCATCGAAATGTGAGTCCAGGGTCTCCCAGGCGTCGGTAATGGCTGTATCAAAGCCTCTTTTCTTAACATGATCTGCCTTATTTCTTAAACAATTTTCACATCGTACCAAATAAGTCATAATGTCTTGTCTTAATGTGGGCCACCAAAAATACTTTTCCAACATCACTTTCATTTTTTTCTGACCTGCATGTCCCGCCAAGGGAGAGTTATGACAGCAAAACAAAGCCTTTTCTTGCAACATCTTGGTTGGTAAATACAACCGACCCTGATGATATGGTAAGCCATTCCGCACTGTCCTAGTCGAATGACTCCTTTGCCACTCGTGCAGTTGTCTAGATGATACTGCTTTCTTTACCTGTTCAATCAACTTCATGGTAATAGTCCCAATAATCCTATCGGGTGCAATGATCGTCTTTGTTTCACTTATTGTATTGTCTAAATTCTGTTGCCGGGACAAAGCATCAGCTTTACCGTTTTTCTTTCCCGGCCTAAAAGTCACCACAAAATCAAATTCATTGAAATATTGAGACCATCTTAATTGGCGTGGACTCAAAGATTGAGCTGTCTTAAAGTATTGTAAATTTTTATGATCTGTTACTACCACAACCTGATGTTTTGCTCCCAGTAAGTAATGCCTCCACTCAAGGAATGCTGATCGGATAGCCAATAGTTCTTTATCAGTGATGGAATAATTTTGTTCGCATCCAGACAATTTCCTAGAGAAAAATGCCACCGGATGCAAAACTCCATTCTCATCCATTTGGGAAAGAATAGCTCCTATGGCCACATTGCTGGCATCTGTCTCCACCTGAAAGACCCTCTCCGTGTTTGGATGTCTTAGTACTGGAGCAGTGGTAAAGGCTATCTTCAATTCGTGAAATGCTTTTTCTGCTTCAGTACTCCAATGAAATTTCACTGCCTTTTTGAGTAATTGTGTAATAGGGGTAACAATGTTTGAGAAATTACTAATAAACCTCCTATAAAAATTAGCAAAACCCAGAAAAGACTGAATATCTTTTATGCATTGTGGAGATGGCCAATCCCTGACGGCCTGCACCTTTTTAGGATCCATCACAATTCCTGTTGCCGTCAGAATGAATCCCAAAACCTCCACCTGCGTCACATGGAAGGCACATTTCTCTAGCTTAACACACAGTTGATAAGCTTGCAACCTGTGCAACACAGCTTTCACATGCTGCACATGCTGTTCTAGAGACTCTGAATAAATCAAAATGTCGTCTATGTACACAATAACAAAAACATCAAGAAAGTCATGCAATACCTCTTGCATAAAAAACTGAAAAGCTGCTGGGGTATTACATAGACCAAAAGGCATAACCAAATATTCAAATAACCCAAAATTTGTCCGGAAAGCTGTTTTCCACTCATCACCTTCTTTCACTCTTATCAGATGATAAGCTCCTCTCAAGTCCAACTTAGTATAAATCTTGGCTGTCCTTACTTGATCTAAAAGGACTGCAATCAGAGGCAATGGGAACCTGTTCTTAATTGTCACCTTATTTAATGCACGGTAATCTATGCAAGTTCGTAAAGTGCCTTCTTTTTTTGGAACAAAAAACAATGGTGAGGACGTAGAATGTCTTATAAACCCCTTAGCCAACATCTCATCCAAATAGTCACGTAAATACTTATTTTCTTTTTCAGTAAGAGCGTAAATCCTGCTGCAAGGTAATTTTGCTCCTTCCTCAAGATCAATCACGCAATCATATGGTCTATGAGGTGGTAACTGCTCTGCTACCCTTTTGTCAAATACCTGGACAAATTCTTGATACTGTGACGGAATCTCTCCACTCATGGCCCCCACCACCTGATTGTCCAATCCTTTCTCTACCATAAATTGGACAGGTCCTACTTCTGGTACCATATGACAACTTTCCTCCTCAAACCACAAGACTTGTCTTACCCAATCAATCCGAGGGTTATGTAGCACCAACCATGGCATACCCAAAATCAATCCGAACTGTGGGGCTGCAATTAAATCAAACGTGATTTCCTCCTTATGCCCAGATGTACAAATCATTTCCATGACTTGTGTCTGTTTCCGGATGGGCCCTGATATTAGTGGTGAACCATCCACAGATTGCACTCCCTCCATCTTTTGTTTATCAACCAAGGGTAATCCCAACCTTTCAGCAAATGAAATATCCACAAAATTGCCTGTAGCCCCAGAATCTACCATGGCCATCACTTCTTGTTTAGTACACGCAAAATATAATATTACCAGAATGTATAAATGAGAGGTTTTACTTCCCATCGCATTTGCCACCAATCTTGGGAACCTGACTTCGTTCGGCCCTGACACCTGTGTTCCCCCTAAGGTCGGCCCAACTCTTTTCCCGACTCCTTAGTATTCTTTTCTCCACCCACCTTCTTTTGCGGGGTGTTGGGACAGGTACGTATAAAGTGTCCCGCCTGCCCACAATAAAGACACAATTTATTCATTTTACGTTGATCCTTTTCTAAGGCTGATAATGGTCCTCTAATACTGCCAATTTGCATAGGTTCACCTTCACTCAGTTTTCCTCCTCTACCTCTATCCAGCCTCGCAAATGGTAATACTTCCGGTCTTTTCTTATCCCCTTTTCGCTCATTCATCCTATGATCCAATCGTAATGCCAAGTCAATCATTGCCGTACAAGTACTTGGTTGCGGCTCTACTTGAGCAAAAGCATCCTTGAGTTCTTCACGTAACCCCTGGTAAAATAACACTGTTTGTTTAGCCACGGGCCACTCTGTTTCGATTACCAGCCGATTAAATTGTGTGACATAAGTGACCAAATCCCTTGTTCCTTGCTTCAATCCCAACAACTCTTTGTCCTGTGCTAAGGACACTTCTCTTCTCTCAAATAGTCTGCCAAATTCTGCCAAAAAACCATCCCAATTATATAGCAATGGATCATCCTTTTGTACCAAAGGCATGGCCCAAGCCGCTGCATCTCCATTTAAATAGGAGATTAAAAAAGCTGTTCTCGCCTGTATACTCTCAAAAGCTGTGGGTTTTACACAAGAAATGTAATCTGCATTGCGTGAGGAACGTCATGTACTTGCGAGGATCTCCTGCAAACCGCTCCGGCGCTCCTAGAGGAACACTACTCGGAGGTTTCACAATGATTGTTGGATTTTGCCTTGTGGATGCTCCCTGAGTTCTGTTGCCTTCCAAAGGAATTCCCTGAGCTACCAAACTCTGAACTTGTGTTTTTAGATTATCTGACTCTTGTCTGGCATGTGCCAACTCCAACTGAATATCCGTGGGCTTACAGAAAACAATGAATATGAACACATAACATGAAGCGTGGAGCGTATTTGCAGCAACCTAAATAACAAATAACTTATCCCCCTTATGATTTTAGAACGTGATTTGTTGTTATACAATGCAGTAATGGCTGTTCCACCCACATTGATCAATGGACCTTGCGAGCAAACAAACTTCTAGCACTGGATTTTCAAGGCGGCAGGATACTAGAAACAAGGACAAACTACTTTATGTCAGAGCGGTAAGCACGCCATTTCCACACACAGCAAATAACACCCATAAGAGCGTGATTCTGCCAGCCGCCACGCGCCCTGTACTTAACTCAAGTCCAGGAGACCCGCGAGCCTTCCCGGACGTAGCAGTCTTCAGCTTCTAAAATGGGTTCCGAAGCCGCCTGTATTCCGTGTTCCCGTAGAGAGTTTTCACATGCTGCTGCCGGTGTCATAGCTTTGCCTTGCTCCTGCTTCGATACACAAAATAAGCCACACCTGCCGTGGCTCTGTAACTCCTTATAAACATTTGTTAATCCTTACCAGCTGTGTCAACGGCCGCACGACCGCAACTACAATTCTCCCTAAAGCATGCTGGGAAATGTAGTTAGAGTTGAACTCGTGAATTCCACAGACCTCTATCGCCTTTTGCACACTCCTTTCTTGCACCAGCCCTTTTTCCTGACACATCTGCAGGGGACTCAGTAGGTCATTTTCATTTACCCATTTAATTAGTTCTTTCAGAATGATCGTTGCAAATATCTTTTGGCTACAATCATTCATAGCCAGGAGTCGGAAATTACTCGGGTGTAATCTATCTTCCTTTTTAAAAATAAGGACCAAGACATATTTACACCAACTAAGAGGCAAGATGCCCATGCTCAGTAGTTGTGCAAATAAGCTGTTAAGTATTTTTGCCCAGAGTGGTGGCTCTGCCTTTTAAGTACAACATTCAGGATTCCATCGGGACCAGCTGCTCTTCAGCTCTTCAAATTAGATAATGTCCCAGTTACCTATATCTGAGTCATGCTGTAGTTGAATATCCTTTTCTTCCCTCTTACTTTCATCATAGTACACAGTCTCCATAACTGGATTCATTTCAATTGGGAGTAAACACATGTTATATGAATTAAACTGGGACCAGAACTTCCTAGTATTATTAGCAGCAAGCCAATTGAATAATCAGGCCCAATTTGTAATGTTGAAAGATCTTTTATGGCAGTTCATCCAATTTCTATACTCAGTGTTAGCCCTTTTTTATATTTATCATTTTTCCCCCAAGCTAATATTTGTATCATTCTTTACGTGGCTGCAGGTTTTGCGATGCAAGGTTTTCATTTGGCAATAAGTGGATTAAGCAATATACTCCTTCTTCTATCATTTCTGAATATCGTATTCTTACAGTTAATTTGCTTAGGTTTGATTATATTTTTAGTCATAATATCTAGGGTCCAATAAGCATCTTTCAATGCTCCGACAATATCGAAATTATGATGTTTAAGTTGGTCATGTATATTTTGCATAGTCCTTTCTGTCCAAATGAGCCTGTTTCCTTTTTTATTAACTTTAGTATCTATGTCATGGTGCATATTTATAATAATGTCATCACAATACAATTCCCAACTCAGGATAGCATGGTCGCTCCGAGTATTAAACTGTGGCTTAATAGAAGAGCACTTAAGAGACAAAATCTGGGAGCATAGGGCATGATCTGTGTGTGATCTATGTACTCCATTTGTCCAAGTGACAACATTTTGGCCCTTATTGGTAGTGTGAAAGTGCATAGCAACCAAATCCTGAGTCATTGCAAAACTGGGCCAGGACACGTTTGTAACTCTTCCCTTGGTAGTCGCATTAATAAGGCTGGCGGTATTAAAATTGTCAGCTATCATTATCAGTCCCTGAGGAGATTGTTCATGCCATTTGAGGATCATTTCCTCAATCTCCATTTGGATAGATTTTGGGAAGGAACCTCCTGAATTGAATTGATATTTTATGTCTATCGCGCTTGTACACAAGTATTTTAGAGCGCAACAAGGCAAACGAGGGGAATAGGGAGAATAAAACAGCGATCTTACTAGGCACAGTGACATTGATAACGCGCAAGTGCATGGGAGAGGGGGGAGGGGAAAAGTGCATGGAGGGGGGAGAAGTGGAAAGTGCGGAGCAGAAGAGAAACAGATAAATAATAATAATTAAATACATAATGAAGGCAACAAACAGTAGTAGTGCAGCCAGCAAGTGGCAAGTTCTGGGTTTAAGGCAGCAGACAGCATAGGTCTGATAAGTGCAGGAAGAAAAGGGGGGACTGTATGGGTACAGATATAGACCCCAGTGCAAGGGGTGGCCCAGAGGCAGTGCGGGAGGGTGGCAGGGTGAGCAGGTACATGGGCCTGGAGGACAGAGGGTGGCCAGGTGCACGGTGCTGTATGATTATTTAGTATGTTTTGGAGTGCAGCGCCACTGCACGGGATCAATGTATAGCGTGTTTTTGGAGTGATGCGCCACTGCATGCGATCAATGTATTGCTATAATGCGGTACAGCAAGCCACGTGTTGCCAGTGTAACATATGGACATGCAAATGAAGACAGGTTACGCATTGTAAAAGCACATCATTTTTAATGGTGTAACATATGGACATGTAAATGAAGACAGGCTACACAGGTCAAAAACAAACCATTTTCTCATTTAAAAAGCACACCATTTTCTTTTCTCTTTTCTCACCTGAAATGCCTCTATTGCAGGAGACACATTAGATAATTAATGAACTAATATAATTAACAAGTACTAACACGATTTTAACTTCTTAATATTGTAATGTGTTCTCCATGTGCAAAATGTGGCAGGCTGAGGCTCACTTTAAACGTGCATTCAGATTTTTATTTCTCTCTTTTTCTCTGTGCTTTTCACGGTCCTTGCTCAGGAAACAAAACTTGAATAAGCAGGAAATCAATTTTGTTACAGTTGCTACTGTAAAAGTGAGCTATTGTTTCAAGAAGGAGGGTATGACATGATGGATTTTTATTGGACAGGCGTCACGTTAGGGGCTGTAACAGAGGTTTCTTGGTGCACCTCGGGGAGGAAGAAAGGCAGTGTCCATTTGCATAGCTTCGGTGAGGACTTGGCTGTAGTGGCTGTGGGGTTGCCTGGCTGAGAGGCGTCGTTCCTGTGCACTGTTGACCTTCACAGGCTGGGGAGTCTAGTCGATGAGCACTGGCTTGAGAATAGAAGATTGCAGATTGGAACTGCATGTTCTTCTGCATGTTCTCGCTGGGGTGCTCTAAAAGGAAGCCCTGAGCCATCTAAAGAAAGTGACCAGCCCAGAGATTTCGCGTGCTGAACAGCTACAAGTTGCTGGTAATTATCTGATACAAAGTGAGTGTGCGGTGTGTGAATGAAATCTATTTCAGGCAGGCAGCGTAGCGATAGCTTCCATTGAAGAAGCACTGGATTTAAATGCTACACTCTAAAGTTGCCATCTAAATGCAAGTCCACTGATGCATTGTTTTCTTTATTGTTGCAAAGAATCTAATGAAATGCCATGTATGTTGCAATTGTTTCTCTTATGTTTATTTTAGAAAAGACTGCCTCGCAAAGCTGGTAATGTATGATTTTTTAAATGAAACTGATGTAAATCACAACCTGTGTAAAGGCTTCTTTTTGCTTCTGTTTTCTCTGGTGCAGTTAGCCCATATCACATGATAAAAGGGGAGGTTAGTAGGTAATATATGCCAAGCATCCTATGTGGAAAAAGTTATGTTATGAGTAATTATAAATAGCTGTGTGTGTGGTTCCACTCAGTGTATATGTGTGTGTGGCTTCTGAGTGGAACACAATCCGATAGTCTGCTAGGCGTACATGAATCAGCAGAGAGGGAGGCCTCTGGAAATAGTTTCACTAATGTAAATAAATTAGTGATAATACCACATGTTATTGTGAATACTCCATGGAAACATAATCTCACTAATATAAATAAATTAGTGATAATACCACATGTTATTGTGAATACTTTATGGAAGCATAGCTCGCTGTTGTAGGTAAATCAGTGATAACAGCCATAAGTGGCACTCCATATGAAAATGTGGTGTTATTGAATAATGTAGAAGCCTGAGGCCTCTAGAGATCACAAGAACAGTCTAAACAAAAGAAAGGGGTTTTGTATGTTGGGGCCACAAATAAAACAAAGAAATTATGCACATCACTATACCACAACGAAATGCATACCAACTGAATGTATCTGTGTACTGAAATAATGCATATCCACTATATTACTATAATACCAAACCCAATCTAAATACAAGGAGTGGTTGTTACTAAACTATTTTTGTTTTTGGTGGTAAGAAAATAACGCTAGGCCCCAAATCTACACAAAATACCCAACAGTGCCAAGAGAGAACAGATCAGCAGGGGAGAGGGGGAGCCAAGGCAGAAGCAAAGAGGAAGGTCTTGAGGTGCTTCCGGAATCAGAGATGGTTCTCCTCAAATTTTTGAGATCGGCAGGGAGGCTGTTCCAGAGGGAGGCCCGAGTCGAAGACAGAGATCTACCTACAGCTCTTTGAAAAACGACTGACCCTGAGGTAGTTAGAGGTAGAGGAGCAAAGAGCTCGAGAGGGGAAGTATTTGCGGAGGGATAGCTGAAGGTATTTTGGACCCAGGCCCCAGAAAACCTTGTGGACAATGCAGAGGGTTTTGAATGTAATCCTTGCATCCACTGGAAGCCAATGTAGAGATTACAATCCCAGAGCTGGGGAGATACAATCCCAGGGCTTGAGGCCAAGGACAAGTCTTGTAGTCCTGTTCTGGAGGAGTTGCAGAGGGCAGACAGTAGAGGCAGAAAGATTTAGAAAGAAGATTTTACAATAGTCCAACCTAGAGAGAACCAGAGCTTGGCAGACAGTGAGCTTCTTGGGGAAGGAGAGGAAAGGAAGAGTACCTCTGAGGAGGTGCAGTAGGATGTTTGACTTTTAAGAGGCATCAGAGATGTGGGCGGAGAAGGAAAGTGTGGAGTCAAAGATGACCCCGAGGTTCTTAGCCTCGCAGGTGGGGGTAGGAGGAGGGCCAAGGGAGGCTGGCCAGAGAGTGAGGCGAAAGGATGGTGAAGGTTTGCCGATGAGGAGGATCTCTGTCTTGCTGGCATTCAGACAAAGATCATTGGCGGCACACCAATCCTGAATGGCAGTTAGGCAATCAGATATGAGAGAGGGATAGGAGGTGGCGGAGGGCAGGCTGAAAGTGAGTTGAGTGTCATAACCGTAGCAGTGGACATTTGAGCACAAAATGGCAATGCAGTGGGTGAGAGTTTCCAGGTATTGGTTGAAAAGCCAGGGCAAGAGGTTAGGCTCCTGGGGAACACCACAGGTAGAGAGGGAGACAGATGATAAGAAGGACCCAAGTTAGACCTGGGAGGGCCGATCAGAGAGGGAAGAGGTCAGCCAGGACAGAGCCTGATCAGTGATACCCAGGTTATCACAGAGACGGTAGAGCAGGATGGTATGGTTGACTGTGTCGAAGGCAGAAGAGAGATCGAGTAGGATGAGGACAGAGGGAATGAGTCAAGGTTGGAGATCAGATCTTCACGGATGTTCCAGAGAGCGGTTCCCGTGCTTCTGGCAGCTCTGAAGCCAGACTGGTGGTCATGGAGACAGCCAACAGAATTGGAATGAAGGTTAAGTTGAGAGAAGGCCAGCTTTTCCAGGAGTTTGCCAAGAAAGGTAGTAATGGAAATTGGGCGATAGTTAGCCGGACAAGAAAGATCAGCTGTGGGTTTCTTGGGAAGAGGATGGACAAGGGAGTGCTTCAGAGGTGAGAGGAAGAATCCAGAGGCAAAGGAGTGGTTGCAAAAATCAGCAAGGGCAGAGCGAGGGTGTCAATGTGGTCCATCATGGGGGGTCATATACATTTATTATAAGGATATGTGTACCGATCTTATCTTTAATACTCAATATAGCAGCGACAATGTAAGGTGATAAGTTAATATAACCAAACTGGCATAGATGAAACATCAATCTCGCCCCAATTCCCAAGCCCCCACTAGCCCTCCCTCTAACAGATGGTACGACAAGCTTGTGAATAATCTAAAAACCATCGATGTAAAAAGGCTCAGTACACCAGGTCTCTTGAAGGAAGAAGACATCCGAGCAAAGAATGGATTCAGCCCCAATACGATGGACCAGGAAAGGTCGATACCCTCTAGTATTCTACACTATTATCTTTATCTTATCCTTTCTGGTCGACCATCAATTTGATCCCTGTTTAATGCATTCAGGTGACCAGGAGTGAACATCATCAACTGTGATTTGTTTATCTTCACGCATGAAGGAATATAGGACCTCTTTAGCGGTATTACAAGCGGGGGTGTTACTATCGTCTTGTCACATACATGGTAAGATCCAAGTTTGTTATTTTTGTGACATATGCTCAGCGCAAAAACCAGCTCTACCGGCATAGCCACATTTGTTCTTAGTAGTGCCACCGACAGGGAAGAAGAGAGTTCAATCGAGGCCCAATTTGACCAGCTTCCAACCTTGGGTCATTCAATACAAAGAATGTCGGTAGAGTTTATAAGGCTCATGTTTGGTAAGTGACTTAAAAACTGGTGCTCTCAGTTGGCCCTGAACAGGGCTGCACTGTCAGATAATCCAGTTCATGAACATGCATCGAAGTTGTCGCAGTAAACCATCACAAAAAATAATGCTTAGAGGAAATGTTTATTCACATCCCTTAGTGTTGCTTTCATAGAATATTATTATTTCATATTCAGTGAGGCCAGGCCAAAATTGGCGAGGATTTCATGTACGGATGCCAATGCATTTCGGTTAAAAACCCTTCATCAGGGCGGTACATGATACATTAATTCTAAGATGTTCAACATTTGCAATTAATAATATAATGATAAACCATAAAGTAACCACATATCAATTTAGAAAATATATGCAAACACATACCAGTTCAATGTGCATCCATGTGTCCCAACATGATGATATAAAAAAAAAAGGAAGAGAGAAAAACAGACTTATTGTCAATGACTATACATCCATGTGTAAAGCTATTTAGAAAATTCAGTTGGAGAAATGAATCGTACCTTCTATGTCTATTGATTCTTCGCTTGGTGTAAGAAGCGACTAGTTGCAGTGCGGGCTCCTGTAAAAGCCACGAAAAAGCTAATAAATGGATTGCAATGGTTTCACACGTAAATGGGGAACGGAGAGGAGGGTGCTTACCTTTCTCAACAGAAAACGCTGTGTCAATGGCAGACGCATTCGCATGAGCACGCGCGCGAATGTCTGTCTGAGTATTTCTATGTAACCATGATGGCCAAAAGGCGTTGTGCCGAAGCACGTACGCCTTGGGTCCCACCCCCGTGGGGTCACGGAAGGCGGGACTATCACCATGGAAGCATGACAACGCTGAGAAGTGAAACTGAACGAGGGTTTTTTGCTCGAAAACGGCGGTTTATTAAAAAATGCTCCATGGGAAGTGGAGCAATAGGGAAATGCTAATGGGTGTCCTATGGGTGACACAGACATTGGAAAAAATGAAAAAGCGTGAAAGTAAAGGCATGGCGGAAATGTGGCTGACTGTCATGCCGGCGCCGCTGGTGCACGCATTGACAACCATCATGGACTACTTGGTACTCATATATCCTCCTAATACTCATTGAACAACTCCTTTTCACGCCTGGGTCTTTTATTTCCATTTGCTCAACTTTGGTTCTTTCTTATTTTATTCAATTAACTACATTTACCATAATGCACCTGGCTGCAGTCCTCAATTCCTGGCTATTCTCATTCATCGTTATTGGGACCACAATCCCCAGAAGCCCTAGCGGCCAGTGCTGCTTCCACCTGCTCAGGAACAGAGAGGGAGGAAGCAGATTGTCTTCAGGTGTGCTGCTACAGGTGCTGTCAATTAGCCTGCCTCAGAACAGGGCAGGGCTGTATATAAGCAGCTGCCTGCAGGAGCACAGTGTCTTGCATCTTGAGTTCTCCCCGCTCCTGTTTGCGTTGACCCTTTACTTTGTATGCGGTTCCTGTTGCTGCATTATCCTGTTTTGTTCCAGTGCCCTTTCCGGGCTCCCTGCCTTGCAGCCGATCACGCTCCGCTGCCTTCTACCTACAGCCCTTGTTCTCTGGGCTTCCTGCCTTGCAGCCTATTACAGTCCTCTGCAGCCCTCTACAGTCAGCAGCCCTGCTCCTCTGGGCTCACTCCTTGCTGCCCTGCTCCTCTGGGCTCCTTGCCCTGCAGCCTGCCTCACTCCGGCTGCCTACAGTCCTTGTCCTCTGGGCTCCCGGCCCTGCAGCCTACCTCACTCCGGGTGCCTACAGTCCTAGTCCTCTGCAGCCCGCCTTGCAGCCTGCCTCATTCCGGCTGCCTACAATCCTTGTCCTCTGGGCTCCCTGCTCTGCAGCCTGCTTCACTCCGGCTGCCTACAGTCCTAGTCCTCTGCTGCCCACCTTGCAGCCTGCCTCACTCCGACTGCCTACAATCCTTGTCCTCTGGGCTCCCTGCCCTGCAGCTTGCCTCACTCCGGCTGCCTACCGTCCTTGTCCTCTGGGCTCCAGTCCCTGCCCTGCAGCCTGCCTCACTCCGGCTGCCTACAGCCCTTGTCCTCTGGGCTCCCTACCGTGCAGCTTGCAACCTTCTGCTGTCTCCAAGCCCTTGTTCCCTGGGCTCCCTATCTTGCAGCCTGCACCTCTTCGCTGCCTACAGCCCTGCTCCTCTGGGCTCCCTACCTAGCAGCCCTATTCTTTTGGGCTCTCTGTCTGTCGCCTACTACTAATCTCTCACTATCCTGTTCTTCTGGACTCCCTGCCTTTCAGCCTACTACAGTCCTCCGCAGTCCAATACAGTTTGCCTGCACCTAGTGCCACTCTTGACTGCAGACCTGCTTCCTACTTTGCAGCCTTCTGTTTTTCTGACTGCTGCCCCTTGTTCTCTTCCTTGAGTCCTCTGTACTCCACCTTAGGTTATCTATTTCAGTCTAACTGCCTTTCCTTCATTTCCTTCTGCTAGATTGCTCATTGACTTCCTTTTCGCTGGATATTTCTGTTCTTGTCTTCTCATGTGTTTTATGTAATCCCTTTGTACAGAGCTTGCCTGTTGGTTTCCGGCAGGCAACCTCTGCCCCTTCCTTTGTCGCGTTTTCAGTGTTACAGACACCCACTGCTGTTGTTCCCAGCCATGAGCATACAGCGTGGGCCTCTGTTATAGCAATCTGTGCAGAAGGCTGGAGTTTCCTAAGGTTCGTGGAACACTCTTTCCCATTTCAGCATACACCCCAAGAGGGAATCCAGTTTGTTTGTACCTTTGTATCTTTTGCCCCTTTTGGCTCACAGCTACTGTTGTTTCCTACTCTTCTTTCTTGTTGAACTTCCTGCTGTGTGTTCTTATCTTCTACTTTACCTCAGCACAGCCACCCAAACCCTACCTGGGTACCCTGTGCCACTCTTGACAGAGTGCCATTCCTGACATTGACTCATCCCAATAGCCGAGTGGAGGACGGCAAAATGAAATGTAATTCATGTTCAATTACCATTGGGAGTATGTAAGCATTTAGTTCTACAACCATATCTGAAACTGCTAAAAGGTAAAGGCAAACGTCACATAGAGGTGACGTCACAAATAGGTAATTGAAATGCACATGTATGTTACGAAGAGAAAAAGAGAAAACGAAATGTAATAACACAAAAATGGAATTGTAATACTATCAGATTATCATAGTTCTACACGCAAATGACTCAATTCAACGGGGACACAGGACATTTATCCCGTACAGGTTGAACCTGTTCTGGATCGCCTAGCATAGGTGTGTCTCAAGTATGTATATATGGTAAAGATTACAAAACATATGTTTCCAAATTGAAATAAATCAAGAAAGCATATTCCAACATATAGTATTCAGATGCACATCAGAGGCTAATGATGAAAAGTGTAAAGAAAATGTAGGTTGTCCATGATGACATTCTGAAAAAAGTACCAAGATGAAATTACTAAACAGTGCAAAAATACAGGTGATCCTGGAATACCATAAAGTCGATAGGGATTCAATGGCAAAAAACTGTTTATGATCACAAATAGCACATGTAGTTTATTTCTTCATTTATACCCTTCGGTATCAAGGTACTCAAGCGATCAATCCAAAATGTTTCTCGTTGATAGAGTCTCTTTTGTAAGTTTTCATGTTTATTGTGTTTTTGAACCACTTCGATGATCACAAATTTAATCTGTGCCAAATTGTGATGTTTATCGTGCCAGTGTCTCGCTACCGCTGAGGTAGCTGTCCAGTTACATAGAAATACTCAGACAGACATTCTCGCGCGTGCTCGTGCAAATGTGTCTGCCATTGATACAACGTTTTCTGTTGAGAAAGGTAAGCACCCTCCTCTCCATTCCCCATTTACTTGTGAAACCATTGCAATCCATTTATTAGCTTTTTTGTGGCTTTTACAGGAGCCCACACTGCAACTAGTCACTTCTTACACCAAGCGAAGAATCAATAGACATAGAAGGTACGATTCATTTCTCCAACTGAATTTTCTAAATAGCTTTACACATGGATGTACAGTCATTGACATTAAGTCTGTTTTTCTCTCTTCCTTTTTTTTGATATCATCATGTTGGGACACATTGATGCACATTGAACTGGTATGTGTTTGCATATATTTTCTAAATTGATATGTGGTTACTTTATGGTTTATCATTATATTATTAATTGCAAATGTTGAACATCTTAGAATTAATGTATCATGTACCGCCCTGATGAAGGGTTTTTAACCGAAATGCATTGGCATCCGTACATGAAATCCTCGCCAATTTTGGCCTGGCCTCACTGAATATGAAATAATAATATTCTATGATAGCAACACTAAGGGATGTGAATAAACATTTCCTCTAAGCATTATTTTGGTTGTGAAGGTTTACTGCGACAACTTCGATGCATGTTCATGAACTGGATTATCTGACAGTGCAGCCCTGTTCAGGGCCAACTGAGAGCACCAGTTTCTAGTAGATTAACTCTATTTTTCTTGCTTGCTGATATTTGGTCCTTATGCCATAGGACCTCTTTATAACTGGTAGCCCCAGGTTAAACATTTTACGAATAAGAATTAAAGATTAGTGAATACATAAATTATATTGTAGTGCCCACCTTCACCCTTCATTCTTGGTAAGTGACTTAATACATTTAATAGATAGGATTGATTTAGGAAAGGGCTATTTTCCTGGGAATTAGTTTCCGACAATATTACCCATCAACTTAATTCATCAGGAATCCTTTTACACGAGTCCTTATTTGTAGTCACCTCAGCAATAGGTTGCCCTACTGTTTGCTGAGGATTTCTTTTGCAGACTTCTTGATATGTGTTCCTCAGGGTGTTTCATAGCTATTGTTTTTTTCTTCCAAAACCAATAGTCAGACTTTAGGCAGCAGCAAGCTGATGTTGAGTTGTGTAGACTACTCGCTGTCGTTGAGGTGGTGAGCGGCTTGTTTCTGTAGTTGGTTCTTTGCAGGCCTTTACAAGAGGTGTGACGGATAATCCCACCAGACCATGTCTCTGTGACCAATTTACCTGTTAATCTCCCCGGCCTATTATTGGGTGGCTCAGATAGCAGTTTAATCTCAGGTTGTGTAGCCATGGGTCCTTTTACATGAGTCTGGTTAATGTTAGCAGATTTTACTTTGTTATACTTCGTGGTGCCTGTTATTGTAGGTGTTTCATTATTAGTTGAAAGGTGGGATAAATACTTCCTATGGTCCCATTTTATTTGGTCAACAACCTCCCCAGGAGCATGACTGTATGGACAGGGGTCCAGTCGAGCCAAATCCTTTTCTGAAATGGTTGGAGTAAAGGTGTTGTTTTTTTACCTTTGTTGGGAGGGACCCCTCACCACTCCTGCATGCACAAATTTCACTTGTACTGAAGGTGGGAGAAGTCCCCCCCTTCCGCCCAACTGCAATCTATGTTAATTATTTATTAATTACTAACAAGGAAATTATGCAATTAGGCCTTAGTAATGCACGAATACCCCATTTTAGGCAATTCTCCAGACACCACCTTTTACTAGGCCGAAAATGATCGCTAGAAGCCTGTCTCTCCCTTGGTCCCACGCCGCACACCATCAACCCAGGCCCCCACCCCACTGCCTCCTGCCAGCTCTGCACAAACCCTGTTCTCACGGAAGTTCATCTATTCATTGTTGCAACCTCTAGTGCCGTCCCAGAACAGATGAGTTCACTGCACTGTGTGAGACCAGAAAAGGCCCCCATCCGAGAGCCCATCCGTCTCCACTAACTTGCCTGTGCCCTTTGCAACCCCCACCCTGCTAAGTTGTACACTACCAGACGCATGCCCCCATGCTCTTTGATACAGATACACATTTAGGCCCCTTTAGTGACCCAATGAAGACACCCTCGAGAGCCCCGACCCTAGACACACATAGGTTTCTCTCTAACCATAGCCCCGACCCTAGACACACATAGGTTTCTCTCTAACCATAGCACTTGTGTCTTCGTACCATGAGGCATTAGGTAGATCAAAGCCTCCAAGGTGGGCAACTGGGAAGGGGATTCTAGGTTTATGGGGACCGGGGTGCAGAGGGTACAATGCCTGCCTATAACTTGTGTATGAACTCTGGGAAGCACCCACATTCCTACCTGACTTTACGAGTGTCATTTTTTCTCATGTTTACAAATACTGTTTTTGCAAGATCAGTTAGTATGGGAAAGTGTCATTTTGTCGGCTGACCTTCACCCCGCAAAGATGAGCCCAGTTGACTCACGTGCTGCAGGAGTGATGTCTAAGCAACCACCAATCCCATGAGGTCAACACATATGGATCCATACTGCACTGATGATTTGACCCAATCGAGCTGTAGGATTGCATACTGTAATGTGATGTCAGGGCAGCAGAGTTCTCTGTGTGCAAGATTTATTTGATATAAACCTTTGTTCAACTTGCAATCTATCTCCTGGTCTCATTCCCTAGCGCGGTGTGTGCATTATTCGGATTTTGGGATATTGTGTCGGGAGTGGGCACCTTCATCTTTATTGGAGATGGTTTTATTTTAATATCCTTAGCAACTATTTCCTTCGTCTTTCTTTCCAAAGCTTTCATAACCTTATTCAGGGTTGTCTTAATTAGTATTTCCTCCCTGGCTATGTTGGCTGACAATAGAGCTAACGCATCTATTTTAGCAACCAATCGATCAAATCGCTCTTGGTGCAAGCTGCATTATTTTTCTGTACAATTTCCTCTTTAGTACCTTCATCATCAGAGGAAATCGAAGTCGAGGTATAGGGGTCATCACATATGGAATCCACTGCAGTGAGATCCGGTGAATAATAGAGGCGTAAGTCCAAAAGGTCCACATTGCCAGCATTCTGCGATGGCTTCCACTCACCACCAAGGGAAGCACTTTGCAATCCAACAACCAGTTTTAACAGTGAGTTATTATTGTCTATTGTGTCGGATGAGGAATGATTCAATAGTGTGTGTTCATTGTTCGATGGGTCATTCCGAGTTGACATTGGTTCATCACAAAAGCTTGTAATGAGTGATTGAGGCTTGCCGCATGAATCTTGTGTATTCGTGTCCTTAATAGTAAAGATTGCACTTTCCAAAGCCTTCAAATTATTCCATGCATTTACCTTTAGGCGCATTTTTGCACTGCACAGCGTTGCTTTCTGCATTAACAGATGCTATATCTGTAAAGGCAGGCAATTTGAACTCTCCACTGTCTTACCTGAATATCCTGTCCACCGTCTCACCAGAGCACCAGATACAAGACACTCCCTCACACTCCAGAGCACGGCTGCACGCGCTGAAGCGCCGTTTCCCGGTTCTTGTAGCTGACAGGTGATATTGATTGAATGTCAATTCACCGAGGAGGGTCAGGCTGGGCAATCAATCCTATTAGGAGCGTAGCTCGTACAGCTTCTAATTGCAGTGGAGACAGGGCCTCCAACTGGAGCTATGAGCACAGATCACGTACGTCCAACACACAAGACTCTCCCTCACACTCCGGAGCACCGATGCGTGAAATATTTTATGAAGATCCAATCACCAGGCAATAACTACAGAGGGGATCGTGTTGCTGTCGTATCCGTGTGGCCCTGGTTGCTTCCTCTATCCGGGGAGGTGCGATCTTTGCCCCGAGCTCTGCTGCTTGCTCTCTCTCAGCTTACTTCTACCGTGTCTCTTTCGTTCTATTTGTGGGTCTCCCCCCTCACTCTCTCATTTTCCAAGACCATTGTTGCATACAAATGGGAAATAAAATAGCATATAGTTAAGTGTACTCATTTTGCTCCTATGTCGGAACTTGCACAGCTTCCAAAACAACAGCAGCGTGCTTCCAGATGTGAGCAAGATATGTCAGCTTTGGCCATTTCATCGCCGAGGCGTCAGCAAGTTTCCATGCCAACCCCATAAACGGCTACCAAACTCCCCTTTACAGTTCTTTACCGTAGCAATGTTTTGGCAATATTTTGGTGGTACCAAAATGCACCAAAACCATAAACAGTACTGGATATGCATCTCCCTAACGACATGGACCATGTTGGCGTATATGGTGTCACTAAAAGGTCCCATAGAACGATTGTGTCAAGAGTGTGTTCAGAAAAGCATGAGGTCAATATTTGTGAGTTTATGCATGTTAGATTTGATGGGTGTGTTTGGATACAGCAGAGTCTCTCTCTGTTCTAGCATTTAACATAATGTTCCTTCATTCTACTTCTGGTTAAGTCAGGGGCTTTATTCTCTTTTGACTCAGTTGCAACTGCCGAGTCTCAGTTTTACCCAGCGTGTCCCTGTCGTGGGTTATGCCAGCACTGCACATTCCCCAGCTCCATTCCCTTTACACCTTTTATATCACTTCTGCTCTCACCCGAGCAAGTTTGGCCTCGCCATTGTCACTCTGGCGGCAGCCAAGCCCTATTCCCGCTTTGTTTAATAAGGGTCTCATATAATCTGAAAGACATTTCGCCTGTAACCTTTCACCTAATCTCAAATCTCTTTCCCTCGTGATCCTTCAATATGGTAGAAAACAAAACCCATGCCAAATAACGTCAGCAAAGCTTCTGCCGCAGTCAGCCATAGGTGACTCCCATTCCAATCGATCTTAGGTGCCAAGCTGCGAAGCAAACCCTTCATCCTCACTTTAAGGAACTCATGGTGGCAACAGTAAAGACAGACACAAGTGATCACAGTTCAAGGGTGTTTATTAAACTGTATAAATGGGTGAGAAAAACGCCTAATCTAAATCTAAGATGGGAGCAAGCTACGTCCATCAAATTATAATAAAGCAGTCCTAGTTGCGTCTTGTCAAATAAAAGCACCTATACTAAAAAAAATACTATTGCCAATCCTTACCGCTAAGTTACACTCTCCAGATGCACACACAAATGCCACTCTCCAATCGCACCCCAAGATGTCCCCTTCCCTCGCCCAGACCCACACCAGTGTGTCTCCATCCTTACCTTCAGACCTACAGCAAAATGCCCCATCCCCCAGAGATCCACAGCAAGATGCCCATGTTCCTCCCACAAAACGCAGCCAGATAGTCACAGTGACCACCTCCAAAATCACCCCTTCCTAAGCACTATTTGTTAACCCAAACACACTCTTCATTAATCAAAATTAAAGTGCACTTTAAATTAGTGCTATTAATTAACCCCCTTTGATAATTTTAACATCACCATTCATTGTTGCGCCCACTGTTTCTTTCTTGGTCCTCCATACCCGTCTCGTAGAATAGATGAAAATGATGTTGTAAGTAAATTTAGTTTTCTGCTACCCCATCTCAGTCTGGTGTATTGTATGAGCATCTAGCTTCCACAGGAACTTCCCTGGTATCCCAAACAAAATGGCAATTTGATTCTCGGCCACCTAAGAGCATGCACATTGTGGCTGTGAGAGCAGACTGGCAGCTATTAGCATATTTAAGGCGATGGGCCTCGTGAGTAACAGTGACAGATGGTCCCCCAGTGGTTGGGGCATGGAGGCAGAGCTTAGGGTATGCAGCGTTATGGCAGTCACAACTGTGACAACGATCAACTTTAGGGACAACAGTTATGTTTTTTAAGTTGCTTTTAAGTTCTGGTTATCAGGTAGCACTGAAAGTGCTACATGTAAGCTGAAACTATTGTCATTCAAATAAGAGCTTTAACATAAGAGCTTCAAATAGGGGCTTTGAATGAGGGTATCTAATGCAAACGCATTTCAATGCAGGTGACATATATGGATGTATTTGGGTTGTTTGGCTGTGTGTCCCACCCATTTAACACCCATCTCTAAGTCAAATCTATATGATTTTCCTCCCATTCTCACCCATCTCCACCATAAACCACACCCTTCGTTGCACTCTTTACCTGCATTTGTATTGTGCGCTGAATTTGTCAACCATTTTTAATTTAAAAATAGCGCCCACCATGTGATAATGTTAATAATAATTATTTGACAAGATTTATGCTTTAAGAAATATTTACTGCAGCTTTTAAGGTATGTTACATGTATTAATGTATTGTGTACTAAAAATGAACAAGTTAATGTTATAGTTACGTTTTGTTCTAAAATGTCTCTAAAAATGTCCATGTACTTGCTTTTGTGTCTTTAGTTATTTTTTTGCTGTAAGTCGTACCTGATTGAATATGCAGTTAGTGGTTTTAGTGATTGGATCTCCAGTTTGTGTTTGTTTCCCCCCAGGCAGCTATTTTAGTTCAGCATTAGAAAAGAGAGTTAAGGCTGTTTTTTTTATCAGTATTACTTTTACTATGTGTTGCTTTCCCCTACGTCCCTTCCCGTTTCCTGTGACGGTTCCGTGCACAAAGGCTGGGCAGCACAGCGGGGTAGAGTGGATAGGTTGCAGCTGACAGCGTGAGCGCTCTGCCTGTCTAGAGTATTTGGCAGCATTGGCTGCTTCTCCATCCTGTACTTTGTTGATCTCTGTCTAGAGGGAAGGTTGTGAGCGCTGGGGTAGATCGGAGAAAAGCTTGCTGGCTTTTGCTTCCTAACGCTGTCACTTTCCACCGGACGTCGTACTGAGCAAGCGCCCGGAGGTCCCGAGCTCTTGGAAGCGCTTGATTCTCTAAGGTTGGTAAGTGAGGATGTGTCTAGTCTACTTTTAAATCTACAAGACAGGGATTCGTTTAGTTGTACGCAGAGTTGCAGACACAGGGTCAAATCAGAAAACCTGTTTTTCGTTCCTGTGAATTAATGCTATTGGAAAAAGCTTTCTGTTAAAAAAAAAAGCGAGCGAGCACGTGGAGTGTTAGCTGCAAACCCCCAAAGTAACCTCTATGTGAGGTAAGACACCCCAGGGTTCCTTGCGTGGAGGTTGTCCCTGGGGTTACTAGAGGTCCAGTCCTGGAGTTTCAGAACAAAATAAAGGTTTTCAGGTCTGCATCTTGAAGTCCAGCCTTACAACCCCTCTCCACCACCCTCGACATTTGGGCACCGCTGAGGCAGAATTCTTTCAGAGCAGTGATCAGAGGAGCAACTGGGGGGGTGAGAAAGGGGCTTGAGAAAGAGAGGGGCAATTTCGCTTTGGACCCTTGGATTAAGGTGAATGAGGAGGGCGATTTAGATGCAAGACTGGAGACGTATGGGGAAGAGGAATTTGACATAGATTCGGGGGCAGGGTGGATAATTAAATAATGCATAGATAAAGCAGACCTAGTGCCCTCATTCGGTTTTGCAGACTGCCCCCCACCCCATATGCACCCATTATTGACGACCCCCTTTCATGCGACTGTACAGATTGAATACCCCCAGTGGCTATTCAAGTCACGTGTCCCCAGACTGCAAACCCCTCACCCCCACACACACAGGGCTGTGGATACTGTAAGGAACTCATGGTGGCAACAGTAAAGACAGATACAAGTGACCACCGTTCAATGGTGTTTATTAAACTGCAAAGGTAGGTTGGAAAAACGCCTAATCTAAACCTAAATGTAAGATGGGAGCAAGCTTCGAACATCAAATAATAATAAAGCAGTCCAAGTGGTGTTGTGTCAGATAAAAGGGTCTATACTAAGAAAAACCTATTGCCAATCCATACGCTAAATACTTTTAAGAAAATGTATTTATTGTGTATTAGCCAAACCTATTTTGACTTTTTGAACATCCATCAACATATACACATCATCATAAAATGTAATAAAACTGTGCATCATTAAATTTCATTAAACTAAAATACTTTGATACATGAAAATCATAATTTAACATATACAACTTTAAAATAAACCCCACTGAGCACTCCAGATACTATTTTGAAACACCAATGATCTGGGTTTATCTCGCATCAACAAGGTGGAGGAGAGCTTTAATGTCCTCATTCGGTCAATGGTTCTAATCCAGTCTCCTTTTTTCATGTTATCTTTAAAGTTGACCGGATTCTGCACCAGGGTGACTACATCTGCGTCCATAATAGTTAAAATCTCAGTAGATCTCTCCCTTAATAAATTTAAGAAACAATTGTCTTTTTTTTGAAGCTGTGCTTCCATGTCCTCATAAAGGGATAAGGGGGAGGAGCAAGGATAAGTCTATAGTTGGAGAATCACCTCCACTCCATCCAAGCCAAGAGGGATGTCAGACCTAACTCATATCGAATAGAAACCACAGGGACTGAATTCAGCAGATGAAGCACTCTCTTCCACAGTTTGGATTCCAATTTTTCCCATTCAATACCAAAACTCAGGGAATTTCATTCCAAGCCGAATAATAACGCGGGAACTACATTCTTACATAGTATTTTATGAGGGGAGAGATGGAAAACCTGTAGACATTTATTATGTATTTTAATCATCTACGCCATCCCAAATTCAGAATCGTAATATCCAGATTATGTAGGAAGGCCCCGTTAGTTGGGTATGAGCTAATCCGAGTATCTACATAAGTAATCTCGCTAGATATTGGTACAACTTGGTTATCTAGTTGCCATATAAAGGACTTTATCTTCTTCTGGGGTCTTTTGAAGATTACGATGTTAGATTTAAGGGGTTTATAATCAATTGGTTAATTTTAGCATAATCTGCTAGAGCGTTTGGGAGACGCTGAAGGCCAATTTGCGTGTGGTCCAAGATGGCGATATCGTCCGCATATGCTAACCACGATATCTTTGTCGTTCCCAAGTTAAGGCTCGCGAAGAGTACATTTTGAAGCCAACCGAAAAGATCTGCCAGAAACAAGTTGAATAGAAAGGGGGCAACTAAGCAACCCTGACGCATACCTCGATTTATCTCGATTTCTGTGGATAGATCCCCAGATTTAGAAAGTCTCACACAAAGAGTCGAATGATGGTTTAATTCGATCAGTATTGCCAGCAGGCTGTCGGGCAAACCCTACCTCTTCAGCTTTGCCCAGAGTCGATCTCTGTTGATGGTATCAAATGCCTGGGTTAGATCCACCCAGGCTCCAAACAGCGGTTTCTCATCCTTCACAAAACAACCTGCTGTCACACAGCTCAAAACCAGACCGTTAAGAGAGGTAGAAAGACCTTTCCTAAATCTGTTTTACCGTCCGCATCCAATAAAGAAATTGGGAGGTAATTAGATGCAGCTAGGCGATCACCTTGTTTGTGAATCGCGACAATGATCAAACTTTTCCACAATTGCGGGATAGTTCTGGTTTCAACTATTTGGCCGAAAAGACCCTTCAACAATCTCGACCAAGCTATGTGGTTTGACTTTAGAATGTTGTTGGTTAAACCATTGGGACCAGCGGCTCGAGACACTGAGGATTTCGCGATTAAATTTACAATCTCCCAGGGCTCAAGTCGAGGGTACATGCGGGCGGACGGAGTCCACCCACTTTATTCAGAGGGTGGACTCAGTCCCCCCCAGCCAAAAGAGAAACATTGGTTGTCCGCTTTGAATTTATGAATTAAAGCCGACCTCAGGGATCAAACCGCAATCATCATGTTTGTAGGCCGGACACTTCACCACTGCACTATATAACCTGATGTAAAATAAACAACTAAAGCTGAAATATCCCATTTCGGTACTGCAAGTCCCAGGGAAAACATTTGTATTGGTTCTTAGAGTTTAAAACATGCACACCTTTTAACGTTTTCAAAAACACCATTAGCAGAAAATAGCCTGCCTTTGTTTTGTGTGTGTGTTGGTTTTATGAAAGGCAAACACCATTCGTCCTGTTCAATTTGGGTGGTTATGCAAAGCCAATTTAATGAAGTGTGCACATTTCACCTTTATATGCTAATTTCTGTCGACGTCACCTCCCTATGATGAGTCCCCCCACTTTAATTTTTACGACTTGACCCCTGCAATCTCCTCTATGGAGGAGCCAAAGGCCCATGGTACTGCAGAAGCAATACTCGAATCTGTATACTCTGAACAGACGTAGACTTTCACAAAATAATCGACTCAGGCCCGTTCTTGGATTATCACATCCTGTGATTGATTAACCTTAGGGTTAAGCAATGCCCAAAAATTCAGAAAATGTTTAAGGCATACTGCCCTGAGCATTTCCTCCCCATCTTTCTGATGTCTCAGAACCCTGTGAGAACGCATCCAATTTCTATATGAGTTGTTGATTTCTCTGATCTGATTCATACATTGGATTTCATTACAGTTGCTTTTTCTTTTTGTGAGCATCAGCAGTTTTCTGCTCTCTCTCTTTTTCTGCAGGATGTATAAGTCTAAATAGTGTCTATGAGGAGGGGTACACTTCGGGAGAATAGTACTCGGATGGTTAAGATTCCAAAGCAATCCTAACTATCATAATGCCTGGATTCTCTTCAGAGAGTAGGACTGAATCATCAAAAATCGCATTTCTACATAGGATGCTTAAACCACCGACAGGCCAACCCACACCTCTGCTGGTAGCAAGCTGGTGATAAGAGGAGAAACCATCGATGTTGAATGCCGATGCCTATCTCACCCATGATTCCTGGAGAAATATTAAGTCAAAAGATCCAAACACATAGGCTTACACTAAATACAAAAAAAGTGTGAGATAATGTTCTTAAGAAGGATGTGTTCACAAATGATATGTCAGGATGAGATACTTGAGGTCTCCCTTCCCCACGTTTTCAGCATGGAACAAGAGTGGACTTTGGAGCACAGCACACGCTCGAGCTTTCCCGGCACGAGCTAAGAGTTCTGCTTTAAGCAATCAGGGCATTCGGTGGTTAAGTCTTTTTTCTATCAAAAGGTCTCTTGCCGCTGTGGGTTTGATGTATTCAAATAATGATCAAAGAGTTCCTTTTCTCATGTACATAGGGTGATGTCTTTCACCTCTGGAACCCCCTCTTCCGGGCGCAGATCCCTAGAAAGGTCTTTGCTGATGGCAGAACCTCTGAAAATTGTGTTCTCCTGCTTTCGAGGGTCTGTCAGGTTTAGAATATCTAAATAAAAGTTCAACAAAAAGTTCTTCTCTGTACTAGGGTGATAGTTCTTCAATGGTAGGTTCCCCCTCTTCCGGGCTCAGACCGCTCTCGAATATCAGTTCTCTTTATCGGGTTCCCTCTGGCATGTCCTGCATTCAAAAAGGTTTTCCTGATTATATTTTGAATTGTTGCACTCACGGGTCGGTGGGTGTTGCCTTTTTCAATCCCCTTCTTTCAGGCTCAGAACTGACTCGAGTGTTCGCCTCCCTCGATCGGGTTCACTATGGCTTTCAATGCAACTTATTTGGTGACTTTGTAAAATTTCTTTTTGTCCAGTTTAATCTGGTCAACACACTGTATTTTGGGACTTAGACTTTGCGCCCTTTGTCTGCATCCCTTGTTTGGGTTCACTCTTGTCAACACACTGTATTTCGAGACTTTAGACTTTGTCCCCTCTTTATTGGCATCCCTCGTTCATATTCATGTTTACCAATCTGTCAATCGGACTTTTTCTCATTCGACTCTTACGATACGGAATTCACTTCCCTTAGCTTCACAATCATCTGTCGGTCAAGCACTTTGGACTGTACAGAGGATTTTACTAAACCCCTGTATGGCCACTTTGAACCCTCTTCTCGCTTTTCCCAAAGCCTTCTGGTTACAGTAGTTTCAATAATTGGGTAATCAGCCAGAGTTTCCTGAGTGAACACCCACGTGGTGCCGGACTCCTCTGTTGCTAGTTTACCCCCTTTTACATGAATTGCTCTTTATGCTTTCAAAATTCAATTAGCCCTTAGCTACTTTTCATTCAACACAGTTCGGTTTCTTATCGACTCTCCACTCGACTCACCGGCTGTGATGAACTGCATGGCTTTCTTTCTCCTCAGAGTCAAGGTTGGTGTCAGGACCCAAGATTGGAAACATTGGAATCGCTGGCGGTTCCGACGGTGAGCGGTCTAGTCTTCACCCAACATGGCGCCCAACATGGCGCTGGAGCTTATATAATCTGGCTCCGCCCACTTCTCGGCGCGTTGTATCTGTTGTTTCACTTTCTCAACGCTCCGATTTTGGATTATCGCCATCCCGTGTATTACCCTCCTAGTCCCTATTTTCACCTTGTTCCTTACCTTTATCCCTTGTCCACTACCTTTCTATTGCCTTCGTGCTCGCTTCAGTTCTACTCTGTGTTATCGGGTGCCGCTGTTATATCTGCTGCGGTGCCTCTCCGCTTCCCTATTTCTTCTTTCGCTCTAAACTTTCTATCTACCTTCCTTCTACCTGGTCTCCATCCTAACTCCGGCCGCGAAGGTGCTTCTCGCACTGTGTTTCCGCGTCCGTGAACAGGAGCTTCCCTGCTGGACTTGCTATCAGCTGTCCTCTCAGCCCTTCTGGCTGGTAATTTCTTTCTTTAACAGGCGGCGAAGCGCTGCGCTTTGCCGCTTCTGTACCATCTAAGGACCTGTCTTCCGAACCCATCTATATCCTACCTGGGATTCGTTTTATCTGGCGAAGGCATAGAGATGGACCCAGCCAAGGTCAAGGCTATCATGGAGTGGAGAGAACCCAGCACTATCAAAGAGCTACAAAGCTTCTTAGGGTTAGCCAACTTTTATAGAAGATTTATGCCTACCTTTTCCAACCTAGTGCTTCCTCTCACATCCCTGCTTAAGAAAGGAGTCAAGTTTGCCTTGGGGGATGAACAAAAGAGAGCTATTTAGACCCTTAAGGAATGTTTCTCCTCCACTCCCATTGATACAGCCAGACCAGACCATACCATACATCCTAGAGACGGATGCTTCAATAGGAGCAGTAGGTGCCATCCTATTACAGAAGACAGCGGATAGCTACGAACACCCGGTGGCGTATTTCTCGAAGACCCTCACCAGTAGTGAACGGAACTACTCTGTCTTGGAGAGAGAACTCTTAGCCATCAAGTTAGCCTGCCAAGAATGGCGGCATCTCTTACAAGGCGCAACCCATTCCTTCGTGATCAGAACTGACCACCGCAATCTCCGAGTTCTACAACAAATGGAGTGCACCAATGCCCGACATGCTTGGTGGGCATATGTCTTCCTACAGTTCGACTTCATAATAACCTATATCCCAGGCACAGAAAACAAAAAGGCAGACGCCTTATCATGAAGTATCGGGAACAGTTCAGGAACCTACAATGAACATGACCAACTTTTTCCAAATCTCAAAGTCTTAGCCTCCACTGTCTCCTTTTTCCGAGATCTGATACCTCATTATCAGTCCGGTGCAGAACTACCCGCCACGGTCATCCAAGGCAAGGATGGACTGTACTATCATGATCACGCCCTTTTCATTCCCACAAAGGATCTCCAGAAGCTTGTCCTTTCGTGGTGCCATGATACCCCCCTGTCGGGTCACCCGGGCATCAGAAAGACCTATGAACTCTTGCAAAGAGGCTTTTGGTGGCCAAAATTGAAGACTGATGTATATCAGTATGTTACCTCTTGCTCAATCTGTGCCTCTAACAAATACCGAACTGGTAAACCGCTCGGACTCCTACAACAACATACCTTACCGTCACGACCATGGGAACATATTTCTACAGATTTCATCGTCGATCTTCCCCCTTCTGAGGGTATGACGGTGATTATGGTCACAATAGATTCATTCAGCAAACTGGCCCATTTTTCAGCTTTTAAACACATTTCTTCTGCTTCTGAGACTGCTGATATCTTCCTCCGAGACATAGTCCATCTACACGGTCTACCCCAGACCATTGTATCTGACCGAGGACCTCAGTTCACGTCCAAATTCTGGGCTTCGCTTTGTCAGACCCTGGGTATCAACAGAGCCCTTTCTTCGGGATACCACCCCCAGAGGAACGGACAAACCGAGAGGTTAAACGCGAACCTGGAGCAGTACTTACGGTGTTTCTGCAGTACACAACAAGAGAGATGGCATTGTTTCCTTTCTCAAGCTGAGTTTGCTTATAATAATACCCTGCATACCACTATCCAAATGAGTCCTTTTTTGTGCACTTACGGTTTTCATCCCAAACACCTACCCGGGTTTGGCTCCCTAGCCACTAAGATTCCAGCTTTGAACAGCGTTTTACAGGAACTTCAGGAGGTTCATGATCTCGCCAAGAAGGCACACCAACTCAGCCAACAATCACAGAAGAGATGGGCAGATAGGAGCAGAGCTTCCAATCCTACATGGGGACCAGGACAACTAGTATGGTTATCAACTAGATTTCTTCCTAGATGGGTTCATGCTGGAAAATTCTCCCCCCGTTATCTTGGACCGTTTTCAATTCTCCAACAGGTCAACCCGGTTGCCTTTCGGCTCAAACTTCCTGACTATCTCAAAAGGGTTCACCCAGTGTTTCACGTCTCTTTGCTCAAGGAGTACAAGGTAGACCTGTTCCTTAGACCCATCCGCAAGAGTCGAGGTTGGTAAGGTTCCGTTCCAGAAGAATACGAAGTAGCATACCTGGTGGACTCCAGATACCACAGAGGTCGGCTCCAATACCTGGTTCACTGGAAAGGCTATCCCGTGGAGGAGAGGTCTTGGGAACCGGTAAGCCATGTTCATGCCCCTAGGCTCTTGAGAAGGTTTCATCGCCTTCACCCGGGCAAGCCGGGGGGTACCCCGAGAGGAAGGGGGTATACTGTCAGGACCCAAGATTGGAAACATTGGAATCACTGGCGGTTCCGACGGTGAGCGGTCTAGTCCTCACCCAACATGGCGTCCAACATGGCGCTGGAGCTTATATAATCTGGCTCCGCCCACTTCTCGGTGCGTTGTATCTGTTGTTTCACTTTCTCAACGCTCCGACTTTGGATTATCGCCATCCCGTGTATTACCCTCCTAGTCCCTATTTTCACCTTGTTCCTTACCTTTATCCCTTGTCCACTACCTTTCTATTGCCTTCGTGCTCGCTTCAGTTCTACTCTGTGTTATCGGGTGCCGCTGTTATATCTGCTGCGGTGCCTCTCCGCTTCCCTATTTCTTCTTTCGCTCTAAACTTTCAATCTACCTTCCTTCTACCTGGTCTCCATCCTAACTCCGGCCGCGAAGGTGCTTCTCGCACTGTGTTTCCGCGTCCGTGAACAGGAGCTTCCCTGCTGGACTTGCTATCGGCTGTCCTCTCAGCCCTTCTGGCTGGTAATACCTTTCTTTAACAGGCGCGGAAGCGCTGCGCTTTGCCGCTTCTGGGTTTCTTGAGCCCCTGTTGCTTTCTACCTTTCTGCCTTCCCGGCGCACTGCCTTCTGGCGAGTTGTTCCTTTCCGTTCCGCCGCGGTGGTTCAGCGCTGCTTCAGACTACTTGAGGCATTCCTGTTGCCTTCTCCCTGATTTGGTACAGTAGTCCCTTCCTGTTGCTTCTAACTCCTGTATACCTTTTCTTTTCAATACCTTCCTTTACCTACCCTTCTCCCAGGGTCTGCTACCCTTCCACTCCGTATCTTGGCATTAGCTTCTTGGATTCCTACCTTCAGCTACACTGACTACGTCATCATACCTGGCATCTTGGAACTGCAAACTAAAGATCTGTACCATCTAAGGACCTGTCTTCCGAACCCATCTATGGACTAGGGTTTTTTCTGCCTTCGGGCTTTTTCCCTAGAGCTGAGGCTGGCCCCCTGTGGTTCCCCGGTGACAGGTCCACTCTTCTGTCAAGGTGGCCTCCGGAGGAGCCAGACCTTACCTGCACGAAAAGAAGACCAGAACACAGAAAGGCAAGGTTCCAAGGACTAAGGAGAAGCCAGGCAAGGTTGAGACGGATCCTTGTGTACTTACCTCGGAGGAGTCAGGTGAGGAGAAAGGGGAGGTGGACTCGGATCTTGACAGTTGGTACCGGCTTGGATATCAGCAGAGGAGCGTCTTGTGTACCGTAGACATCTGCTGCAACACACGCTGGCTATTGTTCGTGGTCTTATGGTTCCTTCTGCAGAGGTTTCACTGGCCTGGGTCGGAAAGGGCAAGGTTGCTTCTCTCCTTGTCACCCACTTGGTATGTGCTGTCTTTCTCTTCCTCTTGAACTGCTGTGCTGAGTTAGCTCCCTGGACGTGTGGTCGCCCTTGCTCGTCTTGTGCTCCACGCTTTATCCCTGTGGGGACAGGAACGGGCCATCAGGTGTGAGAGGTTCTGCCTGACGCTTGTGTCGGGACATGTCAGGTGAACAGTTCTGGTGTGAGTCCGTTGTTTATTATGGTGTGGAAAAGTGTTCTTATCGGAAAGGGGGTGGGGGGTAGACATTCCAGGTATCCTACGGGATAGGCAGGGGAAGAGGTATTATATGAAAGTATAGCCCTCGTACAAGGGGGTTTGGTAAATTCAGAAGGGCAAGATTTGTAGGGTTTATGGAACAAGTGGGAATGACCAGGATTATTGTCGGAAAATAAAAAGGGGGCATTAGGGGGACCGGTAGTGTTTGGTCCAAATAGATTGGGGGTGTGGAAAACCATAATCAGAGGGACGTGGAGAAGAATGACTGGGAGTGTTAGGAAACAGAAAAACAGGGATTCTGGGAGTTGTGGTTTATGAGTGTAACATGGTTTGGGTTCCTAGGGGATTTGCAAGATATGGAAGAGTCATTGGATTTGGGTACGGGAACATTCTTTGGGTGGTAGACATGGAACAACCTATGAAGGCCTCAGGGACTTGGTCCTCCTCGCCTTTGTCTCTGGTGTTATACGCGTCACTTCTGGAGTATTCCCCCGAGCACAACCCCGGGCTCTCCTACCCAGGTGATCCTCCCTCACTCGTCCACCCACAGGGTTGGGATCTGAGAGTGTCAGCCCTTCCCTGGCTGCCTGAATAAGGGATTCTCAAGGTTTACTTGGGAGAATACCCTCAGGTTTCTTACACGCCCTTCCCCTATGCTGGTTGGACTGAAGTGTTTCATTTGGAGATTTCACCATGGAACACCCAGAATGCTGGTCCAAGCACTCCAGCATATAATCTGGATCATTTTTGCTGGGACTCGTAACCCTTTGACGGTTAATCCAGGCTTGCGTGTGAGATGGTTTCAGGAGTTCTTTCACTTCTCTCTCCCTCTTGATTTCCCAGTCTTGAGCGGCCAGCATCTCTTCCTCCATATTTTCATGGCAGCCCTCTCTAACGTGCTCCCCCCACTCCATCATCTAATTGAGAGGTTCCTGAGTCAGTCAGAGATAACGGGGATGTTGACTCTCTCCTATACTCATTCAGGGGGCTAAAAATATTTTTGGGGATATGACCATTCTCCAATTGTTGCTTCTCCTAGTCAATATAGGATTCTTCTTGCATTCTCCCATTTGGGTTTCACACTTTTACTCTCATTTGCTCGCCCTCTACTTTTCCCTTTGAATAGTAAGGAAGAGTTTTTGGGATCTTATTTCCGGCAGAAGGGATTTCTCCTCCTGATGTTTTATGAGAAGATATTTCCCCCACGTACGTTGGGTTTTCTCTGGGTGCTTTCCAAGGGGTTACATATACCAGGATCCAGAATGTTTTTTGTGATTCTCAAAGTCTTGTGGTTGCCCAGAAAAATACTTTCTGCCTACTCCTATGGCTGCACCAAAATTATAAGCCGGGCTGCTGCAGGACATCACCCTACCTGCCTTCATTTTAAAAGCAAACACGCTGAGATTCTTTGCCATCTGCAGCACACATCCTCACATTTCCCCTATTAATATTGCTGTTTTGTGCACACACACACACACAAAAAATAATGTACACATTTGTTCTGTTTTAAAAAATATCCTCCATTAGATGTCAAAACAGGACTTCTGTCGTTCAAATTAGAACTTGTGCAGGTATGGCACTGTGAGATAAAATGAAGTGCCCAGGATCACACACCTTACTTAAATGATAAATCAGGGATTCGAGGGCAGTCCTCAACTAAGGTGAATTGAGCACATCATCCACTGTCTATTTGGGATTATTCTAATCTGGTTGCTATAATGCTCAATAAATAATGTTTGTGTTTGAAAACACTCAGATTTAAAGAGATGATTTAGAATGTACACAAATTATAATAAAGCAATTTGACAAATGCATGAACCTTTCCGGAAGGGGTATATTTGTAACTTTCGTCCTAACCCCCAGTGCCTGATTAGCCATTAGGCCAAGTAGGCACCTGCCTATACGCCCAAATCCTTGTAGGGGTTGCGAGAAAACGATGGTAAATAAAGCAGTGCAGAAAATGTTAACCGCATTGAGATCATTTGGGGGGTGGTGACATTGCAACTGTCTAGGGGCCTCCGCAGGGTGTAATCCGGCACTGCGTCCCCCATCTTGATTGGAGCTGCTTCAAATGAAAGTCGCGTTTGGCAGGTAAGCAGTTTATTGTAGAAATGGGCATCTTTGGAATATGAAAGGCTGTGGCGGAGTGAGGGTGTGTACAAAGTAACTGCCTGTGTGGAAGCCACTTTCCCCATCCTCGCCATGTGCTCACAGGCCTTTTACTGCTCACTGAAATCATGTGGCAATAAGGAGCTGGGTGCTGGTGAGGAAGACAACAGCAGGGGATGGCTCTGCTGCTCCAGCCTCCCTCTGCGGCAGAACCCGGGGTTGGCACCCCTTAACGGGGCCCAGTGACCCAGAGGAAGAAACTGGCTGAAGCATGGGGTCGCCTTCCCTGTTCCCGCTCACAGTGAACGACGAGATGACGTCAGACGCAACGTGCAGGCTAGGGAAAGCAACGTGCCCAAAGTCACGTGAAGGAGAGGAGGCGGGGCGTTGCTGCGATCCGCTTCTCGGATAGGCATTGCGACCATGTCACGTGAAGGAGAGGAGGCGGGGCTAGTCACGTGAAGGAGAGGAGGCGGGGCGTTGCTACGCACGTCACTACCGAGTCGCTTTCGGAATCCGGAGCGAGAACCCCCCCCCCCCCTCAAGACAGGTGATTATGAGGAGGTGTCTGGAGTCTGGAAATATCTTGCAGGGTCTTTTCACGATCCTCGCAGGACATTCATAGCTAACACCTATCCAGGCCCCTCTATAAACTGAGAGCAGGGGGAGGGAGCCTTCTCTTGTGCATCTGCAGTGACGTCAGAAGAGAAGGGGGTCTGCAGTGACGTCAGAGGATGAGGCTTTCAGGCTCCCGAGGATTTTGGCAAGAGGAGAAGTGAGTGTCAAGGCCAGTGCATGGGAGGAAGGCCAGTGCATGGAAGGAAGGCCAGTGCATGGAGGGCCAGTGCATGGGAGGAAGGCCAGTGCATGGGAGGAAGGCTAGTGCATAGGAGGGAGGCCAGTGCATGGGAGGGAGGCCAGTGCATGGGAGGAAGGCCAGTGCATGGAGGGCCAGTGCATGGGAGGAAGGCCAGTGCATGGGAGGAAGGGCAGTGCATAGGAGGAAGGCCAGTGCATGGGAGGGAGGCCAATGCATGGGAGGAAGGCCAGTGCATGGGAGGAAGGCCAGTGCATGGGAGGGAGGCCAGTGCATGGGAGGAAGGCCAGTGCATGGGAGGAAGGCCAGTGCATGGGAGGCCAGTGCATGGGAGGAAGGCCAGTGCATGGGAGGGAGGCCAGTGCATGGGAGGAAGGCCAGTGCATGGGAGGAAGGCCAGTGCATGGGAGGCCAGTGCATGGGAGGGAGGCCAGTGCATGGGAGGGAGGCCAGTGCATGGGAGGAAGGCCAGTGCATGGGAGGGAGGCCAGTGCATGGGAGGGAGGCCAGTGCATGGGAGGGAGGCCAGTGCATGGGAGGAAGGCCAGTGCATGGGAGGAAGGCCAGTGCATGGGAGGCCAGTGCATGGGAGGAAGGCCAGTGCATGGGAGGGAGGCCAGTGCATGGGAGGGAGGCCAGTGCATGGGAGGGAGGCCAGTGCATGGGAGGGAGGCCAGTGCATGGGAGGAAGGCCAGTGCATGGGAGGAAGGCCAGTGCATGGGAGGAAGGCCAGTGCATGGGAGGAAGGCCAGTGCATGGGAGGCCAGTGCCAGCATTGCAGCAGCAGCAGTGAGGCTTTCCCAGTAGCGCACAGTGCACCATGGTTCCCTTCTAGGCACTTCCGTGTTTGGCAGATTGGTCATATGAGGTGTCCAGGAGCACACACTTTAGTGACTTGGTAAAGCCAGGATTCGAGACCAGTCTGCACACAGAGGCAAACATCTTACAGTGTAAAAAAGTGATTGTTTTGCTAAAAAAAAGTGTTCTTGTTTGCTTTGCTTTCCTCTCCTTTCCTTTGTTTCCTCGATTGCTTATGATTTTATGATATACATAATCTTCATAACCAGCGATGTGCTTTTAATTCAACAGCTACAGATGAAGATTATTTTTCCTGTTGAAGGATTATTTTCATTGCATCAGGTGAGAAATGTACGTTTACCTCTGCTGTGAGCGTCTGGGCACGGTACGAGTTTGGTGAAGATTAGGCAGTGTGCTTGAGTCATGAGGCACAACCAATGAATGGAGAACCATGCTGCCCTGGATTCTACGGGCAATCAGACAGTACCCCCTATTACTATGGTACCTTCAGGGGAGCTTAGACTGCTGATTGACAATGGTGAATTATCCACCAATCATACACTATAAGTAGAGCTCTGTGCTGCATCCGAGGCAGCATGTAAAGCCCAATGGTACTATGGTTGCACTGTAGGCACAATAATATGCTTATTTGTAATCGTGCAGCCTACAGGGCAGAAAACGCCGTATAATGATAGGTACAGCCCCGAAGGCAATTCAAACAATCAGTTGGTGGTTGTTATGCGCTGCAGGCAGTAGAAAATGTTCATTGATGTTTGTGCTACGCTGCTGCAAGCACTTATAGAGCTATAGGATAATGTTCAGCATTATTAGTACTGCCTCTAGGGCAGCATGTTAGCCCACTATTATATATGTGGCTTCCAAGGCAGCATTTGTGACTCATTGGTAGTGCTGCTGCCCTGGAGGTAGCGTAAATTAACAGCATATGGTGTAAGTTACAAACAACCTCACCCTGTTTATTACTTCTATTTTTATTTGATTTCCTCTAATTGGACACAGAGAAATAAAGATTTGTTATTTAAGCATGTCACATTCTCTTGACACTTTGAATAATAATCAGCTTCATGCATGTGTCAAAAACTTAACAGAAAGCATATGACCATAAATTGTGCATCATTTCTGTTTAACTTTACCTTCCCCCACAACATTGTATCAGAGGTCCTCTCAGGCTTGTAACCTTAGAAACACCAAAGTAGTCCCTGGGACCGCCGCCGGGCTTGGGGACGGTCGAACCACATGGGGAATGGACGCCCAAGGCCAGGAACATCACCTCGACCATCCTGGAGTTATGGACGCATTAAAGCTTTGCCCCCTGGGCAGGGATGGGGACCCTGCAGGGGTTCCCGGGGACTGGGTTTTTGGGATGGTCGACCCACATGGTAAACAGCCGCCCAAGGCCGGGGGCATCACCCCAGACCGTCCTGGAGCTGTGGCTGCACTCCATTGCAGCTTTTCCCTCCAGGGACGGATGGGGAACATGCTGGGGCTCCCTGGGACTGCCGCTGTACTTGAGGACGGTCGACCCACATGGGAGACAGGCACCCACGGCCGGCGTCCTCACCCCCGACCGCCGTGGAGCTCTTGTCATGCTGTGTTAAAAGCTTTGCCCTCCAAGGAAGTAGGGGACCCTGCCTGGGCTCACTGGGACCGCCGCAGGCCTTGGGGATGGTCGACCCACATGGGAAACAAGTGTCCGGGGACATCACTGCCAACCGTCCTGGCGCTCTGGCTGCGTTGATTTAGAGCTTTCCCTCCGGAGAGGGGTGGCGACACTACCGGGGCTCCCTGGGACAGCTGCTGGGCTTGGGGACCGTTGACCCACAAGGGAGACAGTTGCCCAAGGCTGTGGACATCACCCCTGACCATCCTGGAGCTTTGGCTGTACTACATTACAACTTTGCCCTGCCGGGAGGGATGGTGGCCCTGCCCGGTCTTCCTGGAACCACTGCTCTGTTGGTTTGATGGTCGACTTATTTATTTATTTATTTATTTATTTTTTTTTTTTGCCCAGGTAAGCGAGGTATGGTTTTCATCGGGACACCTGTGGGAAGGTAGGACATGTGTTGCCGGCGTGTTTCGGTGGTTTCCTGGTCGCAAATGTCTGAAACGTATGTGTGTTTTAAATTTATTTTCCCTACATTTTGGACTTTGCCAGGCCTTGTGGGTAATACATTCTATGCCGATTCTCACATGTCCGACCACTTTGGATTGCCACGGGTGTCTTCTTTTCAGAAATGCATGGGGTTCCCTGTTTTCCTTGGTGTCTGTGACACCCCATGCCTAAATATGTCAGTTGTCCACAAAACCAAATCCAGAGGCACGGAAACTGCTCTTCAGAACACCTGTGAAGACCCCTCAAATCTTGACTCTAACTCTCCCTCTGTCCTCCTTCTTGACCTCTCTTCTGCTTTCGATACAATAAACCATAATATCCTGATCTACCATCTCCGTGACACCCTGGAGATCACTGATCAGGCCTTGGCGTGGCTTTCCTCCTTTCTCTCTGACCGTCCTTCTCAGTTGGAACTTGGGTGTTTTCTCTCTGCTATCACTCTCTACTTGTGGTTTCTCCCAGGGTTCTAACCTATCCTCCTGATTCTTCAATGTCTACATGGCCCCTCTGTCCCGCAGGATCTCTGCCTTCACCTCCTACACCTCAGTGTTATGCTGACAACAATCGGCACTCTTTCAGGCTACCCTCGGCAGCCTCCTCTTCCTCGCTCATTCCTGACTGTCCGCAATTCTGTCTTGGTGTGCTGCGAACAATCTCGGCCTCAATGCCAGCAAGACGGAGATCGTCCTCATTGGCACCCCTGCTCCTGCTTTCCAACTTTCACTATGGCGGCCTCCCTTGACCCGGCACACTCGCCCACTAGTGAGTCAAAAAATCTAGGGGTCATCTTCGACTCCACTCTCTCCTCTCACATCTCTAAAAAGTCCCACTACGAGCTGCACCTCTTCAGAGGTATTCTATCTTTTCTCAATTTCCCCCAGACGCTCTCCGTTTCCAGAGCCCTGGTTCTTTCCAGACTGAACTATTTCAACAGTCTTTTTCTCGATCTTCCTACTTCAACTTTTCGACCTCTTCAACTCATCCTGAACAGAACTGCAAGACTTTTCCCTGGCCTCAAGCCCAGGGACCGAATCTCTCTGGTGCAGAAATCCCTCCACTGGCTGCACGGATCAAGTTCAAGACCCTCTGCATAGTCCACAAGGCTTTCTGGGGCCGGGGCCCGCACCATCTACAACTCTCTCTCTCTAAATACTCGCCTTTGAGAGCCCACCGCTTGTCCTCTTCCAACTCTCTGCGGGTGAGCCGATTTTCAAAACAAATTTTTGGGGGTATATCTTTATCCTCTGCAGGTGCTTCCGTCTGGAACAACCTCCCTGCCTCTCTTGTCTTGATCCAGATCTCCTTAAGTTCCGGAAACTCCTCAAGACCACCTTCTTCTCTTCCTCTTTCTCTCTCCCTTGTTAACCTCCTCTCTATTCATGCCCACTTCCCGCCTAACTCTCTCACTAACTCTGCTCTGTTTGCTGACTGGTCGCCTGTTGCACCTCCAGAGCCACACAGGTCCCAGGCACCCCCACCAGGCCTCTGCACTCTGCCCACCACTACTGCACTTCTAGAATTCATTCCACGAGAAGGTTAACCTCTCTGTGCTTAACCCAGGGCCCTGCTGGACTGGGCCACTTGTTCCCTCCCACTTCCTGTCTGCACGCTTACACTTTCTTAGAATGTATTAGGCCTAGTTCGCCAGGCCTGGTACGGTATATTTTTGTTTCCACACGTGAGGTACACTTTTTGGTGGGACACATGTGGGATGGTAGGACATGTGTAGTTGCTGGCGTGTTTTGGTGGTTACCTGGTGGCAAATGTGTGAACCTTGTGTTTTCCCCCCTAAATTTTTGACTTTGCCAGGCCTTGTGGGTAATAAATTCTAGGGTGATTTGTGCAAGTCAGACCTCTTCGGATTCCAACGGGTGTCTCCTTTTCAGAAATGCATGGGGTTCCCTGTTTTCCTTGGTGTCTTACACCCCAGGCCTTAATCTGTCAGTTGTCCACAAAACCAAATCCAGTCTTCCGCAGGGCAGGGCGTTAATTGTTTCAGTGAATCAGCCTTTTCCCTTTGCGTCCAGGTCAGTGCACCAACAGATTTTTATTGGGACACCTGTGGGAAGGTAGGACATTTGTTCTCATTTGGTTTTGTTAACTTTTCCATACATTTCCTACAGCACTTAGTTACACAGCCCTTTCATTTCTGAAATGTGACCAACATTTAGTCGCCGCTTTAGGCATTGTACACTTTTGTCACCTGTGCAGGTCACATATCCTTCAAAAGTTCTGCCTGGGCTCTTTCAAATAATGTATGCTTGCCATTCTTCACCACATTTGTTTTCTGTATTTTCAAATGCCAAGTACGTCTGTTTAGGCCACCAGCATACAAATCCTGTGTACTATGACTCAATTTTTGGGGCTTGTGGTATTGCTCATTTTGTGAAACATTACGAAAAATGTGTGATTTGCTAACTAGAAGAGGGGGAAATGGTGCAGTGCTTTTCTCAATATTCACAGAAGCCATTACCTTACTAGTCCAAACATGCTCAGCGCATACCTTATTTATTTCTTTTTTCAAAAACATTCCCAAACTATGGGAATTTTAGATCGTTGTTGCCTGAACTGTGCAAATGACCCCTTCCTGAATTCTGTCTACTTTTCAGAAATATATACCTTTCTGTCTTCTCATTCAGCTTTCCTACCCTCCTCTTCCATTTCGTCCAAATCATCTACCTCTCACAAAACTGATGGTAACCATGTAAAAAAAGTGTTTTTGTTTCCACTCAACCTGTTCTTGAAAGCTTGGAAAATGGCGAATTCTGAACAGCAAACCATTTGTTCCTAGCTGTTAGAACGAAAAAACCCACACGCTTCTGTCACTTTTTTGTTATTTTCTCACACCCCCTTACAGGCAACTAGGAATCCGCCTACATGTGGGAAGAAAAGGGTGCAATTTTGGCCGGGATACCACCTGTAACAAGGGATTGCGTGCCGACATACTGAAATGTCCAAAAAAGGGCTCTGCCCTGGGCGGGAAAACCCTCCAGCAGTTAAGGGGTTAACAATCATACAAAGCTTAATGGTGGGATTACCTCAGCCCCCTATAGCTAGGCATAAATTAGACAAACATGATTGGAGCAAGTCCTCTACCATCCTCTGCCCATAACCACCCACAATGACCTCACAGACCTTCCCACGAAAACAGACCTTTCATGAGATAGTTGTGCTGACCACCGCAACTAATAATTGCATGAGAAACACAATGCAACCTGGGTTTGGCAATGAAGAGATATTCACACAACATTCAACCAATGCCCAGCTGACATGGGCAAGCCACAAGATGCTGTTGCACACCCAGGACAACAAAACTCATCACCTGATTGGTGCCATCCCGGCTTGTCCCCTATCCCCACAACGCTCTTCCCAGGCCTGTCTGCCTTCAATTTACCAGTGTTGTGATCTTCCTTTCCCAGCGAATGCCCAGGAGCCTGGCTCACAGACATCGTAAGTATCTGCTAGACCCATCTTCCAATGACTACAATCTCCTGGAAATGGTTGGGTTGAACACATTTTCCAGCAACCCTCAAGCGAAAGTGCTCGAAATTCCTGTCACCCAGGTGGCTTTACTTAGGCCTACATGTTTTTGCGGTTATTGTATAGTTAACATTATGCTATGCTACCCTGGTCCCCGGGTCCCTGTCCCCACCCCTGCTGTTTCTCATGAACTCCTCAAGCTACGTCGGCGCACGCGGTACATAAGATACATGGTGCAGCTGTCAATGGTGTTCCTCCCCCTCTAGGGATGGCCTCTCCTTTTACCCATCATTCCTGCAACTGATAGGTGCGCCCCCCTTTTGGTAGCGCTGTATTTGCACCTTTACTGCATTATCACAATTATTCTTATTCATCATATTAGTCCTCGATTTTCATCTGGATCTTCCTCCTCACATGATTTTCCTCTTTCGGGTCTGTCGCTCTGGTCTGGTGATATCTGGTGTCCACCTAATCACATGATGGGCGTTGGCCACCACTTTCCAATGTATTTCTGGCAATGAATAAGAGTATATTGTCCTGTATAGTCCAAACTGGCTGGATCCAAGATGAAGTCCAAGTGGCCTTCACCCAGTGCCTCAGAGAGATTATTAAAGCGCTGTCTCAGCAGGTCCAGAACGGGTTTGGGATGACTAGAGCAATGATTTTGAGTATCCATTTCAGTGTAGCAATGGCTTGATATCTTCATCCCCATTTGAAGTTGATTGGCACCGGTCACATCAGTAGATTGCAACATGCTAGATTAACCATTAACAGCCATGGTGATCTCATTCACAAAATGTGTAAGCTGTCAATCGCATGAATGTACTGCCCATAATTATGACTTTGCATTGGGGGTTGGATGTGGGTAGGTCTGGGAAATGTATGATTGGCCAATCAAATCTTTTTAGCTACATATTTTGTATAGGGTTTTGGTTACAACAGTCCGTGGCTTCATTCTCAATGTTGCAATTGTTTCTATTTGAATATGCTAATTTGCTGTAATTTGAATGTAAATATTTTGGCCACTGTGGGCCTGTTTTTATGGAGCGGCATCTGATTTCCCGGCCATGAGTTTTGTAATAAAGCTGACTTTTACTTGACTGCGGGTGCTCTCTAATTTTCAGTGGATTGGATTTTTTGGAGATCCCTGAATATTTTGGGGACCCCAGCGAGATCTCCAGTGCCCTGAAGTCGGTGCTGGCACGAATGGGGGAGCCTCAATGGTCTGAGTTGCACAGCAGACACAAAAGAGAGGAGCCAAATGCCCGACAGGGTCTGCGAAGAGAAAGCGGAGCTGCCGGCAGAATACTGAGAGAGACTGAAGTGTGAGCGGGGCTAGCCTTTGAAGGAAGACTTGCAGGCGGAGCCGAGATGAGCAGAACAGCTACCCGCAGGAGACGCAAGGACCGGCGAGTGAGGATGGAGAATCACTCGATCCGGAGCGCTGCTCGGGGCTGTGGGAAACCCAAAATGAATGGAGAGTGAATAGAAAAGCATGTGTACGATGAAACCAACCTGAATCCACGGGGTGAGAGGAAATGAAGGACCGTATAATATGCAAGCAGCAACAGACGTTGAATACCGAGCTAAAGGAAAGCTTTTGGCAAAGCCAAGATCTGATGACAAATATATCTGAAATTCAGATATTGCTGACATCCCTACACATTGTTTAGCTTTAGTTGTGAAAGCGAGGATAGGTTTTGGATACAGACTTCTAAATTCAACTTTCTGACTCTGACTTTCCTTAGTTTCTTTAGCAAGGGAAATCCCACCTTAGTTTAGGGCAAGTTAGGCCTTCATCCATCCTGACATTGAGTTAAATAGAATTATTTTATTCATAATAGAATTATTTTATTTGAACTTTAAATCTGTTGTTTGTGTCCTGCTTCATGATGCCTTCATAGAACCGTGTTCCTTTGTACATGCACTCTGCCTTCTCAGTTAATTCAATCGTCTTTCTGCCTTTAGGGAGGGGGGCATGCTGTCATGATTCACCCCCCCCCCAGAAGAGAACAGCTAGTGTTCTCCCTTCCAACATGGCACCTACTGTGCATAGTAGTTAAAGTATGTTCTTTTGTTCATGGCAGTGCTGTTGCCGCTTTTGCGGTCTTTCACGTTTCCATGGAAACAGACTACACAGTTACTACACAACAGACAGCCACGGAAGGAACTGTATCTCCACGCTAAGGTATTGTTCCTATTCCTTAGCTCAGCGCTCCCCCTGCTCTGTTTTCTCACCTGCTCCTGTTGCCTTTCTTGTGCTGCTTTTCTGTTCCTCTTTCCTGCTTCGATCTCCTTGACTCCCCATTCTCAGTTTGCCTTGCTCTGCTGTTCTCTCTGAGTTCTGCGCAATGCTTTCTGGATTCAGACTCCTGCTCTGCTCATTTCAGGATACCCTCTTCTGGGTTTTTTCCTTTCAAAGGGGTTTTTCCCACTCCTGCATGGAGTCTTACTCCGGGTGTCACGCGGTCCAGGTATTATCACCAGGCAGTGTGGCGTCTGGAGCGAGTCGTCCATTTCTTCAGGACACCAGCCTTTGTCAGAGACACCGACAGAGACAAGCCTCTTCCTCCTCCCACGCCTTGACTCGGGTAAGCAAAAAACGGACAGTATGTTTGCTTTAAAACTGTCACGATCTTCCCTCCTTGGAAATTCTGGTACCACTGGAAGCACTGCCATTGAAGTGTCCCACAGGTTTCTAACAGTAACGTGCACCGCTGTCTAGTGTTTTCTTAACATGGTCGCCCTCCATTATACTTCACTGTGCTGATTGCCTCTCGTGCGCGGCACGGCCATCTTGTGCTAATCTTATCTGTGCATCGATTGCCCTAAGCTCAAGTGCCCCAGCGGCACTAAATCATATCACCCACCCCTGAAGCTGACCTTACTAGACGCATACGGCCCATTTTACGATGCAAATTAACGTCTTGTTTCAACATTCTCAGTGCGCCAGCTAATGACGTGTCTCCGTGGAAATGGCAGGACACCTCTTTCCTCAATAAGTATAAACAGACCGCTTCTCATCAGACATCAGAGTTGCTTTTTCAGTCGTTTCAGTTTTTCTTTTTTGCATAGCCTGTGACTCGTTTATGCTCTGTTCAGCTACCATCGTTGCTTGGAGCCCATGCAAACAGATACTTGTACTAGCATTAGCATTACTATCGATTTACATTTTTTTGTTGTATAATGGCAACAATACATCCCTACCAGTACGAGCCAGAGTATTCCGAGGCAGAATTATTTGATATAGAAAGATGCAGAAACTATGGTGCATTGGACGACAGTTGGGAAGACGAATCACTGGATACAGAGCCTAGTCGCATGGAAGACGTTTCCACCTGTTGTACCTGCAATCGGTGCAAGGTCATGCCAACCGAGGAGGAGAACTGCTGCTGCAGAGAAAACTATGGATGCTTGGCCTACATATCGGAAGAAGACGCACTGCCGCTATGCGTTACCGAGCTGCATGACTTCAGGGCATCCTGCCTCACAAGGTCCGTGTTGAGGATTATGATGGTGCTTATGCACGAACTTTGCGCAACAGTTCGCCCTCGCAATCCAAGTAACGAGTAAGTGTGCCTTAGATGTGATGTCATTTTGACCACTGAGGCCACTAACATTTCATGTTTGTCTCCTATATTGTCGTAACTTTGATCTATCATTGCCAAATGAATGTAGTCTGGCAATTCGATACATCTCTTGCGCTTTGGGGAAATCATAGAGGTCATTTTATGTGTCTTTCAATTTCAACTAAGAAACAATATTTCTCTGTGCCCCAAACATTATAACTTTTGTAAGTAATGTGTCTCCACTTTAAAGCCCAAGCTGATAGATCCATGAAGTAACATTTGTATGGGCAACTATGCCATTGGATACAGGATGCATTTTCAACGAAGGTTTGTGCACTTATCAGGTTCATTTAAATGCAGTATGTATGTTTCTCTTCCACAGGTGGTACAGGCTGGTGACCTATCGTTTGTTTACATGGTGGCTTCATGGGAGGCATGGATACTGTGTTCTACGAGTAATACCCTCCTGTGTCATTGGAGCCATTCGTGCCAAATTCCCTGTGACAGTGGACAGTAAAGGGGATTTTCCCACACTGTGCTGCAACCCGAAGTATACAATGTGTTGTATATTTGTGCCATCAACATCAGCAACAAAATAAAATCCAAAAGAGCTTTTATGAATAGTTGTTTCAATTTTTCTGTGAATCAAGGACACACTCACTTGTCTGAGGGACATGAAATAATGGTTGGTGCCCTTTATCGCTCACCTCCTCTGCAACAATCCATCCTCCCTCCATTATAAACGGCCAAGGTACCAAACACCATGTAGACTTCAAAGATATCTTCCGCACACAGGCCATTGTTCACATGGCCTCCCCAGACCCAGTGTCTCCAGGCTCCCCTGAAGCAGACCGCGCCCCTGCAATCCACATAAGTGTGTCTCCCATCAGTACTGTTGGGGCCCTTTTATGCACGCCTCTTGCCCATCCATCCCCCCATCCACTATCAATGGCAGTTCGCACCTGTGGCCGTGTGCTACCAAGGGGGCTGACAGGGTGGGAATGGCCAAGGTGCCAAACACCATGTACACTTCAAAGGTATCTTCCGCACAGGGTCCATTGTACACACGGCCTCCCCAAAACCAGTGTCTCCAGGCTCCCCTGAAGCAGACCGCGCCAGAAACATGTTACACATGCACACCCACTTTTCTAATCCTTTATAAACCCCTTGATATTTATCCAGAGAAAATCTCTGAGCACTGGAACTCTTGATCGTGCTACCTGTGAGCACTGGAAGTCAACTCCTTATTGTGCTACCTGTTCTCCTGCTACGAACTCCCATACTTGCTGAATCTAATTGTTTGTTGGTCAAGGTAAGGGCAGGTCACCTTTTAGCTTCACTGTATTCATCTCTTTCTGATCTCAAAATGTCTATTTCAACTGAATATACCCAGTAGTCTAATGTTCATTCATCTCAATGACTTTACTATTGTCTAATGTTTCAAGTGTTCTGATCTGGATATATAGTACATTTTATCATTGTCCATTGTAATAGAATCGCATCTTTCATGGACAATGGGCATGTTTCCTTTTGTTGCATGAAAGTACATTCAACGGACGAGTAGCACGTTAAGATTAGCATCATATCAATCAATTCTTTATGTATGTCAAAAGGCCTAGTAACAGGGAACATGAAAACTGGAGCTGGGTGGCGGGTGCCTTAAACAAATGGAGCGATAGTTAACATCCAAAAATAAAGGACGACATAAAACAGATGGGATTGTGGAACACAAGAGGATTTGTCTATCTGTTTGGAAACACTTCAACGCACCTGAAAAACCTAGACATAATGTGTCTCCAAGGGACTTGGCTGCTAACTCACCCCTGTGCTGAAGGCTATGAAATGGCACTAAACCCTGCCATCAAACAGGTGAAGGGCCAACCCATGGCTGGCCTAGTAACCATGGTTTGTATTGAAACAGGTCTCTGCATAGTGAGAACAGCAAAACATCGCCATATATCTAACTGACACTGATTGCACTCAAAGAACAAAAGGAAGATAAAAATTGGAAATTGTTCATCATCAATGTCTATTGGCAACATAAAGCAATGGGCGATTGGATCTTCCTGGACTTAATCTGTGACCTGATTGACGAGATAATGATCAGGGGAAAAAAACAAACCTAATATTATACGATCTCAACATGGAACTTTTGAGGGTAGAGAATGAAAATGCATCCTATTGCTGCCAAGAAAAGAAAAAGAAACCATTAAAAACAACTTGGGAAAATGAGATGGTAGTGAGAGAAAGGTTGATACTGAACGGAAACATCAAGGGAGATATTCCCCCCAAAACCAACGTGGGAAAGGGAGGAGTCCAAGTCAATAATGGACTATTTCTATGTTTCGGAGCAGATGATTGACAAAATAAATAACCTTACAGTGATACTGATGTTAGAAAGTGATCATAATATAGTGAGAATCGAAATATCTGGTATCAAAAAGACCTCCGCTTCTACATGGCAACGTAGAGTTAATGCAAGGCCGGGAAGAAATCGATTAAGAATGAAAAAGGCAAAAATCACTAAGCTAACAAAGACCGTAATTGATCATGAAAAAAGAAAAGAAATTGATGCGATTGAATATCCGGCAGTTTTACAACAGTTTGAACAAAGTCAAATCGGGGGTAACAAACCAAGTTTCAAAAGACCATGTCTGTGACCCTGAGATTGCTGCAAAAACATGAGACCTGACGAGGAAAATTAGAGAAATTCAGACCACAGACAAAGAAAACAGAAAATGTGAAATAAAAATGGTGAACTGGGTTACGGATACTAGCTACAGTCCCATAAATATATCATGCTGCAGCGCGATGCTGAAAACATCTTACAAGTAATGGCAGAAAAAGAACCAAGAGCGCTTTGGTCAATCATTAATAACATTAATAGAGGCCAACAAGCAATGCAATGTAATATGGTGACGTAGGTCCAATGGATCGCTCATTACACCGCACAAACCAAGATAAATTTGAAGGTCAGGAAGAGGAAGATCGATGGGAAATCGAGATCACTAGAGACGACATATTAGAGAATATTAAGAGAATTAGTACTTCGCGGGACCCCGGTCCGGATGGTTTGTCAAATCAAACACTCAAAGAACATCCGGAAGAGTGGACATATCATTTTGAAAAAAACTGAGGATCCCGACATCATGGAAGAGAGATATCATAGTGCCGATATTCAAGAAGGGCTTAAGATCGGAACCGAGAAATTACAGGCCGATAGCTCTTAGACGTCATGGGTAAAATCTTTGGCACACAATTGTTGAACCATCTCACAAAATGGATCCAGCTCACAGGAAACTTTGATGTCCGTCAAACTGGTTTTTTAAGGGGGGGTCGGATGTGGTCTCAAATTCCTCCTAATTAACCTGCCAAAAAATGGAGGCCATTAGGAGTAAAACAAATATACTTGGCGTTTGTTGACTTGGCACACGCTTTCGATAGTGTCGATCAAGAGCTTTTATGGACCAAGTTGGGAGCAAAGACGTGTCCTAATAGTTTACTAAGGGCAATACAAGAACTCTACTCCAACACAGAGATTAAAATCAGACTAGAAGGGCTCCCTCTCTGCGGCAATAACAACATCCAAAGGTGTTAAACAGGGTTGCTCCTTGCGTGCTACTCTGTTTAACCTGTTTGAGGCCATAGGTAGAGAAATCGAAGAGGTAAGGGCATTTCCGCCAAAGATCAATGGGAATCCACTGAGCTACATATTGTATGTGGACGATATTGTCCTGTTGGATTTAACGCCAATTGGGTTGCAGTGAAAGACCTCTGCTGTGACACAATACACAGAATAAAATGCACTTGTGATAAATGCAGCAAAAACTGAGATCCTTGTATTACAAAATCTAAAGGGATCAAAAAGAAAAACTGGTAAGCAATATACATGGAAGATCAGACAAGAAAAAATAAAATGCACAAGCCAGGCACAATATTTAGGCGTCCTAATTAATTCCCATATAACAGACAAACCAATGGTTAAAAGAATCATAAGGAAATGTAAACTTCTGGCGATACAGGGAGCCCTAATAAATAAAAAGTTGGAAAATATTCACTAAAACCGGTTGTAGAATTCTACAAAGTGAGGGTTATACCTACTCTGATATTCGGATGCAAAACAATTTTGGGATGCCCTTACTCAACATGGTCGGCGTGTGAAAACATATTCTGGAGAAGAATCTTATTAATGGCCAGAGGAATGCTGACGGCTTGTATGAGATACGAGCTAGGACTAACTTCAATTAATGCAGGGGTCCTGTGGAACATGCTTTCTATTTACAGAAAAGTGATCGGAGGAGACGCATTCCCGCAGTATAAAATCTTAAATGACCCAGTTAACGAAGTTAGAGAGTCGATCTTCGTGAAGTGGAAACAAATATGCTATCTACTCCTGAATCAACTAAATTCGAACAAGGACTCTATAATAAATAACCCAAATGCAGTAAAAAAAAGAACTGAGACCAAGATTGGTGCGACACATCGGAGCAGAGAGCGATGCATAGATGCATGGCTCAAGCTGCACCTGGAAGGGGAGCCCGAAACATGCTTCCTAAGTACTGTGAAAGATTCCCATGTAACATGAAGAGAAACATTTTCATGGAGTTACGCTTGAATCAATTTTGTACAAAAGAAGTAAAGAAGTGATCAACCTGCTGAGCAAGCGAAATGAGGATGACTCCAAATGCAGGTTCTGTAATACGACTAAAGAAACACTAAAACAACTAGCGCTGTACATCAGAACTAAATACATGGGCAGTGAAATTGCCAAAAGGCCACATTTAAATGGTGATTAGTGGTGGATGGAGATGGCAGAAGGGAGCGACAAAAAGTTAACTTTCACATTAACGTTCTATCTAGAACAACTGGAAAGGAGGCTAATAATTGAAGACTGATGTTGCAAATGTAATTATGAAGGAGACATTGTGAATGTCGACAGTACAAGTTTCGTGTTGTCTCCCATTAGCTGGAACTGTGGACGAATAGTGTTTTAATTGATTCATAGTGTATTTTAAGAACTAGAGATTTGCTGAGATGATTGGAGATACGTGATTGCTAATAATATTTGAAAAGTTTTTAATAAACTGTATAAAATAAGTATGTATGTCAATTCTGTATGTATGTATTATTTGACTACACTACACAGGTTTTGCTTCTTTGAACACAACAAACGTGGAATAGAAAACTGTGATATAATTACACCAGTCTCATGCATTCAGTACAATTCATCAAGAATGCCTGCTTGTATGGTTTTGGGTTGCAGTTCTGGAAGCCATGTCGAAAGTCCGGGCACAATCCTGCATACATTCCCAAAGGATATTCATTTAATAAGATGTGTTCGACATTGTGGTTTTGTGGTGGATGAGATTGAAAGTAGAGCCCAGACCGTCTTTGGAGACTTGCGGGCCAATCGATTCCACATCTGCAGCTTGCACTTTAGCCAGGTTATGTATCGACAAACACAAAAAAGGGTCGACCCAGAATGTTTCGTAAATTGCTTCCAAATGCATTTCCAACTCTATTGATGCACACGCTGCCATCTTTCCTTTCACAAGAAGCATAATGTTTTTGTTATCGGTTTCTTGACATGTCAATTATTTTAGGAAAGCATACTGACGGGAGCACAAACCCTCTTTGGAATTTCCAATAATATGAAAACGTTTATGTATCCTCTCGGTTGTTTACACTAGGTGTCATTTATGGGTTTCTCTTTATATGTACCATTGTCTGCATCCCATTGTCTCTGCTCCATTTCGCTGTTTTTTTCCGTATTAAAACAAGTACTGTGTTACAGGGGGATGCTGGTACTTCGACTACAATTACATCGTCCTTGGCAGCAGGTCCAGAGTATGAGGTATGCGTACTAACAGTTACATTGAATGAAAGAAATTCAATCCTACCTAGTATACTATTAGACATTGACATGCATATAAACATGCAGTGTGTCAAACTTTTCTCATTTCAGTTCGAATGTTACACTTCCTCCCTAATGCAGAATACTTTGTAATATTGCCCTCAAACATTTTGCAATCAGTATGTTTTGCAGGCTGATCTCTGATCAAGTACACTTTCCATCAATCAGGTGAAATTTGAAATTTATATTTTGACTAAATGACGTGCACTGTTAGCAAGGTTATGTGTGTGTGCGCGATGAAAGATTTTAATTTCTATCATGATTGACTTTGTTTTTTTTAATGAATATTCAATTCAAGGAATGTACACATGACGTGGAATTAGAAGAGGAGGCACATGGATCAGAGGTGGTGGATCAGCTTGCTGGTGCAGACGTTACAGAGAAGACCACAGTTTAACAGAAAATCAAGAAAACCATGGTAACTAGCAAACAATTTCATTTTCTAGAAGTGTTTTGGGCTGGTTGTTTCTTCATTACATGTTTTTGTATTTAAAGTGCTATCTACTGTATGTGTTCTATACATTGAAGGGAAGCGCCCCCAATTCAGCACGATCCTCCCCGCAATGAGAGACAATAAGGGACTCTCCCGTAGTGGGAATAAGGCCAAGACAGAGTGCGGGTGAGCGTAAGTGGGAGTTTATCCAAAAATAAGGCATGCAAAGAACTCTGCAACCTACGAGAGCGCTCTGCCTGACAATCGCAAAGACAGGCGTATTTCTAATACAAAAAACGTCATCAACACCTAAACACTATAGGGGGCACAAGTCAATTGGGATTGGGTGGCGTCGACTAACTATAGGTGTTGCTGCAGCGGGGTTGGTCTTGGCGGGACGACGTCACTGGTCAGCCTCGTGGGTTGGGTTGGGCCTGGCAGGCCGGCTTGAGGTCATCCGTGCGGTGTTGATGTGCTGGGGCAGCCTGTGACAATGACGAATACCTTTCCTGTCTCATTTGCCCTAGGCCATGCACACTGCAGTTATTCAGAAAATGACATTTAAGTTCATTAATAAATCGCTTCAGCAGCTTATCTTATAAAATAAACACAACACATGAGGAATGCACCTCGTGAGAGGTCTGGTGGTTGTCGGTTGGGGTGAGATTTACCTGTGTCCTATTGACCGGTATTTTAGGTCGCGGGACGGGGCTCTGGGGCCTGGGCCGAATGATACATGTCTGTCTGCTGCGTTAGAAGTTATTATATAGATGGGTCTCTGTGTCTTGTCCCAATGATGGGGGTCGTCCTTACACGGGGTCAGGATTCTTGGGGGGTTCGTGGGATTTACGAGAGGGTGCTAGTAGATCAGTGGGTTCATCCGTGGGTTTATTACCGTGCTGTAAATAACACAGGTGGCGGGCTGTGGCCTTGGTTGCGGCGCCGGGGCCTCTGACTCTCTGAAGTAACGCCAGCTTGGTTGGGGGAGGTGAGGGAGCGCGGCACAAGTCTTAGCTTTTTTATCTGGCAGGCTTGGTGGGGTGGGAGAGGGAATGGCCTTGCATATATCCACAAAGGTATTTTCCTCGTGCGTTGCTGATCAGTGAATGCAGAAGTTTTATACTGTTCTGCCTTATTTTGACGTTATTTAGACACACATACATATTTCAATTTCGTTACACATTTCTTTAATACAGTCGGTTCCAGTACCTTTTCATTACCTAACATTATATTCACTACATTGTGTGCGTATTGTATGTACATTAGACGTTATACGAGGGATATCTAGGTTATGGCCTACAGAGATTGATGCTCGCCGCTTTGGGTGAATTAAAAAAACATATATGAGTTCAAGTTTCTACATACTATTGAAAAACACTTTTACAGATAGAGGTTACACGTTTGGTCAACATCTTTCTCCGTGGTTATAGCAGCATTAGTCCAGACCTGGAGGGATATCATATAACGTTACATTTTTATGGCTTATTCACATTTTAAACAGAGGTAGTTCATTAATACCAATACTTGAATTGTTTTCTACCTTCTTCAGATAGTGATGCTTCAGCTTTTTTCCTCGCTACCCCGGCCTTGCGGTCCGGGTCATACGGGGTGCAATATCACATTGTTACTAATATAATGTTGCCGTGTTGGCATCTCGGGTTCAGCTCATCTCCGACTTTCTCATGGGAACGCACTCGCAGCGGATCTGTCAGGGCTGCTGAGGCGACAGAGATGCATGAAAGGCCCTCCAAAGGTGGGGGCCTCGTTACAGTGTGCTGAGCTCACACCATGTTTGCTAGGCAAGATGGCGTCTAGGCCTAACTTAATTTTTGGTAAATGCAAGGACAGGGTGCGTGTGGGCAATGTCGTCGGCGGGTGAATCCTCCTCCACCTGGGCCCGGGTGGCATGAGGGGGCGCCCACCGAGTCATGGTCCTCACCTGGGGAGGGAGCTGTAGGTGAGGAGGGCCTCGTGGCCATTCCTCCCCTACATTTCCCCCCTTTCGTTACTTAAAGTAACGAATTCTTTAGCTCTTCCAATCTTCTACATTCTTGTTCCTCTAACACTGCGTCATCCCATGCAGGGGTTCCTTTTATAGGCATCCATGCTCTGCACACCCCCCTTAAACTCTCACCTCTCCTAGCATACTCGTCTGGTGTACATGTTAAATATATACAGTCGCCAGTTTCTTCCAGATCTACCCAGACCTCCTCATACCATTCCAGTTCTACGTCTCGTGGCTCCTTGATAGTGGTGTGCCATAGTTTATCTACTATGTACTTATCACGGCACATAGGCACTAACTGATACCTGGGGGTGTTATCTGCTCCTGTCTGCACATGTACTTCTTGTGTTGCTTTGATTGTACCACCGGAGTTGCCCATTGTCACCATCATCATTGCACCGTTAGGAACTGCGTTAGCACAACATCGGAGGCCCACCTGGCACAGGCAGAACATCACAAGGATGATCACCACTATTGGTATCAGGAACTTCATTGTCACTCCAAGCCATGAGGGAACCCAAGAGAAGATATTGTCGAACCACGAGCTATCCTCCGCTCCACCTTCCATTTTCATCTTCTCGCCCAGGTTATGTACTGCTTCAATAACGTGGGACAGGGACCCATTTTCTGCGTCTTCGGAAGGTACGAACGTGCAGCACGCACTTCCTATTTTTCGGCAAACACCTCCATCGATTGCTGTTAACAGGTCTAGAACATACCTGTTCTGCATGGTCATTAATCGCAGAGCTCGCAGTTCCACCTTTATTATGTTAAACCCTTCTTCAGTGTCATTGGCCAACTGGATCAGTTCCCACCGTGTGATCTGGAGCCATTTTGCATTTGCTCTTGCTTGGACACTTGATACTAGCGAAGCAAAGAATGTTTCCACGGAGCTGAACAGGCGATACCTGTCTGGAATCTGTGCCAATAAATCAGATGATGTTTGTGATATGTAGTTCGAGGCTCGCTTGTTCCTTGAGAGCTCTTCTCCTTTCCCTCCGGAGGACAGGACATAAAGGTGCGCTTGTGTAGTTGGAGAAGCTGCATTCTGGTTCAAGCCTCCTTTCATCATGTTACTTCTGTCAATATGGCTTTCTGGAATCACCATTAGTGTTGAATGCAAAGTGGCCATTGAGCAGCTACCACTCCATGATTGGGGAAGGTGCAGGTACGCCTTGTTTCCGCATACCCAGTAGGTGTCCATTAGTGCTGCTGTTCCTTTTTTCATATCTGGGATGGTGAGAGTTTTGTTACAGTTCTTGTTCGTTCCCATTGCCATTTTTCCTTCTCCCTTGAAACATAGTTCGTTTTGTATTTCACTTTGTAGCTTGAAGGGTTTCTCCATCGCTGTTACCCATGTTAGTTTAGGGATGTGTTCTTTCCATATTGGCAAGCACGTTCTTTCCATCCACCGCAACTTGTCCGGTTGGACACCTTTCAGTGCTTCTGCCTTGCACAGCACTTCTTCGTCTTTCCATTTGTTTTCGGAAAACAGTGTCCCTTGTATTGCAAAGAAAGGTTCTTTAAGACAGATCACTCCAGACGCTTGCGAATAGCACGTTTTGTTGTTCTGTAGCATTCTGAAAGAGACATCGTGTGCTTGGAAAGTGTTCTTTATTCTACACAGCGTGAGATGAAGGAGACATTGGGCATCCACAATGGGCAATTCTCGTGGCAACAATACTTTAGGTGTGCCTGATGCATGGGGGATAAGTGAGCAGACATAACAGCTCTCATTGGTTGTCTGTTTGGCTGTTGTGCTCATATCTGCATACCATTTATTTGCTTGGTGAGGGTGTCGTGGGTCTTCCATTTTGTCTAACCCTAGCCCATAATACTCATCATACCCTTTTCCACCAGTCTCTCTTCTCCGCCTACTTTTCTCCCTTCTTCTGTACCTTCTCATTATAGTAGGTGAAGAACCAGGCCCCCCTTCCCCCCTCCCACCCCCCTTTTCTAATTCTTCATACAGGGACTTGTGTTCTGTCATCATAATCACTTTTCCATCCTCCTTAATAAACAAGAGATCGTTGTTTGAAATTGGGGCGGGAGGGATCGTGTGGTTGTTGTATGTTCCAGGTTGGGACATTGTGTCATTATTTACATTTTTGGTTCTCGATTGTGACAGGACAGCAGTGGGTGGTGTAGTATAGTATCCCCACACAAAGTGTGATCCATCCCAGATCAAGAAATCACCTTCTTTGATACCTACAGTCGGAATTGTTTTCGTTCCAGGGGCAAGGGTGGTGTTGTTCCCCCCTCCCCCCTCGTTCATCTCGGTAGAGATGAACGCTATAACCCAGTGTAATACTAGACAAAACATTGAGATGAAGAACACGATAGCACACATTGATAAACCACATTCAAATGAATATGTTAATCTAGCCACTAACATTTCTCTAAATCTAACATATCTATTAGTTGCAGGCTGCCCATTCGATGCCATGATAAATCCTGTTTGAGACACAAGAGTTCATTAAATACAAACATGTAAACATTTCCACGTTGTAACGTTTCGGTGATAAAATATAGGGTTGGGTGAGGGAGGGGGTGTGTTGACAGACAAGGTAGCCTTTCAAGCATCATTATTCGTACCTTACTATATATATATAAATAATAAAAAACATGACAGTTTAAAAACAACAATAATAAAAAAAACATCTTAAAGAGCACAGGAGAGGGAAAAAAAGAACCCCACGCAAAACTTTCAAAAATTGTAATAAAAAGAAAATTTGCATACACATATGTACATGTTTTAGTCCAGGACATTTGTTGCGCGCTAATTGTGTTCACTGTTCATCTTATAATGCACACAAAATTCCAATCATTCATTCTGCACAACTTCATCGTCCGCTGTTGCCTGTGCCTCGTCCTGCACTTCACTCTCCGCAGCGCTGTAAGCTTTACGTACGTCTGTCAGATGCACCCAATACCGCAGGCCCTTAACCTTTACTGCTGTAGGCGTGCAAAACACTACCTCATAGGGGCCATGGAAACGTGGTGCGTTCCACCTCCGCACAAAACTTCTAACGTATATAAGGTCGCCAGGCATTAGCTGTAGTGGTTTTTCAGGCAACCTGTTTGGTTCAGTCGCGTTCCCCTCCTCTCTTGTCAAGGGGGGGGCTAGTTGCTTTGCAATTACGCGCGCTGCCCGTGTCAGTTTTCGCAGATATTCTGTGAACTCCTCCCCCAATATAGCTGAGCTTCTGTGTGCATCAGAACGCTCACGGAGAGGCGAATGCGCTGTATGCATTCTTCTTCCCGTGACGATCTCGTGTGGGGACAAATGGTGATCCTTACTTGGCTGGTTTCGTAGTTCAAACAAGGCCAAAGGCAGGCAGTACATCCAAGTCTTTTTAAGGGAAAAACAAAGTTTTGATAATCTGCTTTTTAACAGGCCATTTATCTTTTCCACGACGCCATTACTTTGAGGATGATAAATCGAACATAATTTGTGCTTTATCCCCAATAATGTAGTCACTTCTTTAAATAATTCATTAACGAAATGCGTCCCGTTATCTGAGCGAATAACGTCGCAAATTCCCCAGCGCGGAAACACTTCCCGCACTAGGAACTTCGCGGCGCCCCTCGCGTCAGGGCGGGCACATGGACCTGCCTCCACCCACCTCGAAAATGGACATACAACCACAATCATGTATCGAGCCCCGTTACACCTTTCTCCCATGTCTACATAATCAATGTGGAGCTCTCTGAATGGGCCACTTGGTTTTGGTATCGTACCCCTTAGTGTACGTAATGTCATACCTGAGTTGTAAATTTGACATGTCGTGCATTCTAGGGCTAACCTTGTGATGTGTTCCTGGAGGCAAGGTGCAAACCAATCTTCTTGTATCTCTGCCATTATGTGTTTCTTTGTGTTGTGTGCGGGAAAGTGTAGTTGTTGAAATGCTATTTCTAACAGCGTAATTGGCATTACCACTTTTCCTGAACTCTCTTGTCGCCACAATAAATCAGTCGGTGATTTGCTGCATCCTCTCTTAGTCCACAGCAATTTTTCCTCTGCACTAGCTCCCTCTTGCAGCTCTATTATCTCCTGTGTGGACATCATGTTGTATCCTGTGGGGACCTCTTGGCTCACTGTGTGGTGCAACATGTACTCTCCTATTTCACCTTTTTGTAGATATGAAGCTGCTTTGGCAGCGGCGTCTGCTGCCGCGTTCCCCAAAGATACAAAATCTGTATTGGTGGTATGAGCTTGACATTTTACGATGGCCACTGCCGTGGGGTCTTGCAGGGCCTCAATCAGTTCTTTCAATAACTCTGCATGCTGGACTGGCGTTCCGTCTGCTCGTCGGAACCCTCTCCGCCCCCACCGGGCCAACCCACCGTGAACTGTTGTTGTCATGTATGCTGAGTCTGTATATATGGTCACTGCGCACCCCTTGGCGGCATGCAATGCTTCTATTAGCGCTATTAGTTCTGCTGCTTGCGCTGAATAGTGTGATGGGAGGCGGTGTTGTACTAGTATCTCATATTCATCTTCCTCTAATCGTACCACTGCCATACCCACATGCTTTTCTCCTGTCTCCATGTCGATTGATGCTGACCCGTCAACAAAATACACCTCACCCTCAGTCAGGGCATTTTCAAAAATCACTTGATCCTTACTTTCGTCACCTGTGTACGTGGCGCAGTTGTGGTTTTGCATGTCCTCTACGGTGCATGCCTCTGTGATAAATGTGGCTGGGTTCACTGTTTTACATCTTACTATATGGATGTTAGCGCTGGACAGTATTATCTCATATGCTGTGGCGCGTTGTGTTGTCAATGTGCTCTTTGTTCGCTCTAATATTGCAAAAAGTGAGTGTTCCACAAACAGTGTCACCGGGCAGCCCATCACTATCGTGGCACTTTTTTCAATTGCGAACGCGGCTGCAGCTAGGGATTGCTCGCACGCGAAATGACCTTGCATTACTGCGTCTAGGGTGCCGCTATAGTAAGCGAGTGGTTTGTGCCCTAAAGATGTTTTCTGTGTCAGTACTGCTGTCATCAGTGTTCCTTTGCAGTGTGAGAATAAGAAGAATTCGCGCCCATAATCTGGGTTTGCTAGTACTGGAGCGCTTGATATCAGCTCTTTTAATGAGTTAAATGCTGTGTTCATCTCCTCTGTCCATTCTATGTGTTTGTGTTCTTGTTGTGCTTCTTTCAGTGCCTGTAACAAGGGCCTTGTGTACGCCGCATAGTCCAATATCCATGCTCGGCAATAGTTACACATACCCAGAAATTTCTGCATCTCTTTTACTGTTTTGGGCTCCCCAATTGTTCTAATCGCCTGTGCCCTGTCTGGTATAATTCGCTTGCCATCCTTTGATATCAACTGACCCAAGTATAGGACCTCTGTCAGACAGTATTGTAACTTCCCCTTGTCCACCTTGTACCCCTTATTTGCCAATAATGTCAAGAGTGTTATCGAGTCCTGTCTGCACTCTTCCTCAGCCTGTGCACAAACCAATAAATCATCAACGTACTGAATCACTGTGCTTTCTACAGACAAATTCCCTAGATCTTCATGTAGTACCCTGTTAAATATGCTTGGGCTCTCGCAATATCCTTGTGGTAGTCTGCAGTGTTCGAACCTCCTTCCTCCCAATGTAAATGCTGTCAAGTACCTGCTCTCTTCTGCTAAGGGAATCGAAAAAAATGCATTTTTTAAGTCAATTACTGTGAAGTGTGATGCTACTTTTGGAATGTTGCACAGTATTGTCGCCGGGTTCGGGACTAAAGGGAACTCCTTCATTACCACATCGTTCAGTGGGCGTAAATCTTGTATCATCCTCCATGAACCCCCCTTCGCTTTTTTGATTGGGTAAATGCATGTGTTGCATGGGGAGTTTGAGGGCACGATTATACCCTGTGCTAGCAGTGCTTCTATTGTCTCTCTGATCCCTTCTTCTGCTTCTCGCGACAGTGGATATTGTTTCACCCGGGGTAATATTGCTCCCTGTTTTACTTTTATCACCACAGGCTGAACTTCATGCAGCAACCCTACATCGTGGGGGCCATTAGTCCATAAGTTAGTGGGTACTGAACTCATGTCTTCATCAAAAAATGTGTGCGGTGCTCCTACTACCGCCATTAGTTCAACCTTAGTTTGTCTGGCTGTAACTACAATGTCACAGGGCATTGCCAGTTCCATCACTACTTCACCATCTCCCTCAGTGTCAGAAAATAGCTCCTCGTCCGAGAGCTCTCTCAGTGGAATATTTGCATTTGTACACAATACTGTCCGCCACTCGCACCCTTCCATGTCAATACCAATCACACATATTCTGTTTGCTGATACATGTATCGCATGCAAATCCAACGATAGTACTGCCCCAAGAGCAGTGTCAGGGCTTGCTATGGGACGAAAAAGGAATTCTGCTGGGATCCTCCACTCCACCCTTTTTAGTTCTGGCACTATGAGAGCCAATGTTCTCATACCTTCAACAAACATCTCCTCATTTCTTGGTACCCCTCTGATCTCTTTCATGATTGTGTGGCCGTGTATTACTGCTAATATACGGAGGGGGCATATGCCTGGCGTTGAACATACGATGCCGCTCCCTGTGAATGATATTGTCATGTTTAGTTTGCTCAAGAGATCTCTCCCCAGTAAGTTGATGGGAGAGTTTTCATAGTACAGTAAGGGTGCTTTCACTGTTTTCCCCCCCACTGTCACATCCAATACCTCTGTGTAAGGAACTTCAATTACAGCCCCAGAGAACCCCTGCGTCTCTAACGTTCTATTAGATAACGGGAACCGGCCCTCTCTAATGCATGATTTCTCCGCTCCCGAATCCACCATGAATATGAATTGCTTGTCTCCTATCTGCGCTCCTATCAATGGTTCCTCTGATGCATTGTGGGTCGTAGACAGTACTGGACACGCAAGTGCTCTCTGTGGGCTGTCCTATGCGGGGTGTCTCATTGCCCCCCCTTGATCGAAAATGTTCCCCGAAACTACTGACACTCCACTGTAAGGTGCGGGGGCGGGTGCCCCATTAGCTACTGTGGCGAAAGTGTTACCAGGCGTGTAGTGCACATTGTCATTATTCTGTGGGCTGGTTTGTGTTCGGTACTGATGTCCGTGTAGTTGTGCGTTACTCCTTTGTACTACATTGTCTGGTTGCTGGTATTGTCCCATGGGGAGGCCGTAGGGGCTTCCTGGATGGGGGTGTCCGTACTGTTCTATCTCTTGGAAACCGTTGTTTTGTCTGCTCCTACATTCTCTTGAGTAATGCCCCCATCTCCCACAATTCCAACAGCTCCCCTGTGGACCTCTGGGACCCTGCCACCCATTTCCTCCCATTCCTCCATACCCTTGTCCTCCTCTTCGACCCCTGTACCCACCTCTTCCTCCTCTTGGGGCCCACTCTTGCCACGTTGGACCTCCGTTCTGCTCCTGCTCTGTCCACTGTCGTTGCCCTTGTCCTGCCCAATTCGCTGCTATTCTTCCTTGTATTGCTATTTGCCCCTCCTCTCCTTCCTCTCCCTCCCGTATGAGTGGGAGTCCCGCTACCGCTGCTGCGACCTTCACCAATTTTGATTGCACCAACTTCGCCTCATCCGCCAACCTTTTCTGTGCTACTTCCCTCTCTCTTTCTTTGATCCGTTTACAATGGTGTACTATTATGCTTTGGATCTCCGGCCAGCCTTTTGCCTCAACACCTGCTATTTTATCTAGTGCCTTTTGCACTTCCTTTGGGAGCCCTCTCTTAATGATGAAGTAAAATAGAGACGTGGATTGGTGCCAGGGCGTACCCGTTTCCGCTCTCCACATCTCCTGCACCCGGAGAATGTAATCCATAGCGTCCTCCCCGTCATTCATGGTACATTGCATTACTGACTGCAAATCAGGGGTATCTGGGAAGGTTTCCCGCAGTGCGTCCCACACCCTTGCTCGCACGGTGTTAAAAGAAGCCCCATCATGGCGATCACACTCTAAAGTTACAGCTGGAAAACCCGCTTTAGCCCATACTCTGTCTGCCTGATCCCCTACTGCGGACACTAGTAGGCTTTTCACATCGCCTACTGCCAGCGGTATACCAGCGGTATGTTTCTCAAATGCATATATCCACTTACTTGCCCCTCCTGACAGCTGTGGTAGTAATTTCATTAAATTAGCCTTGTCCATCTGTGCCCACGGTATATAGTTTGGCCTCCCGCCTCCCCTGTGGAGTAATGGGAGTTGTAATTTCCCTTTTGCCGTTGCAGCTTCCTTTTCCTTAGTCACTGCTGACTCTAATGACGCCATCTTCCCCACCCTATTTCTTAGTCGTCCCATCCATTCATCTTCTATAGTCCCCAGTGAACATGCACCATCTAGTTCCTCGCCGTCTCCTCCTACTGCCATGCTCAATCTATCACTCTCATCCCCCCCTCCTCTGACATCACATAACAAATCCTCTCTGATCCCTCTCTCTCGCGAGACGTCACCAATGCTTCCTTCTGCTGTCCCTACTTCTATTATCCTGGTCGGTTCTTCCTCAATTCTGAACAGTATTTCCCCCTTTTTCCATCCCTCCTCAATTTGTCTACTTTCGCTCGACGCTCTAGACGTGCGTCCAGATTGTGTGGGGGCGCATGCTGTGCGTTCACATATGTCTTTTATTCTTGAGAGTTCATCTCTTGCCACTGTAAGCCTCGACTCTAAGTCACTCGTTAACTTCTCTATGTCCACCCTCTGTGTGCCTCCCTGGGCGCGCTCTCTGGTGTTTTCGTATGGTGGGGGTGCAGTTGGTCTTTGTGGCGTGCTGGTCGAAGGGGGAGGCACATAAATAGGGTCGCTATATCCTGCTGCAGGGGCTGGTTTAGGTAATATTGGGTACAACATAACCACTTCCGCAGGTTGCTCTGTACTTAACTGTTCCTTTTCCTCTCGCGGGATCATTAGTGGATTGTCTGTGGTGGAAGGTAAATCAATATTTGGAGCTGGAGCTTTGGGTGGGGGTACTTCCTCAAACAATCTCCAAAGATCTAATATCTCCTTCCTATTCTGCCATTGTTTTCCCTTATACTTGAGGCGAATACATGTACATACCATATCAAGAACGCTTTTGTCAAAAGACCCTCCTTCTGGCCAAATCTGGGGCAACCCCTCCCCTTTCAATTCTGTTAACCATTGATCATGATATTTATTTATGCGTTCAGCATATCCAGGCAAGCTCTTACAAATGTGTGACAAGGGAGTTTCAGCCCCCATCCTCTAAATCGCTAGCGCTACCGCGTTCGCCTTCGTTACTTTTTATTAGATGTAAATATGCGTATGTATACCTTTATGGCACAGACAAGAGCGGACCTCTCAAAATTATCACCCACTGTTATTCACTGCACAAATCTCTTCTCACTCACCATATCTCATCTCCTTCCCATTCCCAGGCACTCTTATGTGATCTCACTTGTAATTGATCAAGTACTGGTTATGGCCACACTCTCTGACACCACCTCGCGGCCACCCGTTCGTCTCTAACACTCGTACGGTGCGCGCACCCTTCACAATGCTTTCCACTCACACTTTTGTCTTTCTCCTCCCTTTCCTCCCTAGCCAGCTGTCCCTGTTTTCCTGCTGAGGTTACTGTGTTCACGTCTGTACGTGCCACTACTGAGTCCCCACTTTTTAAGATGTTCTAACTTCTTTATACCCTTCTCATTTTCGCCCCCTACCCCGTGGAAATGGAAAAAGAAGAAATAGAGAGAGAGAGCACAATCACTAAAAAATATTCCCGGTGTCTCCTTTTGCTAGACACCAATAACTTATTTCTCACTTCTTCATATATTCCCAGTACTAGTCTAGATAGCACTATGCGGCGCCGCCTTCCACCCCCTCTCGGAGCTAGGTTTCCGTCACTTCTACCACGTCACTTATTTCTTACTCCTAATGGCCATATGCAAAAGAAAGAATAAAGAAAGTTTCAAGACCCGTCTGTAGTAGACCCCCAATATTCTTCTCCTCTACCTGTCCCCGTTCTTTTATTCCCAATTCCCCTTCTTTTCCCCTTGACGATCACTCGCACTCGGTACTCACGTGCCCGTCTTGAACCGATACTCTCCGAAACTGGGTCCGTCCAGGCGGCGTTACCGGTAACTCAACGGTCAGCCCCTGGCTCCGGCGAGCGGCACTCAAAGGGGATTTTTTTCCAATCGGGATCCCGTACCCTTTCTCATTGAGTGCGCACTTCTTATTGTGCCGGTCGCCGTTGGCGGGCGGCCTCCCGGAGACGGCTCACCGTGCGTATCCCTTCTCGACCGGAGATTCTCGTGCCACAAGGGGGTCGTTAAGAAGGAGTTAGGAAAAATAGTTTGGAGATATCACGCTATCGGGGTCACCACTGAAGGGAAGCGCCCCCAATTCAGCACGATCCTCCCCGCAATGAGAGACAATAAGGGACTCTCCCGTAGTGGGAATAAGGCCAAGACAGAGTGCGGGTGAGCGTAAGTGGGAGTTTATCCAAAAATAAGGCATGCAAAGAACTCTGCAACCTACGAGAGCGCTCTGCCTGACAATCGCAAAGACAGGCGTATTTCTAATACAAAAAACGTCATCAACACCTAAACACTATAGGGGGCACAAGTCAATTGGGATTGGGTGGCGTCGACTAACTATAGGTGTTGCTGCAGCGGGGTTGGTCTTGGCGGGACGACGTCACTGGTCAGCCTCGTGGGTTGGGTTGGGCCTGGCAGGCCGGCTTGAGGTCATCCGTGCGGTGTTGATGTGCTGGGGCAGCCTGTGACAATGACGAATACCTTTCCTGTCTCATTTGCCCTAGGCCATGCACACTGCAGTTATTCAGAAAATGACATTTAAGTTCATTAATAAATCGCTTCAGCAGCTTATCTTATAAAATAAACACAACACATGAGGAATGCACCTCGTGAGAGGTCTGGTGGTTGTCGGTTGGGGTGAGATTTACCTGTGTCCTATTGACCGGTATTTTAGGTCGCGGGACGGGGCTCTGGGGCCTGGGCCGAATGATACATGTCTGTCTGCTGCGTTAGAAGTTATTATATAGATGGGTCTCTGTGTCTTGTCCCAATGATGGGGGTCGTCCTTACACGGGGTCAGGATTCTTGGGGGGTTCGTGGGATTTACGAGAGGGTGCTAGTAGATCAGTGGGTTCATCCGTGGGTTTATTACCGTGCTGTAAATAACACAGGTGGCGGGCTGTGGCCTTGGTTGCGGCGCCGGGGCCTCTGACTCTCTGAAGTAACGCCAGCTTGGTTGGGGGAGGTGAGGGAGCGCGGCACAAGTCTTAGCTTTTTTATCTGGCAGGCTTGGTGGGGTGGGAGAGGGAATGGCCTTGCATATATCCACAAAGGTATTTTCCTCGTGCGTTGCTGATCAGTGAATGCAGAAGTTTTATACTGTTCTGCCTTATTTTGACGTTATTTAGACACACATACATATTTCAATTTCGTTACACATTTCTTTAATACAGTCGGTTCCAGTACCTTTTCATTACCTAACATTATATTCACTACATTGTGTGCGTATTGTATGTACATTAGACGTTATACGAGGGATATCTAGGTTATGGCCTACAGAGATTGATGCTCGCCGCTTTGGGTGAATTAAAAAAACATATATGAGTTCAAGTTTCTACATACTATTGAAAAACACTTTTACAGATAGAGGTTACACGTTTGGTCAACATCTTTCTCCGTGGTTATAGCAGCATTAGTCCAGACCTGGAGGGATATCATATAACGTTACATTTTTATGGCTTATTCACATTTTAAACAGAGGTAGTTCATTAATACCAATACTTGAATTGTTTTCTACCTTCTTCAGATAGTGATGCTTCAGCTTTTTTCCTCGCTACCCCGGCCTTGCGGTCCGGGTCATACGGGGTGCAATATCACATTGTTACTAATATAATGTTGCCGTGTTGGCATCTCGGGTTCAGCTCATCTCCGACTTTCTCATGGGAACGCACTCGCAGCGGATCTGTCAGGGCTGCTGAGGCGACAGAGATGCATGAAAGGCCCTCCAAAGGTGGGGGCCTCGTTACAGTGTGCTGAGCTCACACCATGTTTGCTAGGCAAGATGGCGTCTAGGCCTAACTTAATTTTTGGTAAATGCAAGGACAGGGTGCGTGTGGGCAATGTCGTCGGCGGGTGAATCCTCCTCCACCTGGGCCCGGGTGGCATGAGGGGGCGCCCACCGAGTCATGGTCCTCACCTGGGGAGGGAGCTGTAGGTGAGGAGGGCCTCGTGGCCATTCCTCCCCTACAACATTGAACATGTTTTTACAACCCATCTCCTAGAGGCCCAGAAGGAAAAGAAGTATAAAGACACAGACAACAAATGAAACCAAAGATGTCGCTTGCCAAACAGATTTCACCATGGAGCAACTACTTGTTTGAGGCGCAGCGTGGTCCATTCAGTAAGCAGACTTGTGATGCTTATGCCCAATGGCCTGAAACTGAATGCAATGTGACCAGCGAAGCCAGCAAAGTGTTCTTGGACCATTGCTACAATGTGAGAACTCTACAAGATGAAACAGAATATAATGAAGATGCTTTGGAATTCCTCGCTGACCACTTTACACCATCTACACCCGCAAAAAAAGGTCCACCCAATAAACAATTGACGTTGATGGTTTCTCCAATTTGTGTGCAAATAACACAAGCTGAACTAACAGAGACTGAAGCTTCAACGCAATTGACTGCGAAACCTGTCAAAGATCTCGACTACAGTTTGTCTAGTTTGGCCGATTGGTCCACCACAGTTGAGTCACAAACCACAATCATGCAGGACGATTGGCTAATAAAGGAGCAGAAATGCATTGTATTCGACCGCTGCCTGGTAAAGATTATACTGATGCTGAAAAGTGTCAATACATTGAGGGGGAACATTTGCAGGCAGCCATTGGTTCATGTGTCTCGTGTATTACAAGGCACTAACCTGAAAATCCAAGCCAGCTTTGTCCACCTCCATGATACATTTTCATGGTCCGCTCAACCGATGCTGGTAAAGTGCCAGTTGGAAATCAACTGTATTCAGCAGCTTTACTTTTGAGTGGCTCGACTTTTTGTAAGTTGTCCAGTTTCTGTCAATTTGTGGGTGTTCAGTTCCTTGCTAAAACGCAGTACTACAAATATCAAAGATAACTCTTATTCCCTGCTATTAGTTAAGCCTGGAAAATTGAACAAAAGTCAATTTAAAGCACATTTTCAGGCAAACGGTTCAGGCTAGCTAGCTAGCGACGGACAGTGTGACAGCCGCGGATTTTCAGAAAAGTACTGCACATGCCACTTTCAAGACATGGAAACAAAAGAAATTGTGAGTTCAGAGATCGTGCAGGTGTCCCAATGTAAATCCTCTGTGGCCATGGAGAAACATGGTTTCATAAAATCCCTGGAAGATCTTCAATCGAGGGAGAATGCAAATAGAGCTCATAACCACCGATAGACATTTTTCAATAGCGAAGGCCATGCGAGATCAGTTTCCAAACATTCGTCATTAATTTGATGTATGGCACGTTGCCAAATCAGTCAATAAAAGAATTACAGCTGCTGGTAAAAAGAAGGGTTTGGAAAATATCTTACGGTGGCCTCAGTCTTTCAGCAACCATCTTTGGTGGAGCTGCAAAACTTGTGATGGATCTGTGGAAATTATACTTGAAAAATTGCGCTCATTAGTGCACCACTGTTCCAACGTTCACTCATGGACAGAAAACCAACATTTTCACCAATGTGCACATGGACCTTTATCGGAGGAGCAGCAATGCAAGAATAAGTGGTTGGTTCCATCTTCACCTCCACACAAAGCTCTTGAGGAGATTGTGTTTGATAAAACTCTTTCAAGAGACCTAAAGGGACTCACAGAATTCTGTCACACTGGCGATTTGGAGGTGTTCCACAATATGTGCCTACAGTACGGACTCAAAAGGTTGCTTTTCGGCAAAGACGGTATACAAGCTCGGACATTACTAGCGGTATGAGCGCATAACGAGAACATAGGGAGAGGACAATCGAGAACTGCAGGAAACTTTGTGATGCTTCGTTACACAATGGCCTTTGCAAAACAAAGCAAAAAATGGGTGGCTAAACCAATATACCAGGAATTGGAATTCGATTTTGTGAAAGATCTCACTTTGACTGTGTTGGACATGCATAATCATGGAATCGATCCTGATTTTGTTCCTAGGACACATACATTGCCACAAAACATTGCAAATGTGCCCTGTCTACCTAAAGCGGATCTCGTTGGACAGTTGACTTCCCGGTATAAATGATTTGCAGCAGTGTTCGTACATGGTCAATGGAATGCTATTAAACTCGAATTTCAAAGCTATTAAAAGTATTAAGTATTTAATTATGCACATTTTAATCCGGTTTATGATTCATTAATTTATATCTTGAACGATAACCTGCATGTCTGTGGTTGCTTGGTGTCTGTAAAGCTCGACATAGGTGGCCAAAGATTCCAAATTGTCTTTTCAAATGTATCCTTTGTCAACTTCTTTTTGCAAGAAATGCCTTTTGTAAGATGCCATACAGTATATAACTGTGTTTTGCCCCCTCACGCTTTTGCCCTGCTCTTGTGGGTCTTTGACTGATCGGGAATGGGAGGGTCAGATGGATATCAGCTTGAAAGGAACTGCGGGGTCTGAGCTGGTGGGCTCAGGCCTGGCGTGGTGTAGGTTGTTAGTGCACGGGAAGTTCAGTAGAGATGAATGGGCACTTGGATTTATGACTCGTCAGTGTCTCACGTTATCCGCAGAGCACATTCCTCCGCGAGAAAAGGGGGTGCCCAGGTGTGGCGAGGACATGGGGTAGGCTGGCTGAGCAAGGCACTGGGGTTGGTAGAGTTGCATTTGTACAAAGAGAGATGGATTTTCGGGCATAGTAGAAAGATGTAATTGGGCCTATTTGAAAATGTTTCCACGTTATCTGTTTTACTTACCCTAACTGTGACTGTTTTCCCAAAAAATGAAATCACTAGCACTATTGATGATTACAAAGGTATTCACGATAGCGCGGCATTGGTGGATGCCCTCAAACAATTCTTTTATTTATCGAACATATTTCAAATGCCACGTTGGTCGGCCGGCAGGCTAATCGCTCCCACGGAGTGAAGGTCACTTCGTTTGATGTAGCTTGTGGGGAGTTCACACCGACGCATCTTGTACAGTATGTTTTTGATTTGTGGCTTTCCTTCACAAAAACGGAAGTTACCAGGCATACACGCTCAAAACAAGGTTCAATTGTTCGACCTCGCTATGGATTGAAGGACGGAAGTTGTGGAACACCTGAAAAAATGATAAGGTTCACAATTTTGAAACTTGACATTGGAACATTTATTTTCATTCTATGAAAATCGTTGTTCTGAGTGGACACTCTGCGTTACGCCAAGAGAATGTAATATCATGTAAATTTGACTGAAGACGAGTTTATATACAGACGAACGATTAAAAGTTTCATTTTTCTGACTGGTATTGCTTACTTACATTTTTATGGGTTGTTGGTTGGGGCATATTTTAACGACACGCAAACGCAACCTCAGTGCAAGCTAGTGATATCTAAAGCATTTCGTCCCATGGCATATAAGTGTGTGCTATCAACGTTGTATCATTGGATAGCAGGCGCCCCTCTCTCAATAGAACATGGCATGATAACCTGTTATGTGTTTTTTTGACACTTTGAGTGTCCACAGCCATCGCCTTTAGCTCAATGTACCTTTCACAGATGGGAAATATATTGATTTGCATATTTGTCTTTATCCGAGCCACATGGGCAGTCCAGCACCGAAATGCTATGGCAATTCCCTTCTCAACTGGAGTACCTATAGCAACCCCATATACATGTTTCAGCCTTGTGCCTCATCAGTGAGTTGGAGCTGTGCCTCTCTGAGCACAGTGAGCATGGAGTCCACGTTTGGGTTCCCCCAGGTTACACCAACCGTAAGTTCGTTGTTAATAATCTGTTATAATGCCATCTACGTGTTGTTGGAATTTTTCGTCAGCTTTCGCATTCCCGTTGGGAGCTAAACCTACTCCACAGCGCTTACCTCTCAAGCACATCGTAGACTCCCACTTTTCCTTATGTTTTCTGTGTGTTTCCATTGTTTATAGTTTGTGTTGGTTATTAGGTTTCACCCGGTGCAGAATCAAAGGGTAAATGGATACATTTAAATTAAGAACGGCTACTGAAATATATTTTTATTCTGTTTTCTACACAGCTACATTCTTCCTTTCTGCGAATGTCATCGTTTCCAGATGCCGAGTGACGGTTTCTTCATCCAGCAATGGCAGATACGCCTAAATGGATGGATGTTGATTACGCTGATGTGGGACGATCACCCGGGACCGAAATGCCCTTTGGCGGTACCAGCTACAAGGAGCAACCTGTCATCATTTAAGGTGGTCTAGCAAGAAGCTGATACCGAAGCCTTGTGAATCAAGGTGCGTCGAATGCGCATCTTCTCCCGAAAGGAACACTGTGTGCCTCATGATAACCTTTTGATGCTGTAACCCAAGGACATTAAAAAATTGGTGTGCAATGGAAATCTGTGGATGTTCTCAGTGCGTTTTTTGTGAAATAAAATAACATAAACAATTGCAGAGGATTAATATTTCTTTTAAAAATAGTGATTTCTATTCCGATTTGGGACACGCTGTGCTGTGAAAGGATGTAATTGTTGAATTTCTGGTTTCTGCGTTAACTGACTTTAAAGACGGAGGTGATGACTGGGCACGTTTGGCTACGCTGCCAACTAACGTCATGAAAGTAGGCGGAGAATATCGCTAGGAATAGTGATATCGGCTTCAGGGGCGGGTGATATGATTTAGTGCCGCAGGGGCATTTGAGCTTAGGGTGATCGATCCACGGATAAGATTAGCACAAGATGGCTGTACCTCGCTTGTTGATTTCACATGTGTAAAAGTGTGGAAAACTAAGGTAAGGTGCATAGGAACTGTTTTTATGATCGATCACAGATGCTTAAAACCGCATGCCCAAATGCTCGGGACAATAACATTTTTCATTTTTTCTAACTTGCCCTATACTAAGGTGGATTTCCCAACCTAAATAAACTAAGGATAGTGTGAGTCAGTAAGTTCAGCTTAAAAGTCTGTCTTGTGTCCAAAACCTATACTTGCCCTTGCAACTAAAGCTAAACAATGTGTAGGGATGTCAGCAAACAAAGAAACTGTGTTCAAACTAAAGTTCTGAGCTTCTTCCAGCTCCAGATTTATTTTGGTCCCCTTCCCCAAGTTCAAACAGTTCCCACAAAATAGCCTCAGGGTTCCCTTCCCCAAGTTCAACACAGCTTCACAGTCTCAGGTTTCCCTTCCCCAGGATCAACACAGTTCCACAAAATGGCCTTGTGGTTCCCTTCCCCAAGTAGGCAGCTCTTCTGGCTTCAAATTCACAGTCAATCAACTTGTTAAGTTTGCTTTTTCCTTTTTTTATCACTTGAACAACTTTAGGCTGGCCAGCCTTGGCCTTTTCACTTCCCTTGGTTACTCCAAGGAAGCGCTCCTGGGTCTAGGCGCCGTTGATAGACCACATGGTCCACCCATCACAGGTCACATAACCGATAACCCTTGTCACTTTACAACAGTTGATTCTTTCTCATAGGACTTCTTTTACAGCACAGGTTTCCTCTGCGTATCTGTGTTATAAGTCCACTTGTTTTTCTGATTCACTTTAATGGCTTTCTGCCTTTATAAATGTGACTCTCACACACTTTCCTTCGTGGTCTTTTCTCCTGGTTACCACCTTGTGTCATGCGCTGCCCCTGAAGCCTCTGGCCAAAGTAGAAGTTCCAACCTAGAACGAGTCAGTAGTATTCTCAACAGGGCGGTCTAGTCCTCATCCAATATGGCCACCGCATTTTTATCTGTGCACTGATCCAGTACATTGTACTTCCTCTTTGGACCTCACTGCTGTGTTTCGCTGCAGTGTCTCACAGTCTTTCCCCTACTTCTGTTTACTTCCATTCCTCCGGGTCTGCCCGGTGTCTTTCCTTTCCTCGTTCCTGGTAACCTTTTTCTTTCTGTGTCATTCTCTTACCGTGCTCGGCGGTTTCCACCCCGGTGTGCCTGCATTGCGGCTTTCACATCACATCTCTGCTGGTGTGCGTGCTGTCTTCTAGCTTCTTAGCTACTTACTTTCACTAATTCCCACTCCTTTTCAACCCGTCCTATCGACGATAATTCTGACTTTCCCTTCTGTCCTTGCTGTCTCCTATTCTATAGGAAACTCGTTCGGCATCCCTTCGCCTTCACTCTAGCCTGTTCTATCTTACGTTTCACTCTCTGATTGTACTATTGCCTTCATACTTACTTCTCCTTCCCGGATTTTCATCCCTATTTCTGTCGGCATCGTCTCCTTTGCCGTCCACTACTTTGAACTTCCTTTGTGAGTGCTTCCCCAGATCCCTTCTGTATCCTGGTAGCCATTCAGGTAGTGAAGATCTTACCCTGCAGGTGCTTGCCAGACTCCAGTACTAACAGCGCTCCTGTGGGCTGTTCTATCCAGTGCTGGAACTGTACAGCGCTAGTGACTTTGTTCCTTCCCACATCTGGTCTTCGGTGATGCCACGTCCTGGTGGTTCACTCCCAAGGTTTGGATTACAGAAACCTTCACAGTATCTCATTTATATTGTGCTCTCTGCTGCTCCAACCCAGAACCATTGGCAAACCATCTGGAGAACCTAGCAATACCATCTGGAGAACCTTAAGTCCTGTTCCTGTAAAGTCCAATCAGGGTTTTTTGGTGCCCTCTGGCTTTTTCCCTGACTTAGGAGGCTGGCTCTTTGGAGTTCCCTTTTGACTTGGGGTTCTCACCAGTCGAGGTGTCATCCGAGGGAGCCAGACCTTACTTACACGACAAGAAGGAAAAGAAATCCAAGGAAAGGAAGACAAAGGAATCCAGAAAGCCAAGAAAGCAGAAACCGTCAGAGACCCGGAATAGCTCCTCTGACGAACAAGTTGAGGAGGAGGCTCGGGAGGGTTCACCGGTGTATGAAAGTTTACCCGTGTATGACACCTTGCTTCCACACTATCCAATAGTGTTTTGCTTTTTGCTCTTTTCACTTTGTATGCAAACTGTCTCTTTAAATGTATCTCGTTTGCAAATGCACATCACTTCCTGTTTCATTTGTGCGATATTCTCAAATCTTTTTCTTAGTTCAGCATTTAAAATGTATCACATGCTTGGCAACTTGTTCGGTATTTCATAGTTCACTTTTAAGTCTCCAGACTTCTTTATCATATATTCTTTCTTGACTGGCATTCGCTGTCGCCACACCATGCCCCTGGAGCGCCCCCCGGCCTGAGTGAACCTTCCCTGTCACTCACCGGTGTGCGGCCGCTCCTCCGGTTGCTCTGGTTTTGGTCTCGAGTTCTCGCTTGCTCCTCTCTCATTCCCGGGGGAACTTTGGCGAGCAGCGCTTACTCTCTGGACCTTCCTGCAGCGGATGGCGCTGTCTGTGTTTCCCACTCCCAACGGGAAACACAGCTCTGCTCCGCTCCAGACCCTCTTGCGGGCCGCTCTGACCTCTGTGTCTCTCTGGCTGCTCTGCAGTCAGCGTCCTTTTCACTGGCACATATTCTGCCTGCTCCACCCAGCTGGTACCCCTCTGTGCTGCTTCTCTCTCTTGCATGACCATAGTTATTGGGACATGCCTGACCCTCACACCAGGCCTCTTCCTCGTCTCAGTATTGAGTGGTGAAATGTCATATCCGTGTGCATTACTCTTAGTCGTTGTGATGCTGGAAATGCATCAGAGGGACAGGGCCTCTGAATCCTTGTCCTTTACTGCTCTTTATCGTGTGTTCTGTCGTGTTTTCTGCCCAGGAGTCCATGTGGGACTTCTGACAGTGCAGCTCTCTCTTTTGGTTTGGTGAACAGACCCATGGGATACCCTTATGGCACCCATGGGTAGGGGGTACAACCCTGTGCCCCTAGTGTATGTTTTTGGGCACCTGTGGGTGGCCCACAGAGCAGAGTATGGGCTGGTGGCAGCTCCATGCTGAATTTGACAGGTACTCTGGATGTCCTCCATTTTGGGATACCCAGGCCCTGCCATTGGGATCAGTTGATTCCTGATAGGAAACAAGATGGCCCCTGTGGCCTCTTGCTTTCTATTGCCTGTTACTTGTTTTCCCAAAGTCCTGGGAAGCCCTGACTCTGTCCCTTCCCCCTGACTGGCTGTTGGGTGGAAGTTCCATGTATGGTGTTGTTGTGAAGGCACAGCTAGACTGACTGGAGCCTTCCCAGTGACTGTATGTTGTGGGTACCTCCTGTGGGTGGGACCTGGGTGAATGGAGTGTGTGACCAATATACACTCCTTGTTGTGGTTGTCTGGTTTCTGGCATGAGAGACAAAGACTGAGACAGCCCTGCCCGAAACTGGCCTGAATGCAGTGTGTAGTGTTGAATGGCTGGGTACTTGTCCCAATCCACATTCCTTGTTGTGAGTGTCTGAAAGAGAGGAGTGTGGCCTGAATGCACTGTGTGCCTGATTGGCTGGCTGACTGACTGCATGAATGCCCTTCTGTATGATTGGCTGCTGAGTGTGTGCCAGCAGTGTGGATGAGAGACAGAATAGTATATCTGGGGACCTCTCACCACTAGAAATTGTTCAGAAGCGTTCAGAAGCTGAGTCTCCACTCTAAGAGTAACTGGAACTGCTGATCCTCGACGTCCAGCTGGAAGAAGAAGACTTGCTGTTGCACTTACTTCGACCGATCTGAAAGCTGCCGAATTCGTCGAGGACTGACCCGAGAGAGGACCTGGTAAGGCGCCCTCTTCCCGTGCTCCGAGGGATCATCGAGCACCGCTACATCTTCGCCGAAGCACCCTGGAAGTCAGACCCTCGAAAGGCTGCCGACCCGAGACAGGACCGCCGAGGAGATCGAAGTGAAGCACCCGGACATCGCCACCGTCGAAGTCCATTGCCGTCGACCAGGGTTCGCAGGTCTGTGTAACCGCTGGGGGCCCGTCGAAGTTGTGTTGCCCAGCCGTGGGAACCACTTGACGCCGTGCCGCCGACGACCGGAGCCGACCGCTCCTTGCCTAAGAACATTTGAATCGAAGGACTCCCTCGTCCGGACCGTCGACCGCTTTATCCTGCCGGAGAAAGTCGAGGACGACCAACGCGCCGAGGAGAAACCTGCCGGGGGGTTTCCCGCCACCTGAAGACCACAAAGACTCGAACGACTCAACGCCCTTGCTGGACCCCCGTCTTCACAATCTTTGCGGTCCAGAACAATTGTCATCGAGGTGCCCCGCACGCCTCTGCCTTGCAGGACGCCAACACTCCGTCGGCGAAGAGCACCGCTTGGATCGAAGCTGCCGCCTCATCGACGCCGTTCTACCCTGTTCGTTGTCGGACGTTCGACGCCCCGTGTCTCCCGATTGAAAGGGAAGGCATTCAAGAAGGGCCGTCGATTCCCCGACGCCGAACGCCGAGTTCCTCGACGCTTCTCGACGCCTCTCGACGATCCGTGACTCCCGCTTGAAAGGGGGTCGCTCAAGAAGGATCTGTCGACGCCTCTTCGAAGAACTCGACTCCACCAGGTACATTGGGTGGGTAAAAACATTATAGGAGAGAATAAGACTTGCAGAACAATACATGGACTGGGCTTGTGCTATATCTTTATTTTACAGCTTGCCCAGGTGGGGGGATCTCCACACAGAACTGTGCCCAGTGGTAGGGGCCAGTATTCTGCCTATTTGTTCAACCATCTTATTTTCTCTCCTCTCTCTATTGCTGGTTTCATTCTATTGATCCGTGTGACATTGTTACAGTATTGTTGATGCACTTACATGAGATCTAATACAAAGGGTGGTACCACTTTAGAATTGTATATATTTGCCATTGTTGATTTTCCAAAGTACAAAGTGAGTTATTATGATAAGTGTACATAACCTTGAATATTGATTATATAAAGACTGTGTTCTAACCAATACAGTGTGTGGACATTCCTTTGTGGGGGCTTGGGGACTACACTGTACTTAAGAACCAGCCTGCATCACCTCCTGAGAAGCTAGGCCTTGATTGCTCGTCCATTGCTACCGTAATAGAGAATCTTGGCTGGGGTCTTCTGTGCCTCTCTTCCATCATATAGGGAGCAGAAGTACAGACACCCCCTACCAGTCTTTACAAGCTTGGTGGCAGCGGTGGGATGCTTATGGTTTTAAGAATCAGTGTATAACCGTGCCACTTACAAAATATCTGCACTTTATTAAATTAAGGTTTAGTTGTGTACAAGATAACTGCATTACAAACAATGGAGTCTATTGCAAATGGCAAATTGACTCGGATGAGCTTGGAGGCTCTCCAGAGTGCTTGTGAAGCCAGGGAGTTAGACTTTGTGGATAAGTCTAGGGCTGAGCTGATAGCTGCCCTGGTGGACTACCAGACTGATGGTGAAACTCTTGATGAGGGGGGGAATGCAACCAATGAGGACTCTGCCCCTGGGGTTTCTGCTGAATCTGTTTCTGGGAATGCCGCCATTCCTGCTGCCTCTGTTCCCAACCCCAGCAGTTCCTTGGAGCTTGAGTTATTAAGGATGAAATTGGCTTTTGAATACCGCAAGTTAGAAATAGATGCTGAACTTAAGAAAGAGGAGTTGGCTCAACAAGTGGAGCTCAAGAATAGGGATCTTGAACTCAGAAATAAGGACCTTGAACTCAAGAGCCAGGACACTGAATGTCAGAGAATCCAGCTAGAGAAAGCTAGAGTGGAGACTTCAGCTAAAACCAGTGAGAGTGTCAGGTCCCCAGCCACCAAGTTTATGAAAGATTTGGTTGGTGTATTTGTGGAGGGTTCAGATATCCTCCAATGGATTGAAGCGTTTGAAATGGCTTGTGCAATTCATGATGTTGATAAAAGAGATTGGGCTAAGTGTTTGTTGAGCAGAGTGCCTCAAACTGGATATGACTGTATTCTGAAGCTGAGTGTGGAAGAAAGGGGTCAGTATGAGTGTATGAAGTCTGCTTTGATTGCCAAGTTTGGCAAGACACCTACCCAATACCGTAAAAGGTTCAGGGATTTTAAGAAAAGAGAGAATGTGTCTTGGGTTGACTGGGTGAGTGCTGCGCACATGAACATGATGGGGTGGATTGATGGATACAAGGTTAAGACTTTTGTTGAATTGTCCCGCCTCTTGTTTTTTGAGCATTTTTCTGAAGCCTGTTCACCAGAGCTGCGTCAGTATGTGGCTGACCAGAACATTTTGGACCCCTTTAAGCTGGCTAGGTTGGCTGACAAGTGGGTCTCCCACCGGGTGTCCCCTAAGGACTCCAGTGGGAAGGACAAGGACAAAGAAAAGGGGGCCTCTCAGAAAGCTGAGGAGTCCCACAAGCAGTCACAGTCGGGTAAACCTAAACCTTCCTCTCCCAAGACCCAAAAATCTAGTGGGGATAAGTCCTCTGTGGGTGGGAATAAGAGTAGTGGTCCACCTGCTGCAAAGCAGGCTCCCAGTGGTTCCAGTACCGTACCCCGCACTCCTGGCACTTGTTGGGACTGTGGGGCTCTGGATCACAGAAGGGGTGACTCCAGGTGTAAAGGTAAGGCACTTGGAGTACAGGCTGTCAGCCTGACCTACCCTTACCCCGTGTCTGAGGTGGAGGCCACTGTCCTCCCCTCCTCTACCGGGATCACATTTGGTGCTCCGGTAGAGATTTCCTTAGTGTCCCTTGGGGCCTGGGACCAGTATGCAGAAGTACTGGCGACTATCCCACAGAACACCCGTAGGTTTTTGAGAAGTGTCCTCTTGAATGGCCAGCCTTCTACTGGTTTGAGAGACACTGGGGCAAGCATGACAGTGGTGGACAGGACCCTGCTCAAGCCAGAGGACTATGTAGGTGCTCCTCTGAGAACCACCAGGTTAGCTGGTGGGCCTCCCAAATTATCGCCTGTAGCCTTAGTCACACTCATGATTGGAGACAAGACAGCAAAGCTTCCTGTCCTGGTTCAGGACAATGCCCCTGCTAACATTCTGTTAGGAAATGATCTAGTAGAGTTGGGGTTGATCTCGGATGGTCTTCCCATGACTGCCGCTGCGGTCACTAGGTCACAGGTGACACCGGGTCTGGCTGTGAGTCAAGTACCCGAACCAAAGGCGAGGCCTAAGGCAAGAAGAAGGAAGACCAAGAAGTCCACCTCTGTGGAGGGAACACCTTCTCTTCCTGCTGTTCCGACAGCACCCATTGGGATCCATGCTCCGGACGGGCTGGGTCCAGTGGAAAACCCAAACTCAACTCCTGTGGGAGAAGAGACAGAAGACTCTCCTGTGGGAGAGGTTCTCAACCCGGAGGATCATCCCGACCTTCAATGCTTGTTAGCTGAAGGGGGACCCTCCCGGGCAGACTTCTGTAAGGGACAGAGAGAGTGCCACTCTCTCGAGGGACTGAGGAAACAGGCCCTGTCCCAGGCACAAGGAGAAGTGCCTAGGACATTCCGGATTTATTGGGAGGGTGAGCTCCTTGTTAGTGAGCCCACTAAGCCTGAACCTGGTGCCCTCAAGAGGTTGGTGGTACCCCAGGTTTACAGGCCCTTCCTACTGCAGTTGGCGCATGAGGTGCCCTTGGCTGGTCATCTTGGGACCAAGAAGACTAAGCAGAGGCTCTCTGCCCATTTCTACTGGCCACGGATGGGAGTAGAGGTGGAGTCCCACTGCAGGACCTGCCCAACTTGTCAGTTGTCTGGCAAGACTGGAGGCAGGGTCATTGCCCCACTGCAGCCATTGCCAGTGGTTGGCACACCATTTGAGAGGGTGGGCATCGACATTGTCGGTCCCCTTGACCCTCCCACTTCAGGTGGACATCGGTTCATCCTGGTTTTGGTAGATCATGCCACCAGGTACCCTGAGGCAATACCCCTTCGGACTGTTACTGCCAAGGTGGTTGCCAGGGCGCTCCTGGGCATTTTCACCCGTGTTGGATTCCCCAAGGAGGTTGTCTCTGACAGAGGATCCAACTTCATGTCTAGTTACATGAAAACCATGTGGAAAGAGTGCGGGGTAACCTACAAGTTCTCCACCTCTTACCACCCCCAGACCAATGGTCTGGTTGAGAGATTTAATAAAACTCTCAAGGGCATGCTAGGGGCTTTGGAAGAACCCCTAAGGAGGAAATGGGATCTCCTCCTGCCATGCCTGCTGTTTGCTTACAGAGAGGTACCTCAAGAGGGTGTTGGTTTCAGCCCCTTTGAGTTACTCTTTGGACATCCCGTGAGGGGGCCCCTCGCCTTGATCAGAGAAGGCTTGGAAGCCACCCCTCCAGGTCCCGCCAAGCAAGTGGGGGACTATGTGTTAGGCCTCAGACGGAGGATGACACAGATGATGGGTCAGGCAACAGCAAATCTCAAGGCCAGCCAGGAATTGAATAAGTACTGGCATGACCTTAAAGCCTCGCAAGTGGATTGGACTCCGGGACAGGAAATCCTTGTGATGGAGCCTACCAAGCCTAGAGCTTTGGCAGACAAGTGGACTGGACCCTTCAGGATCATCTCCAAGATGGGCGAAGTCAATTATCTGGTTGACATGGGAGCCTCTGGGGTAGCCCCTCAGGTATTCCATGTCAACAGGCTCAAGCCTTTCCACCGGCGAGCAGAAGTCTCATGTCTCTTGCTAGCTTCAGGGCAAGAAGAGGATGAGAGTGAGCCCCTTCCTGATTTGCTGCATAGCAACCCTCAGGATGGCTCAGTGGAGGGAGTACATCTCTCTCCGGATTTGACAACAGAGCAACAGAGGACCTGCAGGGCTTTGCTCCAACAGTATGCCTCTCTGTTTTCACTGACGCCAGGCCTTACACCGTGGTGTAGGCATGAAATTGACACTGGTGACAGTGTGCCTGTCAAAAGCAGGTGCTATCGTATGTCAGATACCGTCAAGAACCACATCCAGGCTGAGGTCGCCAAGATGTTGGATCTGGGTGTTATTGAACCCTCAACCAGTCCCTGGTCCAGTCCAGTGGTCCTTGTCCCCAAGGCAAGTTCCCAGGCGGGTACCAAGGATTGGAGGTTCTGTGTGGACTACCGAGGAGTCAATGCCGCCACCAAAACTGACGCGCACCCATTGCCCAGGGCTGATGAGCTTGTGGACACCATAGGTGCTGCCAAATTTGTGAGCACCTTTGACCTTACCTCAGGCTATTGACAAATAGCTCTGACGGACCATGCCAAGGAAAAGACGGCATTCTCCACACCTGAGGGACTCTACCAGTTTAGGGTCATGCCTTTTGGGTTGAAGAATGCCCCTGCCACCTTCCAGAGATTGGTCAACCATGCGCTCAGTGGGCTGGAAGCCTTTTGTGTGGCTTACTTAGACGACATTGCCGTCTACAGTTCCACCTGGGAAGAGCATTTGACACATCTGGATAAGGTGTTGCAGGCCTTGAAAAGGGCTAACCTCACTATCAAGGCCACCAAGTGCCAGATAGCTCAGGGGAAAGTTACCTATCTTGGTCATGAGGTAGGAGGAGGTCAAATCCAACCTCTCTCCAGTAAAGTACAGGATGTACAGAACTGGGAGACTCCCACTACTCAAACCCAGGTGAGAGCCTTTTTGGGCCTCACTGGGTACTATCGCAATTTCATGGCAGACTATGGAACCATAGCTGCACCCCTGACAGCGCTAACTTCACCCAAACAGCCTAAGAAGGTTAATTGGACCGAAGACTGTCAGAGGGCCTTTGATGGCTTGAAAGAAAGTCTGTGTAGGGCACCTGTGTTGTGTGCGCCTGACTACAGCCGACCCTTTATCGTCCAGACGGATGCCTGCGACACCAGAATTGGAGCTGTCTTGTCCCAGTTAGATGACAAAGGGAGAGAACATCCTATCATATTCATCAGTAGACAACTCAAGGGTAGAGAACTTAGGTGGGCTACTGTTGAAAAGGAGTGTTTTAGCATAGCTTGGAGCCTTAGGCGTTTTAGGCCCTACCTTACGGGTTCTACCTTCAAGGTCCAAACAGATCACAAGCCCCTGAAGTGGCTTATGCAGATGAAGGGTGAGAATCCGAAATTGCTCAGGTGGTCCATTAGCCTGCAAGGGCTAGACTTCACCACAGAGCACAGACCAGGGAAGAGTCACGATAATGCAGATGGCCTTTCCAGAAGGTATGTTGACCGTCTGGATGAGGGTGTCTATCCCGTGGGAGATTAGACACCCTCCACCTCAGTCTGGGGGGGGCCACTGTGATGCTGGAAATGCACCAGAGAGACAGGGCCTCTGAATCCTTGTCCTTTACTGCTCTTTATCGTGTGTTCTGTCGTGTTTTCTGCCCAGGATTCCATGTGGGACTCCTGACAGTGCAGCTCTCTCTTTTGGTTTGGTGAACAGACCCATGGGATACCCTTATGGCACCCATGGGTAGGGGGTACAACCCTGTGCCCCTAGTGTATGTTTTTGGGCACCTGTGGGTGGCCCACAGAGCAGGGTATTGGCTGGTGGCAGCTCCATGCTGAATTTGACAGGTACTCTGGGTGTCCTCCATTTTGGGATACCCAGGCCCTGCCATTGGGATCAGTTGATTCCTGATAGGAAACAAGATGGCCCCTGTGGCCTCTTGCTTTCTATTGCCTGTTACCTTGTTTTCCCAAAGTCCTGGGAAGCCCTGACTCTGTCCCTTCCCCCTGACTGGCTGTTGGGTGGAAGTTCCATATATGGTGTTGTTGTGAAGGCCCAGCTAGACTGACTGGAGCCTTCCCAGTGACTGTATGTTGTGGGTACCTCCTGTGGGTGGGACCTGGGTGAATGGAGTGTGTGACCAATATACACTCCTTGTTGTGGTTGTCTGGTTTCTGGCATGAGAGACAAAGACTGAGACAGCCCTGCCCGAAACTGGCCTGAATGCAGTGTGTAGTGTTGAATGGCTGGGTACTTGTCCCAATCCACATTCCTTGTTGTGAGTGTCTGAAAGGGAGGAGTGTGGCCTGAATGCACTGTGTGCCTGATTGGCTGACTGACTGCATGAATGCCCTTCTGTATGATTGGCTGCTGAGTGTGTGTCAGCAGTGTGGATGAGAGACAGAATAGTATATCTGGGGACCTCTCACCACTAGAAATTGTTCAGAAGCGTTCAGAAGCTGAGTCTCCACTCTAAGAGTAACTGGAACTGCTGATCCTCGACGTCCAGCTGGAAGAAGAAGACTTGCTGTTGCACTTACTTCGACCGATCTGAAAGCTGCCGAATTCGTCGAGGACTGACCCGAGAGAGGACCTGGTAAGGCGCCCTCTTCCCGTGCTCCGAGGGATCATCGAGCACCGCTACATCTTCGCCGAAGCACCCTGGAAGTCAGACCCTCGAAAGGCTGCCGACCCGAGACGGGACCGCCGAGGAGATCGAAGTGAAGCACCCGGACATCGCCGCCATCGAAGTCCATTGCCGTCGACCAGGGTTCGCTGGTCTGTGTAACCGCTGGGGGCCCGTCGAAGTTGTGTTGCCCAGCCGTGGGAACCACTTGACGCCGTGCCGCCGATGACCGGAGCCGACCGCTCCTTGCCTAAGAACATTTGAATCGAAGGACTCCCTCGTCCGCACCGTCGACCGCTTTATCCAGCCGGAGAAAGTCGAGGACGACCAACGCGCCTAGGAGAAACCTGCCGGTGGGTTTCCCGCCACCCGAAGACCACAAAAACTCGAACGACTCGACGCCCTTGCTGGGCCCCTGTCTTCACAATCTTTGCGGTCCAGAACAATTGTCATCGAGGTGCCCCGCACGCCTTTGCCTTGCAGGACGCCAACGCTCTGTCGTCGACGAGCACCGCTTGGATCAAAGCTGCCGCCTCATCGACACCGTTCTACCCTGTTCGTTGTCAGACGTTCGACGCCCCGTGTCTCCCGTTTGAAAGGGAAGGCATTCAAGAAGGGCCGTCGATTCCCCGACGCTGAACTCCGAGTTCCTCGACGCTTCTCGACGCCTCTCGACGATCCGTGACTCCCGCTTGAAAGGGGGTCGCTCAAGAAGGATCTGTCGACGCCTCTTCGAAGAACTCGACTCCACCAGGTACATTGGGGGGGTAAAAACATTATAGGAGAGAATAAGACTTGCAGAACAATACATGGACTGGGCTTGTGCTATATCTTTATTTTACAGGTTGCCCAGGTGGGGGGATCTCCACACAGAACTGTGCCCAGTGGTAGGGGCCAGTATTCTGCCTATTTGTTCAACCATCTTATTTTCTCTCCTCTCTCTATTGCTGGTTTCATTCTATTGATCTGTGTGACATTGTTACAGTATTGTTGATGCACTTACATGAGATCTAATACAAAGGGTGGTACCACTTTAGAATTGTATATATTTGCCATTGTTGATTTTCCAAAGTACAAAGTGAGTTATTATGATAAGTGTACACATAACCTTGAATATTGATTATATAAAGACTGTGTTCTAACCAATACAGTGTGTGGACATTCCTTTGTGGGGGCTTGGGGACTACACTGTACTTAAGAACCAGCCTGCATCACCTCCTGAGAAGCTAGGCCTTGATTGCTCGTCCATTGCTACCGTAATAGAGAATCTTCGCTGGGGTCTTCTGTGCCTCTCTTCCACCATATAGGGAGCAGAAGAACATACACCCCCTACCAGTCTTTACAGTCGTCTCTTCCTCGTACCAGTACTTTAATGGTCTCAATGAGGGAAAATGGGTGAAGATGATTTGAAAGGCAGGAGGAGAGGAGAGTAAGGTTGGTTCTCCCCAGAAAAGGGGGATACCATGTTTCACTTGATATCCTGTACCCTTTTCCCAAGGACCCTCCACCCAGTGATCCTCCGTCGCTTCTCCACCACCAGGGTCAGGATCCAAAAGCGCTGGCCGTTCCATGGCCACCTGCACAGAGGACACCAAGTGGAGTAGATTTTAGGACACCCTCAGGTTTCTCACACAAGACACTTCAACATTAATTCAGTTTATGATTTGCACCATGGGGCAGATGAGGACCCAGCACAGTACATTCAGCAAATACAGGAAATGTGATAATTGGAAACAGGAGAGGCATGGGAGCAAAACGTTTTATCACATACTATGTAAAGGGCTCCCAGCAGACCTTCAGGCAGATTTGAAGAATGTACTAGGTATAGAAATGAAGGCCTGGCCTGAGAAACAAGCACACATAGTACAGTATTAAAAGTAAGAGAAAGACAAGGACAAGGTGGAACAGGCACAAAATGCTGAAGCTAAATTGGTAAAATTGAGTTTAAAAGAGGCAGTTATTACCAATACTGATGAATAACAATTTGAGCAGAATTATGGGTTGTCCAAGAGGAATCGGTGAGATTTTTTCCTAGAAGGAGGGGTGGTTTGCCCAGAGGTTGGGGAGATGGATTTGGCAGATGGCGATGGAGAAATGGAAGGCAGTGTTTAATATGTGGGAGAATAGGACAGTTCGCCCGAAGCCATCCTTTTTATGAGAAAGAACAGTATGGCGGGGGGGGGGGAGCACCAGTGTATCATGCACCCACATACAATCCACTGGTAGAAATGCACCCACCTCGTATCCCTAACACACAGAACCCATCACAGCCGCCAGAACAAATTAAGTATCCAGCATCTTAACGCAGAACACCACCCAGCAACCAGTGCAATACCCAGCAACCAGTGCCCCCAAACGCTGGACAGTTGCAGCAAGCGCAGCCTACAGCACCAAATCCCTAGTGAACACCCTGCCACCGGCCCTCCCACGGGATCAAAATGTTATACCACAGGGAGAAGTTCCACATTATGGAGGAGTAAATGTGGTGGAAGGAAATCCCTTCCCGCTTTCAGGTACCAGTGCATCTCTACAAAAGGACAGCTGAAAAGCCCCTGAACGCTCACACCAGAGAGAAAATAACCTGCTAGGAAACAAAGGCCCAAGTCGATCTTGTAAGGATAAGAAGTCTAATCTCATGCACAGGTGAGGGCAACAGCAAAGTACTCTGCTACCAATAACGCTCTACCAAAGAAGGGTACCAGCAGAAACGTATAAAACATTGTCATAAGGGACGAAATGCATATAGTAAAGACCCGTTGGATGGACCCTATACAGGTGCTGCCTTTATCCATATGGGATGGCAGTTTATTGGGCCCCGCCCAGTCCGTCTGTCTTTCATCACGTGGGCGCTGCAGGGCTCATCTTCTCCTGTTGAAGGTCAGCCAACAAATTAATTATACTCCTACTATACAGCTTGTTTCTCACTCATACTGTGCACTTCAAAACAGACACACAGGAGGTTCCAGGGCACTCTAACCTTCAACCGCCATCCGGCACTAAGCTCTTTGCCCTTGTTTTGAACTATTATTTATCACTCCCAGCATCTCGCAATACAAATCACACAATTGTTGCTACAACGATGCTTCCTGTCCATACTCTTTGAACATTTCAGGACTTGTTACTTAGGGGTTGAGGGTCAAAGGGCACCTGATGTCATGGAATTTGGGGATCTTGAGGTTTTGTCAGTTATATGGGCTATAACTCATGGTCACTCGGGAATGGGCCGGGTCATGCTTTGGCCAAAGTGAGATAACATGCACACCAGGCGCCGGCCCCTGATCCCAGCCTTCTAGGCTTCTAGGAGACCACCACATACATTTGACTGCTACATGAGTTTCTCAGGGCTTGCAAAAGTGGCCTGGTGTATGCCGAGTAATCGAGGGTTCAGGCCTTGGATTAAATGCACACGCCCAGAAACCTCTGCATCTCCTTTACTGAGGCGGGTCTGGGGGTGGCGTGTACTGATACTGCCCTGTCGGGTAGTATGTTCTTCCCATTTACTGACATAAACTGCCCTAAATAAATTACTTCCTGCTGGCAGTATTGCAATTTGGCCTTATCGACCTTGTACCCCTTACAAGCCAGTAACTGTAGCAGTACAACCGAGTCTCTTCGACAATGCTGTTCATTGTCACTACACACTAGCAGATCATCCGCATACTGGATAATTGTGCTGGGCACCTGAATATTGCCTAAATCAGTGTGTATTATTCTGTTAAATATGCTCAGGCTCTCACAGTACCCTTGAGGTAATCTACTATGCTCGCCCCTCATCTGACACTGTGTAAATGCTGTAAGGTACCTCGACTCTGGATGTAGTGGAATCGAGAACAAAGCATTTTCCAAATCCACCACAGTGAAATATGTAGCCTCCTTGGGAAGGCTACATAAAATCGTTGCAGGATTTGGAATGACTGGAAACTCTTTCGGTACCACATCATTTAGGAGGCTCAAGTCTTGGATCATTCTGCAATTTCCCCAGCTATCAGGTATTTTTATTTCTTTTTTTAAACCGGGTATATCGCCGTATTGCACAGGGACATAAACGGCATGATAATTCCCTGGTCCAGTAGAGGCTGTATGGTCTTTCTAGTGCCTTCCTCTGCCTCTCTTGACAGTGGATATTGTCTTACCCGGGGCAGCGTCGCACCTGGTTTTAGGGTTATACGCACAGGTGTTACATCCTTCAACCCTACATCATGTGGATTCATAGTCTACAACTGCGGGGGCACGTGCCATAAATCTTTGAAGAATGGCGATTAAGTTACTACTGCCATTGAGGGACACTGCACTCTTCGGTACTGTATCATTATGTCACAAGGGATGCACATTTCCAGTATTGTTTCCCCCTATTTGTTATTCTCAAACAATTCATCATCCGTCACCTCCTTTAGCTGCACTGTTGGGTCTACACAGAGCACTGTGCGCCACTCGCTCCCGTCCCTATCCATTCCTAATAGGACAATTCTTATGTCTGATATTACGAAACCCTGCAAGTCCAGCATTCGTATCGTTCCTGCTGCCTCGGGTGATACAGCTGGATGAAAAATGAAATCAGTGGGCACTCGCCAGCACTGCTTTGCAATCTGGGGCACTGCCTTCACAAGCACCATGATACCATAAATAAACATGTCTGGGTCTACTGGAATCCTGCGGACCACCACTTCCCTTGCGATATTGTGCATTATCAACATCACCCTCACAGGGCATATCCTAGGCGTGGAACAGACTGCTCCATGATCTGTGAAGGATATAGTCATGTTTCATTTACTGAGCAGATCCCTACCCAGTAGATTGACAGGGGAACTCTCAGAATATAGTAGGGGCACCCGTACTACCTTCCCTCCCACCTTCACGTCCAGCTCCTCAGTGCATAGAACCTTGGAATTAGCCCCAGAGAACCCCTGTGCCTCTAGATATTTTCCAGATAGTGGAACATTTCCTTCCATAATACACGATAAAGTTGCACATGAATATGAATTGCATGTTTCCTATCTCCGCCCCCACCAAACAGTTCCTCTTCAGGGTGGAAGCTCATTGACAGGACCAGACATGTCAGTGCTCTCTGTGGGCTGTCCTAATGGGGATACGTGCAGGGCTACCTCCCACTACTGTCGTTCCCCCAAAGGGGGCGGCCGCCTCACCTGGTGCCCTGATTACTGGGGCAACACCATGTTGCTTTTGCTGCGGTGGGTGTCGTGCTTGTGTATCCAGCTCTTGGGGCAGGTTATTATAAGTTTGGTATTGCTCCTGAGGATACTCCTGGTTCTGGTACCCTTGGCCCTGTTGCTGGTACCTAACCATTGAGGCCCTTAGTCCAGCTGCTGTGGCCCATAATCATACTCCACCGCGGAGCTGCTCCTGCACTACCTTGCAAAATGCCCCCACCTTAAACAATTTCACACTGAGACTGTCCGAACCCAGCTCCCCTGGTTCCAAGCCCTCCTCATCTTGCTCCTCAAAATCCTCCTCTTCCTCGCTGCGGCCCTCCTTGCTGCCACTATGGGCTGGTGTAATGTTACAATAAACTTTAGAGAGACTAGAGGTAATATTTCCTATGACCGATAGTGAACAGCCCTCTATAAACAGAACTCTTAAACAATACACAATGTTCACTCGGTCCCTTGCTTCCCCAAGTCTATGTTTGGTTGAACCTTACTGTATGAGGTTAATAGCCATTAAATTCTCATAGTACACCACATTGTATCAAAAAATAGTATTTTATTTTTCATATTTCAACAGTAAAAAACCTTTTTTCTTTTATCTTTTCTTCACAATTCCAATGTTTTAATCTTTTTTTAAAAAAGGAGTATTTCTGATAGTATGCAAATCACAATATCTGCACCATTACCATGCAATATCGTTGTGTACATTTAATCTCATGTAACAGTTGACCATTTAACAATTAGCAAAAATTCATCTCTTAACCTGGATCTACAAGTTGCTCACCCCTATCGTCGAGACAAGCAACCCAGTCCGTAAAAACCTTTCACTTATTCTTCCTAAAAATCATGCTTACTTTCATACCACATCCATACCATACCCGACATGTTTCATTCCTTACACACTTACACACTATTGACAAGGAAATTCTTCAGGGGTAAAATTTACACAACATTCAATTAAATGCACAATCGTATCAGTCTTCTTGTAGACTTAATTTCTTGCGGGGTCAGCTTTCAATGAGATCCCATCGCACTTTTCTTTAGGGTCCAACCTTCAAAAACGAATACACTTCTACAGGCTGACTTCTTCTTATGTGTCTTCTTGGGGGGTCCCCCTCGATTTACAATCATCTTCCTAGTTAAAGTCTGTCTGATGTTGGGGTGTGCTTGGCTCTCAACTGGATACCACTATCTGCGATCACTGGGAGGCATTCCTAGCGTGATTACTTTGTGGATTCATGTTCTATTTAATAGTTGACTTTATCCCGTGCCGCTCCTCATTTAGATAAACCTTCTAAATTTTCTCACGTGGGATGGGACGACTCTCTATATATCGTTTTCTTTAACGAGCTTGCCTTTGCTGCCTTGTACGGGGTTACAGCCGCTGCTCACATGTGGCTGTCCTCTCTCTCAAGTCACACTCCTATCTCCGCCTGGTGTCCGTTTCTACCTGGTGTAATGTTACCCCACTCCCCTTGTCCTCCTTCTGCCCATAGCGCTGCAATAGTGGCACTCGCAACTTGCTGTGTACTCTGTTCCCTCTGCATGTACTGGCATTGGCACGGGCACCTCAACTGCCACTTTTGCCAATTATTTCTCTACCAACTTTGTTTCATGCCTCTGATGCCTTTGCGCTGTTTCCCTCGCCCGCTCCTTAATTGTCTTGCAACGATGCATGCACTATTATGCTCTGTATTTCTGGCCAACCCTTCACCCCAATACCTACAATGTTATCCAATGCCTTCTGCACTTCCTTCGGCAATCCCACTCTTTACGATAAAATAGAAACATTTTATTGATTGATCCCACGGCTCTCCCGTCTCCGCTCTCCACTTCTTCTGCATTTTAAGAATAAATCCAGCTGGGTCCTCATCATCACCCATGGTATATTACATCTAAGACTGTAGATCGGGAGTGTCAGGGAAGGCCCTACGTAGTGCAATCCATACCAATGCTCTAACTCCATTGACTGATGCCCCATCATGTGCATCATCTCCCAAGGTTACTCCCGGGTATCCAGCCCTAGCCCATACGTCTCAGGCTAGATCCCCTATTGCGGCAACAGTAAACTAGTACCTGCCGTTTGTTTTTCGAATTTGTATATGCACTTACTCGCTACTGCTGTAAGATGTGGGAGGGTCTTAATTAAATTATTCTTGTCCATTTGGGGGCCAAGGCACATACTGTGTCCTCCCTTCCCCTTTATGCCTGCATCTTTGCTCTACTTCCCATACCCTTCTTCACAACACCTTCTTTTCACCATTGCCATCCGGCCAGCTCTGTTCCTCAACCTGCCTTCTGCCCATATACCTTCTACTTGGGGTGGGGGGGTATTTTCGGTCGCCTCTTCACCCCTCCCTTCGTCTTCACTTGGGTCCTCTGTGAACGTGCCAGCATCCCCTCCCTCCACATTTTCTCCCAATACCGTATTCGTCTCTCCCAAACAGTAGTCTTATCTCCCAAACAGTATTCTTCTCTCCTAAGACAATCCACCCACCTGGGTTGTTTTCCTTCTCAACACCTACTCGTTTTATACCTTCAACATCCATCTTGAGCAATATTTCCCCTGACTTCCACTTCCCCGATCCCGTTCTTAGTGCACTTCTATCCCTTCATGTTTCTGGGGATGTATATAACATTTGCAGTTCTTTTAGCACACCAGTCGACCTATCCTGAAACTCCTTAGATCTGTTCTCCATCCATGCTGGTGTTTCAGGCGGGTGGGCATATGGAGGTGGGGGAGTGGTAGCCTGTAATGTTGCTGACACTGCAGGGGATCCTTCTGCAGCGGGAAGGGTCCCGATCACAGTGGGTACATAGCTTGGATTGGTGTACCCTTCTGCGGAATATGCTGTCAAGGGATATACTCCCTTGGTCACTACCTGTGCCCCACCTTCCCCTTCTCCCTTCCCACTCTTCTCACTTCTCTGTGACTCCGCTCTATTACCTTGATCCTCTGTATTTTCGAACATACGCCAAAGATCGAGAATATCTTTTCTCTTCTGTAGCTGCTTCCCCTTGCATTTCACTACTAAAATTGTGGACATATGTTCCAAAATGCTCTTTTTGTGCGAGCCTGGCCATGGGCAGGGCCTCCCCCCTCCTCCTGTCTCCATGATACACTGCTTACGATACTTTTCCACCCTGTCACGATACTAGTGACATCTATCCCTTACCGGCCCTGCAAAGCCCCTCTAATGCGATGCACACGCTGCCGCTTACTTATAACAAGAACAAAAGAATCAACCCCCACCCTTCTCTCTCACCCTTCCATACGCACACACGCCGCTCCAAGAGATTGGGCAGCACCACACCACACTGTGACTCACACAATTACTGCCCCTTCTAGGGCCTGCTTCTTCACCCACAAATACTACTACCACAAACTAAACCAATGCGCTAGGCTAACAACCGCTACTTGTTCTAGGCCTACTACTTATAAGACCACTATTTTGCTTTTCCATGAACCTCCTTTAAATCTTATTCTGCCTCATGGTTGTCAAGTACTCACCCAATTTCCCCTCTGACTGTACTCAATGGAACCTTCAGACCGAGTACTGAAAGACAGACCGAGGCCCGTCCTGGCCAGGGTCTCTTCCTCACTCGGTAGTGAGGGAGATCTTCCTTTAGATACATCCCTTTGCTGTTTTAATAAATAACAGTACAAAGGAATAAATAAAACGAAGGAGCGAGAGAACCAAACTGCCGGGACCCAGGCTGAAAAGAACGAAGGAACAGTGTTAATGAACAGGAAACATATACTGGTTGATTCTAGGATGGCTATGTTCCAGGGCCCTGTATTTCTCTGAAGGTTTATGTTCATACACGGATCAGATGTTAGGGACCTTGGTAGAATTGAAGAAAACGGAAGAGGAATCCTATTACTAAGGTGTTTTTAATTATTCTCAAAAATACCCCAAAAGACGGAAACTTGCCAGGTTAGGATATACGCAGTCCAAGGAAGTCCAATTGCCAAAACGAAAGGAAGGAGGGAATGTCAGTGAGGTGCTTCCCCGAACGGAACGAGGGCCGCACTAGAGTCGGAATGGTGCACGTACTTCTAGCGGCAAAGCGTCCTGATCGCGTGCACTGGAAGAAAAAGAAATCAAGAGGACTTCTTAGGAGAAACAGGATACTGAAGGTACACACAGGAGGTGTTTAAGCGGAATAGCAGCAGCGTCTCCGTACAAAGGTAGGATGGAACTGGGAGAGCAATCGGGAAGTGCTTGCAGATCGTTCTGAGGCAAGGTAACAGGAGTCTGTAATCCAGGCAGTCCAGAAGCAAGCCGGGTTCAGGTAACGTGCGGTCAAGTCAAAACAGAATCGGCAGGCAGAAGAGGAGTCACAGAACAGGAAAAGCTGCGGTCGGAATCTGGATCAATAAACAAGCAAAATGTAGTACTTGAGTTCAAACGGAAGCAAAGAGTTGCTGCAGGAGGCAGGCTTTATAGAAAGATGCTCGCAGCCAATAGGGAATCACGTGACTGCAACTCACTCAGCGTTACTCGGGATGCACCGCATGGGTATTATTTTGCAATGCATGTCTCCATGGAGACACCCAACGCCGAAAGAACTGTGAGGCCACATAATGATGAGGGTGGAATGCTGAAATGTCTTTATCCTCCGCTGACATGTACCATAAGTTGCCTCACTGCCCTTCTGAGACGTGACAGTGGTACCACCTTCCCTCCCCTTCTGAGGAGGGGATCCCTGCCTTACATTTGCCTTACCTTATAATGCCCTACCTATAATACCTTGCTGAACCAATCAACTAATAAAAATGTTCACCAGCAATAACCCTACCCTCATCCATGCTACACCATTGATTTCGCTCTCCACGTACTCGCACCTTTCACACTTTCCCATACATCCGTCCCTGTTATTACTTAGAGTCTCTCACATGTGCGTGCTCACCTGAACTCCTCCGTCATGGGGTTCCAACACCGGCTTGCACTCTCCTGAGAGCCGCGCCCTGCTTCAAAGAGCAGAGAGGACATTTCTTAAAATGGTTCCTACTAGACCACTCAGAAAGTGTGTTTTTTCGGGGCCAGTCACTGTAGGTGGGCGCGGCTTCTTCTGGAGAAGCGGCCTGGAAGCCTTGCAGGTACGGGGGGCGCTGGGATCACGTCGGGGTCCGCAATTGAAAGTAAGCCCTTGAACGCTCACACCAGAGAGAAAACAACCCGCTAGGGAAGAAAGGCCTGAGTCAATCTTGTAAGGATAACAAGTTTAATCTCATGCGCAGATGAGAGAAACAGCAAAGGACTCTGCTGCCAAGAACGTTATGCCAAAGAAAGGTGCAAGCAGAAACGTATAGAGCAAAACGTCATAAGTGACGCAATACATCTAGTAAACACCCACACGGCGGATTGGATGGAACCTATTGTTATATCTTGATGGTCATAAAGATTATGGGGGCCTCTGTCCCCAAGTACCACACAGGGAGATACAAAACTCAGATCTCAGATTTCTTCTTGTCAAGGCCTTGGATTACATTCTGCTTTGCTAGTTACCGGACTCTGGACTGCTTCTGGCTTCCTTCGGATTATCCCTCGGATGTGTCGTGCCCATCTGGTTTAAGACCTCAGGCCACAGGTATTGAATGCCGGAATGCCAGGAACACCGGAGACCCACCGACCGCTGTAAGGCAAGCAATGGGTAAGTACAGTGACAAGGAAAACAGGCGATGACCACAATGTAACTGTGTACTAAAGGGGCTTACCAAGGTGGAGGGAACCAAACCCTGAAATAGAAAGACAGGATGGGAGGTGTTCCAAGTTGTTACAGCGTGTGACTGGCAGCAGCAAGTGGTGTAGCACACTGGACGGCAATCCGGATGGACTTGCACTAGGATACCTGTGTGAGCTGGAATTTGCAAGTTCGGGTGTTGCAATAAGTGGGGTGATCTGTAGACAGTCCAATAAGGGTTCTGAGGTCTTAAACCAGATGGGCACGACACATCCGAGGGATAATCCGAAGGAAGCCAGAAGCAGTCCAGAGTCCGGTAACTAGCAAAGCAGAATGTAATCCAAGGCCTTGACAAGAAGAAATCTGAGAAAACAGTCCGTAAATCAGTACCGTGATCGAAGGAACAGGAACACCAAACAGTGCCGAATCAATTCAGCTGTGAAGCACTGAATAAGCTTTCCCTCGCAGCATTTGAAGGAATAGGAACCCATCAGGTGATCGCGTCACATGACGCGCGGTCCCATACGCTTCCGTGTCATGTGGTCGGCAGCATCAACAGCCGGCCGGGCTTTCCAGGTCATGTGATGTTGCAGCAGGTTGGGCCGGTGGTTGCGCCCAACAGTTGTGAGACGCCAAGGTAATTGCCACTGGCGGAATGGATGCGAGGAATTCGTGCGCCCATATCCAATAGGCTGTCTCCATGTGTGCTGCCTATGCTTACCATGTTGCTGCCGCCCTACATGAGTAAGTGGGGATCTATGAATGGGAGGTGAATTGGGTCGAGAATGCGAACGTGGAGGACCGGGACCAGAGAGGGCGGTGGTAGTAGACTGGTGGGGGCCCGCTTGTGGAGCATGTGGGACAGTTGGCATTACACCTATACAGGTGTTGCCTTTATCCATATTGGATGGCGGTTTATTGGTCCCAGCCCAGTCCGTCCATCTTCCATCACTTGGGCGCTAAGGGGCTGTGAGGTTGTGTCACAAGGTTGTTGAATAATCGCAGTTTCACTGAGAGAATATAGTCTTGTTCACAGGTTAACTTTTATTATCAACATACAACTTGTATAATAATCTTTTTTATGCTTTCTTTCAGATAACCCAATAAAAGGATACAGGTGGTTTCCGGTTTTCTTCTTGAGTGGATCAAGTTCTTTTGGCCAAACTCAATTTTATATCTCAGGTAAGTCTTTATCGGGGTTTGTATCTTCCTTTCTCAAACGTCTATAATATTTGTTAAGTTTCCTATGATAACTAGACTTTTCTCTTTCTTCTTTATCCCTTGTCTCCCTCTTTGTTTTCTTCACTCTCCTAATAGTCTATATTCAGTGTTTTCCAATATACCCCTCTGCGCTTTGCATTCAGTTACTAGCATAATGATATCTCCTCAGTAACTCGTAGCCTGATATTCTTTATCAAATACGTAGCGTAACGGCGCCCACTTTCCTCGTTAGAAATCGACTACATAAGGTTCTATCGGCAGTCTTTCAATTTCTCTTATAACGGGGTTCGGTCTTTCAATACAATTGCTTACCGCTAACCAGCTGCGTTACTTCGATGAATCTTCCGAGGGCTCCTCCGCTGACACTCCCCTGCTTCATTTCTTCGCATTGGGTCTATGCCCCTTCAGAATCTCGCCTTCGATCTCCTCGGTCATCCGGCGACAACTTTCGTTCGGTTTCACCTCCAGGTTATTTCGATGCGATCGTCACTGTCGCGTCCTCTTCATCATTCCCGACAGACGATCAGCTAATCGTCTGGGATCCCGCCAATGTTAAACAGACTTCTTTTCTTTATCGGTTCAACGAGTCCTCAGCTGCTCGGCTCGGTCTGATCTTCGCCGCCGCGAGCCCCGTGACAGTCACTCCCCTCACAGATCAGCTGTTCCCTTCGGACGCGGACTTTCCTTTCTTCGCTTTCTCTCGGCCTCCCGTGGTTCAAAGTCAATAGCGATTTCGAACTATCGCCTAAGTTATATATATATGTATTTCGTTAACTTCTGTTCATCTCTGTGCAACGGCACAACTCCCTTTCTTTATTCCTGCTCTCTCAATACGCCCAGCTCCAACCGTCCTCCTTCAAAAGCTCCTCCTCCGTCCCCTGGCAACCAAAAACAAAAACAAAGAAGGGACAATTGTTGCCATCAAAGTCATCCCCCTGAACTCTGCTCTGCTATTGACCCAGTGAGCTGTCAATTACTCCCTTTCTTTATATCTCAACATTTAACCCTTCATATGGACTTTCTGCCTAGTATCAACAGAGCCTGACCCAGCGGGTGTTTTGGTTATGAACTCTGTCCCATTTTATCACATACCCTCCCCTCTAGTCCCTTACGTTTGGTAAGGGGATTGTTTCGGGATAAAAAATCCGCCTGGGTCATTAATTTTCCTGGACGATGAACAGTCTTGAACGTAAAAGGTTGTAGTGATAAGAACCATCGTAGTACTCTGGGATTAGTATCTTTGTTGCGTGCCAACCATACCAGAGGTGCATGATCAGTCACCAGAGTAAACTCTCTTCCTAACAAATAATAGCGTAGTGCTTCTATGGCCCATTTCACTGCAAGACATTCCTTTTCAATGGTAGCATATTGTTGTTCATGTGGTAAGAGCTTCCTGCTTATGAAAAGTACGGGTTTCTCTGATTCATCTTGCCCCTGAAACAATACCGCTCCCAGCCCTGTTCCAGAGGCATCTGTGTGTAGGAAGAACGGAGCTGAGAAATCTGGGCATTTTAAAATGGCTTTTTCAGATAAAGCATTCTTCAGGTTATTAAATGCATTCATTGTTTCTGTTGTATACCAGTCCTTCTTCTTGCTAGATGAGTTTTTCAACAAATCTGTCAGTGGTGATGCTATTGTTGAAAAATGGGGTATGAACCTTCTATAGTACCCAATAAAACCCAGAAAGGCTCGCACTTGTCGGAGGTTTGTAGGAAATTGTAAGCTTTTTATGGCTTTCAGCTTGTCTTCTTGTGGTTTAATCATCCCCTGTCCTACAAAGTATCCCAAATATCTCGTATAGGAATTAGCCATGAACGTTTTCTTTGGGTTTATGTGTAGACCAGATTCTTGTAATAGCCCAAGTACCTTTTCCAAATGGGTTAAATGCTCGTCCCAAGTTTGACTGAAGACAATAATATCATCAAGGTATGCTCCTACATATTCTTCCTGTCCTCTAAGGATTGAATTCATGAGCCTTTGAAATGTTGCTGGTGCCCCATGCAACCCAAATGGTAAGACGGTAAATTGGAACAGACCTGATGGTGTGGAGAACGCAGTTTTTTCTTTATCCTCGGGGAGCAACGGTATTTGCCAATATCCTTTTGTTAAGTCTATAGTTGTTAAGAATTTAGCCTTTCCTAGCTTTTCTAGTAAATCTTCGATTCGTGGCATAGGGTAGGCGTCGAACTTGGAAATTTCATTCAACTTCCTAAAGTCCATGCAAAAACGAACCGATCCGTCAGGCTTCGGCACCATTACCACCGGGGAGGACCATTCACTATGAGAGGGTTCTATTACTCCCATCTCCAACATTTCCTTAATCTCCTTATTGATGGATTGGAGTTTTGTCTCTGGAATTCTATAGGGTCTAATTCTTACTACTTCTCCTGGCTGAGTTACAATACGATGACATACCATGTTCGTTCTCCCCGGTAAGGATGAAAAAATATTTGTATATCTCCTCACCAACCCGAGGAGTTCTTCCTTCTGTAACTCAGATAAATTTTTATTTATGTTTAACGCTTCCAATCCTAGATCTTCTTTTAACCTTGGAAAAGGTTCGAATGATGTTTCTTTAGTATTAATCACTGCCACCGTCGTTACAGGTTCTACCCATTTCTTTAGTAGATTCACATGATAGGTCTGTGTTGGGAACTTTCGGTAATTTTGTCTCACCTTGTAAGTTAGTGGACCTAGGACCTCTTCTATCTCATAGGGTCCCCTCCACGCTGCCAGCATCTTGTTCTCAGACGTCGGAAGTAAGACCAACACTTTATCTCCTTTGTTAAATGATCTTAATTGAGTGTTTCTATTGTAGTAGTATTCTTGTTTAGTTTGTGTTTGTAACAGATTTTCTTTTGCTATGTTCTGTAACTTTTCTACTCTTTCTTTAAGTTGGTATGCATATTCAGTAAGTGAGATTTCTTGACTCGGCTCCTCTTCCCAGTTTTCCCTCAAAACATCGAGTAGTGTTCTCACTGATCTTCCGAACAGAAGTTCAAAGGGTGAAAACCCTGTCGATGATTGGGGGGTATTCCTTAAGGTAAGGAGTATCCAGGGCAGCAACCTGTCCCAATTCTTTCCTCCTGGTTCTCCTGTTTTACGCAACATTTGTTTTATGGTCTGATTGTACCTCTCTACAAGGCCATCAGTTTGAGGATGATAGACAGCGGTTTTTAAATGCTTCATTTGTAGAATCGTACATACTTGTTCCATCACTGACGACATAAAGTTGGATCCTCTGTCGGTAACAAACTCCTTTGGTATTCCTACTCGACTAATAAAGGGAATCAAGGCATCACATATACTTTGTGTACTAGTAGACCTAAGAGGAAAGGCCTCTGGATACCTGTTAGCATAGTCAACAATCACTAAGATATATTTATGGCCTCTGGATGACGGTTCTAAGGGGCCAACAATATCTAACCCAATCCGATGGAAAGGTTCCAACACGACTGGCATCGGCTGTAAAGGTGCTTTCCTCACATTGGCTTTATTTTTCTTCTGGCATTCTGGACATGCTTGGCAGAAACGAGCCACCTGAGCATAAAGCCCCGGCCAATAAAACCTGGCAAGAATTTTCTGGGTGGTCTTCTCTGTTCCTAAATGACCTTCACCAATTTGTAGGTGGGCCACTTCTAACACCGTTTGATAATATTTCTTGGGTACTAGCAACTGTTTCAGAACTGTTCCAGTGGCATCCTTGCTAGTTCGGTAGTATAATCCTTTTTCATTCACAAAAGACGTCCCATTTCCCGATACCCCTGAGTTAACTGCAGCCCTAGCATTTCCTAATAATGGATCTAGTTCTTGTGCCATTCTGAAAGAATCTCCCGCTTCGTCAATTTTCCAGTCAATTGCAATGGGACATACATTCTTTTCTGCCCAAACTTTCTTTAACTTTCTTAAGTTTGACTTCCCTTTCCTTTCTTTCGTTAATGGCTCAGCAATAGTCTCATGGGCGAAAGGGGCACATTTGAACCAATTTTCTTCTATCGACTTTATGATCCGTGAAAAATTGGGAACATCGGACCCAATAAGTAGAGGCTCTGGTAATACTGGCATTAGGGCGGCCCTCACCTCCATCTGTTCCCCGGCTACTTTTAATCTAATCTCTTTGGTCGGGTAAGGTTTGACATCTCCATGGACACAACGTATGGGAATTAGTGTGTTCGAGTCCCCAGTATTCCCCACAAGTTCTGTACTTACAACTGTTTGCAGACTTCCGGTATCCACCATAGCTCTTGTAGGTTTCCCATCAACTTCTGCTTCGCATATATAAGAATATGAGGATTTAGGGAGTGTTATTCCTTCTTGATATTCTCCTTCTCTGGGGACCTCCATGTTTCCCACGTCCATAGGTTCAGCCTTAACTCTTTTGGGACACATTCTCGCTAGGTGTCCCCATTCACCACATTCAAAACATTGAATGACTTTCGGGACCATACTGGTGGGTCTGATGCCTACAGGGCTCTCACTCGTTGGTCTCCCTTTTGGAGCCTCCCACTCCGGCTTTCGTAACATCGAGTTCGGCCATCTTGACACATTAGTTGTTCTGAGAGAATGGTTATTCCAACTGGTTGTGGGAGTTGGTTTGTTGTTTGCTGTATATGTCAGGGATCTGCCTTGCCCAGCCTTTTGATAGGCTGAAGCGATGTTGACAGCTTCAACCAGACTGGGTCTGTGATGTTGTCGTACCCAGCGTTGCATTGGTAAAGGTAAGGCTTCTACAAACTGTTCCATAACAATTTTCTCTGACATCTCATGAGCGGTACTGGAGTTAGACTGCAACCATTTCTCCCCTAACTCTTTGACTCTATAAAATAGCTGCCTTGGTGTTTCTTCGGCTTGTAACTTGACTTCTCTAAATTTTATCCTATAACCCTCTTCATCATGACCCAAGCGCTCCAGTACTACTCGTTTCATATCCACATATGGGGTTTCCCCGGTTGGATTGGCTGCTTGGAAAGCACTCTGCATTTCGCCTGTCATGAGTGGCGCTATGTAGTGACACCAGCTATCGTTTGGCCATTGAGCGTTTCTAGCCACTCTCTCAAAATTTACAAAGAAGTGAGCTGGGTCCTCTCCTACTGCGTACTTTTGTAAAACTGATGCTGGAACCTGGGAATGTCTTCGTACGGTGGTCGCCTCCATTAACTGAGCTTGTTGTAGTTGGATGGCCTGTTGAAATGCTTGTCTATCTGCTTGGGCTTGTTGGTTCTGTAATTGTAGGGCCTGTTGAAGTAGTTGTTGTCCCTCACTTAACGTTTTAATGAGTTCCTCCATGGTGTTCGTCTTTAGATCCCACTTCTGACACCAATTTGTGAGGTTGTGTCACAAGGTTGTTGAATAATCGCAGTTTCACTGAGAGAATATAGTCTTGTTCACAGGTTAACTTTTATTATCAACATACAACTTGTATAATAATCTTTTTTATGCTTTCTTTCAGATAACCCAATAAAAGGATACAGGTGGTTTCCGGTTTTCTTCTTGAGTGGATCAAGTTCTTTTGGCCAAACTCAATTTTATATCTCAGGTAAGTCTTTATCGGGGTTTGTATCTTCCTTTCTCAAACGTCTATAATATTTGTTAAGTTTCCTATGATAACTAGACTTTTCTCTTTCTTCTTTATCCCTTGTCTCCCTCGGGGATGACTTTGATGGCAACAATTGTCCCTTCTTTGTTTTCTCTCGGCCTCCCGAGGTTCAAAGTCAATAGCGATTTCGAACTATCGCCTAAGTTATATATATATGTATTTCGTTAACTTCTGTTCATCTCTGTGCAACGGCACAACTCCCTTTCTTTATTCCTGCTCTCTCAATACGCCCAGCTCCAACCGTCCTCCTTCAAAAGCTCCTCCTCCGTCCCCTGGCAACCAAAAACAAAAACAAAGAAGGGACAATTGTTGCCATCAAAGTCATCCCCCTGAACTCTGCTCTGCTATTGACCCAGTGAGCTGTCAATTACTCCCTTTCTTTATATCTCAACATTTAACCCTTCATATGGACTTTCTGCCTAGTATCAACAGAGCCTGACCCAGCGGGTGTTTTGGTTATGAACTCTGTCCCATTTTATCACAGGGGCTCATCATCTCACATCGAATTTCGGACAACAAATTAATTATACTCCTACTATATAGCTTTTCACTCATACCGTGCACTTAGCAGGCTTCAAAACAGACACACAGGAGGTTCCAGGGCACTGTAACCTTCACCCGCACATTTCACTCATGCGCCATCTGGCTCCAAGGTCTCTGCCCTCGTTTTGAACTATAATGTATCCCAGCACCTCGCAATACAATCACACAATTGTTGTTGAAACTATGCTTCCTGTCCATCCTCTTTGAACATTTCAGGACTTGTTACTTAGGGGTTGATGATCAAAGAGCACCTGGTGTCATGGAATTCGGGGATCTTACGGTTTAGTCAGTTATATGGGCTTATAACTCATGGTCACTCAGCAATGGGCCGGGTCATGCTTTGGCCAAAGTGAGAACCTGCACACCATGCACCGGCCCCTGATCATGGCCTTGTAGGGCACATTCCTCGTGAGTGCAAGACACGTCTTTGCAACACTTCAAGAACAATGAACAAGCAGTGTGGTGGGAGGGGGTGCGTACTGTCTTCACGGGAGCTCGGGTATGACTGGAGACTTCTGTGGCCGTTGAATTTGGGCCTAGTGCATGTAATGCCGCCTTTACCACGCTTACCCTCTCTTCTACCTAGGAATACTAATATCTACGTAAAATAGCAATGCCGCCGGCACCTTGGGCCATACCATATGAATATACTATAACTGATGATGTTATCATGGGGTCCTGCTGGATGGGAAAGCGTCCCTCTCATTGACCCCCTCACAGCCCCATGTTCATTACAGTGCCTCAAATGCATCTCACCTTACTTTAAAGCGCCTGGGGGGGAGGCACCCCCTTCCCAACACAGCCCACAGAAAGCCCTGACATGCCCAGTACTATCGGTAACTCCAGACCTATAAGAGGAACCCCGGTGTAGGGGTGAAGATGTGGGGGGGATAAAACATTTTATTTTTTGGTTGATACAGGAGCAACCAAACCGTGCATCACGGAGGAGAGGTTTCCTATATCTGACCTAGTCATGGACACACAGGGATTCACTTGGGCTGTAATAGTTGTTCGTTCCACGCAAGAATTAACAATCACGATGGGGACAAGAGGGATAGGGACAAGAGTAAGGTCACCATTGTTGTAGTGAAGAGATTCACAAGTGAACCTATTGTGAAGAGACATAATGATAAGTTGAATATGATAATCACATTGCCGGAAAAGGGCATAGCCCCCCGAGATAAACAATGTAAAGGCAAAAGCAACATTACAGACATTTTGTGGCCACATTGCAATGCAAGGAATGCCACTACACGCATTTGTTTGTCAATGGGGTCCACATTTTGTTAGGATGGGTTCCCAAAATTAAGGATCAGCTATTGAGACGACCAGCAGAATTTTTGTTTAGGCCAGCCTCTTCCAAAGACATTGCCCCAGGCACGGTTATCATAGTACACTTAGAGGCAGCAGTGACAAAAAAGGGCATGGTGTTATTACATGAGACAGATGAAGACGGAACCAAGTGGAGGACTGTTATGCATTCCCCCACACAGCGTTTGACTGACTTGTATGACGAACAGCTGTTTCAGGATGACAATGACGTAGGTCAATGATTTTCAATATATGTATTGTGAGAAACCTGAGGGTGTTCTCAGTGGTAGACCCCGGGGATCCTTTGTTCAGGTGGCCAGTGGAGGGCCATCGCGCTTGGATCCCTTCCATGGGGCCAGACAAGCAAGGGAGGATCACATGAGCTTGGGACCCGCGGAAGGAATGCCCTTCGGCGAGGTACGGTAACCCCTTTTTTGCGATACACCCCTAACCTACAACCCCTCAGTCTTTATGGGAAATTGCCACCACAGTCCCATCCTAACCCAGTACTTTCCTTTTAAGAAAAGGTCGGAGAAAACACATTCATCCAAAATGATACACCTATTCTCCCCTTTCTGACAATAACCTGCCCTCCTCTTCAGTGAAACACTACAAATTACATAATCCCTGTTTTTCTGTTGACAAACTTTTTTATAATACGCCCAACCAAACGGCCACCCTCCACCTTATCTATAGGCCCCCAGGCCCGGCACCAACCTTTATCGGTGAAATATCCACTCTCCTCATTGACAAAACCAAAAATAACTCACAGACAATCATCCTAGGCGACCTCAACTTAGGCCTCGGCGACCCTAAAGATCCTGTGGCAACTGATCTGGAGAATGTTCTAACAGACCTTGGCTTCATCGTGTACATTCAAGAACCCACCCATATCAAAGGCAGAACTATTGACTGGCTAGCCGGCTCTAATTGTAATATCAAGGTTCTCGACAATACCCCTTGCTTATGGTCTGACCATCACATCATAACCTTTAATATCAAAGCTACCCCGCGAGTCCCGACACCGATAGCCCCAGCTCTTCCTACTAGAAGTAAAAAAGACATAACTAAGGAGAAACTTCTCCCTCTGTGACTCCCTTCCCTCAACGCGGCCACCTACACCTGCTCCGATCCCACCGCCCTAGCAGACACCTATAACCAAACCATGCTCACGGCCATTAATTCTATAGCACCAATCAAACTCAGGAAGGCCAAACCCCGAGCACATCTTAACTCTTGGTTTACCCCTCAGTTAAGAACACTCCGCAAAATCAAACGCTGCACGGAAAACCGCTGGAAAAGCTACCCCATCGATGAGCATAAAGATAGTTTCCTCCTGGCCTCACTCACTTACAAAGACGCTATCATCACCGCCAAAAAAGAATCCCTCAACAATCGTATTCTGCAAGCCGATTCAAATACAAAAGAACTCTTCAAAATACTAAAAGAGCTAGAAACTCCAGTCTCCCCCCCCCCAGACACGTGCACTAAAGATAGTAAATGGTGTTCTAATATTCAAGCAGCCTTACTAAATAAAATCTCCTCGCTACAATCCAAAATTAAAGACAAGCAGGATAGCTTGAAGCTCGATAACCGCTCACTCTCCCCTGCTAGGACACTCCCCTCAGACACTGCTAACACCATACCATTTGCCTTCTCACCGCTCACCATTACCGAGGTAGAAAACATCATCCTGAGAATGAAACCTTCTAACTGCCAAGGTGACCCTTGCCCCGCTCCCATTATTAAGGACTCTGCCCATGATCTGGCCCCCTTCATTACGGCCTTCATCAACTCCTCCTTTAAAACAGGTATTGTCCCAGACAGCTTAAAAGACGCCTGGGTGTTCCCCCTGCTCAAGAAACTCTCCCTCGACCCAAGCATACCTACTAACTTCCGCCCTATCACCACGGTTCCGTTTTTGCTCAAGATTCTGGACCGCGCAGCATACCTCCAGATCCAAAACTATCTGGAAGATAACAACCTGCTAGGTCTACGACAATCCAGCTTTCGACCCAGACATGGGACGGAAACTGCTTTAATAGACTTAAAAACCCAAATTGAGGTATTGAAGGATAAGGGCAAACTAGCAATGCTTCTACTCCTCGACCTTTCTGCCGCATTTGATCTAGTCAACCATCAGATCCTATGTAGACACCTCCATTCCGCTGCCAACTTCTCGCCCTCCGCTGCGGCCTGGATCAAATCCTTTTTAAGCAACAGATCCATGAGGGTCTTTGCACCCTCTGCAGCTCCGGACCCTTCCCCAATTTACTGTGGCGTACCTCAGGGGTCTTGCGTGTCACCTACGCTTTATAACATTTTCACGAAACCACTCTTTCATGTGCTCGACTATCTGGGTGTCTCCTACACTAACTACGCTGATGACACCCAGATACTTATCCCTATCACAGGTGTTTATCTGGCAGACACCAAGGCCCTTAACGACGTCTATCTGGTCATCCAAGCCTGGATGGCTCAACACCAGTTATGCCTAAATGACGATAAGACGGAGCTCCTTATCCTGGGCACCTCACAACACCTGAGCAAATTAGACCCGTCTTATCAGTCCTTCACCATAGATGGCAACATCATACGAGTTCTGAAAGATACCAAAACGCTTGGTTTTTACCTGGACGCCACCCTATCCTTATCCAGACAAATAAATGCAGTCAGATCTGCCTCTACATACACGTGCCAACTTATTGCAGCCTGCAGACCCTTTCTTACCACCCCCAACAGTGTCACTCTAGCTAGAACTCTCATTATGGCTAAAATAGATTACTGTAGCGCTCTGTATTTAGGCACTAGCCAAGAGAACATGAACAAACTCCAAACTACCCAGAACAACGCCATTCGTGCCGCTTTAAACATTCCCCGCAACCACCACATCTCCGACTCTAGAACTAACCTAAAGTGGCTTCCTGTCAAGCAAAGAATCTCACTAAAAACACTGGCCCTCCCACACAAATGCTTGGCTAACAAGGCCCCTATCTACCTCTGCACTCGACTGTCCCGCCACTCGACTGCCCGACCTCTAAGAACTGCCCAGACTCACTGCCTTTCGATCCCGAGGTTTAAACTTCAGAAATCAGGGGGCACTAGCTTCCCTGTCCTAGCCTCTAAGCTCTGGAATTCCCTCCCCGCCACAATTAGAGCTGAAGACTCCTTTAACACTTTCAAGGCCAAAACTAAATCTTGGCTCCTTGATCATTGCTAGACATAATCCATGCCCTCTCCTGCAGACTCCCGCTCTGTCCTCCATTTCGATGTCTGTACACCCCAGGGGTATTTTCCACTGCTTAGCCTCTGGCACTGTAATCACTGTAATATATGTAGCTTGTAACATTGTTAATATCATGTTTTTGTAACTATTGCCTGTATATATGCATTACTGTAACTTTGCACAAATATGCGCCCTGATGCCTACGGGCCCGATGGCTGCGCGGTATAAATAAAACAAATACAAATAATTATTCAGCCAACTTTCTCCCAAGATCTACAACTCACTACATTTCCCAGAATCCCCTTCATTCAATCTGTCCTCTAAATACTGTGAAGAAGCAGCAACAAGGAGGAATGAAGATTACCCTTGGGAATCCCTGGGCCATTGACTGTTAAGCAGAAACCTGTGCAGTTCCCTCTGGGACCACTGCAAAAGATTTAGGCTTACAGGTGTTTGGCAGTAAACCCACTTGGTAGCAGTCTGTACCACACAGGTTCACCTGGTAGTTGTGGCTGAGCAGTCAGACTTCCCTCAAGAAGAGTTAGGCAGTATGTGGAGTATACAAGATAGGGCAATTTACACAGTAGAACAAGCAGACACGGAACAGAGCTTGGGTGTAAAGATATATAATTATTTATTTTAAGGACACATCTATGAAAACACTCTGGCACTAATACGGCAAACAACTTCATTTACAATTACTATAAGTATATCAATCCCCTAACAATATTTCGACAAGTCCAGGTTCAACGGCACCACTTATTTGCACACAGAGGTGAATGCTTTAACCTAGATGGCACTCTAATATTCGTTAGAACGGGAGAGAAAAGGCAGGGTATGAAACCAACTCAGTACCAACACTCTTACGAAGCAAATGCAAGGCCCGCAAGGCAGGCTCTACTGTGGATTACAAAGTTCAGAGGCCGGGCCCACTCGGAGAGAGGCAAGGCGATATGTCCCAACAAGTATCACAGTGGAAACGCACATCGAGTCTTTGTAGCAAATTGTCACAGAGAGGTTGGACCAGTTTAGAACAAAAAGTTTAAGAAGCAATTACCCCTACTAGTACGTCCACAATAGGATGGTTTGTACTAGTTCTGTTAGTAAATTTAGGTCTAGTAAAGCCAATGGTGACTTTACATGCCCTGGGAGACAGTAGTCAGTCCCAGGGTATGGAGTCTATGGTGGGGATCCTCTAGGACGCCCCAGTGTTACGGCACGGAGGGTGCGGTGTAATACACATAGCAAAAACACATGAGACCCTATGGAGTAAAAGACCCCATAGCCCATAGAACACATTGACATTCACAGGAATCAACCACATTCATGTCCAAGAGTGGGAGAAAAGAGTCTCACTCTTGGTAGGATGGAAAAAAACAAACTCCAGAAATCCAGCAAAGCTGCTGGGGGACTCACTAGGTTAGGAAATTCAGCCTAAACAGAGAATTCTCCCTAACATTGACTCCTATGGACGACAGCCATTTTGTCACACTAACGAGGCCAAGCAGAGTCGGGCAGGCCCAACCCTAACCACATACCTGCAGCCTGTTAATATCACACAGGTGCTAAAAAGGGGCCTGCAAAGAGAGAGAAGGCATTTTCTCTTGGGAACAGATGAGGGAGGTTGCAAGGCTGAGTCCAGCAGAGGGTCCCTACCACAGACCCAATCACACCAAGACGCAGGAGGGAGCAGAGGAAGCCGTGGAGAGTGCCCAGAGGAGGAGGAAGGGCGAGGTGCTGGGCCAGTACCTGTGTGGGGTTACAGTCCAGCTAAGGGCCTTACCTCCCTAGGGCTAAAGAAGGCAGACTGCAGCCTGCTGGTTGTGTTTACTGCAAAGCGTGCTTTCCCTGGGCATGTAGGAGGAAGCCCAGGTGAAGGAGGGGCAGGTGGTGAGACCCTGACCTCTCACCAGAACTCCCCCCCACCCAGGAAGCTACCCTCCTTCACCACGCTAGTCGAGTAAGTCTCACAACGGGTAAAGAGAGGGACCCCCGGAAGCGAATGGGTGGCTGGAATGAGGGTGTGTAGCACAAGGGGTACTCAAGTGCGAGAAAGGGAATCCCTGAGTAGATATAAAGCAACTAAAGGTCCCAAGAGGCGTTGGGGCGAACGTGAAAACCAGTACAGGTCGTGCCCGGCTGAGGGAAGCGTACACAAGGAATGATGAGAGCGGAATAATGAGTGGTCAGGCTGGGGTTCCCGTGAAAGTCCTCACCCACTTGAAAGTCTGTGACCCAACAAATACTGGTAGGCCAAGCTGCTCGCGCCCGACAGAGGGAAGCCAAGGCATAAGAGCCACTGAGAAAGGTTTGTGTCCGACGGAGGGGAACCTTATGTGGTAATAGAACTGTGTGAAGCCTGACTGGGGGCTTAAGGGAAAGCCTGACTGCGGGACTTGAGGGAAAGCCTGACTGGTGGAGTTAAGGGAAAGCCTGACTGGGGGCTGAGACCCGGACTTGGGTAAGGGAAGAACGTGAGGGGTCTAGAATTACTTTCACTTTAAACTGTGTTAAAATGGCAATGTGAACTGGATGGAGGGATTCTACGAGAAAGCTAAGGGAAGCGAATCCTGCATTGTGAGAAAAGTGAACACTGTTATTTTGGCAAATGTGAACCCGGCTGAGGGATGCCTACAAATTAGGGTGAAGAGTAATACACCTGTGAACATTGTGACGACAAAGGTGACCCCGACAGGGATGTCCACAGCGAGTTGTTGGTCTGAGCCCGACTTAAAACGGCTAACGTTGAGAGAAGGTTCGGAGCCCGGCTGAAGAGGATCCAAGGGTGAAGAGTAATCGGCAGATGTGAAGATTAGTAGAAGGACATTTTGTTTATGGTACATAAGGCCCTCTAAAGAAAGATACTTTGAATGAAAGAGACTTGGGCACAGAAGGCCCTGATATTCTAAGGCCCACTTCTAAGGCCCACTTCTAAGGCCCCTGTCTGCACCCTGTCCGCTTCTGGGACGCTAATTGGAGTCCTCCCTGCACCTTAACCACAATGACGCTGCCACCTCATTCCTCTAAGAAATCCGGACAGCCTTGACTTTGCCTCCTCCAGAACTATGGGTTAGTTCCCTCCTCATGGACTCACTCCTACCGCCTTTGACTATCACTGTTCTTTCTGCTTGTTACTCACATGTTGACATCCCGATGCGCAATGCTTCCTAAAACCCTTTGCTAACATCTGATTCCAAGATTGAAAAGTCAAATCTTGCTGTTTTTGCTTTGTGCTAAAAAGTCAACTCTTGCTGTTTATGCTTTGTGCTAAAAAGTCAAATCTTGCTGTTTTTGCTTTGTGCTAAAAAGTCGAATCTTGCTGTTTTTGATTTGTGCTAAAAAGTCAAATCTTGCTGCCCATTGCAAAATTCTCTATATTTTGCTTGTATACTGTTTCTTCTCTGTAACTTGCCAGCCCAGTGACCTAACGACTCTCTTTTGTCCCACACCTACCCGCCTTAGCCCCCCCCCCAGTATCTCCATCCTCTCTGCGCTTCCACCCCAATGGCACTTTCTGTTTCTCCTATCTTTTCCAACTGCTTCTCCATTGACTATCCTTCCCTTCTCACTAAGTCTGGTAGGAAGAAGTTCAAAAAGGATATCTTGGCCTCTAACCCTGGTCTTCCTATCGCCGACACCTACTCCAATGCTTCCGCCAGACAGACCCTCACCGACATACTCTTTGTCATTCCTTCGCCAGTTCTATGGATTCCTCATATGGTCTCGGTGCTCTACCCTATCTCCTCTCCCATTAATGGTGGCACTCTCTGGGAAGTTCTCATGGCTTCCTTCGACTCCTCTAAAGTCATCATTAATGTCTACCTAAATGGCACTGTCATGGTCCAAGGCCCACAGGCCAATCTCCTCCTCTTTTATAGGCGCTTCCCTCGCCTCATCAATTATCTCTCATCTCCTGCTGTCCCCTCCTCTCCCCCCTTGGCTACCTTGCCCTCTCTCTCCTCCTCCTCCTCTGCCCCTCCTAGGGCTCTTTCTCCTCTGCAGGGCATACCTCTGATCTGTACCCCTTCCTGGAAGGTCTTTAAGGCTGGCAACCTTCTTCATATTGACACTCTCAACTCTCGCTCAGCTGTCAAACACTCCTCTGACATCTGCCACCTCCTTAAAGAACTAGACCTTGATGTCCTTGGTCTTGCTGAGACATGGTTCATGGCCAGCTCTGTCACAAGCTTTGACACTCTCCTCCCTGATGGCTACAAGATCCTCTCTGCACCCAGATCCTCACGGTCTGGTGAGGGGTTAGCCCTGATCTTTCCTGAGTGGATTCCTGCCTCTATCATTCCCACACAGACCTACTCCTCTTTTGAATGCCTTGTCTGTAGGCTTTCTCTCTCGCCTACTCATTCTCTTACTGTGGTTACCATCTACCAGCCTCCTGGTCAAATCACCTCATTTCTCTCTGAGTGGGCAGACCTCTCCTCCTCCCTCCTGGCCTCTACCACTCAACTCCTCCTCCTCGGTGACCTCAATATACATTTAAACTCTCCTTGCTCCTCCTCTATACTCTTCCGTGACCTCTGCGACTCCCTCTCCCTGTCCATCCTCCCCTCTGGCCCGACTCACTCTGCAGGGCACACACTCAATGTCTTTATCTCCTATGACCTCCCCTCTCCATTCCTCTGACCACTCGTCTTTCCTGGAGCGATCACTCCCTCCTCTCATCTCTCTCTCTCTTCCCCCCAAGCCAAGCCTACCCCAACACTGCCACCTACCTTCTCAGACATCCGGCCCATGCAGCGTGTGTCAGTTGAGGCTTTTGTTGCCACTTTCTCTCCCCCCCTCCACCTTTGGCTGTCTCACATCCTGACACAGCCCTGTCTCTGCTCTACTCTTCAATTTCTGATACACTTGATGTTCTTGCCCCTGTCATGAGAATCCGTTTGAAGTCCAAAGCCAAGTGCAATTCCTGGTATGACTCTGACCGAGCGACACTTAAACGTAAGTGTAGGGCGGCTGAGAGGAAATGGAGGACTTCCTGTTCATCCTCCGACAAACTGGCCTGTCGCCTGCTACAAAGGCAATAGCGACTCTCCGTCCTCACCAAGAAGAGAGTCCACATTCAAGCTCGTGTCTCTGCGGCATCTAACAACTCGGCCGAACTCTTTAAAATCTGCAAGGAGCTGGCCAACCCTGCTGCAGTCCCTACCCCGCCTGTTGCCTCCCAGGCTCTTTGCAATGCCCTTGCCTTTCACTTCATTTCAAAAACCCAGGACATCCTGTCTACCCGCTTCACTCACACCACTCCTATCCCCTCCCCATCTGTGCTTGCTGACCCTCCTTTAGCCACCCCCCACCATCCTTCTCGTCCTTTCTTCTTTTCTCCCCGGACGAGGTCGCTAGACAAGTCCGATCTATGAAAGCCTCGTCAAAACAGGTCCATCCCTGTTCCTCTAAAACCATCAAGGACCACATTGACACCCTCGCTCCGGCCCTTGCTGATTTTTGCCTTGGGATCCTTCCCCTCCCCTCTCCTCTAAAGCACTCCTTTGTGCATCCTCTTCTCAAGAAACCCACAGCTGATCCTTCTTGTTCAGCTAACTATCGCCCAATTTCCATTACTCCCTTTCTTGGCAAACTCCTGGAAAAGTTGGCCATCTCTCAGCTTAACCTTCATTCTAATTCTGTTGGCTGTCTCCATGACCACCAGTCTGGCTTCAGAGCTTCCAGAAGCGCGGAAACTGCTCTCCTGAACATCCGTGAAGATCTGCTCTCCAACCTTGACTCTAACATTCCCTCGGTCCTCATCCTCCTCGATCTCTCTTCTGCCTTCGACACAGTCAACCATACTATCCTGCTCAACCGTCTCCGTGAAAACCTGGGTATCACTGATCAGGCTCTGGCCTGGCTGACTTCTTTCCTCGCAGATCGACCCCCCGAGGTCCAACTTGGGTCCTTCCTTTCATCTATCTTCCTCGCTAACTGTGGTGTTCCCCAGGGGTCTAACCTCTCACCCTGGCTTTTCAACCGATACCTGGCAACTCTCGCCCACTGCATTGCCACTTTCTGCTCAAATTTCCAGTGCTACGCTGACGACACTCAACTCATTTTCATGCTGCCCTCTGCCACCTCCTCTCCCTCGCTCATCTCTGATTGCCTAACTGCCATTCAAGATTGGTGTGCCGCCAATGATCTTTGTCTGAATGCCAGCAAGACGGAGATCCTCCTCATCGGCACACCTTCACCATCCTTTCCCCTCACTCTCTGGCCCTCCTCCTACCCCTACCTGCGAGGCTAAGAACCTCGGGGTCATCTTTGACTCCACCCTTTCCTTCTCCGCCCACATCTCCGAGGTCTCTAAAAAGTCAGATTTCTGACTGCACCTCCTCAGAGGTACTCTGCCTTTCCTCTCCTTCCCCCAGAAGCTCCTGGTATCCCAAGCTCTGGTTCTCTCTAGCTTGGACTATTGTAACAGCCTCTTTCTAAATCTACCTGCCTCTACTCTCCACCCTCTGCAACTAATCCAGAACAGGACTGCGAGCTTGTCCTTGGCCTCAAGCCCTGGGATTGTATCTCCCCAACTCTGAAATCTCTCCATTGGCTCCCAGTGGATGCAAGGATTCAATTCAAAACCCTCTGCATTGTCCACAAGGCTTTCTGGGGCCTGGGTCCAAAATATCTCCAGCTATTCCTTCGCAAATACCTCCTCTCTCGAGCTCTTCGCTCCTCTACCTCCAACTCCCTCAGGGTCAGTCCTTTTTCAAAGAAACGAGCTGGGGGTAGATCTCTGTCTTCGGCTGGGGCCTCCCTCTGGAACAGCCTCCCAGCCACTCTAAAACTTGAGGAGAACCATCTTTGGTTCCGGAAGCACCTCAAGACCTTCCTCTTTTCTTCTGCTTTCGCTCCCCCTCTCCCCTGCTGATCTGTTCTCTCTTGGCACCGTGCACCTGGCCACCCTCTGTCCTCTGGGCCCAGGTACCTGCTCACCCTGCCACCCTCTCCGCACTGCCTCCAGGCCACCCTTTGCACTGGGGTCTGTATCTGTACCCATAAAGCCCCCTCTTTTTCTTCCTGCACTTATCAGACCTACCCTGTCTGCTGCCTTAAACCTAGCACTTGCAAATTGCTGGCTGCACTAAAACTGTTTGTTGCCTTTATTATTTATTTATTGTTATTTATGTTTCTGCTCTGCTTCGCACTTTCCACTTCTCCCCCCTTCCATGCACTTTTCCCCTCCCCCTCTCCCATGCACTTGCGCGTTCTCAATGTCACTGGGCCTAGTAAGATCTCTGTTTTTGTTCTCCCATGTTCCCCTCCCTTGCCTTGCCGCGCTCTGAAACACTTGTGTACGAGCACGATAGAAATAAAATATCAATATCAATATCAATATTGAGAAAAGGAATTGTAACCTCATGCTGGAGAAGCCCAGGAGTGTGCCGGGTTCAAGAGTCCCGCCTGGTCCCTGAAACGCTTACCTTATCTCTGCAGGAGCGTAGATGACCCGGGTTCTATGGGTGCTGCTGCTACTATGCTGGACAGGTATACCCCTGCAGTAGCAAGAGAAATGGAACAAGGACTGTTTCTACTGTGGGTCAAACCTGTTACCTCTCCCCGCTCTACTATGCTTCTTAACTATATTCGGATTAACCCTTCCATTTCTCACCTGTAGGTTTTAGTTAGGAAGCTCTCCATCCTGCTGTCATGCAGGGGCGCTTTGGTTGTTGAGGCGATTTTGCAAGGCACGTGGACTTCCTTACTGAAGAATTTGGAGAAGCCTCGAGTTGGTAAGTATCTTTTGATTTAAGTGCCTTGTAGTGGTCTATATTGTAGTCTCTGGTCTTGAGTTGTCTCTTTAGTGTTTAATTCTGTTCTTCACATTCTCTCTCTCATAGGTTAATACGGGCGTTTTGGAACACCCGCGACGTCTGGGTCATTGAGGTAAGTCTGAGCGTGTAATTAGGGAAGCGCGCGGTGTAGCAAGAAAACTACGTGGCCTTTGAGGCTTGCTTTTACTATTGCGGTCTAGCATCTGTACAACTCAAAGGGTTGTGATAGGCTGTGGTAAGTATGAGCGCGTAGCCTTGTATTTATGCACAGTCTTTGGTTCAGTATGTCTTAAACTCAGGACCTTGTCTTTCAGTTTATCAGTGTGCTGAAGTACTGCGGATGAATGCCACGGCCACCGGAGAAGTGAGGCAGGTCGGATGTGCAGAACTCGGAACGGAGTTCCACTGCTGAAGGAACTGCTGCGGAATTCGGTTCTGGTACGTTAAATCTGTTGTCTGTGGATTTTCTGGTAAATTGGTAAGTCTGTTAACTAACTTTCTTTTACTTTGCAGGTCTGTGGAATGGAGCGCTGGTAAGCATTGCGCCGCTGTCAACGGAACCAACGCGAAGCACGTGCGAAGGCGCGGGAGGGGCTTAAATATTCTTCCACGCCCAACTACTGGTTCTCACATGTAATTCAGACTGCGGTTCACCAGGCCGCCATCCTAGGGGGCACCCAAACACTCTTATTCTCTATGGGTCCCACTATTGTTCATGTGCTAAGGAATGCCTGGCACGCCAAGCCAGTACCCATCTAGCCCCCACATGTCCTCTCAAAGTGAACTTGCTACCCTATAATAATGGTCCCAACCCATGGGCTTTCGAGGTGATCATGACAGTTTTCCCCCCCAAGACCCCTTCTAAGGGTGGACCTTCCGGCCCTGGTTTAGTTGGATGATTCTGGTGAAACCGCCTAATTAACCGGGGAGCATGGATGTTATTACTGGGTTCCCAAGTTTTGTCTTATGTGCCATAACCTTTCCAATCCACCAGGTAAAACAATTTCCTTCTGACTACCTTAGAATCTAGAATGTTCTTTACTACAAACTCGGGATCACCCTCTATAAGCACTAGGCCTGGAGATTCCTGCACTCTTGTCCCTGGACTGACCGACTTCAATAAGCAGACATCAAACACTGGGTGTATCCACATATGGGGTGGAAGGGTCAACTTCACAGCTACGGGGTTGATGACTGCTTCAACTGGGAACGGGCCCACAAATCGAGGTTGGAATTTTCTCGCCCACTTAAGAGCGATGTGTCTGGAAGCTAACCACACCTTGTCCCCCACTTGATATTCCGGAGTGTCTCTTTGGTGTTTGTCAGCAAATCTTTTCTGACTCTCTTTTGCCACAGCCAAATGTGCCCGGCTTCTACTTTAGCTTGAGCAATGTTTTAATGTAGATTCTGTACTGCAGGCACCTCTAAAGACTCTGGTGGATCGAAAGCTGAGGTTCCTTGGTGGCAACCATTCAAGGTGTAAAACGGAGTAAATCCTGTAGATGCATGCATTGAATTGTTATAAGCGTACTCCGCTACCCAAAGTAGATCCACTCAAGTGCAATCCGTTTGATGGAGGAGACATCTGAGATGTTGTTCTAGGGTTTGGTTTGTCCTCTCTGTCTGTCTGTCTGTCTGCCGGTGATGACTGGTGGCCAAACGCACCTCGATCTTGGCCATTTCACAACATCTCTTCCAAAACTAGGATACAAATTGACTGCCTCTGTAAGACACCACAAACGACGGGAACCCATGTAGTCGGACAATGTGGTCCAAAAAGACGTTAGCCAAGGCTGACGCCGACGGAATTCCCTCCAGAGCTACAAAATGTGCCATCTTGGAAAACAAGTTCCACCACCACTAGGATCGTGTTGTAACCGGAAAAGGATGGCAATTCGGTGATAAAAGTAATTGAGATGGTGTGCCAAGGGACCAGTGGAACAGCTAAAGGTTGAAGGAAATCTGCAGGTTTTTGCTTAGAAGACTTATTCTGGGCACATATTCCACAAGTCTGGACAAAAACGATGATATCCTTATGCCACATAGGCCACCAGAACAACCGTTTGATTTTAGCTAGAGTCTTAGCGATGCCTGAATGACCCTCCAACAGAGCACCATGATAGTCTGCTAAGACCTGCTCTTCCATGGCCCTTTGATGGTGTGGGCAGTTAAAGTCGTCCCTGGAAATACGGTAAATTATCCTGGATTGAATACGCCCTTTATGACCCCAGACATTCAACTCTGAGCTATCATACTGAGTCGAACCTTTGCCTTCAAATCCTCTAAGGAGCCATCTGTAACAGATGCCCAGGTAAGAACCGCTTACACCTTCCTGTTATCCATCTGAATGCCCTGTGGCGACAGAACAAATCCGAGGAACTCCACCTCTGTCTCAGCTTGACGTACAGTTGTTGTTGCCGTAATTTGGTAAGTACCGCTCGAACATGAGAAATGTGCTCCTGGACTGTGGCGGAGTAGATCAAAATATCATCAATGAACATCACTGCGCTCACATCTAGCAACTCTCGTTGCACGTCATTCATGAAATTCTGGAAGGCTGCAGGGGCGTTGCACAGCCCAAAAGGCATCACTTGATACTCATACAGACTGTACCGAGTGCGGAAGGCGGTTTTCCACTAGTCACCTTTCTTAACCCGCACAAGATGGTAGGCTCCCCGACTTGGTAAATATTTTCGCATGCTTGACTTGGTCCAACAACACCGGAATGAGCGGAAGCGGGTATCTGTTTTTTACTGTCATTTGATTAAGCGCACGATAATCTATGCAAGTACGAAGGTTCCCCTCCTTCTTAGGCACGAAGAAGAGGGGAGAGGCTGCAGACGATTTTGAGGGACGGATAAATCCGTTAGCGAGGTACTAATCAAGGTATGACTTCAAATGAATGTTCTCCTGTTCCGTCAAGGCGTAAATCCTACTGCATAGGGCCTGGAATCCAGGTATGAGATCAATCTGGCAATCGTATGGCCGATGCAGTGGTAGAATGTTGGCCTGTTCCTTCTCAAAAACGTCCTGGAAATCTCGATACTCTGAAGTTAGGATGCCCACCAACCCTAGTGTAGGGCCAACTCTTCACACAGCCTGAACCAGGTTTCCCTGAGTCCTCTTCCGCTCTATAACATGAGTTATTACACTCGTCTGCGAAAGTCAAGGTTCTAGTGAGCCAATCAATGTGCGGATTGTGTTCTTCTAACCATGGAATACCCAAAATAAGTTTGAACTGCGGAGCACTGATTAGGTCAAACGAAATCTTCTCTTGATGTCCATCCTGGCAAGGAAAAAATGCGATCCCCCGTGCATTGTGTCACTGGCCCCTATACTAGCTGAGTACCGTCTACAGCCAATACGTTCTCTGCCACTGGCTTAGGGCACACAGCAATCCCAATTCTTCTTGCATGTTCGTGATCCATATAATTGCCCATCGCACCGCTGTCCATGTATGCTTCTAGAGCATGCATTTTGGAGGGTTGATGTTGGCTAATCAGGATGACGGGTACAACGAAATGAGAGATCTGAGATTCCTTCTTCTGGCTCGACAAGCCAACCTCTATACTTGCCGGGCATTGAAGTTTTCCGCCTATTCTTCTTTCTCTCCCTTATCCACGGGCCCCACTGATTTTCTAGGTGGGTTTACTGGACAATCGTGAAGGAAATGTCCCGCCGTTCCATAATAAAGGCATAACCGCTGCTGTCTTCTTTTCTCTGTTTCCTCTTTCTAGATGGGACGCCGAATTCCACTTAATTGCATAGGCTCAGGATGGACCTCAGATGCATGACGGGCCAAGTTTTCTCTCGGGTGGACATAATACAACCTTTTATCCGAGCAGCAGCGATCCACCCTACGATCTTGCAATCTGTGGTCCAATTGGATGGTTAAGTCAATGTATTCTGCACTTCCCGTGGGAGGATTCACAAACTGGGCCAGAATATCCGTCAGTTCCCCCAGCAGGCCTCGATAAAATGACATTGTTCTCTTTTGTTCCGGCCAGTTAGTTTCTGTTACTAACCGGCTAAAGGTGGCCACATAGGCAAGCAAATCTTGACTGCCTTGTCGCAGGACTAATTTGAACAAAAAGGGCACCTGGTTAAGGCCCTGCTCTTCCCAGGTAGGTACATTCATCAAACACAATTGAGCAAGGTTATGGAACCCAAAGCAACAACCCTTCGTCCTGACTGTCAATGTGCAAATAAATGGTGATGCTGACTGCTACTTTAGATCAACATTTAATATATAAGCAGCATGTGTTACATATACATTGTGCCAAGCATAGGATACTCTATAAATTACATAAAAACGTAGATCAACATAGTACATGTATATTTATCCCAAATGAGTTCTTTGGGTCAGATTTAACAGCAGATACATTCTCTATGGTCCTCTATGGTGGACTACATGAGCAACGGAGGTGCAATGATGGTGCAGGATGTGGAGGTCACTGAACTGGACTGTGCAGTGGTGACAAATTGAGACAAGAAATTCAACACAACTGTGTTTCGGCCTCATAGCTATCCTTGTGTAGCTATCAATTGGAAAACCTTCATCAGGACGGGAACATTAGATAAACGAGGAATCCTATGTAATCATAATAAGTTGCAAAAGTGCAACCATCTGAAGGTCCCAAATCGTCAGATGCAAGGAATAACATTTCCAGAATGGGTCTGATCCGTAATGAGCCTCTAAATCGGACAAATGGAAGCAAACAGGCTTGATGTGGTGAATCACAAAACTGGTGGACCACGTCTAGACAGTTCTTAGCATGAGCGGCTCTTGATAACTCAGGATTGTCGCTGGGGACTTCAAGAGAAAAACAAAGCGAGTGTGACGTGCAAAGAGTTTCTCCAGTTCTCGCTGGAACCCCGATGCAGGGTTAATACGGGCATTTCAGAACACCTGCGACGTCTGGGTCATCGAGGTAAGTCTGAGCGCATAATTAGGGAAGCGTGCGGTGCAGCAAGAAAATTACTTGGCCTTTGAGGCTTGCTTTTACTATGGCGGTTGAGCATCTGTACAACTCGAAAAGGTTTGTGATAGGCTGCGGTAAGTATGAGCGAGTAGCCTTGTATTTATGCACAGTGTTTGGTTCAGTATGTCTTAAACTCAGTACCTTGTCTTTCAGGTTGTCGGAGTATCAGAGTTCTGAAGCACCGCGGATGAATGATGCAGCCGCTGAAGAAGTGAGGGGGGTCTGAGGTGCGGAACTCAGAACAGAGCTCCACTGCTGAAGGAGCTGCTGCGGAAATCGGGTCCGGTATGTTAAATCTGTTGTCTGTGGATTTTCTGGTAACTTGGTAAGTCTGTTAACTTGAACTTTCTCTTACTTTGCAGGTCTGTGGAACGGAGTGTCGGTAAGCGTTGCGCCGCTGTCAGCGGAACCAACGCGAAGCACGTGCAAAGGCGTGCACAGGGCTTAAATAGTTCTCCACACCCAGCTACTGGTTCTCACATGTAATTCAGCCTGAGGCTCACCAGGCCGCCAATTTAGGGGGCAACCAAACCCCTTGAGTGTTACTCACCACCATGCTGGCAGGGGCGTTGGTTAGAAAATCTTGAGTCAACCAAATGGATCAATGAGATGAAACTCCCTGGATCGCCACTCATCAGCCGGGATTCACCCAGAACCCAGGCCTCCTCAACCAGAGGGAACTTGACCCCTCTGCTGTTTTAGTGTTAGACAGACAGAGGTGTTGATCATATAAAAGAGCGGGGAACACACGCACCACCAACCAATTGCTGTAAAGAAAGTACAGAAAACAGGTTAACACCAAATTGGAGTAGGAGACATACAGACAGTAAACCAAATATCTCCTGTAGTACCTAGAACCGTTTGTGTCTACTTCGTATGGGGTCTGAACCTATGAGGAAACCAAGAGGTACTATTAACCCACTTAAACCTGGGAGCTAGTGTACAATGAATACAGGGATTAAGGAAACTGGCTTACTACAGAGGAGGATTAACTTGTAATGAAAGATGTCAATAGTTCAAGAACCAACAACGGGACAAAACAACGAAAAGGAATGTTAGTATAGGATATTCACCTGAGCGGCACGAGGGTCGCACTAGATACGGGATGGTGCACTGATCAGCAAAGAGTTCGTGAGTGCTCCTGAAGGAGTCTTGAAGAACATATTCAGAGAGTCTCTTTGTGTAGTTGTTGTATGGAGATAAGGAACAAAGGTGGTTCAGAATCGATACAACTAAGTATGCGTGTATACAAGAGTATGTGAACCCCTGAGTGGTAATGCAAGTTATCAGGTGATTGGAGCCTGCCTGACGTATTGCACTGTTAACATCTAAACAGACAGAAAAGCATAACAAGTCTTAACGAGCGTATCTGCAAGTAGCGGAATACCAGCAGAGGGTGAAATGAAGGAAGGAGTCCAGTACACAGGCGAGTTTGAGAGCTGCTGGTCTAATATGAAAACAGGACGTAGAACAGAAGAAGTCTGTGTGGCGTTCCGGGTTGTCAACAGTTGGTCCGTAATGAAGTACCAGGGAATAGACAAAAGGAGGTCCGATTAAATGTAGCCGTAGTCAGGAATCAGTATCAGAGTTCAAAAAGTTAGAGTAACTCTACAAATAGAAGCGTAGCAATGCCGCAGAACGCAACTTTTAAACTGATGAATGAAAGTGGAGTTTGTGAGGCTGCGTGGCGTGCGTGGACAGCTGACGTGTCACGTGACGCGGTCTAAGCGTTGTTCGTCTCCACAGCAACTTCGACCATTGCCAAACAGGAGCCGCTAAGCAATGGGCAATAGGAAACACACGCCTACCGGCGCAAGGAGCAAGCGACCCCCTTAGGTGTAACATTGAGTTTCTATGGTCCCATTATTGTTCATGTGCTATGGAATGCCTGGCACACCAAGCCAGTACCCATCTAGCCCCCACATGTCCTCTCAAAGTGAACTTGCTACCCTGTAATCATGGTCCCAACCCATGGGCTTTGGAGGTGATCATGACAGTCCCGTGCTTAAAACATGGGGAAAGGAGACCCCGACCTTAACATCCTGATTTATCCATTTGTGAACACTTCATTATTTTCTTGTGAACATTACCCCACACTATTTTGTAGCATAGCGGAAAGAATTGGCATTCATTTTTGTTTTAGTATAGGCCTTTTATATTTGACTAAGGCTCCACTAGGACTGTATTATTATGATTTGATGGTCGTAGCTTCCTCCCGTCTTAGATTTAGGTTTAGATTAGGCATTTATCTCACCCATTTTACAGTTTAATGAGCACCCTTGAACTGTGATCACTTGTGTCTGTCTTACTTTGATACCATACCTTCCTTACAGTATTCCCTGTCGATTGTAGAAAAGCAGTCCCCCTAAAAATATTGGTTGCCAAAACATTGTCACCATATTTTGAAGATGACTTACAACAGGTGCCCAAAGAATTATGGACCAGCAATCTGCATGATGTGGGACTGTTGAAGGGGTTGGGGGGCAGTCTGTATCAAATTAAAACCAGGATCAGTACTACCAAGGTAAGACAACACCCCATGTCCATGGAAGCAAATGAGGGAATTTATGACATGATTGTAGCACTATGATGACGGGCATCATACAGCAATCGGAATCCCCGTGTAACACGGCTATCCTGTGAAAAAATCGACGGGAGGGTCTTGGAGGATCGGTCAGGACCTCCGGCCCTTAAACAACACAGTGGAAGCAGAATTCCCAATAGTGCCCAAGCATGCCACCATATTTTGTAACATCACAAAGGATGCAGTGTACTTCACAGTGATTTATTTGGGAAAATGCATTTTTTTCCTTTAACTTTCACTGCGTTTACTCACTGCAGACAGTTGCCAACACACTAGGTTACCACAATGGTACTGCGAATCCCTGAGCATTTTTAATAAGTACTACAGGTGGACCTGGGGAAATTACAGACAGACAGCACAGTAAAAAATATGTTGATGACCTTTTAGTGTGCAGCATTCCAGAAGAACAGTGCAGGAAAGATACAGCGACACTCTTGACACTACTGGCAGAAAAGGGTTAGAAGGTGGACAAGGACAAATTACAGTACTGTCAGAAAGCGGTTATATATTTAGGACAGATAATTTGGGCAGAAGGCTAGAGAGTGATGCTAGAGAGAGTAGCCGCAGTTCGCAGCACACCACAACCTACCACGGTCAAACAGATGCAGCAATTTCTGGGACTGCAAGTATTGCCATTCTTGGAATTTTGATTACTCGTCAAAGTGAAGGGGTCCATAATGGGGACAGACAAGATGGTTCATATGAATTAAAAGATGCAATTAGCAATACACCTGTCTTGGCTATACTAGATTATAACAAACAGTATTTATTCTCACACTCGGATGGACAAGTGATGACGACTGTCCTCACTCGGAAGACGTCACTGGGGCATAAGCCAATGGCTTATTTGTGAGGAAGTGGGAAGCTGGAGTCTAACATGGGGAGTTTTGCGGCCGGAGTCACAACAGGTGGGCTAATGAGCCCTGGAGGTGTGGTGTGTTGGAACCCCAGACCGCTCTGTGAACTACAAACCCCATGAAGGTTTGCAGTCCTGAACACGCATGTGAGGTCGTGGTGACCTTCATAAGCTCCTCCCTGGCCTGTGCCGCTTGCTGGTGATTTTCATGGATGGAGGCACGGTCGGGGAGAGTCAGCAGCAGAGTCCTTTGTTGGGTGAGACCTGGGGCCAAGGTGGTGCGCCGGCAACACTCTGGAGCGGGGAAACAGAAGACCTGTTCCGCTCACTCTCATGGCCCCTCGGTCTGCCTTCCGGCATGCCGGAGCGGCCGCTGTACTAGCAGACTGTGTGGAGTTCAACACCTGCATTACATTGCCTGGGGAGATGTTAGGCAGAAACCTGTGCAGTTCCCTCTGGGACCACTGCAAAAGATTTAAGACTACAGGTGGTTGGCAGTAAACCCAATTGGTAGCAGTCTGTACCACCCAGGTTTACCTGGTAGCTGTGGCTGAGCAGTCAGACTTCTCTCAAGAAGAGTTAGGCAGTATACAGAGTATTCACAATAGGTCAAAAGAGCACAGTAGAACAAGCAAACACTGACCAGAGCTTGGTGTAAAAGAGATATAATTATTTATTTAAAAACACATCTAGTTAAACACACTGGCACTAATGTTAAGCAGTTCAGAAACACGGTCACTAAAAGATATACACTCCCATCAACGATTATTAGACAAGTCTTAAGTAAGGCAACACTTATTTTCAGACAGCAGTGAGCGCTTAACGAAGATGGCACGCTAATCAATCGGTAACAAAAGGGAGAGAAAGGCAGAGCAAAGATAGAAACAGATCCCAACCCCTTTCGGAAGAACACAGTAGGAGAAGAAGGCAGGTTAAAATTGTAAAGTCAAAGTTAACAAGACCAGACCCACTTTAAGAGGCTCCAGTCGAAATGTGTCCAAGGTCACACAGTTAAAAGTGCCCAAAAGTCTCGCAATAGTTTCAGAAGGAGTTGGATCAACAGAAAGGGACCAGTTAGATGGTCAAGGCGGCCAACCCAGTCCAGAAGATTAAGGGATTATTGTTACCTTGTAGCAATCTTTAGAAAGGGAGGCCTGGCGGACATGGTACCTTAAAATGGTGAGAACGCTCCAGCGGGGGCAGTTGTTCCTGGCAGCGGGTGCAAGTCGGTGCTTCGTCCGGGGGAAGAGAGGATCTCGTCGGGGAGGAAAGCAGGAGTCTGTTGCACTGCCACGGAAGAAACCAGCCGCGGAGTTCTCAATTAAAAGGAGCAGTCCTTTTATTTGTGGTCCAGTGGTAAGTGGCTATCCTGTTGCCGGGGCGCTTGGCACGGGCAATTCGACCTGGGATGCGAGCAAAGAAGGTAAACTGGTTGTGCCCACCAGTCAGGGGAAGAAGACTCTCCAGCAGGGAGATCTCCTCTGTCGTTGGGAAGTGGTGAGTCGGTTCAGCAGGGCTCCACCGGTGGTGTCGTCGTAGCAGGTCGGCTCAGCTTCTCCCTCGTTGGATTTTCAGGTCCTGTGGCGACTTCTGAAGTTCCAGTCCCAAAAGCCCTGCTTTTATGCAGCACACCCCCATTCATTCAGCCTAGCTGTCAATCAAACATGCTCAGTGGTGAGCCGGCCGGGTCACCAGTTGGGCCAATCACACAAGAGAGCGACCTGAGTCCAGGGTGCTTAAACCCCCTCCGACACCCCCTGTGGTACCCAGACAGAGTGGCACCACTTTTGGAGGCTTCTGTGGAGAAGCCCGCCAAAAAGTGGAACAAAGGGCTCGACCTTTGGTTCGGAGTTACAGAGGCGAACACAAATGCCATTTTAAAACCGAGTTCTGACAGAAAATACCAACCGATGAATTAATATTAACTAAATAAACCGGCGGTATGTTAGAGGCTATGTTAAAAAGTATTAGCCTCGAACAATGGGAAAATCCCATAGAGATATATTCGCGGTTGAATATAAAAAGTAGTATCCACTGCCACCAGCCAAAATTCGACGAGGGGGGACGGGACAGTGCCCCCTCGAATAATAGACCCAGGGGCAATCGAATTGCCCCTACCAGTACGTCCACAATATGATGGTTTGTACTGGTTCTGTTAGTAATTTGGGACTAGTAAAGCCAATGGTGACTTTACATGCCCTGGGAGACAGTAGTCAGTCCCAGGGTATGGAGTCTATGGTGGGGGGTCACTATGACCCCCCGGTGTTACTGCACGGAGGGTGCGGTGTAACACACATAGAAAAAAAACATATGAGACCCTATGGAGTAAAAGACCCCATAGCCCATGAAACACATTAACATTCAAAGGAACACCACAAATCATGTCCAAGAGTGGGAGAAAAAGAGTCTCACTCTTGGCAGGAGAAAAAAAACAAACTCCAGAAATCCAGCAAAGCAGCTGGGGGACTCACTAGGTTAGGAAATTCAGCCTAAACAGAGAATTCTCCCTAACAGGCGATTCCGGCGGGACTCCCCAGGCATCAGTTAAGTGACACATTATTGTGATACATCTTTGGGGGCATATATGATATTGTGTAAGACCAAGTAATAGGCACAGCGTTGGGAGATATTCTCTTTTTAGAGACAGACAGTTAACATGCTGGGTGCTAAATTCCCTAACCCTCTATCCGGTTTCCCTAACTCCCCTTCCCAATCCACAACTTCCCCCTAACCCACTTTCCTCCATTGGCTGTCTCAAGGTTACCTGTTATCTCAAAAACCAGTAACCCGTGCCAACAAAGGTGGGATGGTTGACTACCATTCAGCTTCCGTGATCAGGGAGGAGTTGTGAGATACTCTATTACAGTGCCCTCCTGGACCCAGTAATGCAGGGACATTTCTCATGGGACCAGGCATTGGCAGCAGCGGCATTTGCAATTGAAAAATAGGTTGCCCAGTGACTTCATATGTGGAATTCTGATTACTCGTCAAAGTGAAGGAGCCCATAATGGGGACAGACAAGATGGTTCATATGAATTAAAAGATGCAATTAGCAATACACCTGTCTTGGCCATACTAGATTATAACAAACAGTTTTATTTATTCTCCCACTCGGATGGACAAGTGATGACGACTGTCCTCACTTGTAACGTTAGCCATTTTAGAAAAATCTAAATCGACCCTTACCACTCAGCGAGCATCAGGCTAATAAGATCTCCTCTTAAATCCATCTATAAAAATAGTGAGATTTCACCTAGTAAATTTCGCTCATTTCCTGTCCTCTCCTTTACAAGAATGGGATTACGCACATGACTGCACTGAATGTCGACTGAAATGAAGAATACATGCAATAGAAGTTGCAGCGGAGGAAGGAGAGATCCTGTTTGTTGATGGATCATCAACAGTTGTTCATAACACAGGGATCAGGCACACAGGGACCACCATAGCAAGCTACGCAGATGGAGAATATGATGTATTACTAAAAGTAAGATTGCGCAAAGTAAGTGCCGAAGACCAGCCGTTTCCCAGTCAACAGTATATTTTCCCTACTGTGTCTTGGGCAGCCCACAGTGCTCATGCATAAACAAATGTGTGCCTTATGATCTTATTTACTGGGTTGGTTCAGAGATGTTGGTATTTATCAGTTAGGCATCATAAGTGGTGTCTCGTTGAACACATTAGAACGCTCAACCAACCCCCTTTTTTCCTTGCCGTACCTTAGATTTTCACTCGTGTTGCCCGGTAGGCTTCTCACCATCCACGTCTCTCCTGGGTAGTGGACTCTCCAGTATATATATATTATGGGTGCCGTACCACTTATGTTCTTCTGCCCGCCACGCTTTACACCAGGCTTCAAAGTCTGTATGTAACGATGTATGCGCATTACCACCCATTCTCTTCTGATACTGGAGCCTTCTCCACTGTGGCTTTCCCGTACCTCGCTGTGTGTTTGCTGCACCGTCTGTACTTCCTATATGCCAATCATTGTTCCACGGGGAAACGCCAGCAACTCTCTGACTCCCAAACTCCCCCTGCCCACGGGGAGTGCCGCTCTGTGAAGACTGGAGGGGGGTATCTAAACTCCTGCTCTCTATATGGCAGAGTAGAGGCACAGAGCACCCCAGCTAAGATTCTCTATTTGGTAAAACATGGACGAGCAATCAAGGCTTAAGCTCTCGGGAGGTTATGCGGGCTGGTTCTTAAGTACAGCGTAGTCCCCAAGCACCCACAAAAGAATGGCCACACACTGTCAGTGAAAATACAGTTCTTTATATAAATAAGGTTCAAGGTTATATACACAATCACAATAACACACTTTGCACTATGGCAATACTATAATGTCTACGTGGTACCACTCGTAACTATCGATTCCTTTGAAATGCATCAACTGCTAACAGTTCCATTGGCCTATGAATCAGATTATAAGATGAATCAACGATGGTGTCACGTTATCACAAGATTCTCAGAGAACTGGTTTACCACTCAGTGTTTACCCCACAATAACAACGAAACAAAGTAGAGTCCTACCTGGACTTCGGAAATGGCGTGCAGAGATAGAGACTTTACCTACTTCACCCTCTCCTTGCCTCCGACACGGCAAACAGAGGATGTCGCAGGGAAACCCTCGTAAGGGGAAAAAACCCTGTGTGGCTTGTGAGCGTGGATCGGGAGTCTCTGTCGTAAGAGCTGATATTACAGTTTTTTCGCTGTAGTAGCACTTCCGGATAGCGGAAGAAGTTGTATCGGGAATCCGGAGAAGAGAACCGGGAGAGCTCAGCGGGTCGCGGGAGCTTTAAAGACAAATAAAGAAAGAAGGTAAGTGTATGTAGATATTACGGAACTGATTGTTGGAAGAGCGGACTGTTTTGTTCCCCACCTACCGAGTTGCGATATGGTACTACTCAAATTAGAAGAGTGGAAGTGTATGCTGGGAATTGAAGTCCGAGTGCAGGCGGTTACCTGAATGGTATTGAAGCAAGTGAGGAGAGGTTAGAACACTATAGCCCTATTGTGTGAAGCGATTGAAAAGAAGATAGAAAGGAACAAGACCTACTATATCGTAAATGCAAAGGCTTGCCGAGTCTGCCGGTGTAGCAGTTTCCGTTCGGCTCACACGGAATTGGGCGGGTGGTGTTTGTCTGGAAGGAAAATAGGGATTGGAAGAGAGGGTTAGTATAGTAATCGTGTAGAGAGCAAGATATCGAAATAACTGGATTGAGGGTTTCCTAGACGATAACTTACGGAGCGTAACCACTAAAGGCAGTAGCAACGCACTGCGGCTTCCGTTCAGGTTGCTGATGTACTGTGTCCCGATATGTAAGCAGAGTATCCTCAGGTAACTGCGGGAACCCTGGAACGATACCCTGTGCGTACAGCGCCATCTTGGTAGTAACGTTATGAATCGAAGGCATGTAGCGCCAGCGGCACCACAATGACCATCCACGTGTACCCTTCGTAACAGTATGCCCCCTCTCAAGGGAGGTGAAGCCCGGTTTACCTGGGTGACAGCGATAAAATGCGCGAACCAAGCGTGGGGCGTGAACCGCCGACGCTGATTCCTAGGACCGCTCCGCCTGTGTATAGCCCTTCCAATCAACCAGGAATTGCAACTCACCTCTATGATATCGAGCATCACATATGCCGGATACCTCGTATTCTGGACATGTATCCGTAAGCACAAGTGGAGGGGAACCCGTGGGATTCCGATGAAACTGGTTACGAACATCTGGCTTCAGTTGGGATACATGAAAGGTGGGCTGAATCTGACTCCAGGTTCTTGGAAGTTTCAATTTAAAGGCCGCTGAACCTATCTTTTCCAATACCTTAAAAGGACCAAAGAACGTAGGAGACAATTTGGAGGGAACAAGTCGCCTGGGCAGAAACTTACTTGATAGCCATACACGATCCCCTATGTGAATGACGGGGGCCAGAGATCGGTGTTTATCTGCCTGTTTCTTGCTCCTGTCTTGGGCCATGTGAAGAGCATCAATTGCCTTTTGGTGACCTTGTTGAATGGTGACCACCAGCTTCTCCAAACTGGGAAAGGGTGATGTGTGTGGCATGGAGGTAGGAAAGACGGTGGGGTGAAATCCATACGTACAGTAATATGGGCTGGTTCGAATGGCGGAATGAGTGGCATTGTTATGGGCGAATTCCGTGAGTGGCAGTAAATCCTTCCAGTTATCTTGTGCCGCTGAAATGTAGCATCTGAGATACCCCTCCAAGGTCTGATTGAGACGCTCTGTCTGTCCATTTGTTTGTGGATGAAAGCCGGAGCTCAAGGCTCGGGAGATACCAAGAGTGTTGCATAAATGTTTCCAGAAACGTGAAGTAAATTGCGGTCCACGGTCAGATAATATGGTTTCCGGAAGGCCATGTAAGATAAAGACACGATCCAAATAGACATGTGCCATGTGCCACGCAGAGGGTACTGTCGGAAGAGGAATAAAATGTGCCATCTTGGTTAAAGAGTCGATCGTGACCATAATGGTATTACAGTGGCCTGAGGGAGGAAGATCCACTATGAAATCAGTTGATATGATTTGCCAGGGTCTGGTGGGTATCGGAGTCTTTACAAGTTCTCCCAAGGGCGGTTTTCGAGGAGATTTATTCTGAAGACAAACAGCACAAGACGCGATGTAATACTGTACGTCCTTCCGCACTGTAGACCACCAGAAATTTCGGAGTATTAGATCTAGGGTGTTAGTAAAACCCCTATGTCCTGCAGCTCGAGAGTCATGACATAATCGCAATACTTCGATACGCAGCTTTTCATTTGGTATAAATATTCTGTTTCCTTTAAAAAGGAGTCTTTCACTGTATGCCAAGTCATGCTGCAGCGGAAGGTCTGGGTTGATAGACAACATCCTCTGTGTTTGTTCTTCAATTTTATGTAAAAAATTATGAACGACTGGAATAAAAATTGCTTTGGGGAACATAAGTTCTGGTTTGAACACATTACTGTTTCTGAGTTCCCTACGAGACATTGCGTCCGCTCTCAAATTTACTCGACCTGGGATGAAAGTGAAAGTGATGCGGAAAGGAGAAAAAAAATGCACCCATCTTGCTTGGCGACTATTACACGTTTGTGCGCACTGAAGGGTGCGCAGGATCTGATGGTCGGTTCTCACCTCAATGGGGTGTCGAGCTCCTAAAACGAGATGTTGCCATTCCTCAAAGGCGCGTTTTATGGCAAGAAGCTCCTTTTCCAGGACTGTATAATTTATTTCTGCCGGGGTCAAGGTTTTGGACAAGTAGGCTATGGGCTGCTCCCTGTTTCTTGCATCCGACTGTAGAAGTACTGCACCAATAGCGTATTGAGAGGCATCCGATTCCACTATAAATGGCAGATTCTGATCTGGAACTGCCAAAATGGGGGCTTTAGTGAAGAGAGACTTCAAAGCTTCGAAAGAGTCTTGTGTCTCAGGACCCCATATGAAAGGAATCCCCTTTTTGAGGAGAAGTGTTAGAGGTTGAGTCAAAGAGGAGAAACGCGGAATAAAGCGCCTATAAAAATTGGCAAAACCCAAAAATCTCTGTATGTCCTTGACTGATCGGGGTGCTGGCCAGTCAATTATGGTAGACACTTTAGCGGGATCCATAGAGATGCCTTGTGGGGACAGGATGTAACCTAGATACGTGACTGAAGTTTTATGGAATTAACACTTCTCTATCTTACAGAGTAAATGGTTTTCCTGGAGACGAGCAAGGACAGTACTGACATGTCGAATGTGGGTAGCTAAAGAGGGTGAAAAAATCAAGATGTCGTCTAAGTAGACTATGACATAATGTAACGAGATGTCTGCAAATATATGATCCATGAACCGTTGGAAAACGGCTGGGGCGTTGGTGAGACCAAAGGGCATAACCCGATATTGAAAGTGGCCAAAAGGAGTACGGAATGCGGTTTTCTATTGGTCTCCAGCTTTTATGCGTATTAGATGATAGGCTCCTCTTAAATCAAGTTTGGTGTATATTTGAGCGCCTCTGACAGCCTCTAAGATGTCCGGTATGAGAGGCATAGGGTATCTGTCCGGTACCGTGATTTTATTTAGGCCCCTAAAGTCAATACATGGACGGAGTTCAGTGGAATTCTTTTTTGGAATGAAGAACAAAGAGGCTGCGGCCGGGGAGTTGGACTCTGTGATCAACCCAGTCTGTAGATGTGTATGCAAGTATTCTTTAAGAACCTCTTTCTCCTTAGCAGACAGGATATACATTCTTCCAAAGGGTAGCGGACTATCAGGTATTCATTCAATTGCACAATCGTCCCTACGGTGTGATGGAAGTGATGAATATTCTGTCTGGGAAAAGACTTCATGGAAGTGTTGATATACTGGGTATAGAGTAGAAATCTGATGTACTCCCCTGCTGCCATTAAACTGATCTGGTAAAGAGTCTTATGTTCCTAAACAGTGTTGTACGCAATGTTCCGAACCTAAAAACAAAGTGCCTGCAGACCAGTTAATGTACGGATTATGTCTTCTTAACCAAGGTAACCCCAGAATGACTGGGTAATGCGCTGTCCTAATAATGTCCAGTACAAGAGGCTCCTGATGGGTTGAAACAGTCATTGTTATTGGACAAGTATGATCCTTGAGGGGTCCCGAGGTTAATGGACTTCCATCCACACTTTCAACAGGGATGACTATGGATTTTGCTCTTCTGGGGATGCTATGCTGTTGGGCCCAGGTATCATCTATTAAGTTTCCTGCAGCCCCACAGTCTATTAATGCGGACACCTTTTGTAACTGGACGTTATCCCAGGACAAGGATACCTCAAGCACAATCATGGAGTCTTCTGGAGTATGAACTGGATTGGAGAGAGCCATGTGTAGGGAACCTGTAATCGTACTCATGCCCTGTACCGACGTACCCTTCACGGTCGGGCGCTGGCGTTTACCACCTTCCTAGGAGGAGTAAGGGGACACTCCTTCACTGTATGTGTGCGGGCCCCGCAATACATGCACAACCCTTGAGTCTTTCGTCTGGATCTTCCTTCTGGTGAAAGAGGGCCTCGGGTGATCCCTAATTGCATGGGTTCCTCTGTGGGTATAGTCTTGTTTAATGGAGGTATTCCTTCAGGATATGACCTCTGGGGACGACCCTTCCTCTTTTCACTGTGTCTTTCCTGAAGACGATAGTCCAATTGCATTATTAATGCAATGAATTCTGAAAGATTGTGTGGATGAGGGACTCAAGAGACTTCGTCTTTTAAAAATGGTTATGAGTGCATCGTCAACCCAGGAGGTATCCGCTGACATTTGTTTAAATTTAGTGATATAAGACAAAATATCTTGACTTCCCTGTTTTAGGTCCAACAACCGTTCTTGAGAAGCAATAGTAACTTCTTGTCTCCCAAACATGCTCTTAACAATATTGCAGAATGCGGGATAGGAATCTAGTATCGGGTTGTTATTGGTAACTAATGGGGTGGCCCAGGCTAATGCGGCTCCAGTCATTTGGGATATCATGTGCCCGACCTTGTCACGGTCGGTTGGGAAAAATGCTGCCTTGAATGAGAATTGCACAGTGCATGATTCTAAATATTCCTTAACCGTATGTGGATTTCCATCAAACCTTCCACAAGGTAGCGGACCGGGTGGAACCTCTGAGCTTTGTGCAGAGCGACCGACTTGTTGTCGTAAATTCGCATTCTCCTGCTTGAGTTGTTGGACCTCAACAGAGAGTGCTTGCATCGCAGCTACTAACTGTTGAACCTGTTGCTCCATATGAAAATCTCATTTGTTCAATTATCCACAGGGAAGCACTGAGTGGGCTTTGGAGACAGCTGAAATACGGGCGTTGCTATCTGTCACGTTATCACAAGATTCTCAGAGAACTGGTTTACCACTCAGTGTTTACCCCATAATAACAACGAAACAAAGAAGAGTCCTACCTGGTCTTCGGAAATGGCGTGTAGAGATAGAGACTTTACCTACTTCACCCATTCCTTGCCTACGACACGGCAAACAGAGGATGTCGCAGGGAAACCCTCGTAAGGGGAAAAAACCCTGTGTGGCTTGTGAGCGTGGATCGGGAGTCTCTGTCGTAAGAGCTGATATTGCAGTTTTTTCGCTGTAGTAGCACTTCCGGATAGCGGAAGAAGTTGTATCGGGAATCCGGAGAAGAGAACCGGGAGAGCTCAGCAGGTCGCGGGAGCTTTAAAGACAAATAAAGAAAGAAGGTAAGTGTATGTAGATATTACGGAAGTGATTGTTGGAAGAGCGGACTGTTTTGTTCCCCACCCACCGAGTTGCGATATGGTACTACTCAAATTAGAAGAGTGGAAGTGTATGCTGGGAATTGAAGTCCGAGTGCAGGCGGTTATCTGAATGGTATTGAAGAAAGTGAGGAGAGGTTAGAACACTATAGCCCTATTGTGTGAAGCGATTGAAAAGAAGACAGAAAGGAACAAGACCTACTATGTTGTAAATGCGAAGGCCAGTGTAGCAGTTTCCGTTCGGCTCACACGTAATTGGGCGGGTGGTGTTTGTCTGGAAGTAAAATAGGGATTGGAAGAGAGGGTTAGTAGTGTAATCGTGTAGAGAGCAAGATATCGAAATAACTGGATTGAGGGTTTCCTAGATAACAATAACTTACGGAGCGGAACCACTAAAGGCAGTAGCAACGCACTGCGGCTTCCGTTCAGGTTGCTGATGTACTGTGTCCCGATATGTGGGCGGAGTATCCTCAGGTAACTGCGGGAAACCTGGACCGACACCCTGTGCGTACGGCGCCATCTTGGGAGTAACGTTATGAATCGAAGGCATGTAGCGCCAGCGGCGCTACAATGACCATCCACGTGTACCCTTCGTAACAGATGGACACAGAAAGAACGCAAGGTAAATTTAGCAATGGCAGAATACTGACTCCCATTACCTAGAGACATTTCGGTGTAAGGATTCCCCCACCTGGGGATCGTATTTAGAAGCCCAGTCCAGATATGCTTAATATAGTCTCAAGTTTTTCTAAAGGTTCTACGACCCCAATGTACCTGGTTTCATAGAGTTCTTTGATGAGTCGTCGACAGGCCCTTCTTGAGTGATCTCCCTTTAAAGCAGGAGCCACGGGTCCTCGAGATTCCAAGTAAAGAAAAGGTGAACGCTGTTTTTGGGGAAGCAGCTTCAATCCTTGCGGTGCTCATTGACGAAAGCTTGTGAATGTCCTGAGAAGATGAGGCATGTGGTATACCTCGATGACGATAGTTCGTTGCCGCAAAGATTTAATGAAGAATGATGCACGATGGTCCCTCGTAGATCGGGAAGAGGTCTTTTAGCCAGGTCCTCTCTTGGATCAATTTCTTGAAGGCACAGCAGCTTTTAGTTGTGTCGAAGGGAAACAGCAGTTAACCTTCTTCTTCCGGCTCGGCTTCGAGAGTAAGCATCAAGTTTCGACTTCAGCTTCTGAACGATTTCTATCAGTGAGAGGTCCCCAGATATAGTGTTTGGTCTCTCATTCACTCTGCTGGGTCACACTCGGGCAACCAATCATTCAGAAGGGCATTCATGCAGGCAGAAAGCCAATCAGGCTCACAGTGCATTCAGGCCATTCTTCTCCATCCAGACACTCACAACACGGAGTGCGTCATCACAAGTTGGGCGGTAACCCTTAAATCTGGCGGAAACGGTATTAGCGCCGCCAATACTGCTCTGCCTGATAACGACTGTAAATCCCGCTGGTGCTATTGCAGCCAGCGGTAGTACAGCCGGCTGTAATAGCGCTGGCACCCAAATGCGCTATTACAGAGCCATCACAAGTCTGGCGTTGGCGCTCTTAGCACCAGAAACCCGGTGGGAAAACTGCCAAAAATACCTGTGGCCAAATGCTGGAGGTAAAAGAACACATGAGACAGCGATGATCGCTGCGTGCCTGTGGGGTACATAGGGTGTTGTATGAGTTGGGGGCACCTTCCATTTGTATCATGCATTTCATGCCTTACAGTGGGTTAGGGCACATTTTTCATCATGCTTGCCCATTGCATATTACTCAGTCCCCATGTTGTGATTGGTGGAACGTGTACAGGGGAGAGACACTACTTGGACATGTTGGTGTGACATCTTCAGATGTCTGTTGTGAATGCACAGCTCCCATGTCGCTGTGCCGGGGGTGGGCTTTGATACACACCCACACATCCCGTTTCTGTGCCATGCCCATGAATGCCTTTCCCTTGGGGCGTAGGTTGATACACTTTCTGTACTTAGGGTACCATGGGGCGCTAGGGTACAGTGGTACGAGGGGGCACTAATGGGTGGCTGCGGTGCGTCACACACATTGCTTACAAATACTGGGATTGGAGGGGTTGGCCTGACATGAAATGCAGTTTTCAGGGCGGGGTGTACTCACCTGCAGCCTCCTGGGTACAGGTGCTTGCCTCTGCTCTGCCAACTCCCTCAGTTGTGCCCTTGTCAATCAGGGTGGTCATCTGCTCCTCCCAGGGTGTCAACTCGGCTCCTATGCTGAGTCAGGAGACCACGGACACGGACCACAAGTCGTTTGGGGGATTGGCATTTCCAAGATGGCTGCCGCTTTATTTCCTGTTCTGGCGGTGAGCCGTTTCCCATGGAGCGAATAGTGCGCTCTACTAGCGCCCACTCAGCGGTAGTGCAATGTGATCTGGATTTAAGGGTTCATCGCCACTTTTTCCACCAGGTGGTATTTGCGTTAATGCTATGGCCGCATGCGTGTGCACGCCGACTCATAATCTCGCGTTATATCTGCCAGACATCGTAGTGCTAGCGCAAATAGCGTTCAACAGTAAATACGCAGGAATACCGCCCATCTCGTGATGAAGCCCAGAATGTGGATTCGGACAAGCACCCAGCCATTCAGCACTCCACACTGCATTCATACTAGTTCCGGGCAGGGCTGTCTCAGTCATTGGGTCAAACACCAGAATCTAGACACCCATAAAATGAAATGCGTATTCGTCACACACTCCGTTCACCCAGGTCCCACCCCACGGGCGTACCCACAACATACAGTCATTGGGAAGGCTCCAGCCAGTCCGGCCTGGACTTCCCCCACAATACCATATATGGAACTTCCACCCAACAGCCAGTCAGGGGGGAGGGGCAGAGTCTGGGCTTCCCAGGACTTTGGGAAAACAAGGTGACAGGCGATAGAAAGCAAGAGGCCACAGGGGCCATCTTGTCTCCTATCAGAAATCAAACGATTCCAATGGCATGGCCTGGTTATCCCAAAATGGAGGATACTCGGAGCACCAGTCAAATTCAGCATGGTGCTGCCACCAGCCCATACGCTGCTCAGTGTGCCACTCACAGGTGCCCAAAAACAAACACTAGGGGTACAGGGTTGTACCCCCACCCATGGGTGCCATAAGGGTATCCAAAGGGTCTATTCACCACAACCAAAAAGAGGAAGAGCTGCACCGCCAGGAGTCCCACATGAACTCCTGCATGGAAAACAAGACAGAACATACATGATAAAAGTATAAAGGACAAGGATACAGAGGCCCTACCCCTCCGATGCATTTCCAGCATCACAGGCTCCTCCAACCTCTGCCGGTCCCCGAGTTATTCTCTGATGTGGCAAGAGTTTTGCAACAGTCACATCCGTCCTCTGTTAAACAAGGAACGCTCATTCGCGGCTTTGCTTCACTTGTCCTTTTCCCACAACCATTGCCGTTATTTTTCCTTCTTTGTATCACTTTCTTCTACGATCTCTCGGCCACCGCTGCTTCCTTTCTTGCAACCCCAATGCAGTCCATCCTTCCTCTTGTTATCAGCCTCTTTCATCAAAATAAATGAAGGACTGGGATATTGTCTGATAGTCCTAACTCCTTTTCCCTCCAGATGCAGCCTCCTCATCCCAGTACCCTTACATGGGGTTTTGGCTTTGTAAAAATACATATACCCATAGGGTATATTTGAATCAGATTGGTAATTTATGGTGGGACTTTGCTTCAGTTTTCTGGGTCTAGGCATGGGGACTCTGTTTCTGTTTATTGCTTCTGGGACGTAGTCTCCTGATTCGTCACAGCACTGGGACAAGTATCTTGTAGGTGATATCTTGTGAAAGGAGGATAGCTCTGTGGCAAGGTGCAGGTCTTGGAAGCAAGACCTCGCTGAGCAACACAGACTTGAATCCCAGATCTGTGCTTGCAACCGGTCTCTGGATTAAGTGCTTTATAAATTACTTGCACTTGCACAATCCAAATGTACATGGCATAGTAGGATCCCCCCATTGCCTTCTTGTGCCTTGAGACACACGTGTATTGGGATAACTAATCTGAACCTTCTCGCTATTCCACCTTCTGCTTCCATTCCAGTGTGCAGGTTATGGAGGGCTTTTATTGCTATGCTTAATGCCCCATTGGCTGAGTCATTGGGAGGTATGTACGGGTGACAGGATGTCCCTATCTTCTTACAACCCACTCCTTCAATGGCTGTCAAGAGATCTAGCACTAGTCTGTTTTGTAGTGTCATGATCCTGAGCATCCTCAGACTCCTTGCTGAAATAGTTAGACCTTTTACTATGGGCTCATGTTGGCATATGTTCATGTGCTTGTGGGGGGCTCTGGCAAAAAGGTGACTGAGGGTTGCTGTTTGAAACGGAGAGATGGTTGTCTGGTATGAGCAATATAGGAGAGTGAAGAGTTACTATCGAGCATAAACCATTCCAGAACAGTGGCAATTGAAATTATGCCTTGTTTCCGCACTGCCAGAACGTGTCCATGATGGTGGCGGTACTGTCACCTAACGCAAGCATGGCGAAGTCTGGTTGCAGCCTGTATTCTGCCTTACTGGCATGCTCCCCTAGCCTCTGAAACAAAAGGAAGATCGAGCAAATTGCTGTGTCTTAAAAGGTTGTTTATGATGCTGCAAACTGGTTAATCCATTGACCTTGGCATTCCAAATACTTTTACATTTCTCATTTGCAGTTGTAATTACATCATCTGTATACCCCACCAGTCATTCTGCTTTGAATATTGCCTGCCCTTTCACCCATCATTTATTTCAAAAGTTTGAGCCTTCAATATGAATTTGTGACTTCACTGCATTGTACATATGTGTCCATTCTTTGCTGTACATTCTTCCTTGTTTACTTGTACTAGTTTCACCTGTACTGTGTCCCTGTACCTGGCAGAGAGAAAGGTATGCCAAGCACTCTGCTTCTAAAGTGGACAGTTCCTTGGGTAAAATCAGTCTGGGGGTGCCAACAGCGTGGGGTATTCGCCCAGACACACAACATGAATTGTTGTATTGGGCACGACCTATCTGTCTCATTGTGTCGAACCACACATTTGTTCCTATTGAATGATGTTCTTCTATTCCTTTAACATATGCATTTCAGTCTGTATTAACATTGCTTTTATACCTTGTATTAAGGTGTCTATTGTCTAATTTAACATTTTCTGTATTAGTACATTTTTTTCCCTCTAGTTCCTATCCCCATAGTCATTATTTTCATTTTAGCAACAGAAAAAAGGGAGAAAAACAAACAATCTGCACACAAAATTTCTTCATTCTGTTGTTTCCTTCACGTGCCTCAGAAACCACCTGTCACCACCTCATGCGGTGTCAGGTGGTGGTCCTTGCCTGGCTGGTTGCGTAAACTGAACAGTGCCAGTGGGAGGCAGTAAAGTCAGCTCTTTTTCAATGAGTGGCATATTTTGGCCAATATATTTTTGAATAATCCATTACATTTCTCCAGAGTGCCCTTGGCTTGTAGGTGGTATGCTGTGCATAACTTGTGCTTGATTGCCAATTTCGTAATCTCTAAAGAGTTCATTTGCAAAACGAGGACCATTGTCAGACCTCAAAAACGTCACACAAAGAGGGCTCGCAAAATGTACTAGTCCACTCGCGTTGGTGAGCAGATTCTATGAAGGATGAGTACCAGTTGCATGGTACTCGTCCTTGTTGGCGAGTATGAGATGTTTGAAAACTTTATTTGACATTTACTGCAAACAAGCTTTGTTTACAGTAAATGGCAAATAAGATTTACTGTGCATAGCTGGCCTTTGGTTGGCAAAATTGCACCAGAAAAGAAGTGCGCTTATGTTGACATGCTCTATTTTACAGAAGGTGCTGGGTGACAAAATGTTGACCAGCACCATGGGGCAAGAGCATTTTTCTTAGGTTGAGTTTGTTAACCAAGGAACTTGCCCTGCAGGTCTAGTGGGATTTTTGGCATCATTATTAGTCAACCTACTCACGCAGCCCCTGTTGCAAAAAACGCGAGGCTAAGGGCAGCTCCAGAGAGTGCTTGGTGGTTTCGCCATTGGAGCATGCAGCATAGCCGTCGACCAGCAGTGACTGACAAGGTAAGAAAGGTGCGGGCAGGAGGGAACAGCCATCACTGCTCCCCATTTAACTGTCCCTCCTCTCTTAGTACTTCTATTAGGTAATCTCACAGTCTGCTACATATGTCAGTTGCTTTCTCCATATCTGGCATTAGGTGAGCTGTTGTAATTCGACTTCCCTCCTTCTAGGAAAGTCGAATCTGGGTGTTTTTCTGCATTGTGAATTAGCTCTGTGTGTGTTTTTCTTTATCCTCTCTTCCCCCTCATGCTCCTCCCCTACCTCTCTCCCTGCAACCCTCTATGGTGTTCTGTCTTACCCATCTTTTCAAATAGCTTTTCTCTCACCTATCCTACCCATCTAACTAAGTCTGCAAGGATGAAATTCAAGAAGCATACCATAGTCTCCAATTCAGGCCTTCCCATCGCTGATACCTACATCAGTGCCTCCTCCTCCAGACAGACTCTCACTGACATCCTCTTTGTCGTTCCCTCTCCCGACCTATGGACCCTACATATTGTCGCAGTTCTCTCTCCTCCTCACCCATTAATGGTGGTACAAGATGGGAGGTCCTTCTGGCCTACTTCCTGTCCTCTAAAACCATGATCAATGCCTATCTAAATGGCACTGTCATGGTCCAGGGCACTCAGCCCAGCCTCCTCCTCGATAGGCGTCTACCACGCCTTATCAACTTCCTCCCCTCCCCTCACCTGCTACTCCATCTACCACCTCTGGCTCCTCAGCAACCTACCTGTTCTACCTTTCTCGATCCTCTGCCACTCACCCCGCTGCCTCTTCTCTTGCCCCCCCTTCCTCCTCTCTGGGCCCTTTCCCCCTCCGTCTGCCTGTGCCCCCTCTCAGGCCCCTCTGCCTCTTCCACTGGGTGTACCACTCCCCTATACCCATCCCCGTAAGACTTTCAAATGTGGCAACCTGCTTCATGTAGCTTCACTCAACTCTCGCTCTGCTGTCAAACACTCCTCTGACATCTGCCACCTCCTCAAAGACCTAGATGTACTCGCTCTCTCTAAGACATGGTACACGGGCAGCTGTATCACGAGTTTCAACACTCTCCTTCCTGAGGGCTACTAGACCTTCTCTGAGCCCAGGACCAATCGGCCCGGTGGTGGAGTGGCCCTGATCTTTCCTGAGTTAGTCTATCATTCCCACTCAGGCCTACTCCTCTTTTGAATGCCTGGTCTGCAGGTGTTCTATCTCTCCTGGCCTCTCTCTAAATTTGGCCACCATCTATAGGCCACCTGGCCAGGTCACCCTCTTCCACTCTGAATGGGCTGATCTGCCCTCACCTTCTCTTCCTGGGGGATTTCAACATCTGTTTGGACTCCTGACCCTGCTTCTGGGCTTTCTCGCAACCTATGCAACTCTCTCTGCCTCTCTATTCTTCCCTCTGGTCCGACACACGCAGCCGGACACACTTTGGATGTTCTCATCTCCACAGACATCCCCTCTCTAACCCTCTCACTACTCCACTCTCTTGCACTGATGACTTTCTGCTGTCCTCTCACCTGAAACTGCTTGTACCCCTGGCATAACCTACACCTGCACTGCCACCTTCCTTCACGGTCATTCGATCTATGAAGCGAGAGTCAGTTGTCGCTTTTGCCTCCACTTTCTCCCCTCCCCCTGCGGCTGACTTCCACTCTGATCCAGCCCTCTTCAACCTTCATCTCTCCATCTCCAACGCTCTTGATATCCTTGCCCCTGTCATAAGGATCAGTCTGAAACCTGCCTCCATGTGCAACTCTTGGTATGATTCCGACCTGGCTGCTCTGAAACGTGCAGAGCAGCCGAGCGGAAGTGGAGGGCTTCGGGCACATCCTCTGACAAACTGCCCTGCCGCCTGTTCCAAAGGCAATACAAACTCCATCTTCTCCAAGAAGAGGGTCCACATTCAAGCCTGTGTCTCTGCGGCCTCTAACAGCACGGCCGTACCTTCAAAATCTGCAAGGAGCTGGCCAATCCGACTGCAGTCTCTACCTCTCCTGTACCTTACCAGGCCCTCTGCTGGTCCTGGAATCTCATTTTACCACTAAAACCCAGGACATCCTGTCCTCGCTTTCCTCTTCTCATCTTTCCCCTTCTACCTCCCTCAGGTCCCCTCTGGCCCACCTTCCCCCTCTTCTCCTTCGGTCCTCCCTCTCTCCTATAACACCAGATGATGTTTCTAGACCAGTCTGATCTATGAAAGTTTCATCTAAACAGGTGCTCCTCTGCTCCTCCGTCAGGACAACCTAGTTTCCCTCGCTCCAGCCTTGGCCGATTTCTGTAATCATTCCTTTGCCTCTGGATCTTTCCCCTCTCTCCTCAAGCACTCCCTTGCACACCGTCTCCAAGAAAAGCCTTCTGCCGATCCTTCCTGTCCGGCTAACTATCGCCCGATCTCTATCACACCTTTCCTGGGTAAGCTCCTGCAAAAGCTGGCCATCTCCCAGATACATATTCACACTGAATCTGTTGGTTATCTCCATGACCATCAGTCTGGCGCCAGAGCTGCAGAGGCACGGAAACTGCTCTCCTTAACACCCGTGAAGATCTAACCTTGACTCCAGCTGGCCCACTGTCCTCATCCTCCTTGACCTCTCCTCTGCCTTTGACACAGTCCATCACGCCACCATGATCAGTCGTCTCAGCGTGAACCTTGGCATCACAGGTCAGTCTCTGGCGTGGCTGACCTCCTTCCTCCTGCACTGACCCTACCGGTCCAACTAGGGTCCTTTCTCTCCACCACCCCTTTCCACATGCAGTGTTCCCCAAGGCTCTATCCTCTCACCCTGGCTCTTGAATGTCTAACTGGCCCTCTTGGCCCATCTGATCTTTCTCCTCTGGCTTTGAGTGTTACGTGGATGACGCACAGCTCTCTTTCAGGCTACCCTTGTCCTCTTCACCCTCCTGGCTCATTCCTGACTGTCTTTCCGCTATTCAGGGATAGTGCACCTCCAACGATCTCTGCCTTAATGCCAGTAAAACAGAGATTCTTCTCATTGGGACCCCTGCTCCCGCTTTCCATCTCTCTGACCACCCTCCTTGGGCCGCTTCCCCTTACCCTCCTGTGAGGCCAAAAACCTTGGTGTCATCTTCGACTCCACTCTCTCCTTCTCTCCTCACATCACAGACCTTGCCATGAAGTCCCACTTCCAGCTGCTCCTCCTCAGAGGTATTCTACCCTTCCTCACCTTCCCCCAGAAACTCGCTATCTTCAGAGCTCTAGTTCACTCCATGCTGGACTATTGCAACAGCCTCTTTATCAAGCTTCTTAAATCTACTCTTCGCCCTCTTCATCTAATCCAGAACAGGACTGCAAGACTTATCCTTGGCCTCAAACCCAGGGACTTTGGTTATGATAAATGAAGAAAAACCAAGGTCTGAGCCTCATCGAGGGAGACCTATTGTGAATTTGTATATTAAAGGGGTCCGAGCCTGGCTGAAGGAGACCCAGGGTGAACAGTGCACCCCGAAACTTTGTAAGCGTGAGACTCTTGAAGAGAAAGGAACTTTGATGTTGTGTTTTGTATCCAAGGCATTCTACGAATGAGAGACTTTTGAATGGAAAGTGACTTTGTTGCAGAAGGCCCTGGTTTATATCCAGAACTGCATCCTCGTGCTGGAGAAGCCAGAGTCTGTGCTAAACTCGAGTGTGCCACCTTGCCCTATGCTGAAAACGTGGAGATGGCAAGCTAATTATCCAGCTGTCCTCATATATTGTTTCATGAACACTTTCTATTGCATACATCATTTTCCCACACCATTTGTATTTAGAAGTAAGGACTGGCAATAGGTGTAATAGTATAGGCCCTTTTTATTTTGACAAGACTCCACTAGGACTGTAATTTTTACTTTGATGTTTGTAACTTGCTCCCATCCTTCAATTTAGGGTTAGAGAGGCGTTCATCCAACCTTTTGAAGTTCAATAAACACCCTTGAACCGTGTACCACTTGTGTCCGTCTTCCTTCATGATATCATGCCTTCCTTACATCATGTTGTGAATCTTGTTATCGTTCCCACAGACTTGAGTGAGCATGCTATGCTCAAGGCAACCTTTAAATTAAATATGTCCCTGGTGAGGAATGCAAGCCGAGTGAAGTTACATACATTTAAAAGGAAACTGGATCCGCTGGTCGGAGGCAACTATCACTAGTTTTAACCTGTCACTTTCTACTTGTGGTGTTAGGGAGAATTCTCTTATAAGGCTAATTTCCCAAACCTAGTTAGTCCCCCAGCAGCTTTGCTGGATTTTTGGTTTTTTTTTTTCTCCAGCTAAGAGTGAGACTCTTTTCCTCTCACTCTTAGGCATGATTTGAGGTATGTCTTTGACTTTGTATGTGCTTATGAGCTATGGGGTTTCTTTTTACTCCATAGGGTATCATCTGTTTTTCCTATGTGTGTTACACAGCACCCTCAGTGCAGTAACACAGGGGTGTCATAGTGACCCCCAAACATAGACTCCATACCCTGGGACTGTGTAAGAAGATTCAATTCAACACTACAGCTAAATCAATGCCTAGTCTGGGATACTGAATGGAAACCCTTATTGATATATCTTTATGTCCAGTTCATGAGTTCTGGATGACTACCCCTATATAACACTCCTCTCTTAGAATCCCCCTGACCCCACTGAGCCAAGAAGTAGTTCTGTTTTGCAAGTTTAAAAGGTTTATTTGAGAAATAAGACACAATATAGATACCACGCTTTTATAATAAATTAATAATCGATATCGCCCTTATAAATATAATGTTAATCAACAATGGGTAATCTGACACTAGCACACTTCTTTATAATCAATGAGGAGTTAGTATAGGATGGATCAAGTAGCAAAAATACTTTTATGATTTCAAGGGAAAAGCAATGAGGAATAAAAGTCAGTACAGAAATACTTGAGATGATTTTAGCAAAAGATAATATAATCACTTTTTCTCTGGCAATTCACCCCCCTCCCCTATGCAATGTAAGACATGGAAGTAGATGGAAAGTGGAGCACACAGTTCTCAGGAATGCAATCAAATATAATTCAGTTCAATTCCCCCTCCCCCCAAGCAACTTAGAGAAATCAGGTATGAGTTTTAAAACACAGGCCCAAGTGCTTTGAATGTGGTGGCAATGGAGTGAGAAATATGCCGAAAATGGTTTTAATTCCCCTTAGGTTCAGGGTGAGTGAGAGATACTTGGGATGAGTTCAGGCTCACTTTAGCAATGATTCAGAGATGGTGATTAAGAGGCCAACACATTTTTAGCAAGGAAAGAAATGACTGCTGATGGTTACACGTGGCTGGATTTTTAAACAAATTGCAAATCGCGGTAAAATTCGCGAGTGCGTGAATCGTTCTAGGCTTGTTGGAAAGCTTAGATTCTAAGCTTTCAGAGGAAAGTTAAACCAAGTTCGTAGCCCAAACGGTTCCAGACAAAATGAACGATTTTGTAAAGGTCGTTTTTCGGATTTAAAGTAAACTCAAAATGACAGGTGACAGCTTGCAGCTTCAGAATTGACAAGTGACAGTGGTGCAGCTTTACAGGAGGCAGTTCTGGTTAGATTAAAATAGTTTGGACTAGATTATTTTAAACTAAGAGTTTATTTCTGTCACAATCTGACCTAAGTACTCACAATATATTTTGGAAGGACTGGACCTCGTCACGGATCTGATCAATCAGGCTAGCGGCACTTCACAGCGATCTGGTCTCTGGGTCTGCGGTTCTGCACGGTCTGGTCTGGTCGGGCCCTGGTCTGGTCTGTCCGGATACAGCGGTCTCTGCACGGCTCCTGGATCTCTGCACTGGTCCTGGCAAAAGTTCTTGGCAAGGGATTCAAGCAGCTCGCCCGGCTGTGAATAGCTTGCAATGATTTGAGGCCTGCTGCAGAGAACTCAGCTTGTGGTTTTAGGCCTCTGATTTAGGTTCTAAAGTATAAGTTCTAGGTTCTGGAGTATGTAGCTGGAGTCAGTCTGGAACTGGTATCTTCTGGATGTTGTGGGGTCCGGCAAAACGCTCCGCAGCTACTGGATTTGACTGTCTCTACCTGTCCCAGCAGTCTCTTTTTATGTGTTTTGAAAGTGGGTGTGTGCGCAGCATCACTAAGCCAGCCCCTCTCTCAACTGATCATTGGTCAAGCTTTTCTCTCTTCCTTGATAGGGGAAAGGAAATGTGAGTCATGGTGATGCTGTTTTATCGCCTGCAGAAAGGACACTCCCCTGTCAAATTCCACACAAATCTATATTTGACCCAAATACATATTGCACAGATACGCAGTTGTTTAAAATTACATGCACCCATCACATATCACATGAGGTATACTCTGTTCAAACTCTGCTCTTCCTGGGGGCTTGCATTCAGAAATGGCAACATTTTGCGCTTTTTAGTAGCTTTCCCCATATCAGATTTTTCTCCAAAGTTATACAATTGTGTGCAAGGCATGTGGGCATTTAGATAAGGAAGTGTCAGATTTTTAACCTGCATACATTTAGAGTAACAACCTCTTTTACTCTCGTAAACCCCCAGATCATACCACCGGGTCCTAAAACCTCTTAAAATGTGGGCAGAAAAATCACAAGAATTATGGTATCATTTAGATAATTTTGACAAGTCCGCACCATGAGTTATACATCTTTCTTAAAATCATATTCTGGCCAACAGGGGTGTGTCTTCCCAGGTCACATGGTTGAGAAACCAGTCTATCCACTTTCTTTAAGCTCAGCCTGTCCTCAGAGGGGGCTGCCCCTCCCCGTTTCTGCCAAAAGGAAGCCACTTTACGACCTCCCCTATAAACCATCTGCCTGAGTCAAGGAAGGGCTTTGTTCAAAAGGAAGCCATTTACGACCCCCCAAATAAACCATCTGCCTGGGCCCTTTGTTTAGTTTCTTGCAGTCCCCTGGTAATTCACTCAGAGAGTGTGTGACCTCCTGTTTGGCAGGGGCAACAGAATGCAGCCAGGCCTGGGAACCTGTCAGGCAGAATTGGAATCTCTTTAAGCCAGTTTTCAGCTAAAATGTCACTTTTTGTTCCCCAGTTTAAGTCAATACAATTTTTACATATGCAGCTAGAATGCTGATTCTAAGTTCAAAACTATGACATTTTAACAGTTACAAACTATGTGACACTCAAAAGTAGGTCACTCAGTTAATTTAAACATTTCGATTTTGGTGGTTTTAATCCAGTTTCAGTTAGGCTGCTGACATGCATAGCTCAGCCAGTTTTGTTATGAACATTGTTTTGGGCTCTTCATCTTCCCAGATTTTGTATGCCCACATACTTCATTCTGCCAGATGTCCGCTGGTGTTCAGTGAGATTTTTGGATGTGTTGCAATGTTTGAAAATAGGCATTTTGAGCTGGCATTCAGAGAAACCAAAGGTAATTTTAAAGCGTTTTTGAGCTACCAGGCCCTGCTGTTTTACCTTTGGCACCCATTCCACTCATGGCACCCTGGCCCATCATGCTCGCACTGGTGGGTGGCGAGTTAGGCAGCCATTTTGGTGTACGCGCAAACTGTGTGGTTCTCCTGGATTCTGGCGCACATGTGGGCTTTTTGGCCATCTTGGATTTTCTAAGCCCACAGCACCAAATGTTGCAGCATGATAGCTCAAACGTGGGTCAGGACACCCAACAACTGACTACTGTCTCCCAGGGCATGTAAAGTCACCATTGGCTTTACTAGTCCAAAATTGTGAACAGAACCAGTACAAACCATCATATTGTTGAAGTACTGGGCACTGTCCAGTCCCCCCTTGTCGAGTTTCTGGCTGGTGGCAGTGGTTACCACGCAAAATATTCCTTCGGAATATTCTCTATGGGATTTTCCCATTGATTTTAAACGCACCACTTTTTGGTGCAATGTTGAAGATACCGCCGGTTTATTTATTTAATATTAATTCCCCGGTTGGGTTTTTTGCCAGAACTTGGTTCCAAAATGGCGTTTGTGTCCGTCTCTGTAACTCTGACCAAGGTCGAGCCCTTTGTTCTCCACAGAAGCCCTCCAAGTGGTGCCACTCTGTCTGGGTTCCAAAGGAGGGGTTGAGGGGGGAATTGGCACCCTGGATTGCGTTGCCTTAGCAACCCAAGTCGCACTCTACTCTGATTGGCCCAGTGATGAGCCGCCCATCTCACCACTTAGCATGTGTGATTGACAGCTAGGCTGATGAATGGGGGGTTTTCTGCATAAAAGCAGGGCCTTTGGGACTGGAACTTCACAAGTCGCCACAGGACCTAAGAATCTGAAGAGGGAAGAAGCTGAGCCATCTGCAACCGATGAAACCTCCGGTGAAGCCCTGCTGCAACGAACTCACCACTTTTCCAACGACAAGAGAAGATCTGCTGGACGAGTCTTCTTCCTCTGAGCTGGTGGGACCAACCAGTTTGCCCTTTTCGCTTCCAAAGACGTCTCTTGGTCGAATCGCCCGTGCCAAGCACCCCGGCGGCCGGATAGCCAAGCTCACCACTTTTGACCGCAAATAAAAGGACCGCACCTTTTAATCGGGAACTCCGCGGCTGGTTTCATCCCTGTGCAGTGCAACGACTCCAAGTTTCCTCGTCGACGAGATCTTCTCTTCCCCTGGTCAGAACCACGAACTTCAACCACTGCCAGGAACAACTGCCCCCGCTGGAGCTTCCTCTCTCTTTAAGGTACTGTGTCCTGCCTGGCCTCCCTTTCTACAGATTGCTAAAGGTGACCCTTAAATCCTTGGTTTCTATACTGAGTTGGCTCCAGGCCTCTAACTATAGCTTTTGAATCACCCCAACCTCTTTTGAACATTTTGCAAAGACTTTTAGTGCAACTTAAACTGTGTGATCTTGGGCACATTTTGCCTGGCTCCCTTTAAAGTGGGCCTGGCCTATGAACTTTGGCTCTACAGTGTAAACTGCCTTTATTCCCTTGCTCTAAACTTCTAAAAGTGTTGGGAACTGTTTTATTCTATGCTCTGCCTTTTCTCTCCCTTTAAACTTAACTATTGGAGTGCCATCTAGGCTAAGCGCTCACATCTGTCTTACCAAATAGTAGTGCTTTAACCCTGACTTGTCTGATAGTTATCAAGGGAGGTGTTTATACTTACCTGACTGTGTTTTAACTTGCTTTTGATTGAGAGTGCTAGTGTATTGCTTAAAGTGTGTTTTAAATAAATAATGATATACTTTCTATACAAAGCTCTGGTCAGTGTTTGTTTGCTCTACTGTGTTTTTAGCCCTATTGCGTATACTCTATATACTGCCCTACTCTTCTTGAGAGAAGTCTGACTGCTCAGCCACAGCTACCAGGTAAATCTGGGTGGTGCAGACTGCTACCAATTGGGTTTACTGCCAAACACCTGTAGTCTTAATCTTCTTGCAGTGTTCCCCAAGGGAACTGCACAGGATTCTGCCTAACATGTGGTCACTCTCCCGTGGAACTATTGCTAGGAAGTCAACGGGACATGGGGATAATGATGGGTAAGTTTGGGCCTAATCATCTTACGCACGCGGTTATGCATACATCTACAAATAAGCATAATGCCTTGTTTGATATAGCAACATCTAAAAAGACACAAACTCTGCTCCTTGCTCAATTTAAAATCAAGAAGGACGAAGAATTATCGCAGATTAAGACAAGATTAGCTCAGATGACATCTTTGACTACGCAATATAAAAATTGGGTACGTAGGCACAAATTCTAACTTAATTCGTCACATTTGGAAAATGTTACAGTGTCTTATTAGAACTCACAACACTAGAACGTTTTGGCATCTGCTTCATTCCTTCAGGTCGGGTGAGCTAGCAAACCAGATCTGCGGGATATCTGAGGAGGGATGGGGAACCTTTATTGCAGGTTTATTTTGGGATCTATCATCCGTTCCTGAAAAACAGGTTGGGCCTATTCCACTCGATTAGACCCAATTTAATCCGATCGTTCATGATGACATTCTTGGTGTTGTTCTAAGATTAAAGGTCTAGAGTGCTCCTGGCTTGGACTGCCTGGCTAATGTCGTGGTCAAGAAAGACCCTCAGCTTTGGGCCGGGTTGCAGGTAATTTTCCTCCTAAATTCGGTGGTGTGGCCAGTTCATGGCTCTCTTATGCAGATGATACTGTGCTGCTGGACCAGACACCGATTGGTTTACAACAGTCACTGGATGCCCTATATTCTTATGCTGAAATGAATGGTCTAAAAACGAACTTAACCTAGACTAAAGTCATGTTGGTCGGCAGAAGAGTATCTGGCCATTCTAGCTTTGGCTGGCATATGGGTGGTAATAGTTTACAGAAGGTCAAGGTGTATAAGTACTTGGGTATCCGCATAAGGAATGTACCTTTCCCTGCCCTCCAAATCTGTAAGCAAATGCCTGGCTATAAAAAGATACTGCGACCAATGCTAAGTATGCCAAGCTCCCTTCTTGCTGAAGCATCTCTCTTCTTTGTGGCGTCTGGCGGTATGTACATTTTACTTGAAAATGAAACCGTCAGCAGCCTCTAAAGAATCAATACTAGGCTTGACTTCGGAGCATGTTAGACTGAAGCTGCTAATTGGAATTGTTGGTGTTGCATGCACAGTGCGGCCTGACTCCTCCTGGGCCTTTGGCCCTTTCCTCAGTGGCGTCGCTAGGGGGGGCCCGGGTCCCCCCTGTGAAACCCTGTGCTCCCCTTGTGCCCCCCACCTAAGACGAGCAGTGACCATGTTGTCCCCCTACATTTGTCTGTGCCCCCCTACTTTTGTCTTTGGCCCCCTCTGTGCCCCTCCTAAATTTGATTCTTGACGACGCCACTGCCTTTCCTCCAACCTCTGTTAGAGCGAAGTTGGAAGTGGAGCGGCGTCTGCTGGAACCTGCCAAACTTGCTACTGAACTGGTGTCCCGCACTTGTACGCAGTGGTTCAGCTGTACCGTGGTGCCACTTGAACGGGCAGTGCCTAAGCTGAATAACGTAGTAGCGCAAAGCACATTCTCTCAGTTCGCCGGAGAGAACCACATGCGCAGTGAGCCAAGGTAAGGCCCATGGTAGGCGCAGGCTGGTGTCTGAGGCCATGCTGAGGGAAATATAGGCTGCACCATAAAGTGGGGTATGGGATTCGTGAAATATCTCTGCCACGCTGTTGGCTGCTGCGTGTGAGCGAAGGACTGAGAGGCTGCAAAGGCCAGGTTATAATTTTGCTGCTCAGGCTCTCGCCAGGATAAGCCATTTACTTTTCACTTGTTGGAGTGAAAGGTTGTGTTGGTGACTGCGGGGCATAGTTTGTAAAGTTCTTGGAGCCGACGAACTGCCGCGCTCTCTTCTGTTAGGAGGGAAAAGTCTTGTCAGTGACAGTAGGACAGTTCAGGAAAAAGTCCTTTGAACCAGCAAGCTTTCACGTTTTGCTTTGGCCCAGTAGTGGATTTTGACATTTGCAAAACATTCAACTAAAAAAACTTGTGCAATTGGTATTTACAATAAAAGGGTGGATGTTGCATGTCTACAATCTGAGAAGTGGTGCAATGTGCGATGCCTGGGGCACCCCTGAATGGACTGAAACAAGGCTTACAAGGTGAAAGTTGCTGCAGCTAGTTCATTTAGGAGCACACACTTTTCCAGTGGCCGGAAGCACAGAGTCAGTGCTGCTAGTGCCTGAATCAGTACTTTGTTTAAATCCTGTATCTTTTGAGATCTCCCATGCTGTAGCTCATGACTCACCCACAATGATGCACGAGATATGAGGGGGAACAAATGGCTATACTGCCAGGGCAGGGAAACATCTAACAGATGTTCACATTCAAGTAGAGAAAATGGCTGGTTTTATAGTAATTACAGAACGGAAAACACAATTGTTTTTAAACTTGTTCAATGGCTGGTGCCATCTACAATATAGGTGCTTAAATACATTTTAAAACGTCATTGTCCTATTCTAATTGTTAGCGGTGTACTGGTGCCGCCACCCCGGCAATGACTTGTTGGACCTTGGTGTTGGGGATCACAATCCTGTCTCCCCTCAGCAGCAGGCCTGAGTCTGAGAAGGTCAGCTCCTCCCGCACCCTCCAGAGCTGCTCCAGCACCACCTTTGCCTCATTAGTCCTTCGGCCCAACGCTTCAAGCACGGTCTTCCAGGCCCCTTGTTCCATAGCTGTTTTCAGGATGCCAAAACATTTGTCACTCTTTGACGCGTGTTCCAGCTCTTCCACTTGCATAGAGTTTGGGGTGGCTGTTTCTATCACCAGCCGGACGTGCTGCTCCGCCTCCTCCGTGCCGGTAGACGATTGGGGACCCCCTCTCGGGTGCCTGGAGAGATAGTCGGCTGCGTTGTTGCTCCCTGGGCAGTAGACCAGCGACACTCCATACTCGAGGAGTGCCAGCATCCAGCGCTCTATCCTCACCGGTGGTTTGGATGAGGACCCCGCCATGATGGGGAGTAGGGGCTTGTGGTCCGTAATCACCGTGACTGGTCTACCGAAGATGTACAGGCGGAAGTGTCTACAGCCCCACAACATGGCCAGCGCCTCGCGCTCTATTTGCGAGTATCGCTGTTCAGTCTCAGAGAGTGCCTTGCTGGCATAGGCTATCGGGCGGATCTCCTGATCTCCTCCGACCTGCGTGAGCACTGCCCCTAGGCCATACGCGCTGATATCCACCACAATCTCAGTCTGTAGCCCCGGTCGAAGAATGCCATGGAGTCATCAGCAGCTACGGCACTTTTGATGTCGTTGAACGCTGCCTGCTCAAGTGGCCCCCGTTGCCATGTGGTGTCCTTCTTTGTCAGGGTCCTCAAGGGCTCAGATCGGGATGCCAGATTCCGGATGAAGCGGCCACAATAAGTGACCATGCCCAGAAAGCTTCTCACCTCGGATACGTTTTCTGGTGGCCTAGCCTCCTTAATGTCTTTCACCTTGCGCGGATCAGGTGACACTCCATCCGCCTTAAAGACAAATCCAAAGAACTCAATTGTTTTCTTGAGAAACTCGCACTTGTCCCTGTGCAAAGTGAGTCCCAGCGAGCGTAGGCGCTCAAATGTCTTAGCCAGGCGTGCCAGATGTTCGGCCTCCGACCTCGCGAACACCAGGATATCATCGCTGATGTTGAGGACTCCCTCCAGATCCGCCAGTGCCCCTCTGATGAGGTTCTGGAACACCTCAGCTGCCGAGGAGACCCCAAAGCTCAGTCTCTTATACCTGTACGGCCCCCTGTGTGTGGTGAATGTCGTAATGTATCGCGACTCAGGGTGCAGGACCACCTGATGGTACCCAGCTCTGAGGTGCAGCTTGGAAAAGAACCTCGCCCCCTGTAGTTCCGTTATGATATCATCAATGGTGGGGGTTAAGTGCCGTTCCCGCTTTATTGCCTTGTTGGGGAGTCGCATGTCCACACAAATGCGCACTGCATCAGGTTGCTTGGGCTTGCGGGCAATTACAATGGGAGACACCCACGGGGTCGGGCCCTCCACCTTTTCGATTATGTCCAGCCCTACCAGGTTGTCCAGCTCCTGATCCACCAGGTCTCTGAGGTGGAATGGCACTTGCCGATGTTTGAGCACCACAGGTTGGATAGACTCATCTATGTGTAGCCGTACGGTATCGCCCTCCATCTGTCCAATTTCTTCGAACAATGACGCATGCTTGTCTAGTAGCACTTGTATGTCATCCAGGTAGCATGCTTGTCTAGTAGCACTTGTATGTCATCCAGGTATACTGAGTATGCAAATGTCATGATTCCAAGGGCCTCCACCGCAGCACAGCATAGCAGGGTATTGTTGCTTACCGGTGTGACATAGAACCGGGCCCGCACTGATGCGTTCCCATATTTCACCCTTGCCACAAATGCACCATCGAGGGCAATAGGCTGGTTACCCCCAAAAGTGAAGATGCGCGCCTTTGGCGCAGCCAGGAGCGGCGGGGATTGCATGGTGTCATAGTGTTCCCTGGCCATAACGTTGACTGATGCGCCAGTGTTCACCAGCATTGGTATTGAATCCCCATTCACGAACATGTTGCACCTGGGCTGTCGTTTGGCATTGGCTCTCAGGACACCTACGCTGGACACAAAGAATATGTTCTCTTCATCCTCTTCATCTTCTTCGGCCTCAGGAGTGGCGCCATCGTCCCCATTGTCCACTTGTGCCACGTTTGATGACCTCTGGGGGCGGAAAGAGCCAGCCCGAACGGGTCCTCTTGGGACCACTGTGGGAGCCACAGCCCTGCACATCCAGGCATAGTGGTGAGCACCCCCACACCAGCCACAAGTTTTCCCAATGGCCGGGCATTCCGCTGGATGTGTGAGGTCATATCCACATTTCGAGCATGAATTGTTCACTGCCTGCCCCTTCAGTCCTTGGGCACCCGCCGGGCGTCTTGGCCCATGGCCTCTGCCGACTGCGCAGATGTCATCTATTTTGTTGGGGCGTACTCCGGCCTCCATCCTGGTTGCAAGCTGCTCAGAGACCTCATGGCACCTCCCCAGTTCTAGGATGCGGGGAAGGGTGATGCCAGGCTCGCGCAGGATCTGACAGTGCAGCTTGCCCGATACACACCCCTGGATGAGTTGGTTACGAATCATGGTGTCCGGGTCATTCCATGCACAAGGTACTGCCAGTCTGAGCAGCCTCCCATAGAACACATCCAGGGATTCGTCATCTTTCTGGCACGCCGCCCCCCTCAGAAATCGTTCATAATCTGCATTCGCCATAGGCAGGAAATGATTGTGGAGGGGGGTTTAGGCACCCTGCACTGCGTTGCCTCAGCAACCCAAGTCGCACTCTTCTCTAATTGCCCCAGTGGTGAGCCGCCCGGCTCACCACCTAGCATGTGTGATTGACAGCTAGGCTGAATGAATGGGGGTTTTCTGCATAAAAGCAGGGCCTTTGGGACTGGAACTTCAGAAGTCGCCACAGGACCTAAAGAATCCGAAGAGGGGAGAAGCTGAGCCATCTACAATGACGAAACCACCGGTGGAGCCCTGCTGTAACCAACTCACCACTTCCCCAACGACAGAGGAGATCTTCTTCCAGGAGAGTCTTCTTCCCTTCGAGCTGGTGGACACAACCAGTTCACCTTTTTCGCCTTCCATGATGTCTCGTGGTCGAATTGCCAGTGCCAAGCACCCCGGCAACCGGATAGGCACGTTTATCACTGACAGCGAATAAAAGGGTCATACCTTTTAATTGAGAACTCCGCGGCTGGTTTCTTCCCTGGCAGTGCAACAATCTTCAGCTTTCCTCCACGTCGAGATCCTCTCTTCCTCTAGACGAAGCCACGACTTGCACCTGCTGCCAGGAACAACTGCCCCGCTGGAGCGTTCTTACCACTTTAAGGTACTGTTTCCCGCCTGGCCTCCCTTGCAACGGATTGTCCAAGGTGTCCCGTAAATCCTTGACCTTCCAACCTGGGTTGGCCTCCAGGCCTGTTAACTACCTTTTCTGAACTGATTCCACTCCTTTTTGACTCTTCTACAAAGACGTTAAAGTGCATCTTCCACTGTGCGATCTTGGGCACATTCCACCTTGCTCCCTCCAAGAGTTGGCCTGGCCTATGAACTTTTGCTCTAACAGTAGACTCTGCCTTTCCTGACTTGCTGTGTGTCTTTAAAGTGTTGGTATTGTGTTGTTTCCATACTCTGCCTTTTCTCTCCCATTTTAAACCAAATTATTGAAGTGCCATCTAACGTTACGCGCTCACCTCTGTTTTGCAAATAAGTGGTGTCTTAACTTAGACTTGTCGAATAATCAGGGAGGTGTATATACTTCTAATGACTGTGTTTGAACTTGCTTGACATATTAGTGCCAGTGTATTTTTACAAGTGTGTTTTTAAATAAATAATTATATACTTTTATACCCAAGCTCTGGCCAGTGTTTGCTTGTGCTACTGTTCTTTTGTACCTAATGTGTATACTCTTTATACTGCCTAACTCTTCTTGAGGGAAGTCTGACTGCTCAGCCACAGCTACCAGGTAAATCTGGGTGGTGCAGACTGCTACCAATTGGGTTTACTGCCAACACCTGTAGTCTTAATCTTTTTGCAGTGCTCCCTAGGGGAACTGCACAGGATTCTGCCTAACACTGGTGTACAGCGGTGGGATTGGTATTGAGTATACATGTTAGTGTGCTTATAAGGACCTTAGTGCAACTAACCACAAAGCTTAGCACTAAAAAGTTTATTTTCTAACCTGTCTACTATGGAAAGTTATAGTCAAGAGTCCCTTGCTACAAAAACTGCTGATTGTTTAAGAGTTCTCTGTAAGCATAAGAATCTCCTGACTAAAGGCAAGAAAATGGAGCTAATAGAAAGATTGTTAGCAAACCAAAGTCTGGGCAGTGGTTCAGAGGAGCCCACTCTCCCAGCAAATGTAGATGACAGTAATGATATTGAGATTGATCAAAGTATTGATAACCTTGAGCCAGAGTCAGAAGATGAGGCTGAGGCTGTTGTGACTGTCCTCCCTGGGCCTCTGTCTGCTCTACCTGCTGTACCTACTGGACCCTTACCAGGCCCCACATTTAGTCCTCAATGTCTTGAACTAGAAAAAATGAAGCTTGAATTAGGGTTTAAAAGACTCAATTCTCAAACAGAGCAACGGCACCAAGAACTAAGGCTCAGAGAAATAGAGCTCAAGCATGAACTAGAGATGAAGAAATTGTCTGTTGAAAATGCTTCTCTCTCCGAATCCTCTAGGAGTTCCAGTCCCAAAAGACCCCGGATGCCTAAAGAGATTGTGGGTATGTATGAGCCTAAGTTGGATGTATTGGATTGGTTGGCTATGTTTGAGTATAATCATGTAATCATGGGCTCCAGGACATCACAGGGAATCAGTCGCTTCCTTGGTTGTTCTCTAGGCTCCCTCCTGTTGCATCTGATATGGTAATGGAATTGGGGGAGGTGGATAGGATGGACTATGAATGTGTGAAGCTAGCTTTGATAGCTAGATTTGGGAAGACCCCCTTCCCAGTACCTTAAGAGGGTTAGGACCCTCAAAAGGCATGATGGTACCCCTTGGGCTACCTGGGTGAGTGAAAGTTTGAAGATCTTAGCGGGATGGATTAAGGGTTACAGAGTGAACACTTATGAAGGGATGAGAGATCTTGTGATGTTGGAGTCAATTTATGATGCCTGCTTGTAAAGACTGGTAGGGGGTGTCTGTACTTCCGCTCTCTATATGGTAGAGGGGAGGCACAGAGGACCCCAGCCAAGATTCTCGATTATTGGTACGTTGTCGAGCAATCAAGGCCTAGCTTCTCAGGAGGTGATGCAGGCTGGTTCTTAAGTACAGTGTAGTCCCCGAACCCCCACAAAGGAATGTCCAAACACTGTATTACTGAAAACACAGTCTTCATATAATTAATATTCAAAGGTATGTACACGATCACAATAACGCACTTTGTACTCGGAAGTCAATAATGATAAATATATACCATTCTAAAGTGGTACAGCCAATGTTATCGAATCTCATTAAAGTGCATCAACTGTACGGTTAAAATGTCACACAGATCAATAACGAGTAAACCAGCAATAGAGATAGGAAGGAACGCAAGATGGTTGAAACAGTAGGCAGAATACTGACCCCTACCACTAGGCACAGTTCTGTGTGGAGATCCCCCCACCTGGGCAACCTGTAAATAAAGATATATAGCACAAGCCCTGTCCATATAATGTTCGATAGTCTTACTTCCTCCTATTAAGGTTTTACCCCCCCAATGTACCTGGTGGAGTAGAGTTCTCCGACGATGCGTCGACCGATCCTTCTTGAGTGCCTCCCTTTAAAGCAGGAGCCACGGATCGTCGAGAGGCGTCGGGGAACTTGGCGTTCGGTGTCAGGGAATCAACGGCCCTTCTTGAGTGCCCTCCCTTTAAGGCAGGAGTCACGGGTCGTCGAACGTACGACGGTGAACAGGTTGAACTACGGCACTGAAGTGGCAGCTTCGTTCCTAGCGGTGCTCATCGACGACAGAGCGCTGGCATCCTGCAAGGAAGAGGCGTGCGGGGCACCTCGGTGACGATAGTCCTGGATCGCAAAGAGATGATGAAGAACTGTGGCCCAGCAAGGGCGTCGAGTCGTCGGCGTCTCTGTGGTCCTTAGGTGGCGGGAAACCCACCGGTGGATGCTCCTCGGTGCGTCGACGGTCGGGCCTTCTCCAGCGGGAGACAAGCGGGTGACGATGCAGACGAGAGCGTCCGATGATCAATTGAAGTTCTTAGGCAAACGGGAGCACGGCGGCTCCGGTCGGCGACGGCGGTCATCGACAGTGGCGGACAATAGTCCGAGTGCTTCTCCCTGGAGTTCCGCAGCAGTCCCCGTATCGGTTTGGCAGCCTGTCGAAGGTCTGTCTACCAGGCAGCGTTGGCAAAGATCAGCTGTGCACGATGGTCCCTCTTAGCTCAGGAAAAGGGCGCCTTACCAGGTCCTCTCTGAGTCAGTCCTTGGAAACACAGCAGCTTTCAGATTGCGAGGGAGAGCCACAGCACTCCTTCTCATCCAGCTGGGTTTCAAGGTCAAGCGTCAGTTACTCCAGTTACTCGTCGTAGTGGACTTCAGCTTCTGAACACGATTCCTAGCAGTGAGAGGTCCCCAGATATACTGTTGATCTCCCATTCATTCCGCTGTGTCACACTCAAGCATCCAATCACGACTAAGGGCATTCATGCAGGCAGGCAGCCAATCAGGCACACGAGGTATTCAGGCCATTCACTTCTCTCCAGACACTCACAACAAGTTATGTGTATTGGGACAAGTACCGAGCCATTCAACACTCCAAGCTGCATTCATACCGGTTTCGGGCAGGGTTGTCTCAGTCATTGTGTCAACCACCAGATACTAGACACCCACAACACAGAATGCATATTCGTCACACACTCTATTCACCCAGGTTCCACCCACAGGAGGTACCCACAACATACATCACCGGGAAGGCTCCAGCTAGTCTGGCCGGGCCTTCACAACAACACCATACATGGCATTTCCACCCAACGGCCAGTCAGGGGGAAGGGACAGAGTCAGGGCTTCCCAGGACTTTGGGAAAACAAGGTAATGGGTAATAGAAAGCAAGAGGCCACAGGGGCCATCTTGTTTTCCATCAGGAATCAACTGATCTCAATGGCAGGGCCGGGGTATCCCAAAATGGAGGATACTCTGCACACCTGTCAAATTCAGCATGGAGCTGCCACCAGCCCATACCCTGCTCTGCGGGCCACCCACAGGTGCCCAAAAACATACACTAGGGGCACAGGGTTGTACCCCTACCCATGGGTGCCATAAGGGTATCCCACGGGTCCGTTCACCAAACCAAAAGAAAGAGAGCTGCGCCGCCAGGAGTCCCACATGAACTCCTGCGCGGAAAACACGACAGAACACACGATAAAAAGCAGTAAAGGACAAGGATACGGAGGCCCTGTCCCTCCAATGCATTTCCAGCATCACAGTCGCCCCCACCAGACTGAGGTGGAGGGTGCCTAATCTCCCACGGGATAGACACCCTCATCCAGACGGTCAACATACCTTCTGGAAAGGCCATCTGCATTATCGTGACTCTTCCCTGGTCTGTGCTCTATGGTGAAGTCTAGCCCTTGCAGGCTAATGGACCACCTGAGCCATTTCGGGTTCTCACCCTTCATCTGCATAAGCCACTTCAGGGGCTTATGATCTCTTTGGACCTTGAAGGTAGACCCCGTAAGGTAGGGCCTAAAATGCTTAAGGCTCCAAACTATACTAAAACATTCCTTTTCAACAGTAGCCCACCTAAGTTCTCTACCCTTGAGTTGTCTACTGATGAATATGATAGGATGTTCTCTCCCTTTGTCATCTAACTGGGACAAGACAGCTCCAATTCCGGTGTCGCAGGCATCCGTCTGGACGATAAAGGGTCGGCTGTAGTCAGGCGCACACAACACGGGTGCCTGACACAGACTTTCTTTCAAGCCATCAAAGGCCCTCTGACAGTCTTCAGTCCAATTAACCTTTCTAGGTTGTTTGGGTGAAGTCAGCGCTGTCAGGGGAGCAGCTATGGTTCCATAGTCTGCCATGAAATTGCAATAGTACCCAGTGAGGCCCAAAAAAGCTCTCACCTGAGTTTGTGTAGTGGGAGTCTCCCAGTCATGTACATCCTGTACCTTACTGGGGAGAGGTTGGATTTGACCCTCTCCTACCTCATGACCAAGATACGTGACTTTCCCCTGAGCTATCTGGCACTTGGTGGCCTTGATAGTGAGGTTAGCCCTCTTTAAGGCCTGCAACACTCTACCCAGATGTGTCAAGTGCTCTTCCCAAGTGGAACTGTAGACGGCAATGTTGTCTAAATTAGCCACAAAAAAGGCTTCCAGCCCACTGAGAGCATGATTGACCAATCTCTGGAAGGTGGCAGGGGCATTTTTCCACCCAAAAGGCATGACCCTAAACTGGTAGAGTCCCTCTGGTGTTGAGAACGCCGTCTTTTCCTTGGTATGGTCCGTCAGAGCTATTTGCCAATAGCCTGAGGTGAGGTCAAAGGTGCTCACAAATTTAGCAGCAGCTATGGTGTCCATGAGCTCATCAGCCCTGGGCAATAGGGGCAATGGGTGCGCGTCAGTTTTGGTGACGGCATTGACTCCTTGGTAGTCCACACAGAACCTCCAATCCTTGGTACCTGCCTGGGAACTTGCCTTGGGGACAAGGACCACGGAACTGGACATGGGACTGGTTGAGGGTTCAATAACACCCAGATCCAACATCTTGGCGACCTCAGCCTGGATGTGGTTCTTAACCGTATCTGACATTCTGTAGCTCCTGCTTTTGACAGGCACGCTGTCACCAGTGTCAATCTCGTGCTTACACCACGGTGTAAGGCCTGGCGTCAGCGAAAACAGAGAGGCATACTGCTGGAGCAAAGTCCTGCAGGCCCTCTGCTGCTCGGTTGTCAAATCTGGAGAGAGCTGCACTCCCTCCACTGAGCCATCCTGAGGGTTGCTATGCAACAAATCAGGAAGGGGCACACTCTCATCCTCTTCTTGCTCTGAAGCGAGCAAGAGACATGAGACTTCGGCTCGCCTGTGGAAAGGCTTGAGCCTATTGACATGGAATACCTGGGGGGCTACCCCTGGGATTCTCATGTCAACCAGATAGTTGACCTCGCCCATCTTGGAGATTATCCGGAAGGGCCCAGTCCATTTATCTGCCAATGCCCGAGGCTTGGTAGGCTCCATCACAAGGACCTCCTGTCCCAGAGTCCAATCCACTTTCGATGCTTTAAGGTCATGCCAGTATTTGTTCAATTCCTGGCTGGCCTTGAGATTCACTGTTGCTTAACCCATCATTTGTGTCATCCTCCGCCTGAGGCCTAACACATAGTCCCCCACTTGCTTGGCGGGACCGGGAGCGGTGGCTTCCAAACCTTCTCTGATCAAGGCAAGGGGCCCCCTCACGGGATGTCCAAAGAGTAACTCAAAGGGGCTGAAACCAACACCCTCTTGAGGTACCTCTCTGTAAGCAAACAGCAGGCATGGTAGGAGGAGATACCATTTCCTCCTTAGGGGCTCTTCCAAAGCACCTAGCATGCCCTTGAGAGTTGTATTAAATCTCTCAACCAGACCATTGGTCTGGGGGTGGTAAGAGGTGCAGAACTTGTAGGTTACCCCACACTCTTTCCACATGGTTTTTATGTAACTAGACATGAAGTTGGATCCTCTGTCAGAGACAACCTCCTTGGGGAATCCAACACGTGTGAAAATGCCCAGGAGAGCCCTGGCAACCACCTTGGCAGTAACAGTCCAAAGGGGTATAGCCTCAGGATACCTGGTGGCATGATCTACCAAAACCAGGATGAACCGATGTCCACCTGACGTGGGAGGGTCAAGGGGACCGACGATGTCGATGCCCACCCTCTCAAACGGTGTGCCAACCACTGGCAATGGCTGCAGTGGGGCAATGACACTGCCTCCAGTCTTGCCAGACAACTGACAAGTTGGGCAGGTCCTGCAGTGGGACTCCACTTCTACTCCCATCCGAGGCCAGTAGAAATGGGCAGAGAGCCTCTGCTTAGTCTTCTTGGTAGCAAGATGACCAGCCAAGGGCACCTCATGCGCCAACTACAGTAGGAAGGGCCTGTAAACCTGGGGTACCACCAACCTCTTGAGGGCACCAGGTTCAGGCTTAGTGGACTCACTAACAAGGAGCTCACCCTCCCAATAAATCCAGAATGTCCTAGGCACTTCTCCTTGTGCCTGGGACAGGGCCTGTTTCCTCAGACCCTCGAGAGAGGGACACTCTCTCTGTCCTTTACAGAAGTCTGCCCAGGAGGGTCTCCCTTCAGCTAACAAGCATTGAAGATCGGGATGATCCTCCGGGTTGAGAACCTCTCCCAGAGAAGAGTCTTCTGGCTCTTCTGCCACAGGAGTTGAGACGGGGTTTACCACTGGACCCTGCCCGTCCGGAGCATGGATCCCAATGGGTGATGTAGGAACAGCAGGAAGAGAAGGAGCTCCCTCCACAGAGGTGGCCTTCTTGCTCTTCCTTCGTCTTGCCTTAGGCCGTGCCTTCGGCTCGGTTACCTGACTCACAGCCAGACCCGGTGTCACCTGTGATCTAGTGACCACAGCAGCAGTCATGGGAAGACCATCTGCGATCAATCCCAGCTCTACTAGATCATTACCTAACAGAATGTTAGCAGGGACATTGTCCTGAACCAGGACGGGAAGCTTTGCTGTCTTGTCTCCAATTACGAGTGTGACTCGGGCTACAGGCAATAATTAGGGAGGCCCACCAGCTAACCTGGTGGTTCTCAGAGGAGCATCTACATAGTCATCTGGCTTGAGCAGGGTCCTATCCACCACTGTCATGCTTGCCCCAGTGTCTCTCAAACCAGTAGAAGGCTGGCCATTCAGGAGGACACTTCTCAAAAATCTACGGGTGTTCAGGCCCCAAGGGACACTAAGGAAATCTCTACGGGAGCACCAAATGTGATCCCTGTAGAGGAGGGGAGGACAGTGGCTTCCACCTCAGACATGGGGTAAGGGTAGGTCAGGCTGACAGCCTGTACTCCGAGTGCCTTACCTTTACACTTGGAGTCACCCCTTTTGTGATCCAGAGCCCCACAGGCCCAACAAGTGCCGGGAGTGCGGGGTACGATACTGGAACCACTGGGAGCCTGCTTTGCAGCAGGTGGACCACTACTCTTATTCCCACCCACAGATGACTCATCCCCACTAGATTTTTGGCTCTTAGGAGAGGAGGGTTTAGGTTTATTCGACTGTGACTGCTTTTTGGACTCCTCAGCTTTCTGAGAGGCCCCCTTTTCTTTGTCCTTGTCCTTCCCACTGGAGTCCTTAGGGGACACCCGGTGGGAGACCCACTTGTCAGCCAGCCAAGCCAGCTTAAAGGGATCCAAAATGTTCTGGTCAGCAACATACTGATGCAGCTCCGGTGAACAGGCCTCAGGAAAATGCTCAAAGAACAACAGGTGGGACAATTCAACAAAAGGTTTCACCTTGTAACCATCAATCCACCCCATCATATTCATGTGTGCAGCACTCACCCAGTCAACCCAAGACACATTCTCTCTTTTCTTAAAATCCCTGAACCTTTTAAGGTATTGGGTAGGTGTCTTGCCAAACTTGGCAATCAAAGCAGATTTCATACACTCATACTGACCCCTTTCTTCCACACTCAGCTTCAGAATACAGTCATATCCAGTTTGAGGCACTCTGCTTAGCAAACACTCAGCCCAATCTCTTTTGTCAACATCATGAATTGCACAAGCCATTTCAAACGCTTCAATCCATTGGAGGATATCAGAACAGTCCACAAACACACCAACCAAATCTTTCATAAATTTAGTTGCTGGGGACCTGACACTCTTACTGGGTTTCGCTGAAGTCTCCACTCGAGCTTTCTCTAGCTGGATTCTCTGACATTCAGTGTCCTTGTCTTTGAGTTCAAGATCCCTATTCTTGATTTCAACTTGTTGAGCCAGCTCCTCTTTCTTAAGCTCAGCATCTATTTCCAACTTGCGATATTCAAATAACTCAAGTTCCAAGGAATTGCTGGGGTTTGGAACAGAAGCAGCAGGAATGGAGGCATTCCCAGAAACAGATTCAGTAGAAACCCCAGGGGCAGAGTCCTTATTGGTTGCATTCCCCCCCTCATCAAGAGTTTCACCATCGGTCTGGTAGTCCACCAGGGCAGCTATCAGCTCAGCCCTAGACTTATCCACAAAGTCTAACTTCACAAGCACTCTGGAGAGCCTCTAAGCTCATCCGAGTCAATTTACCATTCGCAATAGACTCCATTGCTTGTAATGCAGTTATTTTGTACACACCCAAACCTTAATCTAATAAAGTGCAGATATTTTGTAAGTGGCACGGTTATACACTGATTCTCAAAACCATAAGCATCCCACCGCTGCCACCAGTGTAAAGACTGGTAGGGGTGTCTGTACTTCCGCTCTCTATATGGTAGAGGGGAGGCACAGAGGACCCCAGCCAATATTCTCTATTATTGGTACGTGGTCGAGCAATCAAGGCCTAGCTTCTCAGGAGGTGATGCAGGCTGGTTCTTAAGTGCAGTGTAGTCCCCGAACCCCCACAAAGGAATGTCCACACACTATATTACTGAAAACACAGTCTTTATATAATTAATATTCAAAGGTATGTACACGATCACAATAACGCACTTTGTACTCGGAAGTCAATAATGATAAATATATACAATTCTAAAGTGGTACAGCCAATGTTATCGAATTTCATTAAAGTGCATCAACTGTACGGTTAAAATGTCACACAGATCAATAACGAGTAAACCAGCAATAGAGATAGGAAGGAACGCAAGATGGTTGAAACAATAGGCAGAATACTGACCCCTACCACTAGGCACAGTTCTGTGTGGAGATCCCCCCACCTGGGCAACCTGTAAATAAAGATATATAGCACAAGCCCAGTCCATATAATGTTCGATAGTCTTACTTCCTCCTATTAAGGTTTTACCCCCCCAATGTACCTGGTGGAGTACAGTTCTCCGACGATGCGTCGACCGATCCTTCTTGAGTGCCTCCATTTAAAGCAGGAGCCACGGATCGTCGAGAGGCGTCTGGGAACTTGGTGTTCGGTGTCGGGGAATCGACGGCCCTTCTTGAGTGCCCTCCCTTTAAGGCAGGAGTCACGGGTCGTCGAACGTCCGACGGTGAACAGGTTGAACTACGGCAGTGAAGTGGCAGCTTCGTTCCTAGTGGTGCTCGTCGACGATAGAGCGTTGGCATCCTGCAAGGAAGAGGCATGCGGCGCACCTCGGTGACGATAGTTCTGGACCGCAAAGAGATGATGAAGAACTGTGGCCCAGCAAGGGCTTCGAGTCGTTGGCGTCTCTGTGGTCCTTAGGTGGCGGGAAACCCACTGGTGGATGCTCCTCGGTGCGTCAACGGTCGGGCCTTCTCCAGCGGGAGACAAGCGGGTGACGATGCAGACGAGAGCGTCCGATGATCAATGGAAGTTCTTAGGCAAACGGGAGCACGGCGGCTCCGGTCGGCGACGGCGGTCGTCGACAGTTGCGGACAACAGTCCGAGTGCTTCTCCTTGGAATTCCACAGCAGTCCCCGTATCGGTTTGGCAGCCTGTCGAAGGTCTATCTACCAGAGAGCGTTGGCAAAGATCAGCTGTGCACGATGGTCCCTCCTAGCTCGGGAAGAGGGCGCCTTACCAGGTCCTCTCTGGGTCAGTCCTTGGAAACACAGCAGCTTTCAGATTCCGAGGGAGAGCCACAGCACTCCTTCTCGTCCAGCGGGGTTTCAAGGTCAAGCGTCAGTTACTCCAGTTACTCATCGTAGTGGACTTTAGCTTCTGAACACGATTCATAGCAGTGAGAGGTCCCCAGATATACTGTTGATCTCCTATTTATTCCGCTGGGTCACACTCAACTATCCAATCATGACTAAGGGCATTCATGCAGGCAGGCAGCCAATCAGGCACACAAGGTATTCAGGCCATTCACTTCTCTCCAGACACTCACAACAAGTTATGTGTATTGGGACAAGTACCGAGTCATTCAACACTCCAAGCTGCATTCATACCGGTTTCGGGCAGGGTTGTCTCAGTCATTGTGTCAACCACCAGATACTAGACACCCACAACACAGAATGCATATTCGTCACACACTCTATTCACCCAGGTCCCACCCACAGGAGGTACCCACAACAAACATCACCGGGAAGGCTCCAGCTAGTCTGGCCGGGCCTTCACAACAACACCATACATGGCATTTCCACCCAACAGCCAGTCAGGGGGAAGGGACAGAGTCAGGGCTTCCCAGGACTTTGGGAAAACAAGGTAATGGGTAATAGAAAGCAAGAGGCCACAGGGGCCATCTTGTTTTCCATCAGGAATCAACGGATCCCAATGGCAGGGCCGGGGTATCCCAAAATGCAGGATACTCCGCGCACCATGAGAACCCATTTGAAAAAAGTAGCGCTTGTAGATGCACCAGTTGTACTAGGTTAGTTTTGTTAATTTGTAATTGAACGTGTTTTAAGGATTTTAAGATATTAGGATTTTAATTGACAGTTCCGCTATTTCGCTATTTACGTTAGGCAAAATAACTGTTGAAGCACTTGCATCTAATTTAGCTGCACGTACATTTGTGTAGACCGATAAGCATTTCGTTTGCCAACGTCGCTGTAGGAAAGCGAGCAGTTTTTAGCAACGCTGCCCTCTGCACGCGTTTTCGTTTGACTAGAACTAGAACTACAATCCCCAGCAGGATTGTAGTCCTCACTCTCGATTTCAATACAAACCCGGCGCGAACGCGCCGGCGCGCACGGGCAGGCACAGTCTGCTTCAGTCTGTGCAAGGAGGTGCTGGGAGGTCCTCAGAGGTAAGCGTGTTAGCTTTCCTTCATGCCGAGAAGCATGCCAGACAGCACCACTTGTCAGCAACCCCTCCAAACATTATCCCAACCAAACGCCACAGAAATTATAAAGCATCCCGCAAAACAGCTGTTAAAAAAGACCAAGCAGAGGATGGCCCGTTCACCAGTCAACACCAGACTGAAAATAGGTCTGTTAAACACGCGCTCCCTAAACAAACACGCCCAAAATGTCCACGACCTCATTAAAGAGAGGGATCTGGACTTTATATGTCTAACTGAAACCTGGCTGAAGGAGCCAATTGGGCCGGTGGTCTCTACTGCAGTCCCAGAGGGATACATCATATATAACAAAAATAGAGATAAGGGCCAGGGAGGGGGAGTGGCGGTCATAGCAAAAGAAGCATTACACCTATTCAAAGCCAGCTTTGAATGTACGGGCTGTGAGTCCATCCAATTAAAATTGACCCATACACCCAATAATTGTCTGAACATTGTTGTGGTTTATAGGCCCCCAGTGCTAACCTCAGACTTTCAAAATGAGGTAGTTAGTCAAATCAATAAATTAACCTCGGCAAACTCCGCCACCATACTAGTAGGCGACATGAATAGGTGGAGGGGGGACCCGGCGGACAAAGAGGCATTGGCACTAGAAAAAGCCCTGAATAACACAGGTTTCTATGTTGTTAATAATGACCCGACCACACCACAAGGGAACCAGCTGGACTGGGTGTGTACCAATAATGTACAATCAGAACAGGTCTCTACTGAGCCATGCATCTGGTCCGATCACAGTCTGGTTACCCTGGAACTAAAATTAGACCCCCCACCCCAAAGACAAGAAAACCCACATATCGGAATTCAGAGTAGAAATTTCAAGAATCTAGGGCCAGAAGTTCTGGCACCGTACTTACAGCAAGTCCTGAAATCATTTTCAGAAAATGATAGCTGTGAGACCATGCTAGAAAAATACACCTCCGGCTTGCAAAAATTAGTGGACAAGCACGCCCCACTAAAAAATAAGCTAGTCAGGAAAAATAACAATCACTGCAAATGGTACAATGATGAAATAAACAAATTGAAACAAGAGAAACGGGCCAAAGAAAGAACTTGGTTGAAGAACCAATCACTAGAGAATAGAATTGACTGGAAACGAAAGGACCTAGAGTATAGAAAGGCAGTCAAAAATGCCAAACTCAATTATTACAACAGAGAAATAGAGTCAGCCGCTAACCCAACGAGTAAACTCTTCGATATCCTTAAGTCAATTGAAAAGCCAAAAGCACTCTCAGTACCACATAATCCATCTAAAGAAGACTGCGAGAAAGTACAAGAAGCCTTTGCAGCTAAAATTCTAAAAGCTAGAACTAATATAATTCAAGCAAGGGAATCCGCTAGTACTGAAACTTGCCCCACAGCAGAGCCCAAACCAGGTAATAGGGACAGTTTTCAGTTTAAAGCCATAACAGAGGAAGTTTTCTGCCAGGTATTAGCTAAAATGAAACCTACATCATGTGCTGAGAACATCCTGCCCACAAAAATTATTCTGGATAATAAAGAAATCTTTGCACCAGCTCTCACTAAAATAATTAACACCTCGTTTTCCGAAGGGAAAATACCCAACAGCATTAAAAAAGTTACAATAACCCCGCTGGTCAAAAAACCGGGCCTAGACCCGAAAGACCCTAGCAATTTACGGGCAATAACAAACTCCAATTTTGTTTTGAAGATTCTGGACAAAATCGCCACTAATCAGCTACAACAACACGTGGAAGCACAGGTGTTACTACACACACAGCAATCGGGTTTTAGAACAGCCCACAGCACAGAATCAGCTATGCTTGACCTACAAACCCACATGTTAGAGCTGATAGAACGGGGCAAGTCTGGGATGCTCATGCTACTAGATCTTAGTGCAGCGTTTGACCTAGTGGACCATCAACTACTACAAAAGGCCCTAGATAAAACCATTGGCTGCTCTCCAACAGCACTGGCCTGGATAGCTTCCTTCTTAAGTGATAGGCGGGCACGCATTCATTGGGGAGACACTTTCTCAGAAGCAGCTCTCATCCTATTTGGAGTACCGCAGGGAGCCAGTCTGTCCCCTCTGCTTTTCAACGTCTACATGCGTAGTTTGTGTGAATTATTGGAAAACATCGGTGTGTTTTTCACCAACTATGCCGATGATACGCAGCTGGTCTTTGAAATGACGGGAGACTATACACTAGATAGTGCAAAAGTAGAAGACGTATATAAAACCATCGATATCTGGATGCAGAAGCATTGGATGTGCCTCAACAACAGCAAGACTGAGCTCATGATCTTTGGAGCTCAGCATGCCAGAACCAAACTAGGCGATCAATATGAGGATTTTAGTATAAAAGATGCCAAAATTCCAGTCCTACCCCAAGTTAAAACACTTGGGATGTTGGTAGAAGCTTCAGTAGGGGCCGAAGCGCAAGTAAACTATCTACACAAAAACAATACTTATTACTTGCGCTTGTTGAGAGCCATCAGACCCTACATAAGCGAAGCAAACGCGGCTAACATCGCAAGAGCGATCATACAATCCCGTCTTGACTATGGCAATGCACTATTGGTGGGGGCCACCAAGAAAGAGCTGCATCGCTGCCAGGTCATGCAAAATGAGGCAGTCCGTATTGTTAAGGAAATTAAATTTGGAAACCATATATCGGATGCAAGGAAAGATCTTCACTGGCTCAGAATCGAAGAAAGAGTCCACTTTAAGGCCATGACGATCGTGCACAGATGCCTATTTGGCACGGCGCCAGGATACCTTAAAAAGAAATTCGCACTCTACACACCTAAAAGAAACCTGAGATCAGCCGACACAGGCCTCCTGGTTATCCCCAGGGTGAAACGAGCAGCAGGGGGGGGGCCGAGCCTTCCCTTTCAAGGCAGCCAAATTTTGGAACAACCTCCCAGGGATTCTTAGATTTGAAGGAAATTATGGCAACTTCAGGAAACTTCTGAAAACATACCTCTTCCAATAACCTCCAGATATCTCAGGACCTCTCACCTGTATCTAGACTCTTACTGCATTCTACAAGACTCCTCTCTCAGATGTTCTCCGCGCCCTGATGCCTGCGGGCTGCCGGCGCGTTACAAACACATAAACATAGACATAGACATAGACCTGTCAAATTCAGCATGGAGCTGCCACCAGCCCATACCCTGCTCTGCGGGCCACCCACAGGTGCCCAAAAACATACACTAGGGGCACAGGGTTGTACCCCTACCCATGGGTGCCATAAGGGTATCCCACGGGTCCGTTCACCAAACCAAAAGAAAGAGAGCTGCACTGCCAGGAGTCCCACATGAACTCCTGCGCGGAAAACATGACAGAACACACAATAAAAAGCAGTAAAGGACATGGATACCGAGGCCCTGCCCCTCCGATGCATTTCCAGCATCACACTGCTCTCCTGAGCTCAGACAGCACTTGGCTGATTCAAAGGAAATAGATTCCAAGAAGCTAGCTAAGGCTGCTGACTTGTGGGTTACCAACAGGGCTACACACAAGGATTCTGGGGCAACTCAGAAAAAGGATGAGGGGAAACAGCCTAAGAAGGACTCCAAAGAGAATTCAAATAATCCTAATTCCAAAGTGGGCCCCAAACAAAACCATAAGGGTAAGCCACAAGGGAAACCAAATCAGGCTAGTGTACCTACTGGTCCCAGACCAGAAAGAGGTCAGAGCAAGCCACAATTCGTGAAAGCATTTGGAAAATGCTATGTTTGTAGCTCTCCTGACCATGTGAAAGGGGATCCCAGATGTAAGGGTAAACCTTCAGGGCTCCACACTGTCTCCCTAGCCTTCGCTCCAGAGGACAAAGTACCAATGACAAGTGAAAACTTTCTTCTACTGGCTGATGATCCCATTGGAGTCTCAGCTAGTGTTTCTTTAGTATCCCTGGGGTTGTGGGAGCAACAGAATTTAGATGTATATAATTCTATCCCAGATAATACTAAAGAGTATTATAAGGACAGTGTCCAAGTAAATGGTCAGGAGACTCCTGCCATTAGGGACACTGGGGCCAGTATAACTGTGGTGGATGAATCATTTTTCAAGGCAGAGGATGTTGCTAGGGCACCCAAATGCCTCACCAAGTTATCTGGAGGGCCTGTGTAGATGTGTCCCCAATTACCTGTTCTCATCCAGTGCAATGATATGACTGTGAAGATACCTGTCAGTGTACAATGTGAAGTACCAGGAAGGGTTCTGTTGGGAAATGACCTGAAAACTCTTGGAGTTGTGTCACACACCCCCAGACCTCCTAGTAAAAGGTTACAGGAGCTAACCACACCTGCAAGAGAGAAAACCTTGAGAGGTTCTTCTCAGGAGATGATAGAAGAAGAAATCACTCCTACTCCACTGGAGTTACTTACAGCCATAGCTGGAAAACCAGAAGCAAAGGGGAAACCCAATACTTCAAACGGAAAAACAGCAGCAAGTACTCCAGAGATACCAAGAAGGACTTCCCCTAGGTTGTCCAAAGTTACACCTGTAACTCCCCTTCCAGCTGAGGCTGAGAGGGAGGTACAACCCTGTGTGGTTGAACTAGACTCTGAAGAAGAGCTAGTAGGAGGCCAAAAACTTATTGGAGATCTAGATCCTGCTGACCATCCTGAGCTGCAGTCTTTACTGGCAGAAGGTGGACCCAGCAGGTCAGCTTTTCGTAAGGGACAAATAGAATGTCCAACTCTGGAAGGTCTCTGCCACCAGGCAGCTTCTCAGGCTGATGGGCAAGAGCCTGGGAAGTATAGGTTGCACTGGAAAGATGGCCTCTTCTACAGTGAACCAACTGAGTCTACACCTGGAGACTGCAGACCACTTGTAGTACCTCAAAAGAACAGACTCCAGTTCTTGCAACTAGCCCATGAGATTCCTTTGGCTGGTCACTTGAGTTTCAAGAAGACCAAGGAAAGGCTCTCACTCTACTTTTATTGGCCAAAGATGGGGGCTGAAGTAGATAAGTTTTGCAAGAGCTCCCATACCTGCCAAACCTCTGGTAAGGTTGGTTCCAAGAATGTGGCACCTTTAGTGCCTCTCCCAGTTGTGGGAGTCCCATTTGAGAGGGTAGGGATCGACATTGTTGGTCCCCTTGATCCTCCAACCTCCTCAGGCAACAGGTTTATGTTGCATGGTCTACTACTTGTTGTAGTAGAGCATGCTACTAGGTACCCTGAGGAAATTCCTATGAGGACTGTTACAGCTCAGGCTGTGGCTAAGGCCCTCCTTGGTATTTTTACCAGGGTTGGGTTTTCTAAGGAAGTAATCTCTGACAGGGGGTCAAATTTTATGTCCCACTACATGAAGGCCATGTGGAAAAACTGTGGAGTTACTTACAAGTTCTCAACCTTATACCACCCTCAGACCAATGGGTTGGTAGAAAGGTTCAACAGAACCATGAAGAGCATGATAGCTGCTTTAGAAGAACCTCTTAAGAAAAAGTGGTACCTTCTACTGCCATGCCTTCTCTTTGCTTATAGAGAAGTCCCTCAGGAGGGAGTAGGTTATTCTCCCTTTGAACTTCCTTATGGCCATCCAGTCAGAGGTCCATTGGCCCTGATTAAGGAGGGGTTGGAGAGTGCTCCTTCCCCCAAGCCAGTCAGAGTGACTGACTATGTGATAGGTCTCTAGAGGAGAATGTCATACATGATGGCAGAAGCTAGTGATAACCTGAAAGCTGGGCACGCTTTGGTCAAGCATTGGCATGATCAAAAGGCTAACATGGTTGAGTTCACTCAAGACCAGCTAGTTCTAGTTATGATTCCAACAAGGCAGAGGGCCTTGCAAGACAAATGGTGGGACCCTACAAGGTTGTGGGTAAACTTGGAGAGGTCAACTATCTGGTGGACTTGGGCGATCCCAAGGAGGCTCCCAGAGTCTTCCACACCAACAGACTAAAGGCTTATGTCTCCAGACCTGATGTAGGAGTTTTGCTTCTAACTTCAACAGAAGAGGAAGAAGCGAGTGAACCTCTCCCTGATCTCCTCAGTGGCCTACCTTTAGATGAAAAGATTGAAGGAGTTAATCTCTCTTCAAATCTGACACCTGAGCAACAAGAAGAGTGCAAGTCTATGTTAAATCAGTTTGCCTCTCTGTTCTCACTTTCACCAGGCTTGATCCCTTGGGGCCAGCATGATATACTCACTGGTGACTGTCTGCCAGTCAAAAGCAGAGGATACAGAATTTCAGAACATGTGAGATCCCACATCAAAGGAGAGGTCAGCAAGATGCTGGACCTTGGGGGTAATAGAGCCCTCGACTAGTTCATTATCTAGCCCAGTTGTATTATTACCAAAGGCAGGATACGAGGAACTGATATTCTGTGTGGATTATAGAGTTCTTAATGCAGTCACCAAGGCTGATGCCCATCCTTTGCCAAGGACAGATGAGTTGGTGGACAAACTTGGTGCAGCCAAGTTCCTCAGCACATTTGACCTCACGTCAGGCTATTGGCAAATAGCCCTGACAGACCATGCCAAGGAGAAAACTGCATTTTCTACCCCAGTTGGCCTATACCAGTTCACGGTTATGCCTTTTGGATTGAAAAATGCACCTGCTACATTTCAAAGGATGGTAAACCAGGTTCTAGCTGGGATGGAGGACTTCTGCATGGCATACCTGGATGACATTGCAGTATTCAGCCACTCCTGGGAGGAACATGTGGACCACCTAGGACATGTTTTGCAGGCTCCTGAGAAGGCCAGTCTGACCATAAAGGCAGGTAAATGCCAGATTGGACAGAGTAAAGTAGTCTACCTTGGGCATGAAGTAGGAGGTGGGGAAATAAGGCCTTTGCTCAGCAAGATTGAAGCTGTGCAACATTGGACAACACCTACTACTCAAACCCAGGTGAGAGCCTTCCTAGGCCTCACTGGGTACTACTGTAATTTCATTGAGAACTATGGGACCATAGCTTCTCCACTGAATGTAATCTCCTCTCCAAAATTCCCTAAGAAGGTCAGATGGAATGAGGAGTGCAATCCGGCCTTTGAAAATCTGAAGAAAGCTCTTTGCCAAGCTCCAGTACTGAGAGCTCCTGACTATCACCAAACTTTGATTGTAAAAACTGATGCTTCCAATGAGGTATAGGTGCAGTCCTTAGCCAACTGGATGGGAAGGGTAGGGAGCACCCCATTTGCTTCATCAGCAGAAAGCTGAAGGATCCTGAGACAAGGTGGGCAACTATTGAAAGAGAATGTTTTGCCATTGTGTGGGCTCTGAAGAAGTTTAGGCCATACTTGTATGGTTCTACATTCAGACTGACCACCAACCCTTGAGATGGTTGATGCAAATGAAAGGTGAAAATCCAAAACTATTGAGATGGTCAATCTGCCTTCAGGGGTTTGATTTCACCATTGAGCACAGGTCAGGGTGTCACCACCAAAATGCTGATGGTCTCTCTAGGATGTTTATAACCAACTAGAGGTATGAGATTCATCCAGGAGTGGATTAAATCCTCCTGTTCTTAATCTGGGGGCGGCGAGTGTTAGGGAGAATTCTCTGTGGAGGCTAATTTCCCAAACCTAGTGAGTCCCCCAGCAGCTTTGCTGGATTTTTGGGGTTTATTTTTTTCTCCTGCTAAGAGTGAGACTCTTTTCCTCCCACTCTTAGGCATGATTTGAGATGTACCTTTGATTTTGTATGTGTTCATGGGATATGGGGTAACCTCTTTCTACTCCATAGGGTATCATCTGTTTTTCTGTGTGTGTTACACAGCACCCTAAGTGCAGTAACACAGAGGTGTCATAGTGACCCCCAAACATAGACTCCATACCCTGGGACTGACTACTGTCTCCCAGGGCATGTAAAGTCACCATTAGCTTTACTAGTCCTAAATTATGACCAGAACCAGTACAAACCATCATATTGTGGACGTACTGGTAGGGGCAATTCGATTGCCCCTGGGTCTGTTGTTCGAGGGGGCACTTTTGGCTGGTGGCAGTGGATACTACTTTTTATATTCAACCGCAAATATTTTCCTATGGGATTTTCCCATTGTTCGAGGCTACCACTTTTTAACATAGCCTCAAACATACCGCCGGTTTATTAAATTAATATTAATTCAACGGTTGGGATTTTTTGCCAGAACTCGGTGCCAAAAAGGCATCCGTGTTCGCTTCTGTAACTCCAAACCAGGTCGAGCCCTTTGTTCCACTTTTTTGGCGGGCCTCTCCACAGAAGCCCTCCAAGTGGTGCCACTCTGTCTGGGTTCCTTAGGAGGGGTGGAGGGGGGTTTAGGCACCCTGGACTGCGTTGCCTCAGCAACCCAAGTTGCACTCTTCTCTAATTGGCCCAGTGGTGAGCCGCCCGGCTCACCACCTAGCATGTGTGATTGACAGCTAGGCTGAATGAATGGGGGTTTTCTGCATAAAAGCAGGGCCTTTGGGACTGGAACTTCAGAAGTCGCCACAGGACCTAAAGAATCTGAAGAGGGGAGAAGCTGAGCCATCTACAACGACGACACCACCGGTGGAGCCCTGCTGTAACCAACTCACCACTTCCCCAACGACAGAGGAGATCTTCTTCCAGGAGAGTCTTCTTCCCATCGAGCTGGTGGGCCCAACCAGTTCACCTTTTTCGCCTTCCAGGACGTCTCGTAGTCGAATTGCCTGTGCCAAGCACCCCGGCAACCGGATAGCCACGTTTACCACTGACCGCGAATAAAAGGGTCGTACCTTTTAATTGAGAACTCTGCGGCTGGTTTCTTCCCTGGCAGTGCAACGATCTTCAGCTTTCCTCCACGTCGAGATCCTCTCTTCCTCTAGACGAAGCCACGGCTTGCACCCGCTGCCAGGTACAACTGCCCCCTCTGGAACGTTCTCACCACTTTAAGGTACTGTGTCCTGCCTGGCCTCCCTTGCAACGTATTGTCTAAGGTGTCCCGTAAATCCTTGACCTTCCAACCTGGTTTGGCATCCAGGCCTGTTAACTAACTTTTCTGAACTGATTCCACTCCTTTTTGACTCTTCTACAAAGACTTTAAAGTGCATCTTCCACTGTGTGATCTTGGGCACATTCCGCCTTGCTCTCTCCAAGAGTTGGCCTGGCCTATGAACTTTTGCTCTAACAGTAGACTCTGCCTTTCCTGACTTGCTGTGTGTCTTTAAAGTGTTGGTATTGTGTTGTTTCCATACTCTGCCTTTTCTCTCCCTTTTTAAACCGAATTATTGGAGTGCCATCTAACGTTACGCGCTCACCTCTGTTTTGCATGGACATGACTTGACGTAGGATGAAACTTCTTTGGCCATGCCGGGCCACCAGAACCTGCGACGGAGCAATTCCAGAGTGTTCTTAACACCTCTGTGACCTGCCGTTGGGTCATCATGACACCACTTTAAAGCCGAATGACGGGTGAAACTGTCTGGCAGGAATAATCGCTGTTGCTTAAAACATAAGCCATCTTGTATGAATATGTTCTTTGTGAGAGGAGAGCCAGAAAACATGCTGGTAGACTGTGTGGCCTTGCGAACCTTTTCCAAGAAAGACTCCACCGTACAGATTACCTTGACTTCAGGAAGCATGAGACTAGGGAATTCCTTCTGGGACATGCCTGGATAAGGCCTTCTTGAAAGGGCATCAGCTAGGATGTTCTTGGATCCTGGCAAGTAGGTCAATGTGAAATCAAATTGGGAGAAAAAATGCGCCCAACGGGCCTGACGGGAGTTGACACATTGCATCTTCTGCAGAATCTTAAGATTCTTGTGGTCAGTTCTGATTTCAAAGGGGTGGTTAGCCCCTTGTAGGAGATGTCTCCACTCTTTGCAGGCGGATTTCATGGCCAGGAGTTCTTTTTCTATTACCGAATAGTGTGTCTGGCTGTCGTTCAACGTCTTGGACATGTAGGCAACAGGATATTCCAGACCCTCATGTTCCTGTAGAAGAGCTGCACCAATAGCAGCAGAGGAGGCATCAGTTTCTACAATGAATCTTAAACCTTGATCAGGTTGATGAAGCACCGTGGCAGAGCAAAAATCCTCCTTCAGTTGTTGGAAAGCCAAGCTTGCCTCAGAAGACCAGACAAAGGGCATTGGAGACTTTTTTAACAGTTTTGTAATGGGAAGGACTCGATCCGAGAAACCTTGGATGAATTTGCGGTAAAAATTAGCTAGCCCTAGAAACCTTTGAACGTCCTTGATGGAATGGGGTGTGGGCCAATGCAGTATGGCGTCTATCTTAGCGGGATCCATCCGAATTCCCTCCGAGGACAGGATGAACCCAAGATAGTTTACTTCAGATGCTTGAAAGACGCACTTATCCGCATTGACCTTAAGTAGGTTGTCTTGCAGTCTTTGAAGAACTTGGTGAAGGTGATTAGAGTGGAGTTGGGCGTCCTTAGAATAAACCAGGATATCATCAAGGTAGACAATAGCACAATGAAAAAGCAGATCAGAAAAGGTGCGATCCATGAATCTTTGAAAAACCGATGGAGCGTTGACCAGACCAAAAGGCATGACGCAATACTCATAGTGTCCGAAAGGAGTGCGAAAAGCAGTCTTCCATTCGTCGCCTGAGCGAATCCGCAAAAGGTGGTAGGCCCTTCTTAGATCGATTTTAGAAAAGATTTTAGCACCTTGAACTGCTTCCAGAATGTCTCCGATCAGCAGCATGGGATACCTATCCCTTAGCGTAACTTGGTTGAGGCCCCTGTAGTCGATACAAGGTCGAAGTTCACTCGAACCTTTCTTCGGAACAAAAAAAAGTGAAGCCCCAGCGGGAGAGAATGATGGTCGGATCAGGCCATGATGTAAATTAGAATCCAGATATTCCTTGAGAGCCTTCTTTTCCTTGAGGGAAAGAGAAAACATTCGCCCAAAAGGAACAACCGCATTGGGCTGGAGAATGATTTGACAATCTTCTGGTCTATGAGGAGGTAACTCCTGAGGGCCATCGTTCGTGAACACCTCCTGATAGCGGAGATAATCTTTGGGGATGCTATTTACCTTCAAAACATCCGATCTGGAGGCTAGATCTGGGAGAGTGTGGACAGTGGTATGCAGGGTCTGCGTAGAACATGACTGACGACAAAATGTTGAAGTAAATGACAGCTGATTCTTTGTCCAATCAATGGTCGGGTTATGCTTCCGAAGCCAAGAGACCCCCAAGATCACTGGAAAATGTGCTGCTCGGATCAGGTCGAATTGAATGGTTTCGCTGTGATGGAGGATCTTCATCTGCATAGGAGTAGTGGTATGGGTAAGGAGGCCCGAGCTCAGGGGTTTTCCATCAACTCCTTCCACCTTTTGGTCCTCATCTTTCTGCAAACGGCGAATGCCGACCTTGTCAGCCCAAACCAAATCCATAAAGCAACCTGCAGCGCCGCAGTCCAGTAGCGCCAGGACCTCATAGGACTGCTGAGAGATGAACAACTCAACTCCTACTACCATGAGACGGTTGTCTTCTGTGGTATTCATGGGTGTTACTGATAAAGAAACAAAGGGACCAGGAAATCCCCCTCGGTAACTTGTCCCTACTAGTTCCGAGGAATGGCGTTTCCCGATCGTCGCAGTGGTACATCAGGACAGAAAGTGCTGGTTGGATCCACAATACATACACAGGTTGTTCTCCCTGCGTCTTCTTCTTTCTTCCGAGGTAAGTGGCCCTCGAGTAGTCCCAATCTGCATTGGTTCTTCTTTCGACAGACAGGTAGGAGAGGGGGAGGTAATCCCAGGATCAGCCGTAGCAGGAAACCCACGCTGCTTTCGACGTTCAGACCACCGTAGACCACAAGTCGGTTAACGTAGCAGGTCTGGTTACCCTTGCTAATTCGTCCTTAAGGTCTTCCCTCAATCCTCGATGAAAAATGGTGTACTGGGCGTTCTCTTGCCAGCCTGCGTCTGCAGCCACCCGTTTGAAGCGGGAGATGTAGGACAGAAGATCTGAATTTCCCTGTCGAATATCAAGTAACTGTTCGCTGGCAACTACTGCAGTTTCTTGCCTTTCAAAGGCCAATTTGAACTGGGCGGTGAACCCGGCGTAATCGTGTAATAACGGGCTGGCACCGGTCACTAGTGGAGTAGCCCAGGAAAGAGCATTGCCCGTAAGATTAGAAATCAGAAAACCTATGCGGGCTGGATCTGAGGCATAGGTCTGGGGTCTGAAGGTGAAATAGATTATACAAGCCTCCATGAATTCTTTAAATCTATTAGGTGAACCATCATATTTGCCGCAGGCTAAAGGCATGGGAGGTAGATCACTCCGGGACCGTTCGAAGCGGTCGACTCGCTGTCTCAGAGCAGTGTTTTCGGCCTTCACAGCCTGTAATTCTAATGTCATATTCTGCATTGCTGTAAGCAGCTCTTGGGCCTGTTCCGGGGTAGTCATTGATATCTCCTTTTGGCGTTGCAAACTGTCACGTTTGATAGGAGCAAGCGGATTATCTTCTATATCTGATATATCAATGTCCACCTCCCCTTCCTCCTCACCTGTCTCTTCAGAGGAGGGTTCTCGTCTGGAGGTCTTGTTCTTGGGTCTTTTCTTCTTTGTGAAGAGATACGGCCGTCCGCGGGAAGAAGCCACCCTGATTCCCTGATAAACAGGGAAGCAGCCGGCCCCCGTCCCCCAGGAACCAATACGAGAGGAAAAAAGCAGCCACTTAAAAAAACCTCTCTACGGATGTTGCTGGAACTGATTCCGTTCAGGACGCGATGACAAATGACGTCCGGAATTGCAGGTAAGACGAGCAGGAGCAGCAGGTAACCTCGGAGATGGAGGTACAAGTTCCACAATGCAGCTGAGGACCGGAGAAGTCCGGACTTGCAGAAAAGCTGGTAATGAGCAGGGGGCAGTGCAAAGGACTTGTGAAAAGGCAGGCACCGCAATAGGACTGTAAAGGAAGCACCGACAGGGACCAGGGAAGCGGTGTTCTGGCAACCGCTCTGTCTTGTTCGGCCCAAACCTTCTGCTGCTCCTCCCCCATCCATTCTTTAAGAACCCACAACTGTGCAGCATGATAATATCGGTAGAAGTGTGGGAGAGCCAACCACCCTCCCCAGTAGGGGCCGTTAATACCGCCCTAGATATCCTCAGTGTCTTGTTCCTCCAAATAAATGACGAAATTGCTTTAGTTAATGCCCTGAAAAAAGACTCGGGGATCTTTATCGGTAAAGCTTGGAAGTAATACAGCAGTTCGGGAGAATAGACATCTTTATCATGGCAATTCGCCCCCACCATGAGATCGCCAATGGTTTCCACCTCTCTAGGTCCCGTTTGATCGCCCCAGCACCTCTGGGAAATTCCAGCCGTACATCTGATCCACCCTACTCATAAGGGAAATCCCTAAACATTTGATCCCTTTATTCGCGTATTTAAGACCGAGCGATGTGGCCACCCTCCCCATCTCCCCTATGTCACCCGTGAGCGGGAGGATTTATGACTTGCTCCAATTTATCTTCAGCCCTGCCACTGCCCCAAATGATTCCAGCTCCGTTATCACCTCTGGGAGAGTGTGAATCGGGTCACCTAAAATCATCAACAGATCATCCGCATACGCTACCACCTTATGCTGCCTCCCCGCCATTTGCATCCCCACTAACACCTTCGATTCCCTGAGTCTACACAGCAGTGGCTCCAGGTAGATAGCGTACAATAGGGGCGAGAGGGGGCATCCCTACTTAGTATCTCTTGAGAGCTCCACTCTTCCCGTGATCTCCCCATTAATGCTTATTCTGATCGAGGGGGAGTTGTAGTTTGCCCTGACCATCTCCCGAAAGTTGTCTCCAAACCCCATCCGTTCCAGTGTCTTAAAAAGAATTGGCCATTCCACCCAGTCAAATGCCTTTTCGGCATTGACTGTCAGTAGAGTTGCGGGGGTGTGCAAGATACCTACTTTCTCCACCAGATGCGCCACGCGTCTGAGATTATCGTGAGTTTGCCTGCCTGGTATAAATCCTGATTGATTTTTATTGATCAGGCTTGGGAGCGACGGGGCCAATCTCGAGGCTAGAATTTTTGTGTAGATTTTTGCATCCTGGTTAATCAGGGCAATTGATCTGTACGAATCTGGATACGCTGGGTCCTTTCCCGATTTGGGGAAGACCAAAACCTTGGCCTCGTTCATGGTTGGGGTCACATTTCCCTCCTCTCTAAAGGGGTTGTACACTTTTGTTAGGAATGGAACCAGGTCTTTTACATATTTTGTATAGAAGGCCGCTGTAAAGCCATCCGGCCCCGGCGCCTTGCCAGTTTGTAGCCCCTTTATTGCTAGCCACACTTCTTCCTCCCTAATGTCCCCGTCCAAGTCTTTCCTGTCCTTTTTAGATACCTGCGGCAAGGTGAGGGAGTTTAGATAGCTATCTTGGTTCATCACGCCCGGGTTCACAGTGGCGTACAGGTCCCAATAAAAGGCTCTAAACTCCTTTCCCATCTCTGTGGTGCTGGTGAGCTTCTCCCCCTGCTTGTTGCGTAATTCCCTGATTGTCACTTTCTGCTGCTTTGCCCGCAGTTGCCTCGCTAAAAGCTTATCTGCTTTGTTGGCTTTCGAGTAGTACCAGTGCCTGAGACGTAAGAGGCTTGTCTCTGCTTTTTTTGTGCGCAGCATGTCTAACTGCCCCTGCACATGCTTCAGAGCTCTCCTCAGGGAGAGTGATGGCTTCTTTTTGTATTCCCCTTGGCTGTCAGACAACTTTTTTTCCAGCTCTCTCTCCCAAGCATATCTCTGCTTGTCCTTGGAGGCTTACATGGCTATAAACTGCCCCCTGCTGACCGCCTTTAGGGCCTCCCATACCGTACCCAGTTTTACCTCTCCTGTGTCGGTAATGGCTAAATATTCTTGTATCTTCCCCCTGATGTCTTCCCCCAAAACCGGATCATGTGCGAGCTACCAACCTCAGATCCCCTCATTCCAGTTCGAAGTATACACATATAACCACAGGGGAGCATGATCCGATAACGATATCGGCCCAGTTTCCATGTCTATTACCTTTCCCATTAGGCCTGCCGTAACCCAGCCGTAACCCAGAAGTAATCTATTCGCGACAACGAGTTATATACTTGCGAATTGTGGGTGTACCCTCTTTGCTGCTCATTGTGCGCTCGCCATACATCTACCAGTGTCAAGTGTTTCATCGCTTGGCATAGTCGGTTTGAGGGCGCCCCCTGGCCCTGGCCACCTCCCGAGCTCCTATCTATTGCCAGGCACCACGCCAAGTTCAGGTCTCCCTCCAGGATTATTTCCCCCTCCGCAAACCCCTCCAGCTTCCCCAGAGCCTCCCTCAGGAAACCATCCTGCCCCATATTCGGTGCATAAATCGCCGCTAGTGTAAGGCGTAGCCCCTCAATCGTGACATTAGCATATATGAACCTTCCTGTCTTGTCCATTAATGTCCCTTGAATAAGGGCGCTCCTACTTCCGCGGACCGCTATCAGAACACCTGCCTTTTTGTCCTGGGTGTTGGACTGTCCTATCAAGGCGTATCCCTTCCCTTTAAATTAATTTGATCTTAATCCCGCTGACTTACGTGGGTCTCCTGCAGCATAATAACATCTCCCCCCTCGCTTCAAAACAGGTCTTCAACCTTTTTCCTTTTTACCGGGTTATTGAGCCCCCTTATATTAAAGGTAAGGATTCGTAGCTTACCCATGGGCCCCGGTTCGTGGTGGAATATTGTCGCGCGTTCCCGTCCATATGCGAGCCACCGTCTGGCCTCCCCCCCCGTTTTCCCCTTTCTCTCCCCCGTTTCTTCCCCAACATTTTACACATTTTATTACTCTCCACCCCGCCTCTTTCCCCTTTCCCCTTCCCCCTCCCCCAACTTCCCCAGGTGTTCAACAACAGACCCGATGAGGGACCAGGGAACTATATTAGCTTGGGCATCTCGCCCTTCGCTCCTGACCCTCTGCTTGCTCGGGTATAACTGGCGGGGGATCCTAAACCCGGCATTTACCTTTGTAGTCCTCGGAGTCCAACACTGACGCCCTCCTCCGGGCTGCCACCACTTCATCAGCGAGCTGTCGATGGCCTGACTCAGACCGTATTAGTCCCCGCAGCTCTAGTCTTAATCCCTCCTGGTTCCTTCACGATCCCTTTGTCGGGCCCCGCGCCCCGCCGGCTCCTTTTTGTAGGGGTTTCTTGTACTGTACCACTTTCCAACCAGACAGGTGTCTGTGGCGGTCATCCTTTGCCCGTTGGGGGTTCTCCGCGTTGCACTCCTCTTGAAGCCCAATAACCTGCAAGCCACCTTCGCACGTTTGTACTCTCCTCTGCTTCCCGTCCCACGTAAACAGAAGGCCAAATGGGAAAGTCCACTTATATCTTATTTCCCTGGAATTCAGTTCCTTGATCACCGGAGCCATTCTTCTTCTTTTCTGCAGTGTTACCAGTACCAGATCCTGGTACAGTTGAATTTCCACCCCATTCATCCAGATGTGATCGATGATGCGCGCCCTCCTCAGGATTCTTTCCTTTTGGGGATACGAGAAGAGGGCTACCAGCACATCTCTTGGGCGCTCCCCTGGTTTGCCTGCCCTCCTTGGCCCCACTCTGTGAACCCTGTCAATCCCTACTTCTTCCTCTCTCCGTTGACTGCCAGGATATCTCTGAAGACTTCTTGGACGGCGGATTTGAGGTCTTTATCCTGAACTGACTCGACCATATTCTTGATCCGGATGTTCGACCGTCAAGAACGGTTCTCCAAGTCCTCGCACTGCAATTCCAGATTGTGTGTTAAGTTCACCAGTTGCTCTTGCAGTTCCCCGTTTTGTTGCACTTCCTCCTCTACATTTTGGACTATCTTTTCCAGTGTATCTGTCCGCTCTTCCAACTTTGACACATCTGTCCTGAGCTCCTGCAACGCTTGCTTCATGTCCTGCCTCAGCGTGCTGAATTGGTCTTGCACCGTGGACATGAATTTCTCCTGTAACTCCCTAAACCAGGAGTGGAGATCCTTTTTGGAGGCTGTTGCTTGCAATGTGGGAAGCTGTTCTGTCTGAATGACCTCCAGTCCTTTCCCTTTTAGGTTTGTCGCGGAGTCCGAGGCCACATTTGCACTAAATTTGAATCCTGCCTGTTAGTGGTGGGCTGCGCCTGGGGTGCCCCCCCTTCCCCTCTAGCCTTTGACATGCTGTGTGGGTCAAGGGCAGGGTCTGCTCCTTTCTGTACTATGCGTCGAAGTCTTTTTAACCAGATTGCCTTCCTAGTAGCTCAGGTACCTTTCGTCGGGGGCAGACCTCCTCTTCCCCCCCCTGCTCTTCACTGGGCTCTTGTCGCCAGGACTCCCGTCCTGATGAGGCCCCGTCCAGTGCAGTTACTGCTATGCCTGGGTGGCAGTCCCCCACTCTTCCCCACTTCGTTGGGGACTTATGGGTCTTACATGATGGGGGGGGGGGCTTCACCTCCCCTTACTTCAAGTGAACTGGTAGTATTCCACCCCCAGTTCCCAAGTGGGTCTTCCCAGCTCGCCCTCCACTGATTGCTGGCGGCTTCGAGGGGGGGAAGACTGTGATCCTCCCAGCCGCACCTGCTTTTTGAGTGTAGACCTGGCAGCAACACCCACAGAAGCCAGGAGTCTCCACCAGAGCCTGCCTCGGGCACCTTGGGTCCCCTGGTTTCTCTCCACTGCTCCTTACCTTCTTGTGGATGCAAGGCACGTTCCGAGCCGCCCATCTTCTATCTGGCAGCGCGGATCCGCACTCCACCGCCTGTTGCCTCACTAGCGGTGCTCCTCTCTATGCCGCGGAGTGTCCCCCTCCGAGAGCAGCCTCGCTGCCGCCGAGTGCCGGCGCCTGCACCCGCTGCAGGCTGCATGCACCTCCCCGCTGGAAGCGGCGACACCTCCTCCCAGGCCTCCCTGCCGCTCCAGCTCCACCAACCCGCAGCGCCGCTCCTCACCGCTGTAGTAAAGCATAAGGAGTCGAGGGCAGGAGGGCCATCTGCTTCTCTCTGTAGGGGCTCTGCGGTCCTACGACAGTACTGACCGTGCTGACCCGCGGCCACGCTTTTCGCTGCCGCTGCTGTGGGGGAGGTGCGTCCGCACCTGCTCGAGTCTTCCCTTGGCGATGTTTTCGGCCGCAAAGTTCTCCACTGTCTTCCCTGCCCAGAACCAAGTTTGCGGGGAGCGCTGAGGATCATGCAAAACAGCACGCTGCCTTAATTGTACCCCTTCTTTGTTGTGGCCCGACGGGAGAGACACCCAGGTATGTCTCTACACCGCGGCCGCCATCTTGAAAAACCTAAGCATATACATTTTAATAACTTTATGGCACATGGCTATGGGAACTCGGCAGACCTGATGTGTTCTGAGTAATCGGTGCACAGTGTCTTGTCCTTAAACTCCGGGGTCTGGTATCTTTTTTGTTTCCCTTGCACGACATCACTACCGCAAACTAAACTCTCGGAAAGCATTGAACCCTCCTTGCTTTGACCGATCCCTGCGCAGCATTTATCCTTTGGCTGTGGCAGTGTTGCAATTTGGAATATGTGTTCCTTTCAGTGAGTGCCTGGCTGTTGTTCTCTGCTGTGGGGTAATGGGGAGTAGTTGTTCATGCTTCATGAAAAGCTAACTAAATCTTGAGACCTCCATGTGTTGCGTTCAGCTAATGTATAACAAAGGCGATCATTTATTCATCAATATAAACACTTCTTCTACATTTCTCTTATTGATGTTAGATGCAGCTCAGCCTGGTTAGGGATACTGAGTTATGTTCATCTACAAAAGGTGTGTTATGGCCTACTTAAAGCATGGCTACTGGTGCCTTGTTCGGCCTATGCATTAAGCCTTCGCTAAATGGGGCTGTTCGCTTATTCGCACTGTGCCTTTCTCATAGTGACTTTCACAGTTTATAGTTTCGTGCACGTTTGGGACGTTCAATGAATTTGCCCATATTTTCATACTTCCCTACAACAGGCTGAGGGACGCAGTAAATCTTTCTACTATTGATTTAACAAAAGCATATTGGCATTTTCCAGATAATCCCATAGATAAACCAAAGGCGGCCTTTTCTACTCCGATAGGCTTATCTGCAGTCAATTATCTGGGCTTCTTTGTGGGAAATGACTGGTTCAACCTCAAACTGAAAAGGTTAAGGCAGTGGAAGAAACCCAGGTCCATAAGACAAAGAAAGAACTACAGGCCTTCTTGGGCCTAGTTGGCTATTACTGACGATGCATGCCTAACTTTGCTTACATCACTTCCCTTCTCACAGATCCTCAAAAACATAAATGGCGCCCTGAAGACCAAGTATGTTTTGATGAATTAAAGCATTATGTAGTAAACCTGTCTTGAAGGGGGGCGGGTTCCTGCTTGCCTGTTACTGGGGGACCCTCTCTCATTTTCCTTTTCCATTGGTCTCCTGGGTTAGGGGCCTCAAACCTTTTTTAAGTAGCTGAATAATGGGGTATGTCATATTGTCGCTCAGGCCCAGTGTTTTCCCATCTACATAGGGGCTCTGGAACACTAACATAGTCCATGGCATAGTTGGGTGCTTTTAATAGGCCCTTTCTAGGTTGCCTTTCCTGTCCCTCAATGTCGGTTAAGTGGTCTCTCGTGCACTGTACTTCATGTTCCTTTAACTCATTTTCATCTCTTGACACTCATTTTCTGTTTTAGTGTACTCTCACTCCCTCTCCTGTCCACTCCTGACATGGTAAGTATTCCTCTCCTCTCTCCCTTCAACTGGATTTCTCTATTTCTCTCACTGGGAAATGCGATCTTAATCTGCACCTAGGATAGTTTGGGTAGGGAAGGTGGGTCTTGTGCCCCCTAAATCTCTCAGCAATCTCCTCGGTCACACAATCCACTCTTAGATTAGTCATTTTGAGTGTTTCAACCTCCCTGTCGTATGTTTACCCAGCCTCCCCTCAACCTTCACCTCCCAGACCTGTTCTCATTCAAACACACTGCTGTCATCCAACATTCCTCTTCTTAATTTCCCCATGTGCTTCAAAGTATGCAAAGGATCAGTGGGGCTCTAGCAAGCTGTCAACTTGCAGTGTTTGTGCCACTAACTTCGGATGTTGTGTTGTTTGTCTAGGTGAGCCATATAGCGCCAACATGTCGCCGAACAGCCACCCCTGAGATGAAACACTGGAAGCATGTGGAAATGCAGGTATGTAGCCGTACTGTTCACTGAAACCTAAAGTATGTTAAACGGTCCTGAAGGCAGAGAGGGGTTCTTTTCTTTGGGAGTTTACCTAGAAGGCAGGGTTTATTCGGCATGTACTGTGTGATATGAAATGTATAATGTGCCTGTACACAAGTGTTTCCAGGCACCACAAGACAAGGGTTTGGAGACGGAGGGAAGACGAGACAAACAATCCTTCTAGGCCTTGTGTCATTCAGATTGTGCAAGTGCGATAACGATAAGTGCAGTGGGAAGGGAGAAGGGGAAGTGCAGGTGAATGGGTAGGGGGAAGTGCAGCCAGGCCAGCTTGGCTCTGGGTAAGTGCAAACAGGCAGGGGGCTGTAGGGGATGCAGTTACAGCCCATAGGTGTGTGGTAGGCCAGGAGGCAGTGCAAGGAAGACTGGTCATGGAGGAGCCTGGTACCCAGTGAGACTCTGAGGGTAGCAAGCAACCAGTTGGCACAGCAGACGGGTAGTTTAGTTAGGAAGTGAGAGAGAGAAGGAAGAGAAGAAAGGGAAGGTCTTGAGCCACTTCTGGAACTTCAGGAGGGCCGGCTCAAGTCTGAGCGGGGCACGGAGGCCGTTCAGAGGGAGGCACCTGCAGAGGAGAGAGATCTGCCTCCCACTCTCTGCTTGGAGAGGCGTCTGACCCTCAGAGAGTTAGAGGTAGCTGCGCGAAGGACTCTAGAAGGAAGGTTTTTAGGCAGAGAGAGTTGGAAATAGTGAAATGTCTCACCAACATGTAGCCACTTTTCAGCATGTACATACATTGTGAAACTGAGCTGCAAATTTTCCATACGTTTGAATATCTCTTGCATTTAGAGTGTAAGACTCGGTACTGTAGAATTACACAATGCAGATCTGGTTATTATGCAGCAATGCAGCCTGTTCGAAAATACTTTGTTCTCGTCATCTAAGAAATTATTTCTGTTGCTGTAGCACCTGTGTCACTATGCACCATTAACTGAATTCTGACCCACGTGTAGCATGTGTAAAGCAATCAAACCTTTGCTGCTGCCGATAAGCAAGGGTTGGACTGGTAAAGGAAACCTGTTGTTCGGGGTTCTGTGTTAGGGAAGTAAAGGACATATCATTTATCTGACAGGTGTTTTCCTGTATTGCCTTTTTATTTTTCTTCTTGGAATAATTTAATCCCTCTATCATTAGTCATCGGGTGCTGGGAGTTGCTTTCTAAAGTCTATAATCACTGGTACAGGTAATGGAGAGGGCGATATATGCTGAGTTGCGTAATGGCTTCATGCCTTAATGGGTGTTCTGAAGACTATGAACTTGAACACACATTGCTTTCTTTCTTAGCTGAAGAAGGCAAAGGAGCCTTTTCAGCGTTCAAGAATGTGCTTACTATGTCCTTGGACCACTTATCCTGCTCGCTGCTTCAAACCCACATTCAACCATGGGTCCAGCCAGCCAAAAGCTAAACACGCCCTTGTGTCTCCTGCGTTACATGAACATTTCCTGCAACCCACTTCTACCAGGACCCATTTTTCAGGGTCTGATTTTTCCTTACTCCCACCGAACCTCTTCTTATGCAAGGGATACCCCTTGGCCCATCACCTCCACTCTGCTCGTACCTCCACCTATTCCTATTCCTTATTTGCTCCGGTGCAAACTTCAACTATGAATGGATTGTGTCCTCACACGTATTCCTCATCTTTGATATTCAAGTCTGCTTGCAGCTTGCTTTGGAATTTATTTTTCACAGGTTCGAGAGTCGTGCAGCGCCGAGCCCTGGTCATCAATGTCCTCTGTAGCGTCCCTCGTGACGTCGACACTGGTATATGACGCACGTGCGCTGACTGTTACCTAATTATTGTTTTTCCGCATTACTGCATGCTTCGAAGCTACTCGCCTTGGCGAATTTCGATTACGTTTGTCTTCAAATCCTATTCTTTTAATATGTCTTCGACACCGAAGACAGGCTTCAAGCGGTGTTCAGACTGTGGGGCCAGGATGTCTATCTCAGACCCTCATCGCGTCTGTCTGTGGTGCTTGGGGCCAGGCCACAAGGTCGACGACTGTGTCTCATGCCAATCCATGACTGTCAAGGCCTTGCAGGAAAGAAAGGGGAAACTCGATGCAGGTAAGCCCTCCCCCAAATCCCCGGCCGTTACCCCATCTAGAAGAAAATCGTCCTCCGAATCGAGAGATGTTCCCCCGGTGAGAAAACATTGAAGACGATCGACCTCCAGTACACAACGCTAGTCTTCTCATAAGAAGAGTAAAAAATGGCATTGCAGATTCTTAGTCTTTGTCGTCTTCCTCACCCGAAAAAGTTTTGTTTCCAAAAAAGAACTCGACTCCGGCTGAATTATAAAACTTCCGATTTAAAAATGCTTGGAAGTTTTCCAGAGGCATGCTCCTCCGAGTGCCCCTCTGAAATAGTCAGAGAAGAAAAAGCTACCCCTCGACATCTGACAAGACCATTAGGGAGTCTCATGTGTCTCCTTCTCACGTGCCTCAACGCCCGGGAAGAGAGACTCCTCGACACAAGTCGAAGGAGTCTTCTCAATGACTGTGCCTGTCCCCTCGAACCATACATCTTTGGTATCGAAGCAGTTATGCTCATCTCATCGCCTGAAACTTCAAGGTATATAATCCATCAAAGCATACTAAATTGTCGGCTCATTCACTGACTGCTTTGTGGAAATGGCTGAAATGTCCAAGTCTTTCGAGCCCATTCCTCAAGCTGATTTCTTCAGGCAGATGGCATCCATCTTCAAGGAAGATGAAGAAGATGATCGGCCCCCTTTTGGGTATGAGTATTGAACAGCAAATATTCCAGAAGAATGAATTCCTGAAGAATCCAAGATGCAAAATCTTGTAGAAACTCTGAAGAAACCAGCAGCTGGGAAACATCACCAGAGACTGAATTTGGTAACCCAGAAATGACTGGTTATGCTGATTCCTCATACAGAGCTGAAATTTGTAAAGTGGCTTATTCTCTGGGGTGGTGTAAACCCGCAGCTGCTATGGAATTTGACAACCTCACTGATATTCTAGACAGTGGTCCGGTTAGGGAGGCTGTGTTACCATGTCATGCATACTTAAGAGTAAGGGTGATGGAAAACTGGCTAAAACCAGATTCAGTTCCATCGGTTAACAAATTGTTACCAAATAAAATACAGAACTGCTTCTGTTGACCATCCTTTTTTGAACAGGCGCCCTACACCTCAACCCTCTTTTTTTTAAAAGGCACCCTTTGAGAAAGAGAGTATTTTGTGCAGGGAGCATGGCATTAAAACCATTTTGTGCAGGGAGCATGGCATTAAGACCAGCAAATGCCACTAGTGCCTTGGCAAATTTCACACACACCCTTTGGGGTGTAGCTGCTCTTGTAGCAAAACACATTCCAGAGGGCGAGGAAAGAGAAGGTTCCTTAAGCCTTATACAGGATGGAAAAGATGCGGTGTGCCAGCTGTGTGTTTGGTGGTTGCTGGTGGGCAAGGGCTCCTCTGTTTGCCTACCTTACTGGACCTTTGCTCTGAACTCGGCCGGAGTGGTCTAACGCTTCCTACGAAGCTTCTGAAGCCCTCACTGCTCGGAAGACCCGAAGTCCTCTTTCTATTGCGCCGGATCCTCGAGTTCAGCCTACAAACACACCGCTCATGCGCGGAGCGCTGCGCAGAGTTCCAGCTATATGTTTGGTGTTCGGTGGGAGCGTGGACTGAGGCTGTGGCGGCCCTTCTTTTTTACTTTTTGGATCGCCTGCTAAGACTTTCTGAGGGGTTTTGTCACGCACCCATAAGATCGACGCCATAACTCCAGTAACCAAGTTTATAGCTGCTTGCTACTGCACGCTAGCTGTGGAACCCTCTCCCTTGGCTCATATTGCTAACGTTTGATCTTTTCAATTCTGTGCGCAATAAAGCTGGTTATTACGCCACAACCATTATCAAGGGATGGCTCTCCAACGACACACTCTTGCTACATTCTCGTTACCTGACCCGTAACGTGAACTTGAATTGCCTTTCTGACTTTACTTTTCCTTGAATGTGTAGTAAGGCAATCGCGCATCAGTGACCATTTGGATCTACGTGGCGCCTCTTTATGAGGTGCGCCCCGTCCTGGACCTCTTTGTCTACTCTGCAGGAGAGGCCCATGCTTACTAAACTGTCTTGGGACGCATGTGTGAAAAGAGCTAAGCCACTCTCAAGGCCTGCACTGCTGGCAGACGTAGCCCTGATCCGTCTTCTTGGACTATAACGCTTGTGTTCTATACCTAGAGATTACACCTGTATGCTTCTGTAAGGACATTGCCGCGGGGGGTGACTGCGGGCCTTGGAGCCTTTGAACCCCAGTAGGCTGAGGACCATCAGTTAGGTCTTTGTTATACCGAATCTTGTCAGCATCTTTGAGGTGCGGGTGTTTGTCGGTCTTGGCACCCTTGAGTTTGTAGATGCAGTGTATCAGGTCCACTTTATTTTGGCTCTAGCCCCACGGGGTGACTATTGGCTGTGGAGTCTTTGATCCCCATTGGGCCATGGAGCACCGGCCAGGTAGAAACAAAACTGACTTTTTTTTTCTTTTACCGAGGATTCCGAGCCTGACGACAGGGAATATTCATGAGCATGTGAAACCATGCCAGACCCCACTGCACGTTCAAGTGTTGGGAGTCCTTGCGTTTCGATCTTTGAGCTTTCTGCGTTTTTTCACGTTTCGTTTCAATCGAGCCTGTGTGCTCCATTGCTTAACCTTTGGATAAACGGAGACCTGTTTTTCGGCATCTTTCATCACCCCTCAAAAGCAGAAATCATCAAGTGTTTCTTCTTGGAAGCTTCCAGAAGATCTTTAGGCCTACACCGTGCCGGATCATGTCGGAGGAGAAGGACGGAGCTTCCCCCTTCAAGCTGTGCACCAGCTGCGGTTTGCAGAATGTTTTTATGGACGAAAAGCATTCCCAGTGCCTGTATTATCTGCACCCGACGCATAAAGAAGAAGATTGTGAGATCTGCCGTGGCTTCACCAAGCTCACGATGACGGATCGACGCATCGGATTGGCGGTGTGGCTCAAAACCAGGGCCTCTACCCCGGTTGATTCACAGGGGCATGCCTCTTCCAGATCCAGCCAACCTGAGTGGACTTCTAAGTCCTTTCAAGGCACTACTTCAGTGGGGGCTCAAAACAAGGGCAAGCACCGCGAGTCCGCTTCCGTTGGGTTCGCCGCGCAAGCGGTCCCACGACGGTCAGGGCGCGTTCATCCTCTGCGTCTGCTGCAAACTCCAGCCACCGCTCCAGCTCTTTGTCCAAGAGAAAGTCAGCTACCCCGGGGAAGCTGCGGGAGACACCGGAGAAGGCCAAGCAGGGCAAGGTGTCCGACCTGTTCGTGAAGGCCCAGGTGATCCAGGCCAAATTGTCCTTCTCAATTGAATTGGTGTTGGCCTCCCTTTTGAATTTAAAAGGGGCTAATCCAGCCCAGGTTGCCCCGGTGGCGGCCAGAGTGGCACTTCCTCCCAGGCGGGAGGCGTCGTCCAAGCCACTAGAAAAGACTCCGGAGAAGAGGATGCCGGACCTTAGCCCACGGCCGACTCCTCAGGACCCGAAGAAGGAGTGGGGGTACGGAGAAGAACTCTAAGGAACTGACATTTCTTCGTCCAACAAGCAGGAGATATTTTCGGTCCACACCATCCACGGTGGTCACAACGACAATGGGAATGTTGGGGAGACCCCCGTGGGAGGTGACGACTATGTCGACACAGTCGATAGGGATGACGACATGAGTGCTTTGCCCAGCTACCCTGTCCCCCAGGTGCCTCCTAGAGACATATTGCAGGATATCCTCCCGACCCTCCACATGCTGGTGTCGGAGATTCAGAGGAGGATGCCGATGACACTTGGGCATCCACAGGCGAAGAAGAGGAGGAGACCTCCTACACCTCCATTCCAACAGTCACTGCCCTCCCCCTTTCCCCAGGGGGACAGGGACGGACACAGCGACAACCGACACAGACGACGAAGCAGGGATGGGAGATCCTGCATCACCGCCGCTGCAAGCTTCTCCACCGGACGAAGTGGGATCCTTTCATTCCATGATCGCCCGGGCATCTGAGCTTTTCCAGCTCACCCTGGAGGAGAAGAAAGCGGGCTTCCTGTACCAACGCCGGGAGGCAAAGAGGAAGACTATCCTGTCAGTACTGCTCCTGGATGACGTCTGGGATGAGGGGCTGGCACTGCTGAGGAACCCCGCCTCACCCCCAGCGAAGAGAGACCGACTTCAAAAAGAAGTACTGGAGGTCCGAGTCTGCCCCAAAGTGTCTGAGGTCTCAACCGTCGCTGGACTCTGTGGTCTCGCGGCTGCCAGGAAGAAGTCATTGAGTTAGTCGTCTTCTTCATCTGCTACCCTGCGCAACTAGGGGAAGAAATTGGATTCCATGGCTAGAAAGGTCATCTACTAGGCGGGGACGAAGGTAAAGGCGGCCAACGCCTTAGTGATCGTGGCCATATACGACCTGGATTTCCTCCCCGATGACAAACGGGACGAGGTTTTGGAGATCCTCCAGGAAGTCGAGGTGAAGTTGGACCACGCCATCACCGGGGCCATGGACATTGCAGACACAGGTTTCCTCCAGATGGACAGCAGGGTTTGCTTTCACCGTCGTGGCTGGCTCAAAGCCACCAACTTAGGCAGGAGGTCCAGACGAGGGTCGTGGGCATGCCGTTCGATGGAGACAACCTGTTCGGGAAGGCCGTCGATGAATCCCTCCAGGCCATCAAGACTGCAACAACACCAACCATCCTTTCATTCTTCAGGAGGGAAGTCTAGCAGGTCTTTGAAGGGTTTCGGCGGGGGCTCATCCTCTTGCTGACAACCCTCCCGTTCTCTCACCCAGGAAGCCAACGCCGGTTGCTCCAAGGCCTTCGGAGGTGGCCGCCGCCGTCGTCAAGGGCCCCTAGGCGGCACGCCGACCTCCAAGCAGGATTGAACCGGCCAGGACGTCCGGCCCCCACCAATGCACCCCGGTGGGAGGCCGGCTGGATAACTTTGTCGGCATGTGGGAGACCATCTCCAATGATCGATGGGTGCTGGATGCTCTCTTTCACCTTTTTCCTTGCCTTTCGTGCCTCTTGCACCTTTTCCACGGGTATCCGGCCACCTTTTGATTCACCTTCTTTATCACGCATGTCTTCCCTCTTATGAGCTTTACACTTCACACGGTTACTTGTATCAATGTCTTTACATGCTGGCTTATTCCTGTTAATTTCTATTGAGCGCTTTCACAAACGTTGTCCTCTTTCTCAAACGTTGTTCATGTTACATTGTATCACACTCTTCAAAACCCGGCTTCACAATGCTTTCAGAAACACCGGGCTGACTTCTGCGCTTCGGTTTCACGGGGCACTTCATTCCGAGGTCACTGTCTCACCACCTGTTTTGGACACTCCTGCGCTGTCTCACCGGCCAAGGGGAACAAGCATTTGCATGCATAGTTGCTGCAGGGGACCAGCACACCCCTCGAGTTCCATGCACAGACCCTTCTTGGCTCCCTGGAGACACGGCTCCCTCGTCACGCTTCTGCTGTCTTGCACTGGAGTTTCACAGCGTCCCAGCTTCCCGGTCTCTGGCCTTTGGGCCTGGACAACTCTGGCATCTTGGTTCTCCTCTCAGCTCGCTCTCCTGCTTGCTCTCCAACTCACTCAAACCTCTGTGTCAGACCACACCTTTTATAGTGAAAAGACCAATCAAGTGGAGCCAGGTGTGAAGCGTTACTTTCAAATGCCTGACCCTGCCTGACTTCATTAGCGGGACAATGGTAGTTATTCCTATCAGTAATCTTTGCTGATCTTAGTAGCTTCTTCCTTGTCTCAGTCTTGGTTGGAAATGGGGAAGGGGAGTTGGGGTAAGATTGAATTTGATATTGCTAGGCTATGTCCCTACTGGGTGATTGATAGGGAATAGGGAAAGACCTTAGTTTGGTAAACCAAAGATGGCTCTCTCTGTCTTAAATGATCCCTTGTGTTATTTACTCAGATCTGTGAATACTGGCCTGTGTAACCCTTCCCATGATCTGAACGAGGGAAGGACCAAGACACCGTGGAATCTATGTACGATTTATGGGTTAAGGATAATAGGGCCTACAAAGGCATTTGGGATTACTCCATTGATTATCCTGTTCGGATACCGCGTCTCTCCTAAGGTATTCTCCTGACGGTGCCCCCAGACCCCCACGCAGGTGATCCTCCCTCACTGTCCACCCCCAGGGTTGGGATCCAAAAGCGATGGCCCTCCCCAGGCCACCTGAAAAGAGGATTCTCAGGCTGCACATTGGAGAACACCTCTAGGTTTCTCACAGTATCCTTTTCTGTACTAATATTTTGTAAGTGATTTCAATCCGGCACACACCCAAGTCAACGCCTATCGTGTAATGCACAACTGAAATCCTTATTTATTTTTGTCTAAAAGTGCTTTTATTCTGATCTATGTACCACTCATATCACGCCCTTCTCCTGGTACCCCCCCGGTCACACTGAACCAGGAATCAGGCTGGTTTGCAAAGTTAAAATATTTATTTATGTATTCACAATTTAATCACACTGGGCCTCATTACGACCCAGGCGGTAAGTTACCGCCTGGGCCGTGACTTTACCACCATGGCGTAAACTACGTTTACGCCATGGTGGTTGGCGGACTTACCGCCCCATTCCGACCTTGGCGGGGCGGTAAGTCCCCAATCCCCATTTACCCTTCCCCATTCCCATTTTTGCCCCATAGGGCATAATGGGAGTGGGGAAGGCGTTAATTACGCCACCGTAAATTACGGTGGCGTAATTAACTCCATGGTCCCTTAGCGCCATGGATTTTAACACCTGCTAAAAGCAGGTGTTAAAACCTCCATGGCGCTAAGGGACCTCGTAATCAGGCGGTAAGGGTCGGCGCTGTTTACGCTGCCGTAAACCCCTTACCGCCTGGGTCGTAATGAGGCCCACTATGTTTTAATGGGTACACAATAATCACCAATGGGGTGGTGTAACACTGAAAATCTCTTTAATACACAAGGAGTAATAGTGAGCAAAACAATTCAGCACAGAATACCCGACGAAACGAGGACGCTCTTCCCTCACCCCACGATGGTACACCGGCAGTCTCTAGTTCGTACCGGGGTGAGGCGAGGAGGAAGGTAACGGCAGTCTTTTGGAGCACTTGCAGTTGTGTGGATCCTACAGCGTAGAGAGCAATCCAATGAAGTCTGGGTCGGTAACGGGCTGGAGATAAACAGTGATCAGTCGCGAGGCAAAGGCAATCCTGAAGGCAGTGTGGGTCGGTAACGGGCTGGCGATAAACGCCGATCAGTCGTGAGCCAAGGCAATCCTGAAGGCAGTCCGGGTCAGCAGCAGGAGTATCTTCAACAATGACAAACGTGAGGCAGTAAGCAGTCCTGGGAGAGATCTGGTTCGGCAGCGGGAATTATCACAGCAAGAGTTGGGATAGGATACAAAAACAGTTCAGAGTGAAGTCCGAAATGGCAGCAGGAAGGTAAACAGTTAAGGCGGGGAGGAAACACAAGGGACGGAAAAGCAGGATGGGTACACACAGGACGGAAGACTTAACTTCACGAAACCAAGGTGCAGAGACTCAATAAGGGAAATGGAAGACAAGGCAGGAACCAAAAAAACAGCAAGAACAGAGAAACAGAATATTGATCATAGAACGTAGTGCACTTCATGCAAAATCAGAAGCAATGGGCTCAATGCAAACTAGAGTTTTTGAAGTTACGGTCACATGACCATAACGTGCGTCTGACGTTGACGGCATCAGTGACCCTGCCTCAATTTCCATGGCAACCGCCACCGCGACAGGAAGGAAGGATATCTTCTTGTGAATTTGGTGCGGCAGTGAGTTAACCCTTCTTTAAGAGGAAAGGTATAAGACTGTACATGTGATTGATGGTATGAATTGCGTACTTTGGAATGCCCCTGTTGTGTTTGACAAGACGGGGACAGCGTTCGCCCAGCTTGATTCTTGACACGCCCACCTTGATTCCTGACAGTTACGCTCAGTAACAGGGCACTTAGATTGCAAACATTTAATTTCAGTTTATACATGTTTAAAGTTTAATCCTGCAAGCCCTGACAGCTGTCATTCAGGCGGGCGAGGGTAATGCATCCAGATTTTGACAGATCCATTGACAGGCTTCTTTTGCTGTGGAAATCCCTTGATGCTTTCAGCTTTCCAGGACCTGGCAAGTTCACAGTGCTTTCTGAAACTAAATGAATTGTGGCACCCAGCAAAAATTTGGATGTTTGAGGTTGTTTTGTACCGGCATTCTGCAGTTTCAGCAACAAAGAAAAAAGGATTTAAAGCAAGATTTTGGGGTTTCCTTTAGCAAAGCACTGCTTTTGCTTCTGTACTCCATTTTCACTTGTTGTGGAGCCCAGTGACATCTTTCAGGAGTGAGATCTCTGTTCCACCACTGAAAACATGCATGGCAGATTGGGCAGCCGTCTTTTTGTGCTTTGCAGAGCGCGATTTTCAGAGGTTTTGGCGTGCACAAGGGTTTTGCGGCCATTTTACTATTTTTGGCACCACATTGATGCCACATGGCAGAGCAAAAGTGGGTCAAGACATCCCAAAGAGCCCCCCCTCACGACTTGAGTTTGACCACCCATCAAGGGGAAGTCGGGAGATTGGGATGTCCTTTCTTTCTTTGGTCCAGGTGGAAAAAGTCATCTGCTTCTCCCATCAGTGCTGGATTGACATGTTCTCTTTGCCGGTTCTGGATGGGACTATGGAGCGATACCCTGGGCTCATTGGGTCTTTCCTCCCGGTCCCCGAGTGATCCTCCTTGGTACTTAGAAATTCTTTGTTCCAGTTCTATGAGACAGAACAGAGCATGGTTATGGAAATTACCCCACTACTATTCATGTAGTGGGGCAGATGCATACATTGAATATACTTTACAATATTCCCTGCCTGTATTTAATAACGGTTTTAACAGGTGGATTCTTCTAGGGGGCCGGAACTTCCCCTTCTGGGTTTCCGGTTGGCTCCTCTATTTGCCGCAAAGTATGCCTGGGATGGCAACTCTTCAGCTGATTTATGTGGACCCACTTGTCTTCCCCTTCTGCCAAACTGCCCTTGGGGATGCAGATTTTGTAGGTGACTGGTGAGATTCTGTCTACAATTTCGAAAGGACCCCGCCAACTTGGGAGAAACTTGTGCTGTTTGGCTTGGTTCCTTTGGAAATTGTACAAGTAGACCCGGTCTCCTACATGGTATTCCTTTTCTAGTTGTCTTAAGGTCGTAGTGGGTCTTCATACTGTCTGCAGATCTTTCTAGATTCAGCTGAGCATAGGCAAAAGCATGTTGAAAGTGTTGTCTCAGATTCTCAACATACTCATGAGATAAATAAATAATAATAATAATTTGGCACTTACATAGCGCTACAAACCCTTGGGTATCTGAGCGCTGCTTATTATTACCCACGGTGTGTGGTGCTCGTTTATCGACCTCGGAAGGATGAAAGGCTGAGATTGGCCCTGCCGGGATTCGAACCTGTGTTAGCAGGCTCTGCACGGATGTCAAAGCGAGCGCTCTACTCGCTGTGCCACTTGACCGGCTTGACCGGTTGTGGTGGCATTTATCAAGGTCTGCTCTTGGGTTCTGTAGAGCAGATGCTGGGGTAACACCATCCTTCGTCCAGTCATCAGCTCAAAGGGAGACATTGTTGTTGCAGAAGAAGGGGTAGATCTGATGGCCATCAGGACAAGAGGTAATCGAATGTCCCAACTTGGCCCAGAATCTGCCACAAACTTTTTTAATATGCTCACAATAGTGTTGTATCTCTCAACCCCACCACTAGAGGCTAGCCGGCAGGCAATGTGTAGTTTCCTTTTGACCCCAAGTATCTCCCACATCTTTGTCATCACTTCGCTAGTGAAGTGGCTACCTCGGTCTGACTCAATCATTTGGGGTAGTCCAAAATGTGAGAAGATGTGGTTGATCATCAGTGCAGCTGCTGTTTCTGCCTTGCAATTTGGGGCCGGGAGACATTCCACCCATTTAGTGAACAAGCGTGTAGGGTCAGCATGTACTTGTTCCCCGCCTAGAGGAGTGAATCATGGGCCCGATAAAATCGACTTGTAAATCTGACCAAGGCAGTGTCATCCCCTTCTTTTGGAGAGGAGCACTGTGTGTGAGTGATGTTGGCTGAAATTGTGCACACACAAGACACCCCTTCAAGTATTGGTCGAGGTCCTGCCCCATGTGTGGCCAGTATGCAACCTCTCGCAAGATTTCTAGTGTCATATGAAACCCCCGATGACCGGCTGTGGCCGCTTCATTGGCGTGACTTAGCATCAGGCTTCAGAATTAGGTAGGGACCACCCACTGGTCATGGCCAGCTATGGATCTCCTCACCAACAAACCGTCTTGGATTTGGAACATTTTTGGACATTTCATCAACACTCTGAGGTCCTCTTTCCCTTTGTAATTTGTATCCGTCAGGGGAAAGTTCTCAGGGTCCTCAATGTGTTGATAAAACTTAACAATTATTGGATCCCCTTTTTGAGCCGTAATCAAATCAGCATCTGGGGTCTCCTTACTCCATTGTGCAGTTGAGAGTTCATTCTGAGCATCTGTCTGGGACCTAGTGATAGCAGTGACATGGATTTCCCCCAACAGGGACTCGATCTCAAGTAGATCCCCTTGGATGGCTCTGGTTTTGGCCAACTGATCAGCTAGGTCATTCCCAGTTTGTCTGGTCACTCTACTTTAGAATGACCCTTGATCTTTTTCCAGTAGATGGTCATCCCATTCGAGGTGACCAGATCATCAATATTCCGTAAAAAATCTGAGTCTGTGATTATGACGAATTTGTGGAGTTGGTATTGGACAACAGTGACGATGGCTTGATGCACAGCCATCATCTCTGCCACTTGACTACACGGGGACCGATTTTCTACCCACCGGAGGATTCTGGGGCATCATTCACCCATGCATTCCCTACGCTAGCCACAAGTTCCTTTTCCCCGTTGTTGTCAACATGGTAGGAGCACCCATCCACATAGACATTGGGCATTCCCTCACACTTGTCTTCTTCATAGACTTTATGTGGGGAATTAAGGTATGCCTCCATGTTGTTCTTGATTTTAAGACTTTCGTCCTCAAGACAGTTTTCTCTGGCACAATCATGCAAGTCAGCCAGACCTTGCGCAAGAGGCCTCTTCTTGTTTTGGCCATATCTGACCTCCACAGGAAAGCCTCACTATGTCACTTTGAAGATATTGCAAAGGTTGGTGTGGAGTCTCCACTATGATGTGCTCTCCCTGGATAAACGGCCGGTAATTCTTCAATGCCCACACCATTGCCAGGAGTGCCTTCTCACAATATTTGATTTTTTCCTCCACAGAGGATAAAGTCTTACTCGCATAGGAGATTACTTTATTGACCTTGTCATGCTTTTGATATAATACTGCACTCAAGCATGTATTTGAGAACCCTGTCTCCAAGAAGAACTCCTTGTTTTTGACAGGGTAAGCTAGGCAAGGTGCTTGTGAGAGGTTTCTTTTGAGTTGTCGGCTTGTTCTGGACCCCACTCCCACTTGACCCCCCCTTCAAAAGATGGATCATGGGTCTTGTGATCTCTGCGTAGTCCTCAATGAACTTTCTGCTGTAATTAGTTAGTCCAAGGAGGCTCCTTAGTTCCTGCGGAGTTGTGGGGTCTTTTATTTTCTGGAGTGCTTCTCCTTTCTTTTCCTGGGGACAGAGACCCTGAGGAGTTATCTCATGCCCCAAGAAATTGACACAGGTGTTCTGTACTACTGTGCCTTTTGGAAAGAGAGTTTTGCTCTGGCAGCCCTCAACTGTGTCAGGACATAACGGATCTCCGCTATGTGTTCCTCCACAGTTGAGCTTTTGATTAGAACATAATCTACATAGGCCAGGTTACCCCTTTCACCCAGGTCGGGCATGTCCTTATGTAGAAAGATGTTAAATTAATTGCCGGAGTTGATGTATCCGAAGGGAGTCCAGGTCCAAGTGTACTGCTGCCCCCCGAAGGTAAAGGCCAGCTTGTATTGGTCCTCCCTACTGACAAGTACAGTCCAGTACCTATTGGTCAGGTCAATGGCAGTGAATACCTGTGACCCCTGGATCTGGGCCAGCCCTTGGTCATGTAGTGAAGAGGCCATCGGGAAGTATGGACCCGTTTGTTGAGCTCCCTTAGGTCAGCACAGAGTCTCCACTGGCCGTTTGGTTTCAAAATCTCCGGCATCGGATTATTGAAGGTGCTGTGGACTGGATGAATTATCCTACGGGACTCAAGGTTCTTAATTATTTCAGTAAGGGACTCCATTGATGTGAGAGGCAAGCGATATTGCTTCACAAACACTGGAGTCATGCCAGGGTTCGTGAGAATTTTTGTAGTGTGGATGTCGGTGCGACCACAGTCATGAGTCCACCGCAAAGAGATCTTGAAAATCAAGAAAACTTGTTTCAATTTTTGCTTTTGCTCCAGAGTCTCGCAGGCATCAGCTAGGTTGACTCTCTCTTCAACCATCTGCCTGAAGCCTGGAAAGACTTTCGGTGTGGCTATCTCAGCGGCCTCCTCCAGCTGCGTGGAGAAGTCGCTGGTCAAAGTATTGACTTGGACTAATGGCTTCAGGTGGGGAAGGCAGTCCTTGTGGACTTGAAAGATCATCTCCTCCCTCCTGAAGTCACAGGTCACATCTACTTTACCATAAGGGCAGGAAGAGTACACCAGGAAATTCCCCCCAAGCCGGGTGAAGATCCTGTCTGGTGTTGTGTCATCGTCGCTATCACTGTCAAAACAGTCCTTGGGGATTGGTCCTAACAGTTCATTAACTAAATCTATGGAAAAATGTCGGTCATCAACCGCCATTCCAATAATGGTGCCTGCACCCAGAGTGATACTCTTTAGGTTGCTGTTATCCACCTCTATTGGAATGGTGTTGTGTTCTATGTTGACTAGTGGTGTTGGGTTTACCCCCAACACTTGCTGTTGAAAATGAGCATTAAGATGGACATAGGCGTCAGGATATTTTAGTTTCTGTCCTCTTTTAATTTTTACTTTCAGTGAGAATTGTCGGGTCCGTTCTGGGATGGTGACTTCCTCTCCAATCTGAATATCAACTGCATATGGCAGCAGTTGAGCTGACCGAAATGCTTTCTCTGGGTCATCAAAGTCCATGGGATTACCCGCTAATCGGGACCAAGCTTTGAAGTTTATTAGGTCCAAACTAATGGCAAAGCGATTGAGAATGTTACTGCCTCAATAAAATGCAGCAGGGACATCTCGCACGACCCAACAATTATGGACTATGCTCTTGTGGCCTATAGAAACTTTGGGCATACACCTGCTAGGCAGGAGATGTTTGGAATTCGGTGTTTCCAGGTCCATTTCCCATTTGTCTAACAGTTTAAATGTGGGAAAGGGTGGATCTTTTGGAAGTTTGCGGAGCATGGCCTTGCTGATGAAGCTCTTACCGTTGCTCACACATACTCGGGCGAGAACAGAGTCCTTCCCCTCATTTAACTGAATAGGGATGAACAACTGCTCTCCAATTTTCTGAATATCAGCCAAGCTTTGAGCTGATTTCTCATCTTTTTGAACTATAGAAATGGTATTTTTGATTGTGAATATGTATAGAATTTCAGAGTGTTTCCTTCCAGTGTGGAATGCCACCTTAGACTGGAAGGAAGGTTGATTTTCAGAAATAGAGAGGACTCCCCATCACCAGTTTGTTGTCCTACTGCAATTACTGTCACGTCTGGGATTTGATTATTCTGGAAGTGGAACTCAATTTGGTCAGGTTTTTGTTCAACCATGTGCCATTTAAACTAACATGGTTGACACTCTGTTTCAATTTTATTGGTCGGTTAGTCTGGGTCCAGAGGACCTTGTTTACGCAATCTATGAGGGGAGACAATCTACGCAGGATGTCATTCCCTAGTAAACAAGGTGTGCCCTCTGGAGTCACAACTATGACTGGGTGCTTCTCCTTGTGTCGCCCAATTTTAATGTCTAAATCAGCAGTCCCCTCGACAGGAATTTCCTTCCCGTCGAAGTTCTGAAGTTGTCCGGGAAGAGGGGTGAGAAGAATTTGGTACTTCTCCCCCTTTCCCGAATTCAGCTGATCAAAGGCCCTTTTTGACAGAAGAGTAGCTTGGGATCCAGTGTCCACCAGTGCCAAAATTATACATTGCCCCTGTATTTGGACCGGGGCATAAAATCTTCCCTCCTTTTCCTCAAGGGGGCAAAGATAATGCACATTTTTGGCCAACTGGTTGGTTAATTTCCTTGCTTTGGATACCGACAGAGAGGTGATTTGGGTAGGATTCTGTTTGGGATCTTGGGAACCTGTAAGAAAAATGTGACAGCTAGATATGGGGGAAGTGTTGGGCTCCCCTGGTTCTGATTCTGGGCTGCCCCCCTCCCTTTTTGGAGGCAGTCACCAGAGTGGGTTTGAACAGGGGGATTTTCGTGCTGGTCATACTGGGGTTTGATGATGGGCGGTTTCAACTCGGTCCCCACATCTACCCAGTTTGGATTTGGATCCTTTGGGACCTATTTTTCTTTGGGAGGAGTTCCCCCATCCCCGAAGGAGAAGATCCTTTTCCCAGAATCCTCTGAGGACCCCTCTCCTTCAAACTGGAAGATTTGCACCTCCTCCACAAAATGGGCCTTTTTAGCCTCTTTATTTCTCCTACCCACCCTCTGCTCCTTGGGTTGCAGACTTTCGGGGGCAGGAGATTTTGGTTCCGGTTCCTGGGTTTCCAGGGGTTTTCCACAAGTGGGGAAGGAAGCTTCCTCCAAGGCTTTACACCCCCCCTTCCCCTTGTGCCTCTCCCCTGGGAACCGGTGGGTTGTCGGGGTTCTTCCCTCGTCATTGTTCTGGAGCACCAGACCCTGGATTTGAGGAATTCTGAGCCGCCATGCTCATCTGAGGGTTCTGTTGAGCCCTCAGCATGCGACCCAGATCCTGTGCCATGTTCTGGACCTGGTGCTCTAGTTGGGAAACCCGCTCTGGCTGGTAGGGGGTCCTCAGGCCTACCCTGGGTTGATCCCGGGAAGGGTAACTATCCCTTCTCGCATAATACCCCTGGTTAGGAAAGTTTGGCTACCCTTCCACCCTTGGCCTCCCCTCTCCCGGATTAGTCTTTCTGGGCTCAGGAAAGTGGGGAAAGAAAGAAGGGCTGTTTTGGGGGTTGAAGTTTGGCGGGTACCGGGGCATGGAATTTGGCCCGGCATTTGGGTGATTACTGCCCTCCTGGGGAAAGTGAGGCAGGAAGTTTCCTGGGCCATGAGGATTTCCTGCTGTCTGTTTGGATCCCCCCGCCCCGCTCTTGGGCTGGAGGAGTCCACACATAGCCCAGGATGGGTCTATTTCCCTTGTAACATGGGCTGATGTAGTCAAGGGAGTTAGGGGTCCCATTTTTGGGGTTACCTCCCTGGTTCCCCGTTTGGGATTGGCCCGAGGGCCTTCTGGGTCTGGGGTTGGTCGGATTCTGCAAGGGAAGGTATTTAGCCCCCCCCATCTCCAGATCTAAAATGGGGGCAACATTCACCTCCGCCACCTTAGCAGCAGCAGGGGTATTGGTTGGTTTGGGGCTCTTGCTAAGATTTTTACTTTCCAACGGCTTCTGTACTTCATAGATGTGTGTTGCTTGTTCAATGACCCAGTCTAGTGATCTTTTTTCTCATGAAAGTCCCTCAAAAGCTGGGTCATAATATACTTAGGGAGAGCATGAAAGAAGTTGTTCACAAATTCCTTACTGTCAGTGCGCACCCTTCTAGTGGTCTGCCAAAGGCGCGTTTCAATTCCTGAACAAATTCTTGTGGGGCCTGGTCTTCCCCACATTGTAAGTTGTAGGCTGCCTTGCGAGCCTCTTGAGGGTTCCTATGAATGGAAAAATGTTTCAGGATGTCCGCCCTATAGGTGGACCATCTGGAATGGTTCTGATCCTCCAGCCCCGCAAATAAGCTGGAGTACTCAGGGGAAAACGTCCACTTGACATACTGAATACAGCTTTGGCTGTCCTTCAGATGGAAAGTCTCCATCATCTGCTCAAATAAGTCAAGGTGCTCCCAAACCGAATATTTGACATTTTTGTGGTAGGGCGTGATGACGCTCCTAATAGCTTTTATTTGTTTCAGGGGATCCTTGAGCAAGGCCCTCTTAACTTTGTTAGCCTTTTTAGTTCTTGTCACCCTGGTCCACTTATCCTCTGACTCAGAGGCACTGCTACCAGAGGTGGCTGTCTGGTCTTCTAGACTCTCCTGGATTCTGCGAGCTTGGGAATGGCTGGCAGAATGTGGAGGCCTAGTTCCTTGGGTCCTGTGGCACTCAGAAGAGTCTTCTGACTCTTCTTTGCTCCCCGGATTGGTTGAGTACCCCCCCCCCCATTGTCCTAGCTGGGAAGAGGTTTTTAGTATGCTCTTAGTGGGCCTAATCACATGGAATTCCCCACCAAATTGCACTGCCTGATCTCTTGATGAGTTATATTTCTGAGGATCCATTTTTCCGATTCTCCCCTCACTGGAGTCTCCCTGGTCAGAGAAGATGGCCCTAGCACTTGGGAACCTGTACATAGATACCCGCCCATCCATTTCTGGGAGGCGCTGACCTATTAGCCCCATATTTCCCATTGGGTTGAAGTCTACCATCCCCATGGCCCTGGTTCATCTGAGCCAGTGGACATGGGGGTCCATGGAATTGAAGAGATTAAAGTCTCTGGTGCCAGGGTTCCTGAAGTTATGCTCAGGGGTTTCCCTTTCCCATCTGAACTCATCTCTCTCAGCCCCTAATCCCTGATGGCATGCAAGAATCTGATCCTTTTGTTCTTCTAGTAAGGCCTTACTGGTCTCTATTAGTTGTTCCTGCATGGCTATCTGTGTATGGAGCCTGTCATTTTTCTCACAGAGAGCCTCATTGTCTCTCTGTGCTTCGTGCCTGCATTGGGAGTATTGGGCTAATCTTTGCTGCAGGAGGCTCACCTCCTGAGTCTGACCCTTACTGGCCTGATTATTCTTTGCCAGAGCATCTTCCACCCTCCTGGTATGCTCTAAAAGCTTTTCATAGTCCATTTTGAGTTCACCCAGTCTCTGAAGGGCCAGGTGATTTTCTTCCACCTTGGTTTTTAAATGGCTGACTTCCTGGCCTAAGGCGTCCCTTTCCTGAATTAGAGTACCTGTCATGCCTGCGCCATGGGCACATCCATTTATGCTCCATTTGGACTTTGCTGCTTAATAATTATTGTCAACTAACTACGCATACCATAATGCACCTGGCCGCAAGCATTGTTTCCTGGCCGTTCCTATTGGTTTTCTATGGAACTACACCCCCCAGAAGCCTTAGAGTCTGGTCCTGCTTCCACCAGCCCAGGAACAGAAAGGGAGGTGGCCGATTGCCTGCAGGTGTGATTCGCCAGGTGAAACCAATTAGCCTGCCTCTGTGCTGGGCTAGGCAGTATAAAGGCTGCTGCCTGCAGTGGCTCAGCCTCTTGCATCTGAGAGTCCTCCCTCCACCTTTCGCTCCTGACTTCGGTTCCTTGTATGCTGTTAATCATCACTCCTGCTTGGACCCTGCCTTGCAGCTTGCTACACCCTGCTGCCTACAGCCCTAGCCTTTTGGGCTCCCTGCCTTGTTGCTTGCTACACCCTGCTGCCTACAGCCCTAGCCTTTTGGGCTCCCTGCCTTGTTGCTTGCTACACCCTGCTGCCTACAGCCCTAGCCTTTTGGGCTCCCTGCCTTGTTGCTTGCTCCACCCTGCTGCCTCCAGCCATAGCCTTCCAGGCTCCCTTCTTCACAGTCTTGCCCTGCCGGGCTCTGCACATTGCAGTGGATCACGCTCTGCTGCCTTCCAGCCTCCGCCCTTGCCCTGCGGGCTCTCCACATTACAGCGGATCACGCTCTGCTGCCTTCCAGTCTCCGCCCTTGCCCTGCCGGGCTCTCCACTTTGTAGCGGATCACGCTCTGCTGCCTTCCAGTCTCCGCCCTTGCCCTGCCGGGCTCTCCACATTGCAGCGGATCTCGCTCTGCTGCCTTCCAGCCTCCGCCCTTGCCCTGCCGGGCTCTCCTCATTGCAGCGGATCTCGCTCTGCTGCCTTCCAGCCTCCGCCCTTGCCCTGCGGGCTCTCCACATTGTAGCTGATCTCGCTCTGCTGCTTTCCAGCCTCAAGCCCTTGTCCTCTGGGCTCCCTGCTCTACAGCCTGCCTCACTCCGGCTGCCTTAGCCCTTGTTCTCTGGGCTCCCTGCTCTGCAGCCTGCCTCACTCCGGCTGCCTTAGCCCTTGTCCTCTGGGCTCCCAGCTCTACAGCCTGCCTCACTCCGGCTGCCTTAGCCCTTGTCCTCTGGGCTCCCTGCTCTGCAGCCTGCCTCACTCCGGCTGCCTTAGCCCTTGTCCTCTGGGCTCCCAGCTCTACAGCCTGCCTCACTCCGGCTGCCTTAGCCCTTGTCCTCTGGGCTCCCTGCTCTACAGCCTGCCTCACTCCGGCTGCCTTAACCCTTGTTCTCTGGGCTCCCTGCTCTACAGCCTGCCTCACTCCGGCTGCCTTAGCCCTTGTCCTCTGGGCTTCCTGCTCTACAGCCTACCTCTCTCCCGCTGCCCTAAACCCTTTTCCTCTGGCTTTCTACCTTACCGTCCTACTCCTGTGGGCTTACTCACTACTTTCCTGCTCCTCTGAGCTCTCTACCTAGTACCTTACTGTCCTCTGCTATCCTATCCTGTTACTCGACTTTCCCTTCTATTCCTTCTGCTAGTTTGCTATCACCTCCTTTCCTGGATTTGTCTGTTGTAACATCTCTTGTACCGTTTGTCGACCCTTTTGTTCAGAGCTTGTCTGTTGGTTCCCATCAGTCAACCTCTGCTCCTTCCTTTGTCTTGTTTCTACATTACAGACACCCATAGCTGCTGTTCCAAGTCATGAGCAAACAGCGTGGGCCTCTGTTATAGCAAACTGTGCAGAAGGCTAGAGTATTTCCAAGGTTCGTGGGATACTCTTTTCCTATTCTGCATACACCCCAAGAGGGTATCCATTCTGTACCTTTTCCTTTGCTACTCTTTCCTACTCTTCGTTCTATTCCGTTCTGCTGTGTGTGTACTTGTCTGTCCACTTTATTTCAGCACCCAAACTCTTCTGGGTGTCTTGTGCCACTCTTACTAGAGTGCCATCCGTGACAGAATGCAAGAGCCAAAAATGTCTTATTTCATTGGCCGGAAAGGCACACACAGACCTAAGATGCTTTCCTTTCGAGTTAAGAAACCTTTGCATAAACCTAGGGTTTCCCTAAAGACAGCAGACAAGAAACCTAGTCTAAAGGACAGACTCGCCTTAGAAAACAAAGATTTACAAGCACGATACTATACTCTCTGGCTAGCTGACCCTTCTTCCATGTACAATTATTATGACATTTGCGACTATGATCCGCAGTCCTTATCTGTTGCAGAGCTACAGCAAGATAATGAATTCTTACAGATCTTGTTAGACCAAACAGTGGAAAACTCTCCTGCGTCTTCTGACAAGCCTTCTAACACCGCAACAGCTAAGGACATATCACTCATTGTCAGAGAATCTAAACCTGAATACGCCGTTGCCAGTGTGATATGCGCAAGATCAGCTTGGCAAGCTCCCCAGAATGTTGGAAACCCTTATTTGTCAGGACAAGGCAGTCATGATCCTGAGGTTTGTGCATCTGGTTCTGGGTACAAAAGACCTATACTAACCATCGGTTGTCTTAATGCTTCCCCAGTATCTGCTAATCGCAACAACCCTAAGGTCTGTCTTCCCATTGCTACAACCGAATTTTCTGCCACACCAGCTTCTGAAGCTTTGGATCAATCTAATGATACTTACCTGCTACACAAACAACTCCTACGCCTTAAAAGAAAGACCGAAGACCTCTATGACGACTTTGTTTCTTTGTATTATAAGAATCTTATGAAGGGACACAAGTCACCAGACCTTCTGACAATATGTCCAACACCTGACATCTTTTCGTTAGAAATCGACATGATAAGGCCTGGAGTTGCCATACAGAAAAGTATACAGACTTTTACCAAGCAGATGGAAGACCTAAATATTGCATATGTATCCCTTCTAGAGATTGACACAGCTCTTTCACCTTCCAGCCGCAAAAACTCAGATTGTTGTACTGACAGAAAAGAATTAACTTCTCCGGTGGGTCAAATCACGCACACAGCCATTACACCACAAAACAAGGGTGGTCTTCTGATCGAAAATTCTTCTGAGTCAAAGGATGGTTCCGCCCTCACCCTTGCCTATCGTCCAGTTCTCACACCTACAACCTCCTCTGCAATGTCTATAGCAGCTGAAGAGACTGGCACAGTTCACACCGAGCATGCTGAAGTGGCAAGCGGGGCTTGCCAAAGTGTGGCTGTGCTATCAGACATCACTCTCGAACAATTAACATCTTCTGTTTCTTCGATACCCCCTGAATCGACAGTGGTTGTGGTACCCGATCTACCAGTAGTTGCAACACCTGATCTGTCTATGGCTGCGATAGCACTCGAACTTCCAACTACTATTCAAGATCTCTCTGCTGCTGTGGTTCAAAAACCCCCTGACACATTTGAGACTTCTGAAGTCCCTGCTACCGATCTTGAGGTTGCTATAGCTATTGGGAATCCTGAAACTACTACTCCAGTTGTGCCTGCTGGTATATCTATAGCTCTAAGACTGCCAGACTCTACTCTACCAGTCTCATGTGCTTTCCAGCCTGCTGGCTCTCTCATGGCACCCTCACACCCAGTTGTTACAGCATTGATAACCCCTACAGCCATCCAAGATCTCACCGCTGCTGTATCCTCTGAACTCTCTATGGCTAACTCTAATGTTGTCATTGCTACTTCGGATGTCTTGGATACCAATTCTGCTGTACCTATGGCTCCACTTTCCAACATCATACTGTTGCCCGTCAAGGCAAAATCTATCTTGGAGCCTGCAGCAGGTTTTCGCAGTTCCTCTCTTCATGCACACACAGTTGGGGTTTGTGTTCCAAAGACTTCATCTTTTCTGAATTCTACATCAAAGGTTCAGAACATTGGTACTGGCTCCGTAATTCAAGACTCTCACCTTACAACTCGTTTCTGGTGCCTCATGATGTGCCTATTTGGAGTAAGACTCTTGTACTGTGGAACAGACACTCTTCCTACAGGTCGGTCTTCAGGGAGCCTGGAGAGGGGCATACTGTCATGCCTGCGCCATGGGCACATCCATTTATGCTCCATTTGGACTTTGCTGCTTAATAATTATTGTCAACTAACTACGCATACCATAATGCACCTGGCCGCAAGCATTGTTTCCTGGCCGTTCCTATTGGTTTTCTATGGAACTACACCCCCCAGAAGCCTTAGAGTCTGGTCCTGCTTCCACCAGCCCAGGAACAGAAAGGGAGGTGGCCGATTGCCTGCAGGTGTGATTCGCCAGGTGAAACCAATTAGCCTGCCTCTGTGCTGGGCTAGGCAGTATAAAGGCTGCTGCCTGCAGTGGCTCAGCCTCTTGCATCTGAGAGTCCTCCCTCCACCTTTCGCTCCTGACTTCGGTTCCTTGTATGCTGTTAATCATCACTCCTGCTTGGACCCTGCCTTGCAGCTTGCTACACCCTGCTGCCTACAGCCCTAGCCTTTTGGGCTCCCTGCCTTGTTGCTTGCTACACCCTGCTGCCTACAGCCCTAGCCTTTTGGGCTCCCTGCCTTGTTGCTTGCTACACCCTGCTGCCTACAGCCCTAGCCTTTTGGGCTCCCTGCCTTGTTGCTTGCTCCACCCTGCTGCCTCCAGCCATAGCCTTCCAGGCTCCCTTCTTCACAGTCTTGCCCTGCCGGGCTCTGCACATTGCAGTGGATCACGCTCTGCTGCCTTCCAGCCTCCGCCCTTGCCCTGCGGGCTCTCCACATTACAGCGGATCACGCTCTGCTGCCTTCCAGTCTCCGCCCTTGCCCTGCCGGGCTCTCCACTTTGTAGAGGATCACGCTCTGCTGCCTTCCAGTCTCCGCCCTTGCCCTGCCGGGCTCTCCACATTGCAGCGGATCTCGCTCTGCTGCCTTCCAGCCTCCGCCCTTGCCCTGCCGGGCTCTCCTCATTGCAGCGGATCTCGCTCTGCTGCCTTCCAGCCTCCGCCCTTGCCCTGCGGGCTCTCCACATTGCAGCTGATCTCGCTCTGCTGCTTTCCAGCCTCAAGCCCTTGTCCTCTGGGCTCCCTGCTCTACAGCCTGCCTCACTCCGGCTGCCTTAGCCCTTGTCCTCTGGGCTCCCTGCTCTGCAGCCTGCCTCACTCCGGCTGCCTTAGCCCTTGTCCTCTGGGCTCCCAGCTCTACAGCCTGCCTCACTCCGGCTGCCTTAGCCCTTGTCCTCTGGGCTCCCTGCTCTGCAGCCTGCCTCACTCCGGCTGCCTTAGCCCTTGTCCTCTGGGCTCCCAGCTCTACAGCCTGCCTCACTCCGGCTGCCTTAGCCCTTGTCCTCTGGGCTCCCTGCTCTACAGCCTGCCTCACTCCGGCTGCCTTAACCCTTGTTCTCTGGGCTCCCTGCTCTACAGCCTGCCTCACTCCGGCTGCCTTAGCCCTTGTCCTCTGGGCTTCCTGCTCTACAGCCTACCTCTCTCCGGCTGCCCTAAACCCTTTTCCTCTGGCTTTCTACCTTACCGTCCTACTCCTGTGGGCTTACTCACTACTTTCCTGCTCCTCTGAGCTCTCTACCTAGTACCTTACTGTCCTCTGCTATCCTATCCTGTTACTCGACTTTCCCTTCTATTCCTTCTGCTAGTTTGCTATCACCTCCTTTCCTGGATTTGTCTGTTGTAACATCTCTTGTACCGTTTGTCGACCCTTTTGTTCAGAGCTTGTCTGTTGGTTCCCATCAGTCAACCTCTGCTCCTTCCTTTGTCTTGTTTCTACATTACAGACACCCATAGCTGCTGTTCCAAGTCATGAGCAAACAGCGTGGGCCTCTGTTATAGCAAACTGTGCAGAAGGCTAGAGTATTTCCAAGGTTCGTGGGATACTCTTTTCCTATTCTGCATACACCCCAAGAGGGTATCCATTCTGTACCTTTTCCTTTGCTACTCTTTCCTACTCTTCGTTCTATTCCGTTCTGCTGTGTGTGTACTTGTCTGTCCACTTTATTTCAGCACCCAAACTCTTCTGGGTGTCTTGTGCCACTCTTACTAGAGTGCCATCCGTGACAGTACCCCTCTGTACAGCCAGGTCGTCCCTTTGTTTTCTAATGGCACATAATTTCGGGCTCTCCTCATCAAAATCTGTTTGAGTGTGGAGATCCTTCACTATTAATTTATTATTTTCCTCTTTTAAGGATTCTAGGCGGTTTTGCAGGGTGACTATCTGCTCTGCACAGACTCTATTATAGTTCAATTGCTTCTCCAGCTTTTGTTGGCTCTGTAGTAGAGAATCCAACATTTCTTGGCACTCTTTTTGCAGTGTCAGTAATTTGGTATCCTGCTCTGCCTTCTCTTGCTGCAGGAGATCCAGATCTTCCTTTACTTTTGTCAGGTACTGTCTGATTTCTCTCTCTGAATCTTGGCTCTTTTGTAGCCTTTGCTCTGTAGAGTCCAGATCAGTTTGGGTTTTCTCTAGGGATTGTACTTGCCTTTTTGCCAGATCTAGGTTTTCGGCATATTTTTCCTGTATTACTACAATGTGGAGGTACAGGTACGCCGCTATATTGGCGATTTTACATTGCTCTTCTTTTACCCTTGGGGCCATATACAGCTCACTAAGTGACTGGTGTAATGGACCCTGGTCCTGCCATGTATCTAATTCTATGGCAGTGATTTGTTGTTTGATTTCCTGCAGCCAAACATTATCATCCTGCTCATCCCATTCACCCCTGACAAACAATTTGTGCAGTCGGTGTTCTTTTGCCATATTAATTTCCACTGGGGTCGCCATTCCGGAAATATTAATTTCCTTCTGACTTATCTCAGGGTTACTTTTAGCTTTGCAAACAGGCCCAAATCCTTTGAGTATTTCTATTGAAGGGTGTTTTTACAGTGTAGCACAGTGTGGTAGCCCAACAAGGTGTATGTACCCCGTCAGTTAGCACACTGTGTTAGACTGTCACAAGTGGTATGTCTAATTCAGGATCTCGGGACGAGCTACAAGCTGGTAAGTGATTTCAATCCGGCACACACCTCAGTCAACGCCTAGCGTGTAATGCACAACTGAAATCCTTATTTATTTTTGTCTAAAAGTTCTTTTATTCTGAACGATGTACCACTCATATCACGCCCTTCTCCTGGAACCCCCCCCCCCCCCGGTCACACTGAACCAGGAATCAGGCTGGTTTGCAAAGTTAAAATATTTATTTATGTATTCACAATTTAATCACACTATGTTTTAATGGGTACACAATAATCACCAATGGGGTGATGTAACACTGAATAATCTCTTTAACACACAAGGAGTAATAGTGAGCAAAACAATTCAGCACAGAAATAATACTTTTGTGTGTGTGTTCAGATCTGATAGCACTGTGGCTACTAGTTCCCCCTGCACACACCTCAACCCCCCAATAGGCAATGTAAAGATGGAGGAGGAGAGAGCAGGTATTCAGGAATGGCAGAATTCAACAAGATATCAATCCCACTTTCCCCCAGCAAACACAAGAGAGAAACAGAATTGACTGGCAAGCTGTCAGAATGGTTTTAAAGTTATCTTAGAATGGACTGGGCAAAAACACTAAATATGGTCTAAATTGCTGAAATTGTTATGAATTCTTATGGGAGCCGCTTTGGATAGTTGCACACAAACACTTGCAATGATTTAATACCCAGAAACAATTTGAAATCTTAAAATTAAGGTCGGGAGCAATCCAAAATTGTTTTATACGTGTCAGAATTTCCCAAAAACGAAATTCACAGCAAACATTTCAGTGCGCGGGAGAACCGTATGGATTTGGAATTAAAGCTGTGGATGTTAGCTACAAGCAGAAGTTGAAATTTCGTTTCTAGCACAAACATTGAGGGAGTTATGGGTGTTTTAGTGGAGGTCGTTTTTTTCCAGATAGGCGCAAGAATGGGAAACAGGAATGCACTTTTAAAATGACAAAAAGGATTTCTTACACTAAAGGATAACTATGAATACAACGAACACCTCACAGGAACCCAGCCACTTGATCAGGGTGACTGCCTGTAGTGGTCCCGCCTTCTTCAGATGAGAAAAGATCAGCGCAGAGATAGTTTTAACAAAACTAGCACAGGAGGAAGATAGGAGGAATAGGATAGAGAGTTTAGACGATTCAAAAAAAACTCCTAACAATATCAGGTTCTGAAGACAAGATAGGATGGGTTTAAGATAGGAATTAACTAAGCAAGGTACACAGGCTAGTGACACAGTTGTATCTATAGATACTCATTAGATATGTTTTTAAACGGAACCGTCAGGATTCTGGTCCCTCAAAATTCTGGTCAGGGAAGGGAATCTGGTTCTGGGACAGACAGCTGGGCACATCGGACTGGATCTGTAATCAGCAAGGCGCTCTGGTCACCGCACGGCACAGGATTGGACTGGACCTGCCCTTCTTGGTTCTGAAGATAATTACTTTAGCAGGCAAGCAGGACAGCGCAGCCAGGCTGTATTTGATGCTTCTCTTAGGTGGTGGGATTCTGGTTCTGGAATTTAAGGCCCAGCTGAAAATGGTTCAGCTATGCAATGGGTTTCTGCTTTGCCAAGTTTCTGGAGTCTGGAGCAAGGAAGATGGAAAGTTCTGCAGCAGGGTGCTCCGCCAGCATCGGGATAGTGAGTGAATCTGTCTGTCTTTCTGAGTGCTGAGCTGGCTCTATTTATGCTATGATAAAGGGCGTGTGTGTGTGCTGGTTTATCCTAAGTTCGCTCCTTTGGCAGGCGATTGGCCAGAGTCTCCTCTCTGCCTTGATAGGAGGAGAGAAACAGTGTGTCACTTTTATGGTGTTGGTTTATGGGGCTAAGAATCCACCCCTAGCCTCTTGAACACAAAATCTACTTTTGGCACAATCCATATTTACGCATTTGCAACCTGTAATGCACCAGCCGTGGAAGTTCTGGTACTGATGGATGCACACCTAACATGGAGGCTAGTAACCTCTCTTAGCGGTCTATGCCTCATCCAAGATGGCCGCCAGCACGTATTTACGTGCTACGCACCGGTGCTCCGATGCGTTGTATCGAATTACTTTCGTATTCCCCCAGCGCTTGTTTACTGAGCTCTTTTTCTGCGTTCTATTACTTCTCTAGACTTTTGTCCTATTTCTCTTCTTTGACTTTCATTTCACTGCGGCTTGCATATTTTGTGGGTAACTATTTTATGTGGTTTGTATCTCTGTTAATCGTACTGAGAGGTAAGATCTTGTACTCCTCAGTCACTGTTCTTTTTCTTGTTTACCGCTACTTTCGTTTGTTTAGATAGTTCCTTGCTTCCGACTCATTCCTTTATCTACTTTTGTTTATTTCCAATTCTCTTCCGCCTATTTCTTTCTACCTGTTTTCTGTTTGGACGAGCCTTCGGACCGGCTTGGATCAGTCTTAGCGCTGCTCCTGGGCGTATTTCGACCCATCCGGTCATTGCTGATCCAGTGCACCTTGTGCGACTTATCTTCATTCTCCTGCTTGCTGGCCGATTGAGCGCCTTCTCTTCCTTCGGCGCCTGCTGCTTTGCTGTTTCCTAACTTCAGAGACAGTACATTCTGACTACTCAACCAGCCCTAATCAGTCCGTTACCTTCTATTACCGCAGTATCTGTGGGAGAATTTACAGAGTGGACAGTCCGCTTCCTGCCTTCCGGAACCAGAGTCCATGCTATGCTGAATAACTGGTCGGATTCATATCTACTCTCCAACCTACAAAGAAGAATACCATCTACACAGGGTTTTTTCCAGCCTTATGGCTTTTTCCCTGGTATTGGGGGCTGGCTCCTGGGAGGCTCCTGGGATTTGGTTCTCATCCGGTCACAGTGGCCTCCGGGGAGTCACGTCCTTATTTGCATCAAAAGAAGAGGAAGGAGTCTGGAAGATCTAGAAGGAAGAAGACGGAACCCCAAGAAGACTCAGGTGAGGAGGAGTTGGTGGAAAGGGGAACTAAGGTTGTGAGTTTTGACAGTATACAACGCCAAAAAACAAAGACAATGGCCACTCTAGAACAGATTCAGGAAATGTGTAATGCTATTCAAGCTCTACGAGTCGATATGTAGAAGTTACAGGCAGAGAATCAGTCCCTTCGCCAGCAGGTAGCTACCAGAGATGAAGGGAGAGGTGAACTACCCCCGATGCCCTTTTCAATGAACAAATACGATGGAAACCCCAAAGGAATGAAGGAGTTCCTTGACGCTTGTGCCGTATATTTTTTATTCAGAAGGAGAAACTTTGAGTCTGGAAGGTCTCGGGTTGGGTTCTTGATCGCTAACCTGACGGGTAGTGCCTTGAAATGGGCAACACCCCTAGTGACAGCCGATGACCCTTCTGTTAATGACTACGATCTATTTGTTCTCAATTTCAAGGCTAGCTTCGAGAGACCAGAGGTCCAGTACTCTACATACAAAGCCCTATTGGACGTCAACCAAGGGAACCAAGATGTCCAATCTTATATATCCCAATTCCAAGGGTTGGCGGCCTTGGCAGTATGGCCAGACACTGCCCAGCAGACCATATTTCGTAGAGGGTTGCACGAAGATATAAAAGATGAACTGGCGCGGGTGGTAAGACCCGAGACATTCTCCGAATTGGTATCCTTGGTTCTCCGGATTGAATTCAGATAGAATGAGAGACGCCATGAGAAGAGGAGAGGCTGAGGGCTTTAATGGAACTATTAAACGGTTCCACACTCTAAAGATCGTGCTTCCACAGAGGAACCAATGCAGATAGGTGCTACAAGAGGACCTCTGTCTGCAAATGAAAGAAGACGTAGAAGGGAACAAAATGTGTGCATGTATTGTGGTTCATCGGAGTACCAGTTCAAGGACTGCACAGAGATCCCATCCCCGCGTTCGGAAAACGCACAACCCCGAGTCTATGCAAGGGAGACTACGGGGACAGTTGCACAAACCCTTGCAACACCACTAAGTCAGGAGAAAACAACCGACTGATTATTTTCCAGGTATCATTAACCCCTTCAACTGGAATCTCTATTCCAGTACTAGCCATGCTGGACTGCGGAGCAGCAGGCAACTTTATAGACACCTCATGGGCGCAGGACAAGGGGATTCCGCTCAAACCGAAGAGGAGAACCATTCCTGTAGAAGGGGTAGATGGACGCCCATTGTCGTCAGGACCTGTAACTACGGAGACCCTGCCTTTACAGGTATCCATCGGAAATCATACAGAAGAGATTATCTTTGACGTCATCAGGGCTGCACACTTTCCTGTCATACTTGGAATCTCTTGGTTGAGACTTCACAACCCCTATATAGACTGGAGTTCTAATCGACTGAGTTTCAATTCGGATTTTTGCAGAAGGTATTGCATCAAGGAACAGCAGGTTGAAGTACCTATTTACCCCGCCAACCAGCCTACCATATCCATGTCAGCTATTCCTATACAGTACAAGGAATACAAAGAGGTTTTTGAAGATGTTGTCCCCAAGCTCCTCCCTCCTCACCGTCCAGAAGATTGCAGGATAGACCTAAAGGAAGAAGTATCCCTACCTTTCGGAAGGATGTATCCGTTGTCCCAGCAGGAACGAATAGCCTTGAAGGAATATCTGGATTCTAATCTTAAGAACGGATTAATAAGGAAGTCAAGGTCTTCCGGAGGGGCATCTCTTTTCTTTGTTGCCAAGAAGGGAACTAAGGAGCTATGCCCTTGTATTGACTACCGGGAACTAAACAGAATTACAGTTCGGGACCGATATCCTATTCCCCTGATAAGGGACATCCTCGAAGCAGTAAAGGACTCTCAGATCTTCACAAAGATTGATCTACGCGGAGCCTACCACTTACTCAGGATACATTCAGGCGATGAATGGAAGACTGCCTTTCGAACACCGTTGGGGTTGTTTGAATATTGTGTCATGCCTTTTGGACTAGTCAACGCTCCAGAGGTGTTCCAGAGGTTCATGGACCACATTTTTGCAGATATGCTTGGTACTTCTATTGTGGTGTATTTAGACAATATTTTGGTATACTCCTCCATGCTTCAGGAACACCGGAACCAGGTGAAGGAAGTACTACAGAGGCTCAAAGGAAACCATCTGTACGCTAAGGCTGAGAAGTGTACTTTTGAGACAGCCGAGGTACCCTACCTTGGTTTTATCTTATCCTCAAGTGGAGTACGGATGGACCCTGACAAGGTAAAGGCCATTCTCAGATGGCCAGAACCTTCTTCCAATAAGGAGATTCAACGTTTTCTTGGGCTGGTGAATTTTTACCGCCGTTTCATTCCTCATTTCTTGGAGATGGTACTTCCGTTGACTCTGCTTCTCAAGAAGGGAAGTATCTTTGACTGGAATCCTGCAGCGCAATCTGCCTTTTCTAAACTCAAGAAGCTGTTCACCACAGCTCCGGTGCTTATTCAACCGGATCAGACTAAACCCTTTATAGTGGAGACAGATGCTTCGGGCGGAGCCAGAGGAGCTGTTTTGTTAGAAGAAGATAGCGAAGGAGTAGAACATCCTATCGCCTACTACTCACGTACCCTGATGGTCAGTGAACAAAACTATTCTGTACTTGACCGAGAACTATTAGCAATGAGAAGAGCATGCGAGGAGTGGAGACACTTGTTACAAGGAGCTACGAATCTGTTTCTAATCCGCACTGATCACAGAAATTTGCGGGTTTTCCAGCAGATGGAATGCCGCAATTCACGTCATGCCAGGTGGGCCTACTAGATCTCCAACTTTGATTTCCAGATTACGTATGTACCAGGTACACAGAACAGGGCAGCAGATGCCCTTTCTAGGAGCTGGTATAATGAAGAACAGAAGACGGGAGTTACGCCTACAGAAAAGGAAAGAATACTGCCTAACCAAATATTTATAGCAGTGATCAACAGTTTCCTCCAGAATGTGCAGGATGAGTACAAGACATGGACTAGACAGAAACTATTCTCTAAGGGTATACAAGAAAGAGATGGACTATGGTTTCACCAATCAGCTCTCTTTCTTCCCTCTCAGGAACTCCAAGAACAAGCTCTACACCTTTGTCATGATCTCCCCTTAGCTGGACATAGGGGGCAAAAGGCCACATACCAACCATTGACCAGAGGTTTTTGGTGGCTTTCGGTACGAGCAGATGCACACTCATATGTTAGGTCCTGTTCGGTTTGTGTCAGTGCCAAGGTCTCTAGACAGAGACCTCTTGGTCTTTTGCAACAATCTGACTTACCCTCTCGTCCTTGGGAGAATCTATCTATGGACTTCATCGTGGAATTGCCTCCTTCTCAGGGAAAGACAGCTATAATGGTTACTATTGATTCATTCTCCAAGCAGGCCCATTTTTCCTCCCTAACAGGAGTGCCTTCTGCTGCTGAAACAGCTTCTGTGTTCCTTAGAGACATCATAAGATTACACAGACTACCTCGAGTCATTATTTCAGACAGAGGGGTACAATTCACCTCTCTAGATTCTGGTCCATATTGTGCAAGGAACTAGGGATCCATAGGGCATTATCGTCAGGGTATCACCCCCAATCCAATGGATAGACGGAGAGACTTAATGCCACTCTTGAAGAGTACCTTCAATGTTTCTGTAATAAGGAACAAGATAATTGGGCATCTCTGTTACCGATGGCAGAATTCACCTATAACAACACCGTTCATATAGCCATCAGAATGGGTCCTTTTCAGTGTACCTATGGTTACTGTCCACATTTTCTACCTGCTGCAGTTGCTGGAGGTACTGAGGCTCCTGCAGTGGATGAGGTTGTGTTCAAGATCCAACAAATTAATCGATCTGCCCTGCAGACGTTGGACGAAAGTCGAAGGAATAACAAGAAATATGCCAATGCCAAGAGAAGACCAAATCCTCAATGGGGTCCTGGTTCAATGGTTTGGTTATCCACCAGGTACTTACCTCGCTGGACACGAATGGGCAAATTTTCTCCAAGATACATTGGTCCATACAGGATAGAGGCAACGATCAATCCTGTCGCTTACAAGTTGAAGCTGCCTCCTCGACTCAAAAGAATACACCCAGTCTTTCATACTTCCTTACTAAAGACACACGTGGAGGATCCATTTCATAGGAGTATCAAGAAGACGAGTGTAGTGGATCCCAAAGAACCCAAGGAATACGAGGTAGCCAGACTGGTGGATTCTCGTTATCGACGAGGAACCTTACAATATTTGGTACACTGGAAGGGATATCCCAGATCTGAGAGAACCTGGGAGCCCAAGACACATATAAATGCACCAAGGCTTGTTCAGATGTTCCACAGATTGAACCCGAGTAAACCAGGTGGACCCCGACATCGAAGGGGGCATACTGTAATGCACCAGCCGTTGAAGGTCTGGTACCGATGGAAGCACACCTAATATGGAGGCCTTAGCGGTCTATGCCTCATCCAAGATGGCCTCCAGCACGTATTTACGTGCTACGCATCAGTGCTCCGATACAGGCGGCTGAGGGTACTGCACCCAGATTTTGACAGATCCACAGACAGGCTACTTTTGCTGTGGGAAATCCCTTGATGCTTTCAGCTTTCCAGGAACTGGCAAGTTCACCATGCTTTCTTAAACTAAATGAATTGTGGCACCCAGCAAGAATTTTGGATGTTTGAGGGTGTTGAAAAGGATTTAAAAGGATTTAAAGCAAGATTTTGAGGTTTCCTTTAGCAAAGCACTGCTTTTCCATCTGTGCTCCATTTTCACTTGTTGTGGAGCCCAGTGACATCTTTCAGGAGTGAGATCTCTGTTCCACCACTGACAACATGCATGGCAGATTTGGCAGCCGTCTTTTTGTGCTTTGCAGAGCGCGATTTTCTGAGGTTTTGGCGCGCACAAGGGTTTTGCAGCCATTTTACTATTTTTGGCACCATCAGAACACAGTGATGCCGCATGGCAGAGCAAAAGTGGGTCAAGACATCCCACAATTTCATACTACATCTACTAGATGGACCACTGCTGCTCCTGTGTCTCTCTTCCCTGTCTCCTGGTCAATAGTCGCTGAACCATCAAAAAAGAACACTTCGAATGGATTGTGTCCCACTTATTCCTTATCTTGGATATTCATAACCCGGCAGCTTTGCTGCTTCAGAAAAAAACATTGTCGGCAGAGGGCGCCTGTGATCGAATGCCATTCCATCAAATTTTTTCCATCTAAAAAATGGCCATCTAATGCATATTTTTTGAGGTATTTCAAAAAAGGTAGCAGGCGCTCCTCTCCAGAAAGAACATGGCATGATAACCTGTTCTGAGATGAGAGTTTGCAGCACACACTTTTTGCTCACTGTACCTATCACAGATGGGAAATAACGATTTGCATATCAGTATGTCCCGCCCACATGGGCAGTCCAGCACCAAAATGCTTTTGACATATGTTTGGGGGGTAAAGGATTAGTTTGTCTTTCGGTGCATTATAAAGGGTAAATGACAGGGTTGGGGGGATCCCCCCAAACAAATAATAATACTGCATTAGATGCAAAGTTTTTAGATGGAAAATATTTGATGGAATGGCCTTAGATGCAATGGCATTGGATGGAAAGACCATAAGCCAAATATCCATATACAGTGTTTAGTTCACCAGGCTATGTGATTTGCTTTTCCTCATGCTGTTTGATACTAAACTGGTCTAAATAAAAATGAATTGCACTATTTCTGCTGCATATGACCTCTATCAGATGGTATTTGATCATTGGAGGACCACTACTCTGCCACCTATTAGGGTGCCTTTGCCCATTAGATAGCATGTCAATGTCTTGTTAGATATTAGCACCCGGCGAGGGGTGTGTGGCGACCTTCCACATGGCAAAACCCCCCGCTCCAATCCTCCTCGAAGCTGTAGGCCGCCCTCTTCCTTTGCTGGAAATTGGGTAAGTGCACCTGCTTCCCCATCCCCTCTATTCCCCCCACTTACTTATCCCCTCCTTCCTTTCTCCTCACTACCACCCCACTTACGCTCCTCTGTCCATCGCCAGGTTCCCGGTGGATCTCCTTCCCGGAAATGGCCACCATGGAAAGGGAGAAAGGACTACATGTACTTCCCTTCTCCCTGAGTCCCTGAGTTTTTCTCATGTTGAGAAACGGCAAACACGCCATTTTGCCACTTGAGAAAAAAACTCTATTAGTACCCCAGTACAACATGACGGGGTACTAGGGTACTAACAGCAATAATATAACCCTTGTGGGGGGGAGGGACATTACCAGTTGGGTAATGCATCTGGGCTAACATTAAACCCCCCCCCTTCGCTTAGCCTTTTAACTTATGCCGCAGGGCATGATCTGACCCGTAATTTGCTGCCCACTTTCTAGGGTTATATTGCTTAATTACATCAGAACTAATACACATTACTACTACTAAGGCCCATTCTGCCTGTTAGTGATGCCTGCAGTTGTGAGCATATGAAACTAATAATGTACTTCTCCTTTTATTTCAATAGGTGATTGATTCCACACAAAAAATCCAACACAGTGAATGTTACATTCTCTGGACTAATAGTGCAAAGCATCATTGATACAATCTGCAATTTCCTAACGTCTTACAAGGATACAAGTTTGTTGTCCAGTTGTCTTTTCAGATTATTCAGGAACTGGCATTGATAAGATTATGGAATGCATGATGAGTTTCCCCCAATCAACACATTTGTGATAAAATCCCGAAACACGGAGATGCTATAATCGTCTAGCATTACTGATTAATATCAATATTGTTTGCTAACAATAGCAACAGTGTTTGTTGTGCAGGAAGAGGTACCTTTAGGTTTTGCCTATTATTCCAGAGAGAACATGTGAGTGCTAGTTCATATTGTGAATGTAAATCTAGTTTGTGTAAAGGATTTTGTGAAACACCTGTAAATGTACAGAGAATCCATGCAGTAAATATTTTTAAAACTTCAGTGAGAAGAAAGATTTTGTCACCAGAAATAACCTACAGATGAGGAAACTCATATGCACTTGCAATTTGGATAAAGGTTCAGTAGAAGGAATCCTCTTATTAAGCGCCTGATAAAATAAACTGGAACGAAACCTTAAATCAATGCACAGAATGTGTGAAAAGGTGCTCTCTAATGAGTATACTAGTGTCCCATGTCCGAACATAAGTGAAAAACCTAATCAGTGCACTGAATGTGGGAAAGGCTTTGCTGCAAAGAGCGCTCTTATTTCTCACCAGAGAAGGCATACAGGTGAGAAACCTTATCAGTGTACAGAATGTGAGAGAAGTTTCAGTCACAATGCAAGTCTCATTTATCATATCTTCTCACATACAGGTGAGAAACCTCATGAGTGTACTGGATGTGGGAAGAGCTTTTCTTTGAAGGGATCTCTTATTTCTCACCAGAAAACACATACAAGAGGGAAATCCTATCAGTGCACTGAATGTGGTAATGAATTTTCTGTGAAAAGAGATCTTACTTATCACCAGAGAACACACACAAGTGATAAACCTTATCAATGCACTGAATGTGGGAAAGGGTTTGTTTGGAAGGGCCAGCTTGTTCGCCACCAGAGAACACATACAGGTGAGAAACCTTATCAGTGTACCGAATGCGGGAAAGCATTTGCTACGAAGGAAAATCTTACTTCCCATCAGAGAATGCATATAGGTGAGAAACCACATAACTGCAGTGAATGTGGTAGAGGGTTTGCTTTGAAGGACCAGCTTATTAACCACCAGAGGACACATCTTGGGGAGAAGCCATATCAGTGCACTCAATGTGGCAAAGAATTTGCCACGCAGGCAAATCTGATTTCCCATCAGAGAATTCATACAGGTGGGACACCCCATAAGTGCACTGAATGTGGGAGAGGGTTTACTCACAAGGGCCATCTTATGCACCACCAGAGAACGCATACAGGTGAGAGACCCCATGAGTGTACTCTATGTGCAAAGAGCTTTTCTTTGAAGGGATCTCTTATTTCCCACCAGAGAACACATGCAGAGGGGAAACCTTATCAGTGCACTGAATGTGCGAAAGCATTTTCTGCAAAGAGTGATCTTACTTATCACCAGAAAACACATTCAGGTGAGAAACATTTTCAGTGCACTGAATGTGGGAAAGGGTTTGTTTGGAAGGGCCAGCTTATTCGCCACCAAAGAACACATACAGGTGAGAAGACTTAGTGCACCAAATGTCGGAAAGGGTTCTGTCAGCAGAGAGGTCTTATTTACCATCAGTAATCACACACAGGTGAGAAGTTGTATGAATGCACGGAATGTGGCAAAGGGTTTGTTTGGAAGGGACAGATTAGTCCCCACCAAAGAAAACATAAAGGTGATAAACTTTATCAGTGCACTAAATGTGGACAGACCTTCTGTAATAACATTAATCTAGTTAGGCACCACATAAAACATACAGGTAAGAATCCATTTCATTATAATGAATACAGGAAATATTTCAGTATACATGTTGTTATCTGCCATGAAAGAGGACATGTGGTGAAATCTCAGGTGCAATTGATGCTTCAGAGAGGAGGGGGCACTGAGTTTGCCATGGATATTGATCAAAACGGTGTAGAACTTAACACAGCGGTAACCAGTTCCATTTAGCACACACATAGTGGCAGATTATGATTGGTTGAATCACTGTTTGAAATGCATCCATTCTTGAATAGTCTGAAGGGAGACTACCTTCTTTGATAAGGTACCCATCCTATGTAACATTTTGCCCAAGGACCTTAAGCAAATTAATGGGCAGCAACATTTTGAAAAAGGTTCAAGACAAATTGACATCTAGATGCTTCCTGAAGGCACATCTATTCTTGTTTTTCCTTTCCTTAATGTTGGCTAAATTATCATATGTTTTAATATCTACCTGCTGTTTGAACCTATACACCTGAAGGTGATCAAGAGCCATAGAAAATGTCGGCTACTGAGACGTGCCCTCCTCTGGCCACATACACTCCCCAAGAATTTGCAAATGCTCCCACCAAGAAACAGCAATTCCACAAACTATAAACTTGGAAGCAATAGATACATAGATTCCATCCTCCTTACTTCACCCAGTCAGCTCCATTGATATGTTAGCCCAGTGATACCAGCCATGCAGTACCAATGGAAGTTGGTCTACAGGTATTAGTGCCCGATCCGTTGAAGAAATGTGTACTTTACTTGCTAGGTGCAAAGAAGTGTGAATTGCAAATAGAACTGCTTTTGTTATTTTATTTTCATGTAAAAAGAAATGCCTCCACATTTTTACACCCCAAAATGTAATTTTGCTTTCAACTTCAAAACATAACTAAAATATTCAAAATTAGCTGGAGCTCTCTTTAATCAATTGGGGAAAAGGTGTATTCTCACTTGGATAACTAGACTAAGGTTGGCACAACACATGTGAAAAGGCAATGTTCATAAAGAGGAAAGAAAGTGAGAAAGGAATCCATAGCCCTGGAACCGTCAATATTACCCCAGAAGCCAGAATGTCCAAGAAATGCATGCCTCACCCTGACAGCCCTTCTACCCGAACGCTGTGTTTCCCCTTTTGCAGAAAATTCTACAATGCTAGAGGCTTATCACTAGGGTCCAGCGGCACTTTGGGATAGTAGATAGTTCCCTGTAATAGAAGCGGCATATGGAGGTACAATTGCCTAAGGGAGGATGGATGTCCACTTTTAAAGTGCTAATGTTTAAGAAATGGGTTTTGTGTGAAGGGATTGGAGAACATGTAAAGTGTTCCATTAAATTATATGGAAATGTAATACAAAGTGTGACCTTTGTCAATAGAGTAGAAAGCGCAAATGCAATAGAAATATTAGATAAGCTGTGTGGCAAAATGAGATAGTAGGTTTTGAATGGATTGTGCCCTCCAAATGTATTCCTCATCTTTGACATGTAATGTTCAGCTTCGGCTGCTTCTGAAAAAATGTTCGCCAGAGGGCGCCCTGCGTCAACGGCATCAAGTTGATGTCACTCAAAGCCCTACGTCATCAGATGTTATTAGTAGCACGCATGGCACCCGTTGGCCTCAGTTCTGTTTTCCGTAAAATTTGTTTGCTTCGTGAAACTCAGAGCGCCTCGTACTTCTGAAGTACTGTTATTTGCTAATCTTCGAAGATGTCTTCGTCTTCCACCCCGACGACTCCTTGTTCCGGGGTCAAAAAGTGTAAGGAGTGCGTCTCCAAGATGTTACGGATCCGCATCGAGTCTGTCTGTGGTGCCTGGACGAGGGCCATGAGACGGATACTTGCTCCAAATGTCAAGCCATGACAGGGAAGGCCTTGCGGGAACGAAAGGGGAAATTACAGGTAAGCAAGGTGTCCAAACCCTGTAAATCCCGACTGGCTGGGGCTTTGACCGACAAGTCGAGGGGCGACTCTCCTTGTTGAAGAAGTCCAAACGCTTACAGTCTGGTAGTGGTTTCCGCCACTCTTCATCCTCGTCGCCTTCATCAGGCGGTACCCCCGAGAGGGTGACATGCCCCTCCAAGACATCGATACCGGCGGAGTGGGAAACCTTCCGGATGGAGATGCTTGAGATTTTTGAGAAACTGGGCAAAGCTCTGTCCGTGCCTTCTGTGGAAGCTGGCAAGGAGCAGTCTCGGCCCGATACTCGTGCGCCCTCGAGCCCAGGTACTCAGCATGTTTCCTTTCTAGAGCCCTCAAGGCCTCGAAACAAAGGGTCAAAGGAACACTCAAAGCGGAGAGAGAGTTCACGGTCTCTGACTTCATCGAGGCCCTCGCAGCCGTCGTTGGTGCCGTTTGCGTCTTCAATGCTTGTCAGGCCTTCGGCGCCGTTGCTGAAGCCGCCGACGCTGGTAGGGCTTAGTTTACCAGCTCAGACCCCAGGGCCTGTTGACCCTCCTAGGAAGGTTTTGGCTAAGTCTAAGTCAATGCCTTCGACGCATTCCAAGCCTCAGGCCTCCATGACAGAGAAAAGTTTTGTCCCTCTTCCTAAAAAGGATTTTATTAGGAACCTCACTTCTATTTTTGAGGAGGAGTAACGTGAGGAGGGGGAGGTCCCCTTTGGGCTCCAGTATGGCACACCTAATGTGCCAGAGTGCCTAATTTCAGAGGAGAGCAGGATGCAGGACTTGTGTGACACTCTGCATAACGCAAGTGGGCTCAATACCTCTCCTGTGCTGGAGTTCGGCAAGCCGGGGAACATGCTGACTCTTCATATAGGCACCTTATGTCTATGGTGGTGGAATACTTGGGCTGGTCCAGACTTCCAGCGCCTTTTGATCAGGATGATCTTATGGATATTTTGAACAGGGGTCCACCTACAGATCCTGTGTTGCCATTCCATGTGGCTCTACAAAAAAGGGTGGCCAGCTATTGGAAGACCCTGGAAGCTAATCCGGTGGTGGACAAATCTCTGACAAGAAAATACCGCCCCTCCAGTAGCGACCCCGGCTATCTGTCACAACACCCCACTTCCGAAAGTCTGGTGGTCCAGGCAGGTATGCCTACCACGAAACAGGCAGCTTACTCTACCATCCCTCCTGATAGGGAGGATAAACGCGTAGATGGATGGGCGCGGAAGGTATTTTCGGCGGGGAGTATGACGTTGAAATCAGCCAACTCCACCTGTACGCTTGCAAAATTTTGGTACACTCTGTGGGAGTGCATCTCCATGGCGGCGGAGCACATTCCAGAAGGGGATGAGAGGGACGACTTCCTGACTATTATTAAGGACGGCAAGGAAGCCATGTGTGAGTCCCTCCAGTCTGGATTGGATTCTGCAGATAGTATCAGCAGATCCATGGCCATGAGTACCGTGATACTCTGTTTTGCGTGGTTGTTGAAGTCGGGTTTTGCAACTGATATGCAGGCTTGTCTCCTCAACATGCCATTTGACGGGTCTCATCTATTTGGCAGCAAATCTGACGAGAGCCTTGAGAAGTTGCAGACCTCTAAGTGGCCGCCAAGTCTTTAGGCGCTGCCGTTAGGCAACGTCATCCTTTTCGTGCTAATGGACAACCATGGACAGGTACATCATTTCGTTATTACGCTTCATTTGGAAAGGTGAGAGGAATGGCCAGTCGGGGCTAACGTAAGTTCCCTCGTGGTGGACGAGGTAGAGGTACCAAGTCAGCTCCAGCAGCAGCCCCTGTGCCATCGGCCTCTGCAACAGCCACTTCAAAACCGCTCTGAAGGCTTCAGTCACCAGTCGTGGGCAGGCTGTCTCAGCATCTTGAAGAATTGCGAGCCGTTACTTCAGATACGTGGGCTCTGGAAACAATAGCCCACGGCTACTACCTTCCCTTTATCAAGAAGCCTCAGACCAATCCACCGGGGAAACACTCTTTGAGGATTCCGGATCCGCTCCTTGTGCAGGAAATGTTAACCCTGCTAGAGAAAGACACTATAGAACCAGAGCCTGTAGTGGAGAGGAACAAGGGTTGCTATTGCCCATATTTTTTTATTCCCAAAAAGGACGGGAGACTGAGACCCATCTTGGGCTTGGAATACTTGAACAAGTTCCTCAGGAAAGACACATTCAAGCTGGTCACTCTTTCAAAGATCCTTAAGGCCCTCCAACTTCAGGATTGGTTGGTATCATTGGACCTTCAGGGTGTTTATTTTTCATGTGCCAATCCATCTCAAGCAAAGGAAATACCTGAGGTTCGCCGTTGGGGGCCCGCACTATCAGTTTCGATTCCTGCCATTCGGGTTGACCTACGCCCTCGAAGGTATTCACCAAAATGATGGTGGTGGTGGCAGCGCATCTCAGGAGAGGGGGGATTCACGTCTACCCCTACCTGGACGATTGGCTGATCAGGGCGCGTTCTCCCGAACAAGCCTTGGATCATCTCAATGTTTCCTGCCACTCTCTTTTCAGACTGGGCTTCTCCCATATGCCGCGTACATCGGGTCTGTATTAGACACATCCTTGGGAAAGTGCTCACAACCCAAGGTGAGGGCTCAAGACACAAACTGCTTGAACATTGATCTTATCTATAGACCCCCATCTCTTATGTCAGAGTTTAATGAGGAACTCACCGGACTACTCAACCTACTCAAAAGCCCTAATTCATCTTCACTGGTCCTAGGTGACTTCAATCGTTGGCGGGGCGATCCCAAAGACAAAAAGATGATAGGCCTAGAGAAGGCCCTAAACGATCTCGATTTCCAAGTTGGGAACTCCAAACCTACAATGGACAATGCACACGAGCTAGACTGGATCATTATGAACAATCTAGCAACTAACAACTATGTGACCACTCCCTGTATCTGGTCCGATCTTCATAAAATATCCTTTACACAGACTGTGCCCACTCCAGTCAACAAAACTTCCAATGAACCCAAGAAAACGTAATGTCGGAATTTCAAGAAAATCAAAAGAACAACTTAGTTCCCTGTATAAACAATATCCTAGCAGACCTTAATGACGATGACACTTGTGAGAAAATCATACTCAAATATGAACAACACACTTCGCCCCTCATTACGACCCAGGCGGTAAGTTACCGCCTGGGTCGTACCCTTACCACCATGGCGTAAACTGCATTTACGCCATGGTGGTTGGCGGATTTACCGCCCCATTCCAAGGTGAGTGGGGCGGTAAATCCCCATTCCCCATTTTACCCTTCCCCATTCCCATTTTCGCCCCATAGGGCATAATGGGAATGGGGAAAGGCGATAATTACGGCACCGTAAATTACGGTGCCGTAATTATCGCCAAGGTCCCTTTGCGGCATGGATTTTAACGGCTGCAAAAAAGCAGCCGTTAAAAGCCATTCCGCAAAGGGAACCTTGTAATCAGGCATTAAGGGTCGGCGCCGTTTACGGCGCCGTAAACCCCTTAACGCCTGAGTCAGAATGAGGGCCTTCATCTCTTATTGACCAGATAGCCCCCCTCCGCCCTAAACTAGTTAGACCTAATACCAACCATCAGAAATGGTACACCAAGGAGAATGTGAAAACATCCAAGTTGCCTTTAGCAATAAGATCATTAAAGCAAGAGAATTAATAGCGAGCGCCCAATGTAATACAATCAAATACCAACAACCACACATGAATAAGGCAATAGATAATCTTGGCAAATTCCGTTTTCAAGAGATTACGACTACGGACATGCTCAACACTCTGGCATATCATGTGCAGAAAATATACTCCCTCCTAAAATCATACTTGAAAATGCTGATATTTTTGCACCATTGTTTACGAGAATGGTTAATACCTCATTCCCAGACCAAATGGTACCCAAGAATATAAAAAATGGGACTAACACCCACTTGGTCAAAAAACTAAATATAGACCAACGAGAGCCAGGGAATTTAAGACCCATAACCAATTGCAACTTCATATTAAAAGTAATGGACAAAATTGCTACCGCACAACTGCAAGCATATGTAGAGACCAATGAAATACTACATTACCAACAATTGGGCTTCTGTGCGGCGCACAGCACGGAAACGGCGATGCTGGACCTGCAGACGAAAATGCTGAGTATCATCGATAGGGGCAATACTGGTCTGCTGAATCTGCTAGACCTAAGTGCTGCGTTTGTTTTACTAGACCACCAGCTATTACAAGAAGCACAGGAGAAAATCGCCAACTGCTCTAAAGAAGCCATAGGCTGGCTAACATCGTTCTTAGCAGACCGAATCTATAGAGTACATTGGGGTGATAAATTCTCTAGTGAGTCCAATATCTTCTGTGGTGTTCCCTAAGGAGCAAGTCTTTCGCCACTTCTCTTCAATCTGTATCTACATCTCCTGTGTGAGGCACTAGATAACATTAACGCCTTTTTCACTAACTGCTCTGATGACAGCTGGTATTGGAATTGAGTGGGGACCACACGAAAGATAACAAAATGGTAAACTAACTCTACAACATCATTGAACAGTGGATGGATCATAACTGGATGTGTTTGAACAGGAAATAAAATGAGCTGATGGTCTTCGGGTCCAAGCAAGCCAGGGCAAAACTGCCATCCAGTCTTTCATGATAAAAGAATCTCATATCCAAGTCGTGACCAGCGTCAAAACCTTGGTCATGACTCTGGATGCATCCTTGAGTTCAGATGCTCAAGCCTCCTATATTAGTAAAAACTGTTCTTACTACCTAAGATTGTTGAAAGCTATCAGACCTGTACTCAATGAATCAAACTGCGCAACCATAGTCAGGGCAACTATACTCTCTAGGCTGGACTATGGCAACGCCCTGTTATTGGGTGCCAGTAAACAATGCTTGATAAAATACCAGCATATTCAGAATCATGCTGTTCGAATAATCAAGCATAAGGCAAAATCTGATCATATCAGTGAATCATGGAAGGAACTACACTGGCTGAGGGTCGAAGACCATGTAATGTTCAAATCAATGACACTCACACACAAGTGTTCATATGGAAAGGCTCTGGCCTACCTTAAGTCCAAAATTGTGGGCTACATTCCAACCCGCACTCTAAGATCTGCGGCTCAAGGGCTTATTGCAACTAGCCTCCCCAGGAAAGCAAATGGTTTGTGCAGAGCCTTCCCAAATCGGTCTGCCTACCACTGGAACAAACTGCCACTGAACCTGAAAATTGATTCTAACCTGCTCAGATTTAGAAAGCAATTAATCTCTCCTATTCAAATGAACTAAGCAACCCAGAGTAGTACCTGTTTCCTATCTGTGTCTTGGCAAGCCAAGTGTCTTATGCTTTTGTACCTGTTAATCCATGTGTTTCATGTGGCGCCCTGATGCTTGCGGGCTTTTGGCGCCTTATAAACAAATAAATAAAAATAAAATAAATAATTCTACAGATGGTGACAAAATTCCAGAATGCCCAGAATCTTCCGGCCTTCGAGTTCTTGAGGTTGCTCGACCTAATGGCATCCTGCATTTTCCTGGTGCCAGAGGCCCGTCTGAGAATGAGATCCCTTCAATAGGCTCTCCAATCGCAATGGGCCCAGTTCTCAGGACAGATGCCGGACAGCATTCCGATTCCAACCAGAGTCTCACATGATCTCCTGTGGTGGGCCTGCAAGGGAAATGTTCTGAAGGGGGAACACTTTTGGCAACCATGGCCGGAGATCACTGTAGTGATGGACACCTCACTCACGCGGTGGGGCGCTCACGCCAACGATTTGACTGTCAGCGGTCGTTGGTCTCCATCGGAGTCCAAGCTAAACATCAATCTTTTGGAGCTGAGAGCAATCAGACTAGCGCTGAATGCTTTTCTCGCCATCTGTATGGGGAAAGAATGTCCTGATAATGACGGACAATACTGTGGCATGCACTACTTCAACAAGAGAGGAGACGTAGGGTCATTACCACTGTGCAGAGAGGCAATGCAGCTCTGGTATTGGGCTATTCAAGAAGGAATCTCCCTATCAACATTTCACCTAGCCAGGGAGGAGAACAGGGCAGAGGATGCTCTGAGCAGGCAGAGCACAGTTTCCCACGAGTGGGAACAAGCTCAGGAAGTCCGACAAGAGATCTTCGTCCTTTGGGGAACCCCTCAAGTGGATCTGTTCGCGACCAGTGTCAACCGGAAGTGCGAGCTGTACTGCTCAAGAGAATTTCCTCTGAGAGGAGGTCTAGGAGACGCGTTCATGGTGGATTGGGAATTCCCGCTACTCTACGCGTTTCCTCCAGTCCTCGTCCTTCCTCAAGTAATCAGGAGGTTTGGGAACCGCATGATCGTAGTTGCCCCGGACTGTCCATCTGTCCTCAGATATGTCTTCCGATAAGGGTGAATCTTCTCTCGCAAGAGGAAGGTCAGGTTCTCCATCCAGAGGTCAATACTCTCAACCTTCACGCATGGTTTCTGAAAGATTGAGGTACAAGGATTGGGACCTTCCGGATGACGTGATGGAGGTGTTGCTTTCGGCTAGGAGGCCAGCAATGAAGTTTCTGTACCGTTGCCGTTGGAATATGTTTTGTGACTGGTGCAGAGAACGGAATGTTGATCCTTTTCAATGTACAACACCGGATGTTCTATCCTTTCTGTTTTCCTTGGTACATAAAGGTTTGCAGGTTGGTACCATTAAGGGTTACCTGTCAGCGCTGTCCAATTGTAAGAACTCATCAGAGTAATGTTCCTTTTTTAAGATCCCTCTGGTCACTCAGTTTATAAAAGGGCTCACAAATGTGTTCCCACAGTCTACATTCCAGGTTCCGGTATGGGACCTCACATTCCTGATGGGTGCTCCTTTTGAACCATTGCACTGATACGCTTTAAGGTTGTTGACCTTTAAGACAATCCTGTTGGTTGCTCCTACATCTGCAAGAAGAGTGAGAGAGTTGCAAGCGCTTTCTTCCAAGCCACCCTTTACTATTTTCCACAAGGACAGGGTTGTATTGAGGGTGAAGCCCTCCTTTTTGCCTAAGGTTGTTTCGGAGTTTCCTCCTCCGCATAGTAAGGAAGAGGAAAGGCTACATCAGTTGCACCCTAGGAGGGCGTTAAGCTTTTATGTCCAATTTGAGACTGGACGACCAACTATTTGTAAGGTATGCAGGACACAGGCTAGGCTAGGCTGTTTCCAAACAGACCTTGTCTAGGTGGATCATCCTAGCTATTTCAGAATGCTACCGACTGGCAGGCAAGGACTCTCCTGAGGGTTTACGTGCTCATTCAACCAGAGAAATGGCCACTTCCTCTGCCCTGGAGAGGTGTCCCTATTAAGAACATCTGTGAGGCTGCGACGTGGTCATCCATATCCACGTTTACCATGCATTACTCTCTGGATACTTCCCACGCTCAGGTTGTCGTTATTTGCAAGGCAGTCTTTTATTCTGGGGCTTATTTTTGAAAATGTTGCTCTGGCAGGCGACTCCTTTCAATCCCTATTGAATGTCAGGTAATTAGACAATATTGATTGCACTAGTTGTCATCAATTGTCGCGGGTCACTGGATTTGGACGGATATTAAGCCCATACCGTCGACAAAGTAACAAGAAAAGCAGGAAACTCCAGGACTCAGCGCCAGTTTAAGACTTGATTGTTTAATTGCACAATCTGTTACAAAGCCCTCTACTTGGTTACGCGTTTCGGCTTCAAGAGGGCTTTGTAACAGATTGTGCAATTATACAATCAAGTCTTAAACTGGCGCTGAGTCCTGGAGTTTCCTGCTTTTCTTGAGTCTTTTATTCTGCCCTTTTGAAAATTCTGCATGTCTAAATTCTTCACCCTCCTCCTATCGTGGATACTGCTTTGGGAATCTGTCAAAGATGAGGAATACGTTGGAGGACACAATCCGTTGGAAGAAAAGTTCCTTACCAACTGGTAACATACTTTCGACTGGATGTTCCTACAACGTATTCCTCATCGCCCTCCCAACCTACCCCTCTTTTGAATTTCCCATGCTACTACAGCTTTCCTTCCCACAAGGCTGTGTACTGTCCTGCCCGTGCTTATGGGCACTTCTGATACCCGAAGAGGGGGAAAACCAGAACTGAGGCCAATGGGCACCAATGCGTGCTACTTATAACATCTGATGATGTCACCCTCTACGGAGGCCTTTGAGGGACATCGAATCGACGTAGGGCACCCTCTGCCGAAAATGTTTTCCGAAGCTGGACATTACATGTCAAAGATGAGGAATACACCGAAGGAACATCCAGTCGAAACTTGTTCTTCTGCCTAAAATGAAAGAGTTTTAGGAATAATATCACCGTTATTTCTGAATTACAAGAAGGAATATTGGACACAAATGTTTACCAAATTAAATTGATCCTGGATAAGCGGATATGTCCAATTTAAACCTTAGAAATTCACAAACTGAATTAAATGCTGATTATAAGAAATTGAGCTTCTGGCAATATGACATTTTGTTAACATTAAAAATACATTGTTAGTAGTATCTCTATTTGTATGTTTTCTGGCTTTACTTTTGTATAAACTGCCTCTTGAAACAGAGGCGATTCATTTGTTTTAATGAGTGGGGTGACCATCTTGATGCCACTTTACTGTTACAATGAATGTGATTGTCAACTTATTAAACTTTCTTATGCTCATGTTTGGATTCCTCCGAATTTTCCTTGAGCTTACACGATTCTGACCACAACAGGATTAATGGTGCAAGCACAAGGTCCCATTTCATTCAATGAATTCAGCTAACATATTTAGACGTTTGCAATTGCAGATACAGCATGTGGAACACATCCCTATCCATAGCTGTCAGAAGCTGGCTATTCAGTGGAAGTAAATCTCAAAGGTTTGGAGGAAACAAGCGAGCCAGTCTGCGACATGGTCCAAGTATGATTTGGGATGGTTGAGGCACTTATGAAGCTTTGGTGTTCTGTAAATGCAGAGGGAGATGATGCTATGATCGCTCACAGATGTCGGCACACTCCCCTGAGACCTGTAAATGCACATCACTCCTTGAAGGAATAAACAAGAAGCCCAATAGGTGAGGTGGAAAGGACTGGCAAGAGAAAATGACACAAAATGGAACATTCCAAAGCAGGAGTTGGGGCTAACAATGACTTATTTGCCCATTGTTCTCTGCAATCTGGTTGGCAGACAGGATGCAGAAGCTGCTAATGTATAGATCAAACCAAACTTTAGAAGCCTTACTCATGTCAGCACTGCCCACAAACCCATCCAGATGAAAAGGTTGACCAAAAAGAAGCTCCAAGGCAGGTAGCAAAACCCATGCCTTATTCCTAAATATCTTTGAACCTAATCATTTATATATAAAATGATAAACAAAGCTACTGCTTAGTTAAGGGTTACTTCACCCATGAAAGTAGTGGTGGCTGGTTTCTGACCTTCAACCCAGAGTTCGGAGAGAGATGTCCAAAAATCAAATAATGTTTTCAAAACAACATATTTCTCAATATTCGTGTTGTGTTCAAAACAAAGTCATCAGATGTTATCCCTTCTATGGGGATAGCCAGATTTACACTGGGTGTCTTAGTATCCCCAAGTTCAAGAACGTTAGTTCCTGGCCCTTGCTGGGCTTTCACATCTGACATTCTTGGTGTGGTCCACTGTACCTTTATCTTCCAATAGTTTGGTGCTTTTCTTGCCCCGGCTGGGCTCTTAGTGGCTTTTGTTTATCTCTTCCTGGGATAAACTTGTGGTCTGCCCCTCCTGGGCTACAGCTTCTCTGGTCCCTCTGCTTATTTGGTTTTGGTCATCTCATCCTGGGTTATATTCTCGGTTTGCCCATCGAGGGCAACTTGCTTTTCTTACTCAGTTTCGTTCACCCTGTCTTGGGGTATGCTCGTAGTTCACCCCTCGTGTGCTACTGACTTCTCTTACACCTTTGCTTGTTTGGGTTTGTTCACTCCATCTTGGGTTATGTTCTTGGTTGGTCACTCGTGGGCTATGGGCTTCTCTGGCCCATTCGCTTGTTCATTTTTATTCTTGGTTGATCCCTTGCAGGCAACAGGCTTCTCCAGCCCGTTGGTTCGATGGGGTATACTCTTGGTTGTCCCTTTGTGCGCTATGGGCTTCTCCGACCCTTTTGGTGGTGCTGCTCCAAGCATTCTAGCATTGTGGAAAGCATTGACTTCTAAACTCCAGGACGCCGGTACCTCTCGTCTTCAGTGGTGGTGCTGGCGCTTCCTGTCTCAGTGGTCCTGCTCTGGCTTAAGGTTCTGCCATTTTGGAAGCTACAACATTCTCTGTGCTGCTTCCTGGGTCCACCCACCACAACGTCTGCTGTGTACTCTGCTCCTCCTCCGTGCTGCTCCATGAGCCCGTGTTCCTCTCTCTACAGCAGATGCTCTCCCTTTTAACGCTGGTTTGCCTTTCTTTGAGTTCCTCCCTGGGATGGAAGAAGGAACTTTATTGGTGCTGACAAATACAGGTGAGAAATCAAGCTTTCGTTATTAAATTGCCCTGTTCCCTTCCCATGTAACCAGTGAACATGCCAGGTTTATGGGAAAGGGAAGGTAGGGTATTATCCTTCATAGAGAATTCCTTGTTTCCAGAGAGGTTGTCCCTGTTGTAAAGAAGGTATCTTGGAGGCAGCAGGTAAGTTGTCATCAAGTACTGGCTCCCACCACCCAGGCTACATAACGCCCAACTGCTTGGAGTGGAACACAAACATTCCATGCATTCACAGAACACTCTCTCATGACATCACACCATCCATGCAGGAAGGGGGACCAGATAGAACACACCTCCGTTCAACATACCACAGAGGAAACGTAAACACACAGAACAGGACACAACACACCTCCCATCCTTCAACATATAACCAAAGCATACACACGCACACGCAGGGAGGGCAACCACCACACAAATGCCTTCACACACCACCACCTGTGGGATCAAAGGATGTGGTTGCCCCAACCATGTGTAACTTAACATTCAGCGGGAAGACCGCACCACAAATCTACATTCACAACCACCAACAAATTCACATTCCACCTTATACCCACAGCTACCACCAGTGGGTCTCAAGCGTCCCATACTTGAGGGCTAGCCTGCCCCTTCTGAGCCTAAAACCTACCGCCACAAACCACCAGGCCATGACAGAACATGTCTTGTTCACCACTGCCATTGGTGAATCTCAGGCCTGTCATCCCTGAGCACAAACTGCCCCGACTTGGGCTGGCACATGGACATGCTACAGCAAACACATACTTATTAATGTCCAAGGAGCCCATAACAACCTGGAAATTACCATCACACACAGGGATGACACAATTAGCAAAACCTTGCCTCCATACAAAGTACAACATTCCATCACTCCACACCATACAGACACAAACAGCAACACAGCAAGCAACAGACTCCCACAGATGATTCAAAAGACCTCCATTTGCAACACCCATCATGCTGGCCAGGCACGTTTGGCACCAACCACGGACTCCGAAGAGGTTACACCTACACCACAAACCACTGAATCGGCATTGCTGCCAAAAAGAATGGAGAAGAGTTGCCAACTGTAGGTGAGACCAGAACGATCCAAATTGGAAGAAAAACCACTGGATGTTGAGTTTGACCAAACACAATGCAAAATGACGTGCGTCAGGGCTCATAACACAGGGCATCATCTCACCCATGCATCACACAAAAATCATGAGCCTCCAGTACCAAAACACCTAGCCACACAACTATCATGACATCCATGACACTAGCTAAGGTGTAGTTCTACCAGGAACATATTATAGACCACACAACCTTTCAAAACTGGGATCACAAAGCAATACCCATGACAGCGGATAAAACCACCAATCCGTTATATCGTCCGACACCGCCAAATCACAACACTTGACAACCAAGAGAAAACTCCTCACGCCACTACACAACTTCACTATATACCTCTGCTGTACTAATGTAGTTGGCTTAAAACTGCTTTGTGTGGCCTGGTGGAGGGTGTAGATTCTGGCAGCTAACTGGTGCTTTGTGTGTGCTTTTAGAATAAAAATGGCACTTTGCATTTCTTAACACAGAAACGTCTTGCCCAAAATGATGGTCTCTGAAATGAGCCATGATGTTTGAATTGCTCTTGCTTTAAAAGCTAGGCTAGAACAATGAAAGTGATAAAGGTTTGGTGAGAAGGTTAAAAGAACAAGAGGAAGGGGACGTTCCTTTCCGGTACTAGCAACACATGCCTGGAATGGATTATCAGCTGAACTGCGCAGAGAGAAGAGTCTTTTCACATTCCATAAAAGGCTTAAGACTATACTATTCAACTAAGTCCTCCTTACATTCGTGCTGACCCGCTAGCTAATCTGCCTGTCTTTGTTGTAAGTCTCCTTTATGTGCGCCCTGATGCCTGCGGGTTGCGGCGCGTTACAAGCAATAACATAAATAACAGTCATTAGGGGCCTGCAGCGTCTCGTGGGCTGCTGGGGATTGGGGGGTGGGGGGATATCTGTCTTGGGAGCATTGCAAGGGCTTGGGAGGTGATACTGTGGCCTCACTCGTACAAACAGAAAGGCACAAATCATCCAAGGAAGCAGCAGAGTGTGATCTGGGATAGTCAAGGCAGTCACTCAACTGTCTGACACTACACCGCACAGACTGCCCATGCCTCATGTCTGCACTTGCACGTAGGTGAATATGCTGCTGAGAAGCACAGGACTACATGGATTACACAACACAGTGAAGGTGCACTACCGCCATTTCCAGCCGATCTCTCCTTAAGGCTCATAGCCCCTTGATGAATGTTCTTATTGGTGTTTATTAATCAGTGTCTGTCATGTACACATCCTCAGAGTGGTATGCACCATCAGCCGCACGCCCACTCCCAACCACTGCTACTACAGTAGTAGAATTCGAAATGCGGGTCCAAGAAGGAAAACAAAGTTAAAACACTCCTGGGAATGTTTTATGATCTAAAATATATTATGAGCACTTATTGCTCCCCCTCCGACCCCCTCGAAACGAAGACTGCTGTGCACCTGGCAACCCACTTCTGCTCGGAACGATGTTCTTATTTAAAATATAGGCACGCGTACCATGAGGAAATCAAAATTGCAGCCTCTCTTACCAGAAACCAGGGAAAGGACAGGAATCACACAGGCTTACCGTCAGTACAATGTTCGTTTCCACCATGCTGGTCAGTCAGAGGATGTACGTGGAAACACTCATATAAACAACCCCTGAAAGCTGTTAACTCTGACCAAACACCCATGTGACTGGCGGTGGACTCTGCCTCTTCTCTCCTCACTGTAAGGAGCTTATGGTGGCAACAGTAAAGACAGACGCAAGTGATCAGTTCAAGGGTGTTTATTGAATTTTATAATGGGTGAGATAAATGCCTAATCTAAACCTAAATCTAAGATGGGAGCAAGCTACAACCATCAAATAATAACGAGGCAGTCCTATTAGTGTCCTGTCAAATAAAAGGGCCTATACTAAAAACCTATTGCCAATCCTTACTACTAAATTACGAAAATAGTGTGTGATAATGTTCACCAGAAAAGAAAGAAGTGGTCACAAAATGATACGTTAGGATGGTATGGCTGAGTCTCCCTTCCCCACGTTTGAAGCAAGGGACAAGACAGGACTCTCGAGCACTGAACACTCCTGGGCCTCATCTGCACAAGGTTCATAGTTCTGTTTCAACAATATCAAAACCTTCAAAGGCTTAGTCTCTTTCCCAATAAAGTCTCTTTCCTTAGAAGGGCTGCTACTTCACAGCGACAAACAAACAAAAGGTTCCTTCGGTACTCTTGTACCTTGGGCGATTGCTCTCCCTTGGATCTCTCTCAGTATAGTGAAGTTGTGTAGTGGCGTGAGGAGTTTTCTCCTGGTTGTCAAGTGTTGTGATTTGGCGGTGTCGGACGATATAACGGATTGGTGGTTTTATCCGCTGTCATGGGTATTGCTTTGTGATCCCAGTTTTGAAAGGTTGTGTGGTCTATAATATGTTCCTGGTAGAACTATACCTTAGCTAGTGTCATGGATGTCATGATAGTTGTGTGGCTAGGTGTTTTGGTACCGGAGGCTAATGATTTTTGTGTGATGCATGGGTGAGATGATGCCCTGTGTTATGAGCCCTGACGCACGTAATTTTGCATTGTGTTTGGTCAAACTCAACATCCAGTGGTTTTCCTTCCAATTTGGATCGTTCTGGTCTCACCTACAGTTGGCAACTCTTCTCCATTCTTTTTGGCAGCAATGCCGATTCAGTGGTTTGTGGTGTAGGTGTAACCTCTTCGGAGTCCGTGGTTGGTGCCAAACGTGCCTGGCCAGCATGATGGGTGTTGCAAATGGAGGTCTTTTTAACTCAGATCCTCCTTCCAAAAATGGGCCTCCCTAGGTCGGGTTCACTACAGCCTTCTTGAACACAGTTTATGTATTTTTAACACAGTTCATACATTGCTTCTTTACATCATAAAGCAGGGGTTTTCCTTCTCCTAGCTTTCTTTCGGCATACCTCTGTTGTTTCTCTGGCAACGGGTCAGAGACTTTCGATTGTATAAGGGATTTGACATAACCCTTATTGGACCACTCTGATGCATCATACCATCCTTTCCTTGGGCTTTCTGGTTCTTGTAGTTTCTTAAACAGGTCCCAGTTAGAGTCTTTCGAAAGAGCCGGACCCCTCTGCACCTAGACCTCAACTGGGCTTTCTTTAAAGTTCAAACACATCCACAAGTTATTTCTCTTTTGAATTCTTTGCGTTCAAAATGTTGCTACTTGTAACCTTGGGTTCAACACAGTTCGGTTTGCTATCAGCTTCCTCCGACTCACCGGCTGTGCTGAACCCATTGGCTTCACTGTTTTCTGAAGTCACGGTTAGTACCAAGGTTGCTAGAGTGCCGCTCTGCCTGCGTTATCAAAGCGGGAGGCCCCTGTATACCTGCTCTGATGGGAATTTGTCTGCCACTGTGAGGTACCTGAGGGCGTCCTCACTTCTTTTGCCCCGGTATCCTCTTCTCAGGTGGCCAGGGAAAGGCCATCGCTTTTGGATCCCGACCCCGGGGGTGGATATGCGAGGGTGTATCACCTGGGAGGTGGAGACTTGGGGAGTGCGGAGAGGATGTCCATAGGTAAGACATGGTATCCCACATTACCCTTTCACCACACACCCTCTTTTCCACAAGCCTTCAGAGGATTTTTGTCAGCCCCTTGACTGGGACTCCCCTGATTTATCCCCCAAATTGCATCAGTTTTATACTGGGACGAAGAAGAGGACAGCTAAATCAACACATCCTCATTTCATGAAAACGAACAACCATCATCTCCAACCAAGTACTGGGACGAAGAGAAGGACAACAAGAACAACGAGGGACTGCCGCTTTGCTGGTGTATGGTCTAGTCTTTAATGTGGCAGAAATGGAGGCAAGAGCTTTAAAAATGGAAAGGTCAACAATAATGGGGTCGTCGGCTGCAGAAGGGTCAGCTGTGACACGGTCAGCTGTGGCAGCACAGGCAGCTGTGTTCTGGGAGACCGATCTGATGTGGCGTTGTGCTAGGAGGATCGCTGGAGGCCCAGGGAGCAGTGCCGAGTGTATGCAGCGGTAAGCGGCAGTGGAAGAAGCTGGAGGCCGGTGGAAAGCCGTGAGAAGGAGGCCGGGGAACTGAAGGAAGCGGTCCTGAGTATCCTGCTTCACTGTGAAAGCATTGCTGGGTGTGAGCGAGCCACAGGGAGACCACCTGGAGAAGACACAAGCGACCACACAGAGAACCAGGAACAGGTGGTGGTGGAAGGACTCGCGAGGAGCTGTAACACCAACCGGTGAGTGAAACCAGAGAGAAGGCGAACACCAGGCTGGCAGATGGTGGCGCTGAATGATGTTGAAGTGCATTTTGAGCAAGTTAAAGTAAAATTTGAATACCGAACAAATTGAAAGCAAGTTAGTGTATTTTGATTCTTGAACGAATTGAAAGCAAGTTGGGAATACATGAGCACATTAAAAGGAGTGAAAGAAAGGATTGTGAACCTTACTGAACGGAAAGTTTTGAAACACATGAATATAATTAACAGCATTAACTGAAACAAGTGCTAGCAAAGCCAAGAGCGCACCAGGAGTTTAATGCAGGACATGAGAGAACCAACATTGGTTACAGCAAAGAGAGGACAAAGAACTGTATAAACAAACATTGGAAAGAGCCAAGGAAATACCAGGAGGTGCAACAAGTACAAGGTGGTTAAGCCACAACACAGTGGCAGGAGAGTATGACACATTTGTCCGGGGTTAACCTTACTGCTGAGGAGAAGCAGTGGACAGGTGTCAAAGGACAAGCAGTCAAGGAAGGGTACCGGTTGTGTGACCTGTAATTGGTGGACCATGTGGTCTTACAACTGCACCTAGACCACGTACCCTGAAATGAAAAGCCTCTGATACCACCTACGAAGAAGCCTGTGTGGTCCAAAGACTCTGTTACAATATTTAAGCTAAGTGTTTTTTTTGGAAGCTGGAAGATTTGAACTTTGGGTAAAGAAACTCCCTTTGTTGTTTCTGTTTAGAAAGCTAGAAGATTTGAACTTTTGGGAAAGAAACTCCATTTGCTGTTTCTGTTGGGAAAGCTGGAAAATGTAAACTTTGGGACAGGACCGCCTGCATTTGATGAACTATCTTGAACTTGGGGTAGGAATCCCCTTGCATTTGATGAATTGCTTTGAACTTGGGGAGAGGGAGTGGAGTACAAGCCAGAGAGCTGGAAGAGGCTCTGACCTTTACTTTAAACACTATTCATGTTTGATGCTAACATCCCTACACATTGTATGCAGTTAGTTGTGAGAGCAAGTATAGGTTTTAGACACATACAGATGTTTTACTTCGGACTTCCTGACATAGACTATCCTTAGTTTTCTTTAGGTAGGTAAGCCCTGTTAGGCAGAATTTCATGCAGTACCTCCTGGGACCACCACATACAATTAGGACTACAGGTGTAAGAAAAACCAACCTTTGGTATAAATCTGTACTACACAGGGGGCACTGTTGCGCAGCAGACCAAGATGGCAGCTGCCTGAAAAGCTCTGGCAACGGCTGATAGCAAAATCCTTAAATATCCTGCTTTTTTCCACCCCAAGCCCTGGACAATCGCTGGTGAAGATAAGAAAAGCAATGTGAATCCCCAGAGAGAATTGTGAATCCAGCCACTGCACCGCGAGGCATAGCGACGTAATAGACCTTGCGGCCCGACTGAGGAGAGTGGGGGAGGAACGGCCTGTGGCGTGGGGGCAGCCGCGGAGCCCCTGTCAGCGGTGCTGTCTGGCCGCCCATAGATACCCAATCAGACTGGGATCATAACACGGAGTCGCGGACTGGGGCGCATCTACCGAGACCGCCTGTGGGTTCGCTGGCTGAGCGCATTTGCCGAGACTGTGTGCGGTGGTGAGCGGATGTGCCGAAACCTGCGGCGCCTGTAGTGGCTACTACAGCAGGCGAGGGCACAAGCGTTGGTGCCCCCCCCGGCGTTGCGGGACCGTCGCCTGCCCCGGACTGTGTGCAGACCTCTACTGGTGGATCGGTGGGGCCGGCGCCCTGGGTTGCGGCCGGCGCCGGTCTTCCCCCTCCGGCTTACATCCTGGAGAGGGGGAGCGCTGCGGTGCCCGCGGCCGGGTGCTGACTGGCTGGCCCTCAGGCTGGGGGATCTGTGCGGCATGGGGAGGAGGAGCCACGGATCGGGGAGCGGTGCACCTGGCTGGTCTGAGGTAGCGCTGGCTCCTCAATTTGGAAGCAGCATGGAACAACAGCCTGGCGTTTCATACCTGTGAGCTGGAGCGCCTATGTGGGTAATCATGCGTCATTGGTGATACAGCCACGAAGATATGTGCAGTTGGAATCTGATTTACTTGGCATCTCTCCATCAATGTGCATGTAACATCACTGGCACACTCATAGCATCCTATCAGCAAGTTATGGCAGGAGGACTTCTGTGTTGGCCAATGTGCCTTTTGACCATCAGCATAAAGTTATATGTAGAGAGCCTGTGCTGCTGTGCCCATCTAAATCGTATGCCCTATCTGTTATAAGTGTAGCACTGGTGCCCTGAACCCTACTCTCCTGTCCTCATTGAAATTGACAGGCACCTATCCCGGCCCTGAGTGCGAGTGCTTCTCGTTAAACAGGGAGCACATCCCCAGGACAAGGTCAACGCGTGTTCTCTGCAATTTCCATGTTTACTTACCTCCTCCCCTGAAACCAGATCTCCACTGATACTCACTTGAAGCTCCTGCTGTCTAGAACTTTGTTCAAGGGTGTGAGCCCCTACTGCCTAATGTGTTGGACGGACAGCACTTTGCGGTTTGTGGGTGGGCTGCTGTGGGCTTGCCTGTGCGGGACTGGTCAGGGGGCTGCACGCCCGCTGGTACCGTCTAGGCTGAAGCATCTGGCTTGGTTTGTACCCTCTTGATGCTCTATGGGGAATCAGAAGAAGCAGGCAAGGATGGAGCAGTTTGCCTGTCCAGAGCAGGCCCAGCACCAGGCAGCGGCCTTGCAGGCTCCGGTTGCAGAGCAGGTGGACATCGCAGCCCTGAACCAGACGCTGCTGGTGCTGAAGGGGAGTACGGACACGCTCAGAGTTAAAATAGATGCCCTCACTTATAAAGTCCATGTTTCGGCAGTACAGATAGAAAAACTTCTCCAGCATGGGGTCTGGCATGGATTCACATGCTCATGAATATTCCCCGTCGTCAGGCCGGGAATCCTCGGTAAAGAAAAAATCAGTATCAGTTTCGTTTCTGATCTTTCTTTCTTAGTAGTAACCAATCACTGGTCTCTGGGTCATACTACCCCCAGCCAATGACTGCCCTCTCCCTAAGCCCCGCCTCTGGCAGCCATCCTCAGATTGTTACCGCACGTTCAAGTGTTGGGAGTCCTGGTATTTAGCTCTCGAGCTTTTGCTGCGTTTTCATGCTTTTTCAAAGAGATTTTCTCATTTTTCGCTCAAATAGAGCCTCAAGCTCCACCGTGTCTACATCCGATCAATGGGTTCCCGTTTCGAGTCCAGAAGTTTCTCCGGCCTACCCGCTCATGGCCCAGGAGAAAGGAAGCTCGACGCCCAGAAAGCTGTTCAGGGTTTGCCCTGGATGCCAGCTACAGAATGTGTTCAAGGAGGACGAACACTTGAAATGTCTCTAATGCCTTCATGAGGACAAAACGCACGTGGAGAAGGACTGTGCATTTTGCGGGAACATGTTGGAACGGACCATCAGGGACCGACACCTTCGTCTCTCTAACTGGCTGGAAGGAAAGAGCCCGTCAGGTGAGAAGAAGAAGAAGAAGTCCGAGTGGTCTTCTAAGTCCTGTGAGGGCGCCCCGGCGACGGGGGCCCAACAGAAGGCAAAGCACTGCGAGTCCGCGGACACTGGGAGCGCCGACCGGTCAGGCTCCTTGGCTGCCATGCAGGGTGCATCCTCTCCAGCGCCATTAACCACGAGCCAACGGTCTGGCTCAGGGAAGAGGAAGGCCAAGAACCCGGCAAAGCTTCTGGAGAGGCCCCGGTCGGTCTCGAAGGATCCAGCTGAGGGGGACCGAGGCGGTGACCATCCCCCCAAGGTCAAGGCCACAGGCCCGCAGAAGGTGGTGAAGGCCTTGATTCACCCGGCCAAGGCCTCTATCGAGGAAGTCGCGGCGGCCCTGGCACAGCCTGAGGAGGCTACACCAGTGGAGGCGACCTTGGGGCCCAGAGTTTCCCTACCACCGCGGAGGGAAGCCTCTTTCAGGCCCATCGAGAAGACCCCCGTGAAGACCCTGGCGGTAAAAGAGGGGGGGAGCCGGTGGCCATTGTGGACATGGACACAGCCTCCGAGGAGGAACTGGTTGAAGTCTTGGAGGGCCTCGACGAGGGCGTTGAAGAGGCCCAGTCCCACGGGAGGGATTCCGACGAAGGGGACGACGAGAGCGCCGGCGGCACCGGCGAGGTTCCTAGACAACCGTCGCGCCTGTCGCTTCCGGAGCTGCAGGACAACTCGGTGCCCATTTTGTTGGCAATACAATCCTTATGTTCGGAGATAAGGAAGAGATTGCCCCTACCACCGACGGAGGAGCCGGAACCAGGCCCGACGGAGCAGCCAGAGCCAGGCCCGTCAGGAAGTCCCCCAAACAAGAGACGACGGACCCATCCAGCCCCGCCTTTTCAGCCCTCGCGGCCTGCTCAGTCTTTGCCCACGTCCCCCGGACCTGGGGATGACACTGGAACAGACATGGCCATGACAGGTACGGATGACGACGGCGGCAACGATGGGACGGAGCTCCCATCGCAACTAGCCCGGGCCTCCGCGCCCGACGAGATTGGGTCTTTCCACGCTATGATCGCCAGGGCATCTGAGCTTTTTCAGCTCTGCCCCGAAGAGAAGAAGGAAGGTTTCCTTTACCAACGGTGCGAGGTCAAGAGGAAGACAGTCCTCGCCGTGCCTCTGCTGGATGACATCTGGGACGAGGGTCTCACCCTTCTCAAGAATCCATCTACGACGCCTGCCAAGAGGGATCGGTACGAGAAGAAGTACCGGGTCCCCGACGCGGCCCCTTTGTGCCTTAGGGCGCAACCGACACCTGACTTGGTCGTCTCAGCAGCAGCCAAGAAGAAAGCGGGGGGGGGGCATCGGCCTCAATGTCAACTTCCCCGCCGGATGGCAAAGGAAAGAAGCTGGATGCAATGGGACTACGAGTTATCTCATCGGCGGTAACAACGATTAAGGTGGCCAACGCCCTCGCGATCGTGGCCTGCTACGACAGGGAGTTATGGTACAAGATCGCCCCCCTGTTGGACTTCCTACCAGACGACAAGAGGGCTGAGGCACTGGAGATCTTGCAGGAAGGCGAGGTGGTGTTGGACCATGCCATAATGGTGGCAACGGACATTGCCATCACCGGTTTCCGCCAGCTAGGCAACAGCGTTTGCCTCAGACGACGAGGGTGGCTCAAGGTGACGGATTTCCGCCAGGACATACAAACCAAGATTTTGGACATGCCGTTCGACGGGAACAACCTGTTTGGGAAAACAGTGGATGAGTCCCTCCAAGCCATCAAGGCGGACACGGAGACAGCTAAGGCCCTAGGAGTTCTCCAGCAACGAAGGCCGTCCTTTCGGAGCCCTGGAGGCAAGCAGGGTGCCTCCAATGGATTTGGCGGTGGCTCCTCTACGTACCGCCAAGCGGACCGCTCCTCGTCGCAGGAAGCCTATAGAGGACAAGGCAAGTCGGGTGGATACCGCCGTCGTCGCCAGGGAGGCCAAGGCGGCAAGGCGTCCTCCAAGCAAGATTGAACCGACCGTGGCGTCGGGCCCTCACCGAAGCACCCCGGTGGGAGGCCGGCTGGCGAAGTTCGTCAGCGTGTGGGAGTCCATCTCCACCGACCGTTGGGTGCTGGACGCCCTGGCCCAGGGGCACGCCCTTGAATTTCTAAAAAAGTGCCCCCGCATTCCTCCCGTGGCCAGGAAAGAAAACCACGTCCCTCAACTGCTGTTGGAGGTAAGGACGATGCTCAAGAAAGGTGCCATCGAATTCGTCCCAAAGAGGCTCCGGGGCTCCGGAGTATACTCAAGGTACTTCCTCGTGAAAAAGAAGACAGGAGGGTGGCGACCCATCCTAGACCTGCTACGACTGAACAAGTACATCAAGGCACAGAAGTTCCGGATGGTCACCCTCAAGCACGTGCTGGGGCAGCTGGAGGAGGGCGATTTGCTGTCGTCGTTGGATTTGGAGGATGCATACTTTCACATTCCCATTCTAAAAGGGCGCCGGAAGTTCCTCAGGTTCGTGGTCCAAGGGCGGCACTACCAGTTCAAGGCCCTCCCGTTCGTATTGAAGTCGGCACCCAGGGTTTTCACCAAGTGCCTCGCTCCAGTGGCGGCGCGGCTGCGCCTGCAGGTGATCCACGTCTACCCCTACCTGGAGGATTGGCTCATCCGTGCAAGGACAAGGGAGCTCACACAGCGAAGACCGTCCAGCTGCTCACGGACCTGGGGTTCTCCATCAACTTCCCCAAGTCCCACCTGGCCCCCTCTCAAGTTGCACTGTTTCTGGGAGCCATGCTCGACACAGTGCTCGACACAGTGGCGCGTCTGGCCTCGCCGTCGGAGGAAAGGACAAAGGCCATCCTAGGCAAGGTGCAGCGTCTGCTGGCCACGGACGTGGCCAGAGTGAGGTCCATCAAGTCCCTCCTCGGGATGATGTCCTCATTTATCTCGTGCGCCTGTGCAGGCTTCGGATGCGCCCTCTACAGGAGTTCCTCGACGCCCACTGGTTTCAAGCGACGGGCAGCTTCGAGGACAGGATCCCTCTCAACGAGACCTTCCGACGAGCGATCCGGTAGTGGGGCACCCACGCTCATCTAGCAGCGGGGACAGACTTTCAGACCCCGGCCCACCAGGCGATGGTGACGACGGATGCCTCCCTGGAGTGGTGGGGAGCCCACACCGGAGATCTTTAGGCGAGAGGCGTTTGGCTCCTGGAGGAGAAGCCACTCCACATCAACATCCTGGAGCTCCGGGCAGTGTTCTGGGCCCTCAGGTTCTTTCTCCCGTCCCTCAAGGGCAAGGTGGTGAGGATCTTCACTGACAACACCACCACAATGTTCTACATCCGGAAGCAGGGCGGAACCAGATCCCCAGCCCTATCCAAGGAAGCCCAGGACCTGTGGCATTGGGCCATTGCTCAAGGGATGTTTCTGGTGCCGTTTCATCTGGCAGGGATAAAAAACACCATCGCCGACTCACTCAGCAGAGAGCTGCGCTCGTGCCACGAGTGGGAACTACGCCAGGATCAAGTGTACTGACTTTTTCAGCGATGGGGCAAACCCCAGATCGACCTGTTCGTGAAGGCGATGAACTCCAAGTGCCAGAGGTTCGCCAGCAGGTTTGCCCAACCGAGGAGCATGGGTGATGCTTTCTCGTTCCCCTGGGACAGCCTGTTCCTATATGCGTTTCCTCCATTGCCGTTGCTGCTCCGACTCATCAACCAGCTCAAGAGGTCCTGGTGCAGAATGATCCTCGTCGCACTGGCGTGGCTGAGACAGATCTGGTTCCCGGACCTTCCGGTCAGCGTCCCCACCAGTCAAGCTGTCGACAGACACAGATCTTCTCTCCAGAGAAGGAGGCGCAATTCTTCATCACGACCCAGAGTCGCTGAACTTGCAGGCCTGGCTCCTGCGGCACTAGAGTTTGGAGGATACGATATCTCGGCCAACTGCAGAGAGGTTCTTGCGAAGGCGAAGGCGTCCTCAACTCTCAAGTGCTACGGACATAAGTGGAAGAGGTTCTCTATCTGGTGCCGTGCACAGAAGATTAACCCTCTGCAGCGATTTCCCGATACACCAGGACTGCAGTCTCATCGCCTGGTTAAGGAATTTATGAAAGGACTGTTTCGATCATTCCCGCCGGTTAAGGCACCAGCCGTGGCGTGGGAGCTCAACGTGGTGCTG